>NC_092010.1:37727050-38327050 GCF_044704955.1 Pristiophorus japonicus
GCACTGAGGGAGTGCTGCACTGTCGGAGGGGCAGTACTGAGGGAGCCCCGCACTGTCGGAGGGGCAGTACTGAGGGAGCGCTGCACTGTCGGAGGGGCAGTACTGAGGGAGTGCTGCAATGTCGGAGGGGCAGTACTGAGGGAGCACCGCACTGTCGGAGGGGCAGCACTGAGGGAGCGCTGCACTGTCGGAGGGGCAGTACTGAGGGAGCGCCGCACTGTCGGAGGGGCAGTACTGAGGGAGCCCTGCACTGTCGGAGGGGCAGTACTGAGGGAGCCCTGCACTGTCGGAGGGGCAGTACTGAGGGAGCGCCGCACTGTCGGAGGGGCAGTACTGAGGGAGTGCTGCACTGTCGGAGGGGCAGTACTGAGGGAGCGCCGCACTGTCGGAGGGGCAGTACTGAGGGAGCGCCGCACTGTCGGAGGGGCAGCACTGAGGGAGTGCTGCACTGTCGGAGGGGCAGTACTGAGGGAGCGCCGCACTGTCGGAGGGGCAGTACTGAGGGAGTGCTGCACTGTCGGAGGGGCAGTACTGAGGGAGCACCGCACTGTCGGAGGGGCAGCACTGAGGGAGCGCTGCACTGTCGGAGGGGCAGTACTGAGGGAGCGCCGCGCTGTCGGAGGGGCGGTACTGAGGGAGCCCTGCACTGTCGGAGGGGCAGTACTGAGGGAGCGCCGCACTGTCGGAGGGGTGGTACTGAGGGAGCGCCGCACTGTCGGAGGGGCAGTACTGAGGGAGCGCTGCACTGTCGGAGGGGCAGTACTGAGGGAGTGCTGCACTGTCGGAGGGGCGGTACTGAGGGAGCACCGCACTGTCGGAGGAGCAGTACTGAGGGAGCGCCGCACTGTCGGAGGGGCAGTACTGAGGCAGCGCTGCACTGTCGGAGGGGCAGTATTGAGGGAGCGCCGCTCTGTCGGAGGGGCAGTACTGAGGGAGTGCCGCACTGTCAGGGCAGCACTGAGGGAGCGCTGCACTGTCGGAGGGGCAGTACTGAGGGAGCGCCGCACTGTCGGAGGGGCAGTACTGAGGGAGCGCCGCACTGTCGGAGGGGCAGTACTGAGGGAGCGCCGCACTGTCAGGGCAGCACTGAGGGAGTGCTGCACTGTCGGAGGGGCAGTACTGAGGGAGCCTCGCACTGTCGGAGGGGCAGTACTGAGGGAGCGCCGCACTGTCCAAGGGGCAGTACTGAGGGAGCGTTGCAATGTCGGAGCTGCTGATTTTAGATGAGACGTTAAACCGAGGCCCCGTCTTCTTTCTCAGGTGGATGTAAAAGATCCCATGGCACTATTGTGAAGAAGAGCAGGAGTTCTCCCCGGTGTCCTGGCCAATATTTATCCCTCAATCAACATCACTAAAAAAGATTTTCTGCTCATTATCACATTGCTGTTTGTGGGAGCTTCCTGTGCGCAAATTGGCTGCTGTGGGTCCCAAATTACAATAGTGACAGTACGTCACTGGCTGTGAAGCGCTTTGGGATGTCCTGAGGTTGTGAAAGGCGCTGTATAAATTCAATTCTTTCTTTACAAGTTAAGCCTGGAAGTCCTACAGTGAGCACCCGTGCTATATGTGCGCCAGAGAGCAGGAATATTGAGGAGATCACGAACTTTCACCGGTGACCAGCAGCAACACAACAGGGCAACACAATTTCCGAAAGCAGGTCGGATCATTGACTGCGCCCACAGTCCGCACCTTCTGTGAGCACCAAGGGATTTTGTTCTTTCGCTACCCAGCTATTAACTGGCCACCAACTCGGCTGAACGCCTCCTTCCCTGTGAGCGCTTCACGATGTCTTCGTATCGAGGCAATCCCTCTTATATGAAGGGGTAGGACGAGAGGAGGAAAGACCAACGCTTGTCTCTGGGGCCATGGCTCACGATCCCCTTTTGGCGGAAGCAGACTGCCGGTCCAACGAGGCTCATTCTATATCCTGAATGGTTGGGATCATCCCATTTGGATGTGCAATCAGGGAGCACATTCAGTTCAATCCCTTCCAGCAGCTCGCAGATAATCCTTGTCAGTTTCATAGTGTCAGCCGTGGCTCAGGGGGCAGCACTCCCGCCTTTGAGCCAGAAGATCGTGGGTTCAAGTCACACTCCAGGCATCTGAGCACAAAAACTCCAGTGCAGTGCTGAGGGAGTGCCGCACTGTCGGAGCGGCAGTGCTGAGGAGCGCTGCACTGTCGGAGGGGCAGTACTGAGGGAGTGCCGCATTGTTGCATGGGCAGTACAGAGGGAGCGCCGCACTGTCAGAGGGACAGTACAAAGGGAGTGCCGTGCTGTCCGAGGGGCAGTACCGAGAGAGTGCTGCAGGGGCAGTACTGAGGGAGCGCCGCACTGTCGGAGGGGCGGTACTGAGGGAGCGCCGCACTGTCGGAGGGGCAGTACTGAGGGCGCCGCACTGTCGGAGGGGCAGTACTGAGGGAGCGCCGCACTGTTGGAGGGGCAGTGCTGAGGAGCGCTGCACTGTCGGAGGGGCAGTACAGAGGGAGCGCCGCACTGTCGGAGGGGCAGTACTGAGGGAGTGCTGCACTGTCGGAGGGGCAGTACTGAGGGCGCGCCGCACTGTTGGAGGGGCAGTGCTGAGGAGTGCCGCACTGTCGGAGGGGCAGTACTGAGGGAGCACCGCACTGTCGGAGGGGTAGTTCTGAGGGAGCGTTGCACTGTCCGAGGTGTCGCCTTTCGGATGAGACATTAAACCGAGGCCCCGTCTGCTCCCTCAGGTGGGTGTAAAAGATCCCATGGCACTATTTCGAAGAAGAGCAGGGTAGTTATTCCCAGTGTCCTGGCCAATATTTATCCCTCAACCAACATCCCTAAAAAGCAGACTAGCTGGTCATTGTTACATTGCTGTTTGTGGGAGCTTGCTGTGCGCAAATTGGCTGCTGTGTTTCCCACATTACAACAGTGACTACATTTCAAAAATGATTTAATTGGCTGTAAAGCGCTTTGATACGTCTGGTGGTCGTGAATGACGCTGTAGAAATACAAGTCTTTTGTGAACTTCACCTTGCAAAGAGGCCCTGCCAGGGTGGGTGAAGACGAGGATGGAGGAGCCGAGGAGGAGTAATTTGCTGCTGATCTACTCGTGCACCAGGGAAGACTGGTGGACCAAGCACTGAGTCAAGGTGGCTTGTGGGGAGCTGGTCCATTCCTTCCAGCTGCAATTTACATTCTGCAAATGGACCTTCCCCCAAACCACCACCTCCTGGGCAGTTCCCCAAATCCCATCCATCCCCATCTTTTACTGGTGTAATGTATTTGCTTCATGGGTTCTTTGCTTAAGAATTCATAGCAACACATTGCTATTAAGAATAGTTGGTTTATTAACAAAGATTTAACAATCACACGACACATTACCAGTTCATCCACCAGGCTCACAATTGCATGCCTCATCGTGGATCCCCCGAACCCAACTGGCTGGGGTTTTTTATTGAGTCTTGTGAACTTCACGTGACTGGCTAAGCCTCTCACAACTCTCGAGCTCACCAACCTGTGAGCATCCTTACAGTGTATACATTACAACTGGCCACTTGCTTTATTGTTGGTGTGCGGCTGTCGCTGTGCTTTGCAATGGCGGCCTGATTGCGTGTGATGTTGAACATAAGAAATAGGAGCAGGAGTGGGCCATACGGCCCCTCGAGCCTGCTCCACCATTTAATACGATCATGGCCGATCCGATCATGGACTCAGGTCCACTTCCCTCCCCGCTCCCCATAACCCCTTATCATTTAAGAAACTGTCTATCTCTATCTTAAATTTATTCAGTGTCCCAGCTTCCACAGCTCTCTGAGGCAGTGAATTCCACAGATTTACAACCCTCTGAGAGAAGAAATTCCTCCTCGTCTCAGTTTTAAATGGGCAGCCCCTTATTCTAAGATTATATCCCCTAGTTCTAGTCTCCCCCATCAGTGGAAACATCCTCTCTGCGTCCACCTTGTCAAACATGCAACCTACCACTTCCGCAAAGGCTTTCCATTCTGGGAGGAGCAAGTGTGCCAGTTTCCGGCTGGGTTTTACTGGTGGCCTGCTGGGACTGGGGTGCCCTTGTACCACCTCGTGGCAGCCACAGCAACGACGCTACGCTTGAGTGGGCCACACCCGTTGCCGCTCCGTGGGGCACCTCCCCTGTCCGACTAGCAAGGATGCGCGGTGGCCCATGGCCTGGGCCGGGTGAGAGGCACGCGCCTCGGGCTATCCCTCAACCACGCCTGAGGGCAGCACGTTGGACAGCGCCGCTCATCCCTGCCTCAAGGTTGTCTCCATCCGATCTCTCAGCGCCCTGAAGCTGAACAAGAGTCGACGTGTTTAAGATTGGAGCCCAAGACCGCTCGAGCCGCAGCGCGAGAATTCAGGACGACGTGCTCCCACTGTGCCCACCTCCGAGGGCTCCGCTGGAGATTCCACAGTACTTGCTCTGCGTTTCACAGTGGGCTGCACGACAAACAACCGTCAACCTGAGATCGCCATGTTCTGGATCATGGACTCCTTCATAGTCAGCCCCAGAAATTTGCATAGACACAAGTGACTGATGTAGATAACCTCCTCCAGAGTGTTAGCCGTGGCTCAGTGGGTAGCACACTCGCCTCTGAGTCAGAAGGTTGTGGGTTCAACTCTCACTCCAGGGGCTTGAGCACAAAAATCTCGGCTGACCCTCCAGTGCAGTGCTGAGGGAGTGCTGCACTGTCGGAGGGACAGTACTGAGGGAGCACCGCACTGTCGGAGGGGCAGTGCTGAGGGAGCGCCGCACTGTCGGAGGGGCAATACTGAGGGAGTGCCGCACTGGCGGAGGGGCAGTACTGAGGGAGCGCTGCACTGTCGGAGGGGCAGTGCTGAGGGAGTGCCGCACTGTCGGAGGGGCAGTACTGAGGGAGTGCCGCACTGTTGGAGGGGCGGTACTGAGGGAGTGCCACACTGTCGGAGGGGCGGTACTGAGGGAGTGCTGCACTGTCGGAGGGGCAGTACTGAGGGAGTTCCGCACTGTCGGAGGGGCAGTACTGAGGGAGTGCCGCACTGTCGGAAGGGCAGTACTGAGGGAGTGCTGCACTGTCGGAGGTGCTGTCTTTTGGATGAGACGTTAAACCGAGGCACTGTCTGCTCTCTCAGGTGGATGTAAAAGATCCCATGGCACTATTTCGAAGAAGAGCAGGGGAGTTATCCCCAGTGTCCTGGGGCCAAAATCTATCCCTCAACCAACATCACAAAAAAACAGATGATCTGGTCATTATCACAATGCTTTCGTAGGAGCTTGCTGTGCGCAAATTGGCTGCCACGTTTCCTGCATTACAACAGTGACTGAACTCCAAAAATACTCCATTGGCTGTAAAGCATTTTGAGATGTCCGGTGGTCGTTAAAGGCGCTATATAAATGCAAGTCTTTCTTTTCCTCAGACAGAAATCTTGGTCCATTAGCAGGCCCAGTGAGATCTGAATCGCTAGCTGTTGGAGTAGAGGCAGGAACTATTGCCAGTTGGGGCCTGCCGTTGAGCAGACCTAGATCACTTGCTCCTCCTCACCCATGCACTGTAACTCACTCAAGACTTATCCCTCAACCAACATCACTAAAACCGGGCGTTGTGCTTAAAGGGGGAAGCGGTCAGATAATTAATCCCACCATGTTGCAGTCCTTTCTCCGATGCCTGCTCCCTTCGAGCAGGGGAGTTCTCCCCAGTATCCTTGGGCCAAAGTTTATCCCTCAACCAACATCACTGAAACAGATTATTTGCTCATTATCACATTGCTGTTTGTGGGAGCTTGCTGTGCGCAAATTGGCTGCTGTGTTTCTTACACTGCAACAGTGTCTACATTTCAAAAAGTGCTTCATTGGCTGTAAAGCGCTTTGGGACGTCCGGTGGTCGTGAGGGGCGCTATAGAAATGTAAGTCTTTCTTTCCTCCTCACCCTCACTGTCAGGATCCTCTGGGGGGGGGCGTGTCGCTGTGCTGATGTTTGGTGGAGATGCTGATGGTCATTGATGGTGCTGTGAGGAATTGGCTTACTCGGTTTTAACATATTTGCTTCG
Source organism: Pristiophorus japonicus (assembly GCF_044704955.1). Lineage (NCBI taxonomy): Eukaryota > Metazoa > Chordata > Chondrichthyes > Pristiophoridae > Pristiophorus > Pristiophorus japonicus. The sequence goes on from NC_092010.1 coordinate 37,733,068, forward strand.
TGGGTTCTTTGCTTAAGAATTCATAGCAACACATTGCTATTAAGAACTAGTTGGTTTGGTCACACAAAGTTTAACAATCACACTACACATTACCAGTTCATCCACCAGGCTCACAAGCACCTGCCCCATCGTGGATCCCCCTGAACCCAACTGGCTGGGGTTTTATTGAGTCTTGTGAACATCATGTGACTGGCTAAGCCACTCCCAACTCAACAGCTCTACAAATCTGTGAGCATTCTCACAGGGGCATACATTACACTCAGCAACACTGGCTATCCCTTTGTTCAGTTCGTCCTTTCCTGAGAAAATAGGAGGAAGAAGATTGTTAAGCACCTGCCTCAGTTAACCACCCTCGGGCATTCCTTACAGAGGATCTGATTCGCTGCTATAATTCAGTGTCACTCAGTAGACGATAGCATGACTGGAGCATTGCGACATCAGCCACGGACTTGGGGGTGGTCTCCTGTTCACCGTACACAGTTTCCTTGAAGCTCTCCCACCTATTTCTCTCCGGGTCGGCCTTCTTGAATGAGGCCAGGATCTTGAGTACACGGGATGCCTACCAGGGTGGGCCTGCTTCCGCTGGCCATACAGGTAGATGGAGCACTGGTGGTGTCTGCACAGCTCCAAGGTCCTGCTGCCAGCTACACAGTGCCATGGGCACCAACCTGCTAGGCTGGCCAGCAAGCATTTCCCTTCAAGCGCTGTTGCTGTGCACATAATGTTGACATTTGGACTGACTTGTTGAAACTCCTCAAAGAGAAGGCAAAGCATCCATTGCCCTGGTCCTCCCACATCATCATCATAGGCAGTCCCTCAGAATCGAGAAAGACTTGCTTCCACTCTTAAAATGAGTCCTTAGGTGACTGTAGAGTCCAATACGAGAACCACAGTCCCTGTCACAGGTGGGACAGACAGTGGTTGGAGGAAGGGGAGGGTGGGACTGGTTTGCCGCACACTCCTTCCGCTGCCTGCGCTTGGTTTCTGCATGCTCTTGGCGACGAGACTCGAGGTGCTTAGCGCCCTCCCGGATGCACTTCCTCCACTTAGGGCGGACTGGTCTTTGGCCAGGGACTCCCAGGTGTCGGTGGAGATGTTGCATTTTATCAGGGAGGCTTTGAGGGTGTCCCTGTAATGTTTCCTCTGCCCACCTTTGGCTCGCTTGCCGTGTCGGAGTTCCGAGTAGAGCGCTTGCTTTGGGAGTCTCGTGTCTGGGGCATGCGGACAATGTGGCCTGCCCAGCGGAGCTGGTCAAGTGTGGTCAGTACTTCGATGCTGGGGATGTTGGCCTGGTCGAGGACGCTAACGTTGGTGCGTCTGTCCTCCCAGGGGATTTGCAGGATCTTGCGGAGACATCGTTGGTGGTATTTCTCCAGCGACTTGAAGTGTCTACTGTACCTCCCACAACTACTGGTCCTCCCACAGTTATTGTATTAACATCCGCTTATAATGGCATAGCAGGACATTCTTCCATGCCTACTTGTGGCATTGGCCATGCCCAGTAGTACTTTTGGCCTCACTTTCGCAGATTTCTTCTGGTCTGACATCTTATTTCTAGTTGGGACTCCAAATGTCACGCTCGGCCTGGGTTTTCTCGGTCACTTTTCGATCCTGTGATGGACCTGTCCTCGGTGCTCAATGTTGCGGCTATTAAACGAACACTACAAGACTCAGATTGTGTGTGTCAGCCGTGGCTCAGTGGGTCGCACCCTCCCCTCGGAGTCAGAAGGTTGTGGGTTCAAGTCCCACTCCAGGAACTTGAGCACATAATTCGAGGCTGACACTCCAGTGCAGTACTGAGGGAGCGCTGCACTGTCGGTGGGGCAGTACTGAGGGAGCACCGCACTGTTGGAGGGGCAGTACTGAAGGAGTGTTGCACTGTTGGAGGGGCAGTACTGAGGGAGCGTTGCACTGTTGGAGGGGCAGTACTGAGGGAGTGCCGCACTGTCGGAGGGGCAGTACTGACGGAGTGTCGCATTGTCGGAGGGGCGGTACTGAGGACTGTCGGAGGTTGAGTGCTGCACTGTCGGAGGTACCATTTTTCGTATGAGACATTAAACCAAGGCTCCGTCTGCTCTCGCAGGTGAACATAAAAGATTCCATGGCACTAGTTCGAAGAACAGCAGGGGAGTTATCCCCAGTGTCCCGGGGCCAATATTTATCCCTTAGCCAACATCACTAAAACAGATTATCTGGTCATTTATCACATTGCTGTTTGTGGGAGCTTGCTGTGCGCAAATTGGCTACCGCGTTTCGTACAGTACGTCATTGGCTGTACTCTATAAATGTAAGTCTTTTTTCTTTCAGATGTCCATGAGATATATACTTCTGACCTTCTCAACCTCTGGGTCTGTGTCATTTCTCGTCTCCCTTCAGCTCCAGCATTGAGCCCTTCTGCTATTTGCTCCTAATCCTGCTGTAACACGCACTTCTGAGAAGAGTGGCCCTGCCAATAAGTTGCTTCGCTCCCCTCCCTCAGAAATACTTCCAGCGCCTGGCCACCCAACTGGGTCTGACTGCTTCCATTGCCCAGAGAAATCGCAACGCAAATAGCTTCCCTGCCCTATTCTCGTCTGCCCTTCTCTCCTCCCCTCTGCCCTGCCCTGCCCTCTGCCCTGCCCTCCTCTCCCTCCCCCCTGCCCTATTCTCCTCTCCCTCCCCTCCTCTCCCTTCCCTTTGTCCTATTCTCCTCTCCCTCCCCTCCGCCCTACTCGCCTCTCCCTCCCCTCTGCCCTCCTCTCCCTCCCCTCTGCCCTGCCCTCCTCTCCCTCCCCTCTGCCTTACTCTCCTCTCCCTCTGCCTTGCCCTCCTCTCCCCTGCCCTGCTCTGCTCAGCTCTGCTTCTCTGCCCTATTTCAGGGATTGAGCATTTTTAAGAGATGCTGGCCCTTATTATTGCTCCGGATGCTCTGTTGAAACCTCGCTGTGCAGACGCTATAAGCATACAATTTATTTCATAAGAGTAAAACTCCGCGTTACATAGCAGGCCTGTTGACACTGAATAAAGTGTAAGCGATGCTCGCTGATCCTGCTCAGGGTAATTTCTGGCCTATAGGATGGTGGTACATTGTGCTGCTCCATTGGCCCAGTTGGCAATGACACTGCCTGGTGTGTTCCTGAGTACGTACACACCAGGAAGGTCCCAGGATAAATGTTTACTTGGTGCTGAAGTAGCTGATCTTGGCCAGGTTGGACACTCGAGACAACACAGGGAGAGGGGGTGGAAAGCAGCCAGGGTTCCTGCTGCTCCTGGTCATGATGCAGTGGGCCCCAGGCTGGGAAAGTGCACGTGTGTGAATGTCAGGTGTAATGTGTGCCCCTGTGAGTATGCTCACAGGTTTGTAGAGCTGTTGCATTGTGAGTGGCTTAGCCAGTCACGTGATGTTCACAAGACTCAATAATCTTGAATTGCTTTTCAAAGACTCAAATGGCTTTCCACAAGCTCTTTTTGTCAGTTCAACACTGTTCACTACTCTCCAAAAAAAGAATGGTTCCCTCATGGCTGCTGGTATATCTCCTTGCTGTGCTCCACTTGCATTTTCCTTCTCAGAAAAGGAAATTCCACCAAATTTCTTCATGAAGAAAATCCTGTCCTCGTCGCCATTTTATAATGTATTTGCTTCATGGGTTCTTTGCTTAAGAATTCATAGCAATTCATTGCTATGAAGAACTAGTTGGTTTATTAACAAAGGTTTAACAATTACACTGCACATTACCACTAGGCTCACAATTGCATACCTCATCGTGGATGACCTAGACCCAACTGGCTGGGGTTTTATTGAGTCTTGTGAACATCACGTGATTGGCTGAGCCACTCACAATGCAACAGCTCTACAAACCTGTGAGCATACTCACGGGGGCACACATTACATCGGGTAAGGGCAGTGATTGGGCTCGGGTTGTGGTGCTGCCTGCGTGGATGAATAGCCTGCCGACACTTGTTGACTAGAGTCGCAGGAAGAATGGTGACCTGGGTGAGATACCAGAGGGCTGGTGGCACTATGGACCTGTACCTGACCCGGTGCCTTGTGGAAGGGGGTGGGGGGCGGGGGAGGTAGGGCAAGAGAGGGAGGACTTACCGCAGTACCATGTGATGTAGGTCAAAGGTTATTTCCGATTATAGGATATAATTATAGGGCCGAACCAGACCAAACACCTGCCCCGCACGCTCTGCACTGCCCTGATTTTAATGTTCAATTTTTTCCCAATACGCGATTTGTGTTGTGCAGTACTTGCTCAACATCTCTGACTTTTGCTACCCATAATCGGCTCGGCACACTGCAAGCTTAACCTCGTATCACACAAACCTCTCGGGTGCATTCTGATCTTACTCTGTTAGCTCGGAAAGCCCAGTGGTACCAGGGCGCTCTCCTGCACGTCCTGAAGGCTGGCCTGAGAAGCCAGTGGCCTAGAGACTGGATACACCGCCCCCTCCTCCCTCCCCCCGCCCCCCCCCCCCCCCCCCCCCCCCCCCCGCCGCACCGAAGAAGGTGAAGCAGGACGTGGGGAGAAAAAAAAAAATCAAAAAGTCTGAGGTAAATGGTGAGGAGGGACTGGGTTGGCGAAGTGGGTGACCTTTCACCCCTGGGTCGGAATCCGGTCCAAGGGCAAAGTCTTGCCTGGGTGAAAGGGCCCCACGTGCGTTGGGAAAAATGCCAATCCAGTCACTCGTCCACAGCACGTAACCGCCGCTAATCCAGCCCGCTCGAACTCCGAGGCCTTGAGGATGGCGGATAATGGAAAATCGAACTGTCGCGTTGCTTCCGCGCCGCGCTGAAGCTTGAGTTAAGGCAGAGTACAGGGAACTTTACTCTGTGTCTGACCTGTGCTTTATCTGACCCAGAGCTGCTTCATGCTGTCACCGCTAATCCCACTCTACCCGATCTGTCATGTCTGAGTGCCTTTGTCTGACTATTGTTCTTTTGGCTGTAAGGTAGATCAAGACTGGCCTTAACATCGCTAACCTCCGAGGCAGCCTTTGCCAGCTCATGAGCCAAATTTAGGGTCAAAGGCCAATGCCGTCATAATTTCAGGCGCTATTGCAATCAAGTCATGTGATACTCGCATAAGGTGCTTGGCTTTAATGTTATTCTCTTTCCCTCTTATGTTTCCAACCCTGGCCCACTCATTCTCTTGTGTCACAATCTCTCTCTTCATTTCTCTTTCTCTCCCTCTAATTGTTCATTCACTGCTTCATTTCTGCCTCTCCTATTTCTGATTTTCTTCTTCTTGTCTTCGCTCTGTCATACTCCCGTCTCCTTCCGTTTTCCTCTCACCATCTTGTTTTCTCTCTCTTTCCCCCCCCCCCCGCACTCCGCCCGCCCACCACCTTCCTCCCTCCTTCCATGCTCTTCTGTTCTTTCACACTCTGCGCCCTCCTCTCTTCCATTTCAGTGGCAGGCAATCTCCCTCACAGTGATTGAAAAGGTCCAGATAGCCGCAATCATCCTTGGCTCCCTCTTCCTAATTGCTAGCATCTCCTGGTTAATCTGGTCCTCCCTCAGTCCGTCGGCTAAGTGGCAGAGACAGGACCTGCTCTTCCAGATCTGTTACGGCATGTATGGCTTCATGGACATCGTCTGTGTAGGTAAGCATCTCTGTATCAAACATCAAACTGTAGATCGTGCGATGGTCAGTGTCCTCTCAACTGTCCTTTCTTGTGACTTCTAAGGTTCAAATATGCCAGTTTACCCACTCTTCTTGCTCCCATACTGTGTTGAAATCAGGGCTCCATTCTCCTCATCTAACTTGTTCTTTCCTAGGGCCTCCGAAGTGTGCAACCATTCTGTCTCCCCTTCCTCCTCTGATCGCTAGGCTCTCAGTACACCGGGTTGGTGTCTCTAGTTGTCCGTTTGGCTCAGTTGGGAGCACTTTCACCTCCTGAGTCAGAAGGTTGTGGGTTCAAGCCCCACTCTAGGACTTGAGCCCATTATCTACGCTGCCACTCCAGTCTGAGGGAGTGCTGCACCGTCAGAGGTTCTGTCCTTTTAGATGAGACATTAAATCAGTGCCCTGTGACATGAAAGATTTGATGGTATACTCTTTGAAGAAGAGCAGGGAATTTCCCCGGTGTCCTGGCCAACATTCCTCTCTGAACCAACTCTGGCAAAAACAAATTAGCTGGTCCTTCATTTTGTTGCTTTTTGTTTGATCTTGCTGTGCGCAAATTGCCTGCTGCATTTGGCTCTGTAATAATGACTGCACTTTCCAAGCAATTCATGCAATGAGATGTTTCTCAGAGATGTGATAAGGCGCTACAAAATTGCAAGTCTTCCGTTTCTCTTCTGCTATTTTCAACCTTGGAGATCTGGCACACTGGGCCTTCACCTGAACTTTCTCAATTAAAAAAAAATCACGAAATACCTGTCATCTAGTTGTACGTTCTCATTTTTACTGAGCATGTGCAGAAAGCCCTCAAGGCATCATGGGAGTGGAGCTTTCATCCCCTATTCAGTTGTTGCCATGGAGACCGGCATAGCTCCCATGACGCACTTCACCAGCTGAGCCAACTGCGTGGCTTTGTTTTGGAACCCCGTTGACAAATCAGCGACATGAAGCAGATTGTGTATTTATTTGTTACCCTCATTTCCAGTCACAATCTGTCTGAAAATATTTATAATGCCGTTTTATTTTTATGTCCAGTGTGGGTTATCCGCAAATCTTTGACCAAAATAATCATTGTGGGCTGTACAATACTAACTGCAGCAGGCCATGCCGAGAGATGACTAGGCTAAAGCGTTGTGTTTTCAACCCAGGGACTCGGGTTCAAATCCCAGTCCATCACAGTCCTCGAGCTTTCCCTGGGTTTGACCATCTTGGCCTGGGCCGGCTAACCGAGGAAGGGGCAAGTGGCTGGGGAAAGTATCCTTCCCTGCCCGCTCCATCACTGCACTGTGCTCGTTGTCGGGTCGATTGGTATTAAGTGTCCATGTGGAACAGGTAGCGTTCGGTTATCTTGGTTACAGTGCTGTGGTGGTCTTCTGACCTTCATGTGGCGGGACACACCAACATCATTTGTGATCAAGATCCTCGAGTCATGTGAACATAAGAACATAAGAAATAAGAGCAGGAGTAGGCCATACGGCCCCTCGAGCCTGCTCCGCCATTTAATAAGATCATGGCTGATCTGATCATGGACTCAGCTCCACTTCCCTGCCCGCTCCCCATAACCCCTTATCCCCTTATCGGTTAAGAAACTGTCTATTTCTGTCTCAAATATATTCAATGACCCAGCTTCCACAGCTCTCTGAGGCAGCGAATTCCACAGATTTACAACCCTCTGAGAGAAGAAATTCCTCCTCATCTCAGTTTTAAATGGGTGGCCCCTTATTCTAAGACCATGCCCCCTAGTTCTAGTCTCCCCCATCAGTGGAAATATCCTCTCTGCATCCACCTTGTCAAGCCCCCTCATAATCTTATATGTTTCGATAAGATCACCTCTCATTCTTTTGAATTCCAATGAGTCGAGGCCCAACCTACTCAACCTTTCCTCATAAGTCAACCCCCTCATCTCCGGAATCAACCTAGTGATAGGCATAATGCTGAGTGAGTCTGGGGAACGACATCACCAGTAACTAAACACATCGTATGTGGCCTTGCCCATGGTAAGTCGGAGAACCCATTGGGGACGAAATTGCCCCTTTTTATAGCCCGTTAGCGGCTCCGGGGGGCACACTGGCATTTTCACCCGGGGAAGGGGAGTGCTACCACCTCCCGGGAAATTGCCCCGGAGGTTTTGGGGGGGGGGGGGCTGTCCCGGCCGCAGGGTGCCCCACAGGTAGCGCCCCAGGTCAGCACGCAACCGGCGAGAAGGTCATTGTCGTGCGTGCCAACCCCTCACCGCCCCGCGGGAGAATTTGCCCGGCGGGCCGCGAGGTTGGCACGGGCAGATGTCAATGTCAGCTTCGAGGGTCGCGAGACTGGCAGACATCTGCTGCCAAGGCACCTCTTTAAGGGGAGGCCTTTAGCGCCCTGGCCCACCATCTTTATTTGTCGGCCGACTCTTGGGTCGGCCTGACCCTGGCGGCCCTCATGTCGATCGGGCCGCCATCGTGCAGCCCAGCACTTCACTTTGGGTACCGGGTTGCTCGCCTGGCCGATCGCCTCCCACGCGGCCACCAAAAGGCCCTGAAGAGTGTGCAGCGGCCCTCCCCTTTAACTGAAGGGGAGGGGCATTGCAGCACGTCAACAACCGCTTGCATTTATATAGCGCCTTTAATGTAGTAAAATGTCCCAAGGCGCTTCACAGGAGCGTAACCCGACAAAAATTGACACCCACGTTCACACGAGGCGATATTAGGACAGATATCAAAAAAACTTGGTCAAAGAGGGAGGTTTTAAAGGAGGAGAGAGAGGTGGAGAGGTTTCGGGAGGGAATTCCAGAGCAGTGGGGAAGCTCCATGCACCATTGCTCCTGCCTGTGGAAAGCTCTCCCATATGGTGTCAATATCTGGAACGCTGCACCCAGTTTGCATATTGTGGAGGTTATGATGAACCCGTATAAAGCGCTGGTTCGGCCCCAACTGGAGAATTGTGTCCAATTCTGGGCACCACACTTTAGGAAGGATGTGAAGGCCTTAGAGAGGGTGCAGAAAAGATTTACAAGAATGGTTCCAGGGATGAGGGACTTCAGTGATGTGGAGAGACTGGAGAAGCTGGGCTTGTTCTCCTCGGAGCAGAGAACGTTGACAGGAGATTTGATCGAGGGGTTCAAAATCCTGAGGGGTCTGGGCAGAGTAGATCGAAAGACACTGTTCCCATTGGCGGAAGGGTCGAGAACCAGAGGACACAGATTTAAGGTGATTGGCAGAAGAACCAAAGACGATGTAAGAATTTTTTTTTTACGCAGCGAGTGGTTAGGATCTGGAATGCACTGCCCGAGAGGGTGGTGGAGGCAGACTCAATCTTATCTTTCAAAAGGGAGTTGGATAAGTATCTGAAGGAAAAAAATTGAAGGGCTACGGGGAAAGGGCAGCAGTGGGACTGGCTGAGAGTTGGCATGGGCTCGATGGGCTGAATGGCCTCTTTCCGCGCTGTAACCATTCTCTGATTCTATGTCCGAGGTCAAAAGGTACCTGTTGCTTTCGAAGGCAAGATTGCTGAAAGGTAGAGTCAATCTCCAAATGGTGCCCAGTCTAATCCATTCAAGTATTCCCCTGCTCCCGACAGCGTCGAACCCGTCCTTGTTAGAGGTTGCTTCTGCGCGCAGCTTGTCATCCCAGCTGATGCAGGCGAGACTTCTTGTGTAAACAGTGGGAACTAAGACAATCTCCCTTCACACAGGTCGGGGATTTTGGAGAACTTTCGTGACTGGCAAAGGGAGCATTGGGAGTATGTGCACAAATCAATGATGTGGAATTGTCTGTAGAATTTTCCCAATGGGATCTTTTTTAACACTTTTTAAATTTGCAAAAACACCCGTGTGTCTAATCATGAAGGATGACCTTTAATTTAAATAGTCTTAAGTTAATGCCGCATACCAGCGTGACCTTCTCCATGCTACCTCCACGGAGACCTGACCTCTTGTACACAGTACTTAAGCTTTGCCTACAGGCTGATTGGGATATTCTCCACGGAGCGGCGGTGACTCTTCAGATACTAGTGCAAGCAACAAAGAATATCTGCAAAAAAAGAGATCGTCAAGGACGTGGAAAGGCCGCTCAGTCCATTGAAGCTCATCCCAAACTCTGCCAGCCTGGTATCGAGCTGCAATGTCAGCTGTGGCTCAGTGGATAGCACACTCACCTCTGAGTCAGAAGGTTGTGGGTTCAAGTCCCACTCCAGGGACTTAAGCATATAAATCTAGGCTGACACTCCAGTGCAGTGCTGAGGGAGCGCCGCGCTGTCGGAGGGGCAGTATTGAGGGAGCGCCGCACTGTCGGAGGGGCAGTATTGAGGGAGCGCCGCACTGTCGGAGGGGCAGCTTGAGGGAATGCAGCACTGTCAGAGGGACAGTACTGAGGGAGCGCTGCACTGTCGGAGGGGCAGCATTGAGGGAATGCAGCACTGTCGGAGGGGCAATACTGAGGGAGTGCCGCACTGTCGGAGGAACAATACTGAGGGAGCACCGCACTGTCGGAGGGGCAGTATTGAGGGAACGCAGCACTGTCGGAGGGGCAGTACTGAGGGAGTACCGCACTGTCAGAGGGGCAGTACTGAGGGAGTGCTGCACTGTCGGAGGGGCAGTACTGAGGGAGCCCCGCACTGTCGGAGGGGCAGTACTGAGGGAGCACCGCACTGAGGGAGGGGCAGTACTGAGGGAGGGGCGGTACTGAGGGAGTGCTTCACTGTCGGAGGGGCGCACTCTTTTGGATGAGACGTTAAACCAAGGCTCTGTCTGCTCTCTCAAGTGGACATAAAAGATCCCATGGCACTATTTCGAAGAAGAGCAAGAAGAAATACAAGTCTTTTTTCTTTTGCATTGTGAAAGACCCCTCAGCTTTCTGCCTCCACGTTTATTAAAGGTGTGAATTTCTTCTTTGAAAGAAAAACAGGAGTCTGTGATTTAAAAAAAGATAATTTCTTGAGATGTGGGCGTTGCTGGCAAAGCTGGCATTTATTGCCCATCCCTAATTGCCCTCAGAAACTTTGATGCCATTTTCTAGGCCATTTCAGAGCGCAGTTAAGAGTCAACCACGTTGGTGTGGGACTGGAGTCACCTATAGGCCTAGACCGGGTAAGGACGGCAGATTTCCTTCCCTAAAGGACATTGGTGAAGCAGTTGGGTTTTTACAACAATCCAACAGCTTCATGGTCACTTTTACGGACACCAGCTTTTCATTTCTACATTTTTTTTTTTTTTAAACTGAATTTAAATTCTCAAGCTGCTGTGGTGGGATTTGAACTTGCGTTCTCTCTCGATTGCCCAGTAACATAACCAGCACACTACTGAACCCCCGACATTTCATGAGCGGATCATTAGTTATGGAGCCCGTCACCCATTTTTTTTGTGTGAATACTTTTATAAAATTTCTCCTCATATCCGCTTTGAAATTAATTCTCAAGCACTTATATTCGAATGGAAGTGTGTTTGTCTCACACATGCCATGGTTTTGGTCTCCTGGAGTGCTCTTGGGGTTTGCATGTTTTATTGTTGATGTCACCATCCTGACGACAGGTTAAGGGAATCGAGGGATATCGGGATCGGGCGGGAAAGTGGAGTCGAGGTTGAAGATCAGCCTTGATCCGTATTTAAGGAAGGATCTGATCAGCCATGATCATATTGAATAGTGGTGCAGGCTCGAAGGGCCAAATGGCCTACTTCTGCACTTATTTTCTATGTTTCTATGATATACTTGCATTGGAGGCTGTTCAGAGAAGGTTCACTAGGTTGATTTTGGAGATTCCGTTGACTTATGAAGATAGGTTGAGTAGGACACAAAAAATCTATAAAGGGATATAGACAGGCTAAGTGAGTGGGCAAACATTTGGCAGATGGAGTATAATGTGGGAAAATGTAAGGTTATCCACTTTGGCAGAAATAATAGAAAAGCTAATTATAATTTAAATGAATAAAAATTGAAAAGTGCTGCAGTACAGAGGGACCTGGGGGTCCTTGTGCATGAAACACAAAAAGTTAGTATGCAGGTACAGCAAGTAATCAGGAAGGCAAATGGAATGTTGGCCTTTGTTGCAAGGGGGATAGAGTATAAAAGCAGAGAAGTCCTGCTACAACTGTACAGGATATTCGTGAGGCCACACCTGGAGTACTGCGTACAGTTTTGGTCTCCATATTTAAGGAAGGATATACTTGCATTGGAGGCTGTTCAGAGAAGGTTCACTAGGTTGATTCCAGAGATGAGGAGGTTGACTTATGAGGATAGTTTGAGTAGATTGGACCTATACACATTGGAGTTCAGAAGAATGAGAGATGATCTCATTGAAACGTATAAGATATTGAGGGGCCTTGACAAGGTGGATGCAGAGAGGATATTTCCGCTCATAGAGAAAACTAAAACTAGGGGACACAGTCTCAGAATAAGGGGCCGCCCATTTAAAACTGAGATGAGGAGAAATTTCTTCTCTCTGAGGGTTGTAAATCTGTGGAATTCTCTGCCCCAGAGAGCTGTGGAGGCTGGGTCATTGAATATATTTAAGGCGGAGATAGACAGTTTTTTGAGCGATAAGGGGAGCGGGCAGGGAAGTTGAGCTGAGTCCATGATCAGATCAGCCATGATCTTATTGAATGGTGGAGCAGGCTCGAGGGGCTGAATGGTTTACTCCTGCTCCTATTTCTTATGTTCTTAAGTTAACGCTCGCATGACTCTTGCTTTGAAGCTGTTGACATAATTAAGCTAATTCAATAGTAAGTCCCCATCTAACTATAGGCTTTTCAATATACTGACAGCAAATGGCTCCATTAGCATTCAAAACAAAATGCATAACAGGCAGAAATCCCCCACCCTCCATTCCCCACAGTGCCTGCCTGAAACTCCTGGAGGGGGAGACTAACGGAGACAATAGAGGGAGAATCGAGTGAAGGAACAAAGTGCTGTGTGGAAATAGTGAGTGAAGGACTGGGCTGAAGGATACAGATGGTCAGGTCAATGGAAGGCCACATCTCATAAAGTCCAACATGGGATTTATCTTACTCCACTGAGCCGAGAAGGGACTGAACGTTTTCGAACATCTGAGGCTCTTTATTGCCTTATTATTGACACTGGCGGAGATCACACTTGTGCTTTGCATAAATCCTTATATAGAGAATGAAATACCTTCTTTTCTGCAGGGAATTCAAGCCACGGATTTTACTATCTGCTCATCTTGCAGGGCCAGGCATGTTCTCAGGAAGTGATAATTCACCTATGTTTGAAAGGAATCATTTAATTCTTCCGCCTCCGCTGTGACATTCCTAGCCCATGTGTATCACTGGTGTCCATGGGGATGGGGGTTGTCCTTGCCTGGGGAACCAATCGTGGTCAACTGGGCATTATTAGAATGCTATTCCTGCCAAAGATGGCTGCCCAGAGAGGGTCTGTTCAGTGCAGCGTCAGCGATGCCAGCAGCGCCCCCTGGGGGCTGTGGTGGAGATGCTCTGGGGTATTTCTCTAAGTGAAGCCTTTCTGGTGGGTGGTTGTTGTACCAGCAGCCGCTGGTTATGCAGCCACCCATCTTAAACGTTCATTTCACACATGGCAGCATGCTCCATTTTGCTCTCGATCAAATAGTTAGATTCTTGCGTTGCCGAGCCACGATCGAAAATACGCACCAGCGACCATCTTTCATCATTTCCTCCAAAAACGCTCGCTAAATACAAAATGGCTGCTCGCTTAATTTCATCTAAAACACTCGACTTCGTAGAACAGAGATCTGGGCTACATAAAGCAGTGACCGCCTGCTTCAGTACAGCGCCTTTTAAGGAGGAGAATGTGCCAAGGGGCCACACAGGCGCGTTATCAAACAAGAATTGACACCAAGCCACGTTGGGGAGGGTTCGACCCAAAGGGCCATTTCTGTCCCCTACTGGTGATTCCCTGAGAGACACAGCCAGTGTGCACTCGCAGAATCAGCCCCAAAGTGTGACCTAAGGCTCTCGCTCTAACTAGCAGTTTTCAAGCGTAAAACAGGGTGTTGAGAAGTGGCTGAGATACCCTGTTTTTAGGCCCGACTGTTGTGTATGCAATAACTGTTAGACTGAGTACTGTTTAACTCCAAGAGGTATGACCTTGGCTCTGCTTTATTAAGGCCCAAAGTGATGAATATACAAAATGGCTGGCCTTTTATACTTGGACTACACATACGTGCATACAGCCCAATGGCCTCCAACAGTGATGCCATCTAGTGGTTAGAGATTCCAAAAGTACATACATGACAATACCCCACTCTGAGATATTAACACAGTCTTTTACAAATTGAGACGGTCCGGTGTTTTACGCTCCCGGGTTGACCATCTCAGTTCAACTCCAGCCTTGGGTGAGTGTTCAGAGTCTGTTGTGACTGGTGGCTGGGTGGCTGACCTGGTGGGAGTGGCAATGGCCATGTCAGTGATTGAAAGTCCCGATTCACTGATGACCACTGAGTCCTCTGATGACTGGGGGTAGGTTGGTTGGTCGTCGATTGTCTCTTCCTCCGAGTGTTCCGGTTCGTCTGTGGGCCGCAGCTTTGTCTGATCCATATGTTTCCTGCATGTTTGCTCGTTTTTGAGCTTGACAATAAATACTCTGTTGCCCTTCTTGGCCATGACAGTACCAGCGATCCACTTGGGACCCTGACCGTAATTCAGAACATATACAGGATTATTTACAGAAATATCGCGTGACACAGCTGCACGATCGTGATACCCTTGCTGACTTTGTCTTCTATATTCAACGTGATTATTCAAGTCAGGGTGTACAAGAGATAGCTTGGTCTTAAGACCTCTCCATCATTAGTTCAGCAGGCGAGACCCCGGTAAGCATGTGTGGTCTTGTCCTGTAACTCAGCAGCATGCATGACAAGCAGGTCTGCAGTGACCCTTGGGTTACTCGCTTCATACTCTGCTTTATGATTTGGACAGCACGTTCTGCTTGCCCATTGGATGCAGGTTTGAACAGTGCTGACCTTACATGTTTGATATCATTGAGTTTCATGAACTCTTGAAACTCCTGACTGGTGAAGCATGATCCGTTGTCGCTAACAACGATGTCAGGCAGACCATGTGTCGCGAACATGACACTGAGATTCTCAATGGTAGCTGTGGATGTGCTGGATGACATGATTATACACTCTATCCACTTCGAATATGCATCCACCACAACTAAAAACATCTTCCCCAGGAAGGGACCTGCAAAGTCTATGTGGATCCCGGACCATGGTTTGGACGGCCACGGCCACAGAGTCAGCGGCGATTCTGATGGTGCTTTGCTGAGCTGCATATAAGTGTTGCACTGATGCACACATGATTCCAGCTCAGAGTCAATTCCCGGCCACCATACATGAGACCTGGCGATGGCTTTCATCATTACAATGTCGGGATGTGTGCTATGTAGCTCACGTACAAATTTCTCTCTCCCTTTTTTGGGCATAACAACACGATTGCCCCATAGTATACAATCCGACTGAATAGACAGTTTGTCTTTGCAACGAATGCTAAGAGGCTGCAGGGTGACTTGGACAGGTTAGGTGAGTGGGCAAATGCATGGCAGATGCAGTATAATGTAGATAAATGTGAGGTTATCCACTTTGGTGGCAAAAACAGGAAGGCAGAATATTATCTGAATGGTGACAGATTAGGAAAAGGGGAGGTGCAACGAGACCTGGGTGTCATGGTACATCAGTCATTGAAAGTTGGCATGCAGGTACAGCAGGCGGTGAAGAAGGCAAATGGCATGTTGGCCTTCATAGCGAGAGGATTTGAGTATAGGAGCAGGGAGGTCTTACTGCAGTTGTACAGAGCCTTGGTGAGGCCACACCTGGAGTATTGTGTACAGTTTTGGTCTCCTAATCTGAGGAAGGACATTCTTGCTATTGAGGGAGTGCAGCGAAGGTTCACCAGACTGATTCCCGGGATGGCAGGACTGACATATGAGGAAAGACTGGATCGACTAGGTTTATATTCACTGGAATTTAGAAGAATGAGAGGGGATCGCATAGAAACATAAAATTCTGACGGGATTGGACAGGTTAGATACAGGAAGAATGTTCCCGATGTTGGGGAAGTCCAGAACCAGGGGTCACAGTCTAAGGGTAAGGGGTAAGCCATTTAGGACTGAGATGAGGAGAAACTTCTTCACTCAGAGAATTGTGAACCTGTGGAATTCTCTACCACAGAAAGTTGTTGAGGCCAGTTCGTTAGATATATTCAATAGGGAGTTAGATGTGGTCCTTATGGCTAAAGGGATCAGGGGGTATGGAGAGAAAGCAGGAATGCGGTACTGAAGTGCATGATCAGCCATGATCATATTGAATGGTGGTGCAGGCTCAAAGGGCTGAATGGCCTACTCCTGCACCTATTTTCTATGTTTGGTCTCCTAGCACATTTGAGGATGCAACTCTTCACCACCGATAAAATCGGGTCCTGGCTGGTCCAGGTCTTAACTTGTTGAGCCGTGACAGGGGTTCCTTCACTCTCAAAAGCATCCATAACTAACAATAGGTCCGCTGGTTGTGGCTTTTCCACCTCCAGTGTGGGCAATGGCAGACAGCTCAAAGCATCGGCACAATTCTCGGTGCCCGGTCTATGGCGAATGACATAATCATGAGCGGATAATGTCAGCGCCCACCTCTGGATGCGGGATGAAGCATTGGTATTGATGCCTTTGTTTTCAGAGAACAGTAAAATGAGCGGCTTGTGATCTGTCTCCAGTTCAAACTGAAGACCGAACAGGTACTGATGCATCTTTTTAACCCCGTACACATAGGCTAGTGCTTCTTTCTCTACCATGCTGTAGGCTCTTTCCGCTTTAGACAAACCTTTTGAAGCATACGCGACTGATTGAAGTTTACCCGACTCATTAGCTTGTTGGAGTACACAACAAATTCCATATGACGAAGCATCACAGGCTAATACTAAACGTTTACATGGGTCATAATGTACCAGCAGCTTGTTAGAGCAAAGCAGATTAGTGGCTTTCTCAAAAGCTCTGTCTTGAGACACACCCCACACCCAGTTGTTGCC
The DNA here is from genome assembly GCF_044704955.1 of Pristiophorus japonicus. Lineage (NCBI taxonomy): Eukaryota > Metazoa > Chordata > Chondrichthyes > Pristiophoridae > Pristiophorus > Pristiophorus japonicus. The sequence goes on from NC_092010.1 coordinate 37,749,661, forward strand.
TTTTCTTAGCAGCATGTGCAGTGGTTCTAATAAGGTGTTCAATTTAGGTAGGAAGTTACCGAAGTAATTGAGTAGACCCAGGAACGAACGTAGCTCCGTCACATTCTGCGGCTTGGTTGCATTCTTGATGGCCTTGGTTTTCGCGTCCGTGGGCCTGATGCCATCAGCAGCAATTTTCCTCCCCAGGAATTCGACTTCTGGTGCCATGAAGACGCACTTCGAGCGTTTCAGTCTGAGTCCCACTTTGTCCAGACGATGTAGAACCGCTTCCAGGTTGTTCAGATGTTCCTCGGAGTCACGACCTGTGATCAGGATGTCATCTTGGAACACGATGGTTCTGGGAACGGACTTCAGTAGACTCTCCATGTTCCTCTGAAATATTGCTGCAGCTGAGCGAATTCCAAAAGGGCACCTGTGATAAATAAACAGTCCTTTATGCATGTTAATGCACATAAGTCTCTTCGACATCTCGACCAGCTCCTATGTCATGTAGGCTGACGTCAAGTCCAGTTTGGTGAACGATTTCCCCCCGGCTAGCGTTCCAAACAAGTCATCAGTCTTCGGTAACGGGTACTGATCCTGTTTCGAAACCCTGTTGATCGTAGCCTTGTAGTCTCCACAGATTCTGACTGTGCCATCACTTTTCAGCACAGGAACAATGGGGCTGGACATTCATTAAATTCAACCGGTGATATGATCCCTTCACGCTGGAGTCTGTCCAGTTCGATTTCGACCTTCTCCCTCATCATATACGGAACTGCCTGAGCTTTATGATGGACGGGTCTTGCATCCGAGTCCACGTGGATCTGCACCTTGGCTCCCGTGAAGTTGCCGATGCCTGGTTCGAACAGCAAGGGGAACTTGCTCAGTAATTGGGCACATGTATCTTCCTCTGACGACAACGCCTTTATGTTGTTCCAGTCGCATCTGATTTTTTCAAGCCAGTTCCTGCCGAGCAGCGTTGGCCCATTGCCTGGGACAACCCATACCGGTAACTCGTGAACTGCACCGTCATACGACACTATAATTGTGGCACCGTTATGAGTTCTTTGGTGTACGTGCACAACTTGGCATTGACTGAAATCAACCTGGGAATCACAGCCTTAGTATCCCACAGCTTGTCGTATGTCCTCTGGCTCATTATCGATTGACTCGCCCCGTATCCAGTTCCATCGATACCGGCACCCCATTAAATTTCACGTTGATCATTATCGGTTTGCTCTTAGTTCGGAACGAGTACAGTCCATACACTTCCTCCTCTGATATCTCGGATTGCGTATCCGGATCCGCACTAGTCTGACCATCATTCTCCACGTGGTGTGTCCTGGCACGCTTGCTTATCTGCGGACACTTGCGCTGGAGATGCCCCACTCTCAGACAGCCTTTGCAGCTATATTGCTTAAATCGACACTGCTGGTGCCGGTGATTTCCCCCACAATGACAACACGGAGAAATCGGATGCATTCCCGCTGGCGGACTTTGGGCAGCCACAGGTTTCGCGAATGCAGTCGGGTAGGCCCTGCCGTGTGCCGCTCTGCTGAACACCGAATCAATCACATTTACAGTACTTGCCGAGTTTTGATTTTTCATTGATATCTGCTTTAGACTTCTATCCATCGTCATGCATGACTGAGCTATCCTGTTCAAGTCCAACATCTCTACCGCCAGTAGTTTACACAGGATCACCTCGTGGTTGATGCCGATTACAAAGAAGTCTCGCAGCATGTCTGCCAACACAGCCCCGAACTTACACGGTCCCACTAGACGTCTCAGGTCGGCAACGAATTCCGCCGCATTCTGGCCCTCTGAGTGAACGTGCGTGTAAAATCTGTATCTCAAGATGATGATGCCTTCATCTGGCTTAAGGTGGTCCTGAAACAGTGTACATAATTCTTCATACGTCTTCTCTGTTGGACTCACAGGCAGGAATAGATTCTTTATCAGACCATAAATTTTTGGACCGCAAACCGTGAGGAACACGGCCCTGCGCCGATCTGTGTCGCCGATCTCCTCCATTTTGTTGCCCACGAAGAACTGGCTCAAACGGCTCACAAAGTCTGCCCAATCTTCTCCTTCCACAAATCGCTCCAATAATCCAATTGTGCTCATTTTTGCATGCAAAGGTTCTTGTTGCTTCGTCGCCAAGTGTTGTGTATGCAATAACTGTTAGACTGAGTACTGTTTAACTCCAAGAGATATAACCTTGGCTCTGCTTTATTAAAGCCCAAAGTGACTCATTTACAAAATGGCTGGCTTTTTATACTTGGACTGCACACACGTGCATGCAGCCCAATGGCCTCCAACAGTGACGCCATCTAGTGGCTAGTGATCCCAAAATTATATACATGACACCGACGATGTCATTCAGAGGCTTACACAGGATTATTATGTAGGATATACGGCACAGAAACAGGCCATTCGGCCCAACCAGTCCATGCCGGTGTTTATGCTCCATTCGAGCCTTCTCCCGTCTTTCCCCATCTAAATCTATCAGCATAACCCTCTATTCCCTTCTCCCTCATATGTTTATCTAGCCTCCCCTTAAATGCATCTATACTATTCACTTCAACCACTCCCTGTAGCAGTGAGTTCCACATTCTCACCCCTCTCTGGGTAAAGAAGTTTCTCCTGAATTCCCTATTGGATTTCTTGGTGACTATCTTATATTGATGGCCTCCAGTTATGTTCTTCCCCACAAGTGGAAACATTCTCTCTGTACCCACTCTATCAAAACCTTTCATAATTTTAAAGACCTCTATTAGGTCACTCCCTCAGCCTTCTCTTTTCAAGAGAAAAGGGTCCCAGCCTGTTCTTCCTTTCCTGATAGGTATACCCTCGCATTTCTGGTATCATCCTTGTAAATCCTCTCTGCACCCTCTCCAGTGCCTCTATATCCTTTTTATAATGTGGCGACCAGAACTGTACGCAGTACTCCAAGTGTGGTCTAACCAAGGTTCAATACAAGTTTAGCATAACTTCCCTACTTTTAAATTCTATACCTCTAGAAATAAACCCTAGTGCTTGGTTTGCTTTTTTTTATGGCCTTGTTAACCTGCGTTGTTGTTGTTGTTGTTGCGTTGTTACTTTTAGTGTCTACCTGAAGTCCCAAATAAAATACAACTGGTAAGCAGCCTGTTTCAGCCGCTGTTCGGAATGATCGGAATGACCAGAGATCAGCTGCAGGAGCAGTCCTCAACACTGCAAGTGGACCGAATGTGGACCAACACATCAAGAGGCCTGGATACAATCCGGGGGGGGTGTGGGGGACGGGGCAGGCTGAGCCCCGTCTATCCCACCACCTATTGTTGGCTGTTCAGGCACAATCCTTACTGATGCTCCGTCCCCTGTATGCTGAGCAGGATAGACCGAACTCGGGTTGCCAACTCCAGCTGGGTGTATTCCTGGAGGTGTCATCACACGACCTCGTGCCATTGGTCCATCCTCCAGATGCACTGCCTTCCCACAGCCAATTGGGAAGGAAACAGGCGCTTCGTTACCCAATTGGATTCAGCTTGACTGTTGGTGAGATGGACCTGTTTCACAGCCCCATCTCCACTATGTTTCGAACTAATCATTTTTCTCCCTGGGTGTTGCTTGTGGCGGTGCCCGGGAGACGAATCTTCAATTCCTGGAGATTCCAGGGCAATCCTGGCGGGTTGGCAACCCGAGACGGAACACGAAACTCCAAACTGCGCCTTGGGGAGCATTTGGTGACGAACAGCGCTCTTACACTGAGCTTTGGTTCATGTTCCAGTCTCGGCAGGGAAGAGGGGTGATTTCCATGTCCCCCACCCCTCAATTTACCTTTGTTCTGGGGTTGTCATCGGTCTCTGGAGGTCTTCTAAACTCTGCTGTGTTAAACAGACATTTGTAGTGAAGTGCTGCCACCTTGATACTGGCTCCCCTCATTTAACCTCATTAGAACATAAGAATTAGGAGCAGGAGTAGGCCATTTGGCCCCTCAAGTCATTCAATAAGTTCATGGTTGATCTTCAACCTCAACTCCACTTTACCGCACTATCCCCATATCCCTTGATTCCCCTCGAGTCCAAAAGTCCATCTCAGCCTTGAATATATCCAGAGACTGCTGGGGCAGAGAATTCCAAAGATTCACCACCCTCTGTGTGAAAAAATTTCTCCTCCTCTCAGTCCTAAATGGCCGACCCCTTGCCCTGAGACTGTGACCCCTGGTTCTAGACTCTCCAGCCGGAGAAAACAACCTCTCAGCATCTACCCTGTCAACCCCCTTCAGAATCTTGTATGTTTCAATGAAGTTGTTGTCATCATCATAATAGGCAGCCCCTCAGAATTGAGGAAGACTTGCTTCCACTCTAAAAGTGAGTTCTCAGGTGACTGTACAGTCCAATACGGGAATTACAGTCTCTGTCACAGGTGGGACAGACAGTGGTTGGAGGGAAAGGGTGGGTGGGGAGTCTGGTTTGCGTAACCTCAAGTCAACAACGCCTTCCGATCCCTGCAGGGCCTATTGTGCGACGTGTAGCAGGAGAACTCAAATAAAAGCAGAAAACACTGGAAGTACTCAGCAGGTCAGGCAGCGTCTGTGGATGTTTCAGGTCAATGACCTTCCGTCAGAACTGAAAAGTTAAGAGATGTAACCGGTTTTAAGCAAGTGCAGAGGCAGGGAAAGGGCAGAGGGGAGGAAGGAACAAAAGGGAAGGGCCGTGATAGGGTGGAAAGCAGGAGAGATTAAATGGCAACAGGGATGATGGTGCGAGGCAAAAGGAGATGGTGATGGGCAGGAGAACTATCTCAGTTCTTGACTGCACGTCCCTAGTGCCTTACGGGTAAAGAAGTGTCCCATCTCGAGCCCCACCTTATTTATTCATCTTACTAAGTCACTGCAGGAAAGTAGCCAGTGGACGAAGTGGTCAAAGCTGCAAGCTGAGTGGAAACGGTTTTGAATGAGCGTGAAGGTCAAGGTTCAAGCTCTGGTCAGCTGAATGGGAGTCGAGCTGCCCTGTCTGTTCGACCCAAAATGTTTGTGGCTTGTCATGAGACTCGAAATATTAAATATTGCTAAATGATGATAACATAACGTATGACATTGAAGTTTTTGCGTTTTTTTAAAATTCAAATGTTCTTTTTGCAGGCCTCATCATTCACGAGGGCTCGTCTGTGTACCGAATCTTTAAGCGCTGGCAGGCTGTAAATCAGCAGTGGAAGGTACTGAACTATGAAAAAGCCAAGGACCTTGGGGAAGCCATTAGTGGGACAAGCAAGATAGGGGGAAGGAATTCACGGACGAACCACTCATCAAACAATGACAGGAGTTCCAATCAGCGCACTGGAACCATTTTGAATCATCACTGTGGATATACCATCCTGCACATTCTCAACTATCTGAGGCCTAACACCCATCAGAATAGTAACAGCTCCAATCGCGAGCTGGTCATGCGAGTTACAACTGTCTGAAAATGGACCACTTACTGTACACCACTTAAAAAGCAAAAACTTTTCGAGAAGATACAACAAAAACGCAACCTACCACCGGGGCGGTGAAAGAAGGTTCACTGGAGGCTCCGAAGGACAACAGTTGGCCTGGTGTGATGGCCCGCACTAGGCCAGGGCACAGGTCACCAGTCTCTACGCCTGGAATTCGCCATCTTCATTGTTTTCTAAACATTTTTTAAAAACCTCACTCGAAGCAAAGTTCAGAAATCCCAGACCCAGTATTTTATAATAAGGGAGGAGAAAAAGTGAAACAAAAAGACTGAATCGAAGAAACAATGGAACGCAAGATCGTTTGTTTAACAAAACTGGCCAAAATAAAAGTGCAATAACGAACATCAGTTCCAAGATGCTGTGGGATCTCGGCAATAAGTTCTCTGTGTACTTCACCTTTAATTTAATGCATGTCACTGTTTCTCCTATCTCGAATCGGGAGAAAAATAATTTATATGCAAATGGTGGTCTGCAAATAAATTTCTGTTTTTTAGGAGGGTGTCCCTAGAGTTTTCGTTGAGCTTTAAATATAGGCTCGTGAAGATTATTGGGATATAATTTGCACACAATACCCTATCTCGGTACCACGGGGTGTATTCTAATGTACAGGAGTGCCCTATCTCGGTACCACGGGGTGTATTCTAATGTACAGGAGTGCCCTAGCTCCGTATCACAGGGTGTATTCTAATGTACAGTAGTGCCCTATCTCGGTACCACGGGGTGTATTCTAATGTACAGGAGTGCCCTATCTCGGTACCACGGGGTGTATTCTATTGTACAGGAGTGCCCTATCTCGGTACCACGGGGTGTATTCTATTGTACAGGAGTGCCCTATCTCGGTACCACGGGGTGTATTCTATTGTACAGGAGTGCCCTATCTCGGTACCACGGGGTGTATTCTAATGTACAAGAGTGCCCTATCTCGGTACCACGGGGTGTATTCTATTGTACAGGAGTGCCCTAGCTCCGTATCACAGGGTGTATTCTAATGTACAGTAGTGCCCTATCTTGGTACCACGGGTTGTATTCTAATGTACAGGAGTGCCCTATCTCGGTATCACGAGTTGTATTCTAATGTACAGGAGTGCCCTTTCTCGATATCACAGGGTGTATTCTAATGTACAGGAGTGCCCTATCTCGATATCACGGGGTGTATTCTAATGTACAGGAGTGACCTATCTCGATATCACGGGGTGTATTCTAATGTACAGGTGTAACCTATCTCGGTACCACGGGGTGTATTCTAATGTACAGACGTGCCCTATCTCGGTACCACAGGGTGTATTCTAATGTACAGGCATGTCCTATCTCAGTACCACGGGTTGTATTCTAATGTACAGGAGTGCCCTAAGTCAGTATCACGGGGTGTATTCTAATGTACAGGTGTGCCCTATCTCGGTACCAGGGGGTGTATTCTAATGTACAGGAGTGCCCTAGCTCCGTATCACGGCGTGTGTTCTAATGTACAGGAGTGACCTATCTCGGTACCACGGCGTGTATTCTAATGTACAGGAGTGCCCTATCTCGGTACCACGGAGTGTATTATAATGTACAGGAGTGGCCTGTCTCGGTACCACGGAGTGTATTCTAATGTACAGGAGTGCCCTATCTCGGTACCACAGGGTGTATTCTAATGTACAGGAGTGGCCTATCTCAGTATCACGGGGTGTATTCTAATGTACAGGAGTGACCTATCTCGGTACCACGGGGTGTATTTTAATGTACAGGAATGGGCTATCTCAGTACCACGGGGTGTATTCTAATGTACAGGTGTGCCCTATTTTGGTCCCGCGGAGTGTATTCTAATGTACAGACGTGCCCTATCTCGGTATCACGGAGTGTATTCTAATGTACAGGAGTGCCCTATCTCGGTACCACGGAGTGTATTCTAATGTACAGGAGTGCCCTATCTCGGTACCACGGGGTGTATTCTAATGTACAGGAGTGCCCTATCTCGGTACCACGGGGTGTATTCTAATGCACAGGAGTGCCCTAGCTCCGTATCACGGCGTGTATTCTAATGTACAGGAGTGCCCTATCTCGGTACCACGGGTTGTATTCTAATGTACATGAGTGGCCTATCTCCGTACCACGGGTTGTATTCTAATGTACAGGAGTGCCCTATCTCGGTATCACAGGGTGTATTCTAATGTACAGGAGTGCCGTATCACGGTACCACGGAGTGTATTCTAATGTACAGGAGTGCTCTATCTCGGTACCACGGGGTGTATTCTAATGTACTGGAGTGCCCTATCTCGGTATCACAGGGTGTATTCTAATGTACAGGAGTGCCGTATCACGGTACCACGGAGTGTATTCTAATGTACAGGAGTGCCCTATCTCGGTAGCACGGGTGTATTCTGATGTACAGGAGTGGCCTATTTCGGTACCATGGGCTGTATTCTGATGTACTGGAGTGCCCTATCTCGGTATCACAGGGTGTATTCTAATGTACAGGAGTGCCGTATCACGGTACCACGGAGTGTATTCTAATGTACAGGAGTGCTCTATCTCGGTACCACGGGGTGTATTCTAATGTACTGGAGTGCCCTATCTCGGTATCACAGGGTGTATTCTAATGTACAGGAGTGCCGTATCACGGTACCACGGAGTGTATTCTAATGTACAGGAGTGCCCTATCTCGGTAGCACGGGTGTATTCTGATGTACAGGAGTGGCCTATTTCGGTACCATGGGCTGTATTCTGATGTACTGGAGTGCCCTATCTCGGTATCACAGGGTGTATTCTAATGTACAGGAGTGCCCTATCTTGGTACCACGGAGTGTATTCCAATGTACAGGAGTGCCCTATCTCAGTACCACGGAGTGTATTCTAATGTACAGGAGTGCACTATCTCGGTACCACGGTGTGTATTCTAATGTACAGGAGTGCCCTATCTCGGTACCACGGGGTGTATTCTAATGTACAGGAGTGCGCTATCTCCGTACCACGGGGTGTATTCTAATGTACAGGAGTGCCCTATCTCGGTATCACGGAGTGTATTATAATGTACAGGAGTGCCGTATCTCGGTAGCATGGGTGTATTCTGATGTACAGGAGTGGCCTATCTCGGTACCACGTGATTTATTCTGATGTACAGGGGTGGCCTATCTTGGTACCATGGGCTGTATTTTGATGTACAGGATTGCCCTATCTCTGTACCATGGAGTGTATTCGATTGTACAGGAGTGCCCTATCTCAGTTCAACAGAGTGTATTCTAATATACAGTAGTGCCCTATCTCGGTATCACGGGGTGTATTCTAATGTACAGGAGTGCCCTATCTCGGTACCACGGGGTGTATTCGAATGTACAGGAGTGCCCTATGTCGGTGCCATGGAGTGTATTCTAATGTACTGGAGTGCCCTATCTCGGTATCACAGGGTGTATTCTAATGTACAGGAGTGGCCTATCTCAGTACAACAGAGCGTATTCTAATGTACAGGAGTGCGCTATCTCGGTACCACGGGGTGTAATCTAATGTACAGGAGTGCGCTATCTCCGTACCACGGGGTGTATTCTAATGTACAGGAGTGCCCTATCTCGGTACCACGGGGTGTATTCTAATGTACAGCAATGCCCTATCTCGATATCACGGGGTGTATTCTAATGTGCAGGAGTGCCCTATCTCGGTATCACAGGGTGTATTCTAATGTACAGGTGTGCCGTATCTCGGTATCACAGGGTGTATTCTAATGTACGGGGTGCCCTATCTCCATATCACGGCATGTACTCTAATGTACAGGAGTGCCCTATCTCAGTACCACAGATTGTATAAATATTCTAATGTAGAAGAGTGCCCTATCCCGGTACCATGGAGTGTATTCTAATGTACAGGTGTGCCCTATCTCGATACCACAGGGTGTATTCTAATGTGCAAGAGTGCCCTATCTCGGTACCACAGATTATATAAATATTCTAATCATTTAGAGTGGCTTATCTCTGAACCAAAGAATGTATTCTAATATACACAAGCACTTTTTTAACATATTCAAATACAATCCAGGATAAAGTTCCTATCTGTGTTTTAACAAAGGCTTGGCGGTAGCAAACAGGGGAATTTCATATACAGACCTGTTAACATGTCCGTTATTGATATCACACAATCATATTTCAGCCCCTCGGACTCATTTGGTTCTATTGTTAAATACTTCTTCTGGTTTCATTTTCTGTATGTTGGTTAGACAAATGTTTTTCCTGTTGATGGTGCTGGACAGAGGAGCTGAAAGTGTTGCACAGCAACAGCCCAATCCTGAGGTCTGCAGAATGAAATCCCATGGGATTCGATAAATATCGATGGGCAGCCGGCTTTGGTTTCATGACTTTGCTCATTACTTGTGGATCACGAGTGCCTGGCCTCACGCTCTGCCTCTGCACTCTGTGGAGCTTGGCAGGTGGGGTTCCACGTTGGCGGGTTACAAAAGCCCACCAGCAGTTTGGAGAGCCATACTGCGGGCAAAGTGAGGGTTTTGCTCTTTTTGCCCAGATTTTGCCCATTAAATTGGCATTTGTGGCAGAGAAGTGTGCCAATGAGCGGCTTGCGAGGGCCCCCCTTTACTTTGACTGAAATAGAGGTTTATCATAGATTCATAGAAATTTACAGCACGGACGGAGGCCATTTCAGCCCATCGTGTCCACGCCGGCCGACAAAGAGCCATCCAGCCTAATCCCACTTACCAGCTCTAGGTCCGTAACTCTGCGGTTATAGCACTTCAGGTGCACATCCAAGTACTTTTTAAATGTGGTGAGGGTTTCTGCCTCTACCACCCTTTCAGGCAGTGAGTTCCAGACCCCCACCACCCTCAAATCCCCTCTAAACCTCCTCCCAATTACTTTAGATCTATGTCCCCTGGTTGTTGACCCCTCTGCTAAGGGAAATAGGCCCTTTCTATCCACTATATCTGGGCCCCTCATAATTTTATACACCTCAATGAGGTCTCCCCTCAGCCTCCTCTGTTCCAAGGAAAACAAACCCAGCCTTTCGAATCTGTCCTCATAGCTAAAATTCTCCAGTCCCGACAACATCCTGGTAAATCTCCTCTGCACCCTCTCCAGTGCAATCACGTCCTTCCTGTAATGGGGTGATCAGAACTGCACGCAGTACTCCAGCTGTGGCCTAACCAGTGTTTTATACAGTTCAAGCATAACCCACCTGCTCTTGTATTCTATGCCTCGGCTAATAAAGGCAAGTATTCCGTATGCCTTCTTAACCACCTTATCTACCTGGCCTGCTATCTTCAGGGATCTGTGGACATGCACTCCCAGGTCCCTTTGTTCCTCTACACTTCTCAATGTCCTACCATTTAATGTGTATTCCCTTTCCTTGTTAGCTCTCCCCAAATGCATTACTTCACACTTTTCTGGATTAAATTCCATTTGCCACTGTTCTGCCCACCTGACCAGTTGATTGATATCTTCCTGCAGTCTGCAGCTTTCCTCTTCATTATCAACCACACAGCCTATTTTAGTATCATCTGCAAACTTCTTAGTCATACTCTCTATACTCAAGGTTTAACAGGTGGGCATGATGCGGGGTGGCATGGTGCGGGATGGCATGGTGCCCGGGCTGTGTGGACAAAGGTCAGGAGTGTACCCGCACTGCAAGGCCGCAGAGGCTGGAAAGATTTGGCCTACAAACTAAAAGGACGCTGGTCCTTGCAGGAAATTGACGTGATGCTATTCATGCCGAATTAAGAATCCAATCAAGTGGAAATACGTTGAGAGGAATTTGCCAGGAGACGAGGAGTAAAATGGTCCAGTAAGTGATCAATCCAACTCCAAACCGATGCACTTTAGTGAAAAATCATTATCAGCCTCCTCGTCTTCTGGTGTAAGTACCTCTAGTCACCCCCTCGGTGTCTGCGATTATTTTTCTTACTGGCCTTGGAGGGGGGGGTAGCACAGATTCACCGGAATGATACCGGGGCTAAAAGGGTTAAATTATGAGGACAGGTTGTGTAGACTGGGCTTGTATTCCCTCGAGTTTAGAAGATTAAGGGATAATCTAGTTGAGGTGTTTAAGATGATTACAGGATTCGATAGGGTAGATAGAGAGAGAGAAACTGGGGGAAGTCCAGAACAAGGGGGCATCATCTTAGAATTAGAGCCAGGCCGTTCAGGGGTGATGTCAGGAAGCATTTCTTCATACAAAGGGCCGTGGGAATCTGGAACTCTCTCCCCCAAAAAGCTGTTGAGGCTGGGGGTCCATTGAAAATGTCAAAACTGAGATGTATTTTTGTTGGGTAAGGGTATTAAGGGATACGGAACCAAGGCGGGTAGATGGATTTACGATACAGGTCTGCTAATTGAATAGCGGAACAGGCTCGAGGGGCTGATTGGCCTCCTCCTGTTCCTAATATAACAGGATCGAGGGGCTGAATGGCCTCCTCCTGTTCCTAATGTAACAGGCTCGAGGGGCTGAATGGCCTCCTCCTGTTCCTAATGTAACAGGCTCAAGGGGCTGAATGGCTCCTCCTGTTCCTAATGTAACAGGCTCGAGGGGCTAAATGGCCTCCTCCTGTTCCTAATGTAACAGGCTCGAGGAGCTGAATGGCCTCCTCCTGTTCCTAATGTAACAGGTTCAAGGGGCTGAATGGCCTCCCCCTGTTCCTAATGTAACAGGCTCGAGGGGCTAAATGGCCTCCTCCTGTTCCTAATGTAACAGGCTCGAGGAGCTGAATGACCTCCTCCTGTTCCTAATGTAACAGGCTCGAGGGCTGAATGGCCTCCTCCTGTTCCTAATGTAACTGGCTCGAGGGGCTGAATGGCCTCCTCCTGTTCCTAATGTAACAGGCTCGAGGGGCTGAATGGCCTCTTCCTGTTCCTAATGCAACACACTCGAGGGGCTGAATGGCCTCCTCCTGTTCCTAATGTAACAGGCTCGAGGGCTGAATGGCCTCCTCCTGTTCCTAATGTAACTGGCTCGAGGAGCTGAATGGCCTCCTCCTGTTCCTAATGTAACAGGCTCGGGGTGGGCTGAATAGCCTCCTCCTGTTCCTAATGTAACAGGCTCGAGGGGCTGAATGGCCTCCTCCTGTTCCTAATGTAACAGGCTCGAGGGGCTGAATGGCCTCCTGTTCCTAATGTAACAGGCTCGAGGGGCTGAATGGCCTCCTCCTGTTCCTAATGTAACAGGCTCGAGGGGCTGAATGGCCTCCTCCTGTCGATGTGTTCCATTGGTGTAAATGCAGTGCAACTCGCCAAACAGAATTCTTCGGCCAATGTGTGCGCAGAGTGGAGTCACTCACAACAGGGAAAGGACCATCCCTCAATAAATTGACCAGTCATCTTTTTTGCTTCTAATTTTTCATGGGGGCGAAGGGGAAGGGGATCCGACCATTTGTTTGACAGCTGCAGTATACGTTTTTTAATTTGATCCCATCTTCAGATTTTATGACCCATGCCTGACAGGGCAACCGGGTGTGTTGTGGTCCAGGCTTTTTAAATACAATTCCTCTTTCAAAAAAGTCCTCATGAACCAGGGGGTGCGTCCGCCATTGTACTGACCAGGGCGACCTTCTTGAAAAATTAGGGATTGCTTATCTTTACAGCTGAGTGGCCTGCTTCCGAGGGCAATCAGAGTCACATGTAGGCCAGACTGGGTAGAGGTTGCAGGCTCCTTACTCGGGTTACTAGTCCTCAGTGTCAGCTGTGGCTCAGTGGGCAGCACACTTGCCTCTGAGTCACAAGGTTGTGGGTTCAAGTCCCACTACAGGGACCTAAGCACATAAATCTAGGCTGACACTCCAGTGCAGTACTGAGGAAGCGCTGCACTGTCGGAGGGGCAGTACTGAGGGAGCACTGCATTGTCGGAGGGGCAGTACTGAGGGAGCGCCGCACTGTCGGAGGGGCAGTACTGAGGGAGCGCTGCACTGACGGAGGGGCAGTACTGAGGGAGCGCCACACAGTTGGACGGGCTGTCTGCCCTCTCAGGTGGACATTAAGGGGTGTGTGTAACATAGTGGTTATGTTACTGGACTAGCAAACCAGAGGCCTGGGCTAATGATCCAGAGACACAAGTTCAAATCCCACCACATTAGCTGGGGAATTTAAATTCAGTTAATTAAATAAATCTGGAATAAATAGCTATTATCGGTAATGGTGACCATGAAACTGCCAGATTGTCGTAAAAACCCATCTGGTTCACTCATGTCCTTTAGGGAAGGAAATCTGCTGCCTTTACTCGGCCTGGCCTATATGTAAATCCAGAACCACAGTAATGTGGTTGACTCTTAACTGTCCTCTACAATTCAAGAAGGCAGCTCACCACCACCTTCTCAAGGGCAAAGAGGGATGGGAAATAAATGTTGGCCTTGCCAGCAACACCAACATTCCCGAGAATGAATTTTTTAAAAAAGATCCCAAGGGACTATTTCGAAGAAGAGCAGGGTAGGTCTCCCCAGTGTCCTGGCCAATATTTATCCCTCAATCAATGTCACTAACACAGACTATCTGGTCATTGTCACATTGCTGTGTGTGGGAGCTTGCTGTGCGCAAATTTGCTGCCGCGTTTCCCACATTACAACAGTGACGGCACTTCAAAAGTACTTCATTGGCTATAAAGCACTTTAGGACGTCCAGAAGTCGTGAAAGGCGCTATAGAAATTCAAGTCTTTCTTTCTTTAACCCTGCAGGATTGCCCTGGACGATCCAGGAATTGCAGCAACCCGGGAGAAAAATCATCAGGGCATTAATACTTTTGTTTATTATTGATAAAAAATATTGGAGATTGGAGAAAAAAGCTGTGATTGACAGTCAAGAGTCATCCAATTGAGTAGCGAAGAGTCCGTTCACTTTCCAATCCGTTGCAAAGTTTGGAGATGCTGGGTCTGTTTTTTTTGGAACAGAGGAGGCTGAGGGGAGATTTAATTGAGGTGTATAAAATTATGAGGGGCCTAGATAGAGTGGATAGGAAGGACCTATTTCCCTTAGCAGAGGGGTCAACAACCAGGGGGCACAGATTTAAAGTAATTGGGGGGAGGTTTAGAGGGGATTTGAGGGGAAATTTCTTCACCCAGAGGACGGTGGGGGTCTGGAACTCACTGCCTGAAAGGGTGGTAGAGGCAGAAACCCCAAAAAGTACTTGGATGTGCACCTGAAGAGCTGTAATCTACAGGGCTACGGACCGAGAGCTGGAAAGTGGGATTAGGCTGGATAGCTCTTGGTCGGCCGACGCGGACACGATGGGCCGAAATGGCCTCCTTCCGTATTGTAAATTTCTATGATTAGGGAAGTTTGCAGAAAGCCAGGTGTTTGAGAAGATCTGGGTATAGATTGTAGTGTATTTGCTTCATGGGTTCTTTGCTTAAGAATACACAGCTACACATTTGCCGTGAAGAACTAGCTGGTTTATTAGCAAAGGTTTAACAATGAAACTGAACCCTTCCAGTTCATCCACCAGGTTCACAACTGCGCCTCATCGTAGAGAACCTGAACTCAATTAACTGGGGTTTTATTGAGGTTTGTGAACGTCACATGACTAGCTGAGCCAATCACAGTGCAACAGCTCCACAAGCTACATACATTACATAGATCACTGCAACCTTCCTTCAGCCAAATTGAATCAAATCAAATGATTTGCATTTGTAAGAAAGTGTGACAATCTGGTATGTGACGTTTCCCCCCCCACCCCCCCTCCGTATACAAGTGAATAGCCTTTGGCATTCCTCACTGGTAGACTGAAGCCTGGAGAACAAGGTTAGCTTCTACAAAAGCAAAATACTGCGGACGCTTGAATCTGAAATAAAATCTGAGAATGCTGGAAATCTCAGTGGGTCAGGCAGCATCTGTGGAGAGAAAAACAGAGTTAACGTTTTGGGTCGACAACCCTTCGTCAGAACTGGCAATAGTTTGAAAAGAGCACATTCTTAAGCACTGAAAGGGAGAGGTCTCTATCGCATCTGCTCTGGGGACGCCACCTTTCACACTCGTGCCTCTGACATGTCTTCCTTTTTCCTCAACTGAGGATTCCTCTCTGCCAAGGTTAACATGGCCCTCGACCGTGTCCGTTCTATTTCCCGCACCTCTGCTCTCACCCCTTCCCCTCCCTCTCAGAACCATGACGGGGTTCCCCTTGTCCTCACCTTTCACCCCACCAGCCTCCACGTTCAACGGATCATCCTCCGCCATTTCCGCCACCTCCAGTGTGATCCCACCACCAATCACATCTTCCCCTCCCTTCCCCTCTCAGCATTCCGAAGGGACCGCTCCCTCCGCGACACCCTGGTCCATTCCGCAGTCACCCCCAGCACCCCCTCCCCTTCCCACGGCACTTTCCCGTGCAAGCGCAGGAGATGCAACACCTGCCCTTTTACCCCCTCCCTTCCCACTATCCAGGGCCCCAAACACTCCTTCCAGGTGAAACAGCGATTTACTTGTACTTCTTTCAAGTTAGTATACTGTATTCACTGCTCACGGTGTGGTCTCCTCTACATTGGAGAGACCAAGTGTAGATTGGGTGACCGCTTTGCGGAACACCTCCGTTCAGTCCGCAAGTGTGACCCTGAGCTTTCGGTTGCCTGTCACTTTAATTCTCCACTCCCACTCTGTTATCTCCATCCTCGGTCTCCTACACTGTTCCAATGAAGCTTAACGCAAGCTCGAGGAACAGAATCTCATCTTTCGTTTAGGCACTTTACAGCCTTCTAGACTCAACATCGAGTTCAACAATTTCAGACCATAACCTCTATACCCATCTTTGGCACCCTCCCCCCCAGCCGAGCTTATGTTTTTTTTCCTTTTTTTTCTCTTTGTCTCCAATGGCAGTTGGTCATTACCCCGCCATTCACACCCTATCTAAATTAACCTTTTTCTAACCTCTATCATTACCATTTCAATTCGGCCCATCACCCCTTTTGTCTCTAATCTCTCCTGCCTTCCACCCTATCACAGATCTTCCCTTTTGTTCTTTCTTCCCCTCCTGCTTTCAGTGCTTAAGAACGTTCTCTTTTCGAACACTCGGCAGTTCTGACGAAGGATCGTCAACCCGAAACGTTAACTCTGTTTCTCTCCACAGTTGCTGTCTGACCCGCTGAGTATTTCCAGCAAGGTTAGCTTCTAATCTGGCCCTTTAAAGCCCCTGGTCCAAGTAGACAATCCAGATAATTGTTGCTACTTATAAACTGCTGAAATCTATCAGTTGTAAATTTCAGGCTTCAGTTCCTTTCTCTTTTTAAAAAAGATAGTTTTGCACCAAAACAAAACGTAATGTTTAGAATGTGACATTTGTATTTATATATGTGTATATGTACATTATGTTGCTTTATAAGGACAGATACCATATCATGGACAACATATTATTTTGCTACTAAGATGGAAAGCTATCTCTTTAAGAGTGTCAGCTGTGGCTCAGTGGGTAGCACACTTGCCTCTGAGTCAGAAGGTTGTGGGTTCTAAGTCCCATTCCAGGAACTTGAGCACAAAAATCTAGGCTGACACCCCACTACAGTACTGAGGGAGTGCTGCACTGTTGGAGGTGCTGCCTTTCGGATGAGACGTTAAACTGTCTGGTCTCTCAGGTGGATGTAAAAGATCCCATGGCACTATTTCGAAGAAGAGCAGTGGAGTTATCCCTGGTGTCCTGGCTAATATTTATCCCTTAATCAACATAACAAAAAAAAGATTATCTGGTAACATTGCTGTTTGTGGGAGCTTGCTTGTGCATAAATTGGTTGCTGTGTTT
Organism: Pristiophorus japonicus; assembly: GCF_044704955.1. Classification (NCBI taxonomy): domain Eukaryota; kingdom Metazoa; phylum Chordata; class Chondrichthyes; family Pristiophoridae; genus Pristiophorus; species Pristiophorus japonicus. The sequence continues at coordinate 37,766,803 of NC_092010.1, forward strand.
CCCACATTACAATAGTGACTACACTCCAAAAGTACTTAATTTGGCTGTGGTCATGAAAGGCTCTATATAAATCCAAGTCTTTCTTTAAGGCCACAAAGTCTAATTGTTGTTAAGTAAACAGAGATTGTACCATGTGGGGTGCAAGAGTGGTTATACCAAATAAATTCAGGTCCAAATTATTAGGAGACCTCCATGACCAGCACCTGGGAATGTGCTTGACCAAGAGTTTTGCACCCAGTTACTTATGGTGGTCAGGTCTTGATAAAGATATAGAGTACATCGTGAGTCAGTGTACGACATGTCAATCAGTAAGCAAGCAACCACCACCAGTACCATTACAGCCATGGAAATGGCCTCCCACGGTGTGGCAAAGGCTACATATTGATTTTGCTGAGTTAGAAGGACAACAATTGTTCATTGTGATTGATAGCCATTCGAAGTGGGTTGAGGTGTTTCCAATGTGGAAAATAACAACAAGTAAAACATTGGACATTTTACAAAAATTATTTTCTTCATTTGGCCTCCCTGAAGAAATTGTTTCGGATAATGGACCACAATTTCATTCAGAAGAATTTGCACAATTCACAAGCAAAAATGGTGTGAAACATACCAAGGTTCCACCATACCATCCTGCTTCGAATGGTGCAGCAGAGAGCACAGTACAAATTGTAAAACGAGCCCTCATAAAACAAATGTTAGATCCAAATCCAAGGAAACGACAGTTGTCATTGGATCACAAATTGGCTAATTTTTTGATTACATATCGAAATACTCCTCATACAACTACTGGTAGAACACCAGCAGAGTTGTTTCTCAAACGACAGCCACGAACCAGATTCTCATTGTTAAAGCCAAATTTGGCACAGTCTGTAGAAGAGACACAATTAAGACAGAAAGAGAATCATGATAGAGGTAGAGTAAAAGAGAGAAGTGTGAAATTAAACCAGAAGGTGAGAGTGAAGAACCATCACCATTAATGGTTAAAGTGGTTACCAGAAAGAGTGGTGAAGATATGTGGTCCTCGCACATATTTGGTAAAGATGTTTGATAATGGACAGGTTAGGTTTGTTCATATTGATCATATTTTACCTACAGACATGGAAGGAGTTGAAGGTGGGAATGATTCAATTATTTCTGACTCATCAGATAGTTTTGATACACCAGTTGCAAATCCTAAATCCAATTTACTGGAAACAAATCCAGGAGAGAATCAGAATGAAAGTCTGAGTCCGAGTCAGGAAAACAAAGAGCCTGAAGTTAGAGTGAGTTCAAATGAAAATCAAGGAAATTCCGTGGAGGAAAACTTTCCTCAGGATGAGCCTCGAATGAGTTTAGATTCGACACCATGTTTGGAAGGTTCTGTTCAAAAGCGAAGGTATCCTCTTCAAAACAGAAAACAAGTGGTAAAGTTAAATTTGTAAATATGAAAAAAAAGTTTATATCCTGTGTTATGTATAACATGAAAATTATGTATGAAGTTTGTTATAATAACTTCTTCATTAAGGAGGGAGAAGTGTAATGTCTGTAAGCTTATAATGTTTGTAGCTCCACACTGTGGATGTGGACGTATTGTGTACTGCAACTGCATAGTTAATAATAAACAGAACCAGGCAGATTCCAGAGGCTTCTGAGAGAGCTGCCTGCCATGTAGGAAGCTGTGTGTGCTTGTGCTCTGTGAATATATCACAGCATTGTACATGGGGAGTCTGGACCAAGAGTTGTCTTCAGGGGGCGTAGGGTTAGCGGGGGGGAGGATAATATACTTTCATTTGATATTCTTATTTATAGTTAAACAGCAAAACACATGACAATTTGGGAGTTGATTAGAGCAGGGGAAATTTTCCATCATGCAGGCTGAGGAGTGGGGAAGAGATAAAACTTGGGCACTGCATTGCCACCTCTGGTGTAAGCATGTCACGACAGCATGACACGTTTACATAGACTGTTTCCATTATAAATATGGAGATAGGAATTTATAAAGAGAAAAGTTGACACAAAAGCGTGACAAAAAATATGGCAGCAGGAAGAAAGGTTCTGTAAATAGAATATGTAGACGTAATATTTTTAAGGTATTATAGAGAGATAAGTCCATAACCATTTAAACAGATTCATAAAGCTAGAGGCGGAAATATGTTTGATAATTCACTTCATTTATTAGTTACAAAACATTAATCTTAAACACCCATACAGAGTAGCGCACATTAGTTTTACGTCTGATATGTATGTGCATGGATTTTAATGAGGAATCGCAAAGATGGCGTCTCCAAAGCCTGCTCATGCCACCGGGTCTCGAAGGTAGCAAGAGGTCTCTTTCTTTCTAACTAAGTAAAAACATGGCATCGCTTTATACCATTTTCTTTATGGTCTTCTTCCTGCTTGATGCAACAATATCCGATGTTTTATGACCACCCAGTCGCTCGAACCGATTGCCAAACAGAGATGAGAGGACCCCTTGCCTTTTCACACCACACCGTTACTTCCATCATTGCTTTCCCTGAGCCACTGTTTTGTTGTAAACAACCTTCAATGCATGCTTTTCTAACAACATAATTGCCTTTTATGTTGCAGCTATCTCCTGCTCTCACACTACCTGCTGCTGTGATGAAAAGCCTGTGTTTTAAATGCTTATGTGTTTCAATCTTAATAATTCTTTAAGCCCAATATTTCTCCACCTAGCTTATTTATTTATATGTGCCTATCTTTACAGCGCAAAGTCCTCGGTCCTGAGATTCATCCTTCTCGAATATTATCAACAACAACAACAACTTGTACTTATATAGCGCCTTTAACGTAGTGAAATGTCCCAAGGCGCTTCACAGGAGTGTTATGCGATAGAAATTTGACACCGAGCCGGATAAGTAGAAATTAGTGCAGGTGACTAAAAGCTTGGTCAAAGAGGTAGGTTTTAAGGAGCGTCTTGAAGAAGGAGAGAGAGGTAGAGAGGCGGAGAGGTTTAGGGAGGGAGTTCCAGAGCTTGGGGCCCAGGCAACAGAAGGCACGGCCACCAATGGTGGAGTGATTATAATCAGGGATGCTCAAGAGGACAGAATTAGAGGAGCGCAGACATCTCGGGGGGTTGTGGGGCTGCAGGAGATTACAGAGATAGGGAGGGGCGAGGCCATGGAGGGATTTGAAAATAAGGATGAGAATTTTTAAATCAAGGTGTTGCTTAACCGGAAGCCAATGTAGGTCAGCGAACACAGGGGTGATAGGTGAGTGGGACTCACCCGGGCTGCCGAGTTTTGGAACGCCTGTAGTTTCCATAGGGTCATCATAGGCAGTCCCTCGAAATCAAGGAAGACTTCTAAAAGTGAGTTCTCAGGTGACTGAACAGTCCAATGCGGGAATTACAGTCTCTGTCACAGGTGGGACAGACTGTAGTTGAAGGAAAGGGTGCGTGGGGAGTCTGGTTTGTCACACGCTCCTCCCGCTGTCTGCGCTTATTTTCTGCATGCTCTCGGCTAAGAGACTTGAGGTGCTCTGCGCTCTCCCAGATGCACTTCCTCCACTTTGGGCGGTCTTTGGGCCAGGGACTCTCAGGTGCCGGTGGGGATGTTGCACTTTATCAGGGAGGCTTTGAGGGTGTCCTTGAAACGTTTCCTCTGCCCACCTGGGTCTCGCTTGCCTTGCAGGAGTTCCGAGTAGAGCGCTTGCTTTGGGAGTCTCATGTCAGGCATGCGGACGATGTGGCCTGCCCAGCGGAGCTAGTCGAGTGTGGTCAGTGCTTCGATGCTGGGGATGTTGGCCTGAGCGAGAACACTGACATTGGTGCGTCTGTCCTCACGGGATTTGCAGGATCTTGCAGAGGCAGCGCTGGTGTATTTCTCCAGCGCTTTGAGGCGTCTACTGTGTATGGTCCACGTCTCTGAGCCATATAGGAGGGCGGGTATCACTACTGCCCTGCAGACCATAAGCTTGGTGCCAGATTTGAGGTCCTAGTCTTCAAACTCTCTTCCTCAGGCAGTCGAGGGCTGCACTGGCGCACTGGAGGCAGTGTTGAATCTCATCGTCGATGTCTACCCTTGCTGATAATAAGCTCCCGAGATATGGAAAGTGTTCCACATTGTCCAAGGCTGTGCCATGGATCTTGATGACTGGGGGGGCAGTGCTGTGTGGCGGGGTCAGGTTGGTGGAGGAACTTTGTCTTACGGATGTTTAGTGTAAGGCCCATGCTTTCGTACGCCTCAGTGAAGATGTTGATGATGACTTGGAGTTGGGCTCTGAATGTGCGCAGACGCAAGCGTCGTCCGCATACTGTAGCTCGATGACAGATGATGGGACGACCTTGGATCTAGCCTGGAGACGACGAAGGTTGAACAGGTTCCCATTGGTTCTATAGTTTAGTTCCACTCCAGCGGGGAGTTTGCTGAGAGTGAGATGGAGCAAGGAAGATCGAGAAGAGCGTTGGTGCGATGACGCAGCCCTGCTTGACCTGGTCCAGACGTCGATTGAGTCTGTGGTGGATCTGTTAGTCAGGATCACGGCTTGCATGTCGTCATGGAGCAGGCGGAGGATGGTGACAAACTTTTGTGGGCAGCCAAAACGGAGGAGGACGCTCCATAGTCCCTCGCGGTTAACAGTGCCAAAGCCTTTGTGTCACGCAGTGAAGATCATGTCCGTTGTACCCCTTAGTAGACGGAATCCGCACTGTGACTCTGGGAGGAGCTCCTCAGCCACAGGGAGAAGACAGTTGAGGAGGATTCTTGCGATGACTTTCCCTGTGGCCGATAGCAGGGAGATTCCTCTGTAGTTACCGCTGTCGGACTTGTCCCCGTTTTTAAAGATGGTCACGATTATAGTATCTCTAAGATCTCCCAGCATGCTCTCCTCCTTACAGATGAGACAGATGAGGTCATGCATTCGTGCCAATAGTGCCTCTCCGCCATACTTTATTGCCTCAGCGGGGATTCCATCCGCTCCCGTTGCCTTGTTGTTCTTGAGCTGGCGGATGGCCTTTTCTACCTCGTGCAGGGCTGGGGTTTGGTGAGATGGGGGCGGGTAGCATGCTGCGGGATGGAGTCGAGGACACTCGAGTCAAAGGCAGAGTCTCGGTTAAGGAGAGCTTCGAAGTGCTCCTTCCAGCGGGTCCTGACTGCCTCGGCAGTAAAGCAGCAATGTAGGGTAGAATGTGGGAGGCCAGCCAGGAGTGCGTTGGAATAGTGAAGTCTAGAGGTAACAAAGACACAGATGAGGGTTTCAGCAGCGGATGAGCTGAGACAAGGGTGGAGACGGCCGATGTTACGGAGGTGGTATTAGGCGGTCTTAGTTATGCTGTGGATATGTGGTCGAAAGCTCATTTCAGGGTCAGATATGACACCAAGGTTGCGAACAGTCTGGTTCAGCCTCTGACAGAAGTTGGGGAGAGGGATGGAGTTGGTGGCTGGGGAACGGAGTTTGTGGCGGGGACCGAAAACAATGGCTTCGGCCTTCTCAATATTGAATTGGAGAAAATTTCTGCTCACCCAGAACTGGATGTCGGACAAGCCGTCTGACAATTTAGAGACCGTATCAGCATCATTGAAGGGAAAAGACAGGCTTTTCGAGAGCATGATTGAAATCAATTTTGCCTACATTACTTTAATGTAAAAACAGATCGATGTTCTTGTGGAGAGAGATACAGCGAGGGGCGGTGAAGCACTCAGCCAGTGAGATGGGCAATCTGTGTTGGTGACGGGGCAGTGCTTTCTGTCGCTGATTTTGCTGACAGACGTCTCGTGCATTTCTGGCATTTTCCCCAATGATGCTGTTTGATGTCGGGAGACCCTCATCAAAATGGTACAGCTGTGAGGGGGAGGAGCACATGGCGATGCTGGCTTTGCAAATCCTTTTTTTTAAATTAATCCTTTTGCACTAAAAAAAAATTACCAGACAAAGGATTAAAAGTAGGTCTGGAGTTAGTGGGAAAGTTTAATCCCTTTTGAAGTTTCCTTGAACAAGACAGCTCAAATGTAAATATTGAAAGATTTACAGCGTCTGTGGAAGTGCAGAAAGACAGTCGATAAAATGAGTGACACTTACGTGAGAAGCACCATTTAAAAATACCCGCAGCAGATGAATTGAAAGAGCAGCAAGTGCCAAGGCTTAAATGTGTATTTCATGTTGTTTTTTTAAAAAATGATGTGCTTATTAAAGTGAGAGATGGCTGTGTGGAGCCAACTGTTCCAAATCACAACTGAGCTCAGCTTAGAGAACTCTGCATCTGGACAGGTTGCTCTCCCATTGATCAGTACTCGAGCAGCAACAACAACAACTTACATTTCTATAGTGCCTTTAACGTCGTAAAACGTCCCAAGGCATTTCACAGGACCGGCATGCTCGAGATCAATTTGACTCTGTCTGGCATCACCTGGACAGTTCCCTCGCCGAACAATTACACTCTGAATGACCCGAGACTCTGTTTACTTAACAACAATTAGACTTGGATTTATGTAGCGCCTTTCATGACCACTGGATGTCTCAAAGTGCTTTACAGCCAATGAAGTACTTTTGGAGTGTAGTCACTGTTGTAATGTGGGAAACACGGCAGCCAATTTGGCACAGCAAGCTCCCACAAACAACAATGTGATAATGACCCAGATAATCTGTTTTTTGTTGTGTTGATTGATGGATAAATATTGGCCTCAGGACACTGGGGAGAACTCCCCTGCTCTTCTTTGAAATAGTGCCATGGGATCTTTTACACCCACCTGAGAGAGCAGACGGGGCCTCGGTTTAACGTCTCTTCCGAAAGACAGCCCTCTGACAGTGCAGCGCTCCCTCAGCATTGCACTGTAGCGTCAGCCTAGATTTATGTGCTCGAGTCCCTGGAGTGGGACTTGAACCTACAACCTTCTGACTCAGAGGCGAGGGTGCTGTCCACTGAGTCAAACAAAACATTACAGCAAAATACTAAAGGGGCAAAGTGTGTTAAAAAGACAAGCCTGAAGGCTCTGTGCCTCAATGCGAGGGGTATTCGTAATAAGGTGGATGAATTAACTGCACAGGCAGCAATTAATGAATGTGATATAATTGGCATCACGGAGACATGGCTCCAGGGTGACCAAGGCTGGGAACTCAACATCCAGGGGTATTCAACATTCAGGAAGGATAGACAGAAAGGAAAAGGAGGTGGGGTAACGTTGCTGGTTAAAGAGGAAATTAACGCAATAGTAAGGAAGGACATTAGCTTGGATGATGTGGAATCTGTATGGGTGGAGCTGCGGAACACCAAAGGGCAGAAAACGCTAGTGGGAGTTGTGTACAGACCACCAAACAGTAGTAGTGAGATTGGGGACAGCATCAAACAAGAAATTAGGGATGTGTGCAATAAAGGTACAGCAGTTATCATGGGCGACTTTAATTTACATATAGATTGGGCTAACCAAACTGGTAGCAATATGGTGGAGGAGGATTTCCTGGAGTGTATTAGGGATGGTTTTCCAGACCAATATGTTGAGGAACCAACTAGAGGGCTGGCCATCCTAGACTGGGTGATGTGTAATGAGAAAGGACTAATTAGCAATCTTGTTGTGCGAGGCCCCTTGGGGAAGAGTGACCATAATATGGTAGAATTCTTTATTAAGATGGAGAGTGACACAGTTAATTCAGAGACTAAGGTCCTGAACTTAAGGAAAGGTAATTTCGATGGTATGAGACGTGAATTGGCTAGAATAGACTGGCAAATGATACTTAAAGGGTTGATGGTGGATAGGCAATGGCAAACACTTAAAGATCACATGGATGAATTTCAGCAATTGTACATCCCTGTCTGGAGTAAAAAGAAAACGGGGAAGGTGGCTCAGCCGTGGCTAACAAGGGAAATTAAGGATAGTGTTAGATCCAAGGAAGAGGCATATAAATTGGCCAGAAAAAGCAGCAAACCTGAGGACTGGGAGAAATTTAGAATTCAGCAGAGGAGGACAAAGAGGGGGAAAATAGAGTATGAGAGGAAGCTTGCCGGGAACATAAAAACTGACTGCAATCGCTTCTATAGATATGTGAAGAGAAAAAGATTAGTGAAAACAAATGTAGGTCCTTTGCAGTCAGGTGAATTTATAATGGGAAACTAAGAAATGGCAGACCAGTTGAACAAATACTTTGGTTCTGTCTTCACAAAGGAAGACACAAATAACCTTCTGGAAATACTAGGGGACCGAGGGTCTAGTGAGAAGTAGGAACTGAAGGAAATCCTTATTAGGCGGGAAATTGTGTCAGGGAAATTAATGGGATTGAAGGCCGATAAATCCCGAGGCCTGATAGTCTGCACCCCAGAGTACTTAAGGAAGTGGCCCGAGAAAAAGTGGATGCATTGGTGATCATTTTCTAACAGTCTATCGACTTGGAATCAGTTCCTATGGACTGGAGGGTAGCTAATGTAACACCACTTTTTTAAAAAGGAGGGAGAGAGAAAACAGGTAATTATAGACCGGTTAGCCTGACATCAATAGTGGGGAAAATGTTGGAATCAATTATTAAAGATGAAATAGCAGCGCATTTGGTAAGCAGTGACAGGATCGGTCCAAGTCAGCATGGATTTATGAAAGGGAAATCATGCTTGACAAATCTTCTGTAATTTTTTGAGGATGTAACTAGTAGCGTGGACAAGGGAGAACCAGTGGATGTGGTGTATTTGGACTTTCAAAAGGCTTTTGGCAAGGTCCCACACAAGAGATTGGTGTGCAAAATTAAAGCACATGCTATTGGGGGTAATGTTCTGACGTGGATAGAGAACTGGTTGGCAGACAGGAAGCAGAGAGTCGGGATAAACGGGTCCTTTTCAGAATGGCAGGCAGTGACTAATGGGGTGCCGCAGGGCTCAGTGCTGGGACCCCAGCTATTTACAATATACATTAATGATTTAGATGAAGGAATTGAGTGTAATATCTCCAAGTTTGCAGATGACACTAAGCTGAGTGGCGGTGTGAACTATGAGAAGGACGCTAAGAGGCTGCAGGGTGACTTGGACAGGTTAGGTGAGTGGGCAAATGCATGGCAGATGCAGTATAATGTGGATAAATGTGAGGTTATCCACTTTGGTGGCAAAAACACGAAGGCAGAATATTATCTGAATGGCGGCAGATTAGGAAAAGGGGAGGTGCAACGAGACCTGGGTGTCATGGTTCATCAGTCATTGAAAGTTGGCATGCAGGTACAGCAGGCGGTGAAGAAGGCAAATGGTATGTTGGCCTTCATACCTAGGGTATTTGAGTATCAGAGCAGGGAGGTCTTACTGCAGTTGTACAGGGCCTTGGTGAGGCCTCACCTGGAATATTGTGTTCAGTTTTGGTCTCCAATTCTGAGGAAGGACGTTCTTGCTATTGAGGGAGTGCAGCGAAGGTTCACCAGACTGATTCCAGGGACGGCTGGACTGACATATGAGGAGAGACTGGATCAACTGGGACTGTATTCACTGGAGTTTAGAAGGATGAGAGGGGATCTCATAGAAACATATAAAATTCTGACGAGACTGGACAGGTTAGATGCAGGAAGAATGTTCCCGATGTTGGGGAAGTCCAGAACCAAGGGTCACAGTGTAAGGATAAGGGGTAAGCCATTTAGGATCGAGATGAGGAGAAACTTCTTCACTCAGAGAGTTGTTAACCTGTGGAATTCCCTACCACAGAGAGTTGTTGATGCCAGTTTGTTAGATATATTCAAGAGGGAGTTAGATATGGCCCTTATGGCTAAAGGGATCAAAGGGTATGGAGAGAAAGCAGGAAAGGGGTACTGAGGTGAATGATCAGCCATGACCTTATTGAATGGTGGTGCAGGCTCGAAGGGCCAAATGGCCTACTCCTGCACCTATTTTCTATGTTTCTATGACACTGTGGCTCATAAGGAGATATTAGGACAGGTGACCAAAAGCTTGGTCAAAAGCTAGGTTTTAATGAGCATCTTAAAGGAAGATGGCGAGGCAGAGAGTGTCAATTTTTGTCTGATTTACACTTCTGTGAAGCGCCTTGGGATGTTTTACTATGTTTTAGCTGCTATGTAAAGGTAAGTCGTTCATTGTGTTTAGTGGTGATCGTAACAGGAAATAAAGGGGAGATGCTGTAAGTAAAGACTTCCATTAGCTCCTATTTGATTTGCGTGCTGTCTCGCTGTACTGACTGCAGAAGCTCTTATTAAATCAGATGAAATAAAATTCTCCTTCTTTGAAGTAAATCCACTTAGTTACAAATCAGTATGAGCAGCCTCGGTGCATTTGGTCTCTGATCTCTTACACGGTTGTGTTTAAAATGGAAAAAAACTCCAATCCACTCTGGACATGGTGCAAAAGAAATGATTTGAGACCTTGAGAACACTGCGTGTAATTGCGTTAGTTATTAATTATAGGATTGCTCCTGAAGTTCTCCCCAGACTGTAGGATAGTAATTACCTTACACAACTGCAAGAGCAGGGGATATTACTGGATCCCTGGGAGACCATTGTTCAGAAGGTTTCACAAGCTCCTTTTACAATCAATGAAAGGTACTTCCCTCTGCCACCTCTCACTTTCTGCTTCTGGTAAATGCCATGCTGTCTCTCAAATGGTGCTTGTCTCCCAGCAGTCATCGAAATAAAGCGTGCTGGCATCCTCCAATAATATTATGGTCAGCCGTGGCTCAGTGGGCAGCTCTCTCGTGTCAGAGTCAGAAGTCGTGGGTTCGAGTCGCACTCCAGAGACTTGAGCCCGCAGTCCAGGCCGACACTCCAGTGCAGTGCTGAGGGAGCGCCGCACTGTCGGAGGGGCAGTACTGAGGGAGTGCCGCACTGTCGGAGGGGCAGTATTGAGGGAGTGCCGCACTGTCGGAGGGGCAGTACTGAGGGAGTGCCGCACTGTCGGAGGGGCAGTATTGAGGGAGTGCCGCACTGTCGGAGGGGCAGTACTGAGGGAGTGCTGCACTGTCGGAGGGGCAGTACTGAGGGAGTGCCGCACTGTCAGAGGGGCAGTACTGAGGGAGCGCCGCACTGTCGGAGGGGCAGTACTGAGGGAGCGCCGCACTGTCGGAGGGGCAGTACTGAGGGAGGGTTGCACTGTCGGAGGGGCAGTACTGCGAGAGTGCTGCACTGTCGTAGGTGCTGTCTTTCGGATGAGACGTTAAACCGAGGTCCCGTCTGCCCTCTCAGGTGGACGTAAAAGATCCCATTGCACTATTTTGAAGAAGAGCAGGGGAGTTCTCCCCGGTGAATGGCCAATATTTATTCATCAACAAACATCACTAAAACAGATTATCTGGCCATTATCACGTTGCTGTTTGTGGAACCTTGCTGTGTGCAAATTGGCTGCCGCGTTTCCCACATTACAACAGTGATTACTCTCCAAAAAGTAGGTTGTAAAGCGCTTTTGGAAGTCCTGCGCTGGTGAAAGGCATTATAGAAATGCAAGTCTTTTTCTTACTGCTACCTCAGATGACATCAGCAAAGCGGGGGATTGAACATCAGACCTTCCCTTTCTCTATGGCTTTGTTACCCCACGCCACAGGCAGCAACAGAACTCGACAGGCTGGGCTTAATGCCACACAGAGTCTGGTTTTGTTTTTGCACCCGTCCCCTATCAGTGCTGATGTTCCAAGGCACATTTAAATTGAATCTCAGTCTAAGGTAAATATTTATGATCAAACGAGGAATAAATCAAGCAAATATTGAGTGTGGATGGCAGAGTGTGAGATAAATCCTTGCTCTGCAGGTTGTATAACAGTGAGCTTCCTCAGTATTCAGTCTGCAGCATTATAACATGTCGTTGACTTAAGAACATAAGAATTAGGAGCAGGAGGAGGCCATTCGGCCCCTCGATCCTGCTCCGCCATTTAATAAGATCGCGGCTGATCTTGGACCTCAGCTCTACTTTCCTGCCCGATACCCATATCTCTTGGTTTAAAAAAAATGTATTTGTTCACGGGATGTAGGCGTCTCTGGCAAGGCCGGCATTTATTGCCCATCCCTAACTGCCCTCGAGAAGGGCCGCTTTCTTGAACCACTGCAGTCCGTGTGGTGAAGGTGCTCCCCACAGTGCTGACTTTGTCGTAGTGGTTTTTGGTACAACTCAGTGTCTTGCTGGGCCATTTCAGAGGGGCAGTTAAGAGTCAACCACATTGCTGTGGGTCTGGAGTCACATATAGGCCAGACCGGGTAAGGGCGGCAAATTTCCTTTCTTAAGGTACATGAGTGAACCAGAGGGGTTTTTCTGACAATCCGGTGGTTTCATGGCCACCATTACTGATACTAGCTTTTTAATTCCCCATTTATTTAATTAACTGAATTTAAATTCCCCAGCTACCGTGGTGGGATTTAAACTCGTGTCTCTGGATCATTAGTCCAAGCCTCTGGATTACTAGCCCAGTAACATAACCACTATGGTACCGTACCCCTAATTCCTCTAGAGCCTAATAAATCTATCAATCTCTGTCTTGAATATACTCAACGACTGAGCCTCCACAGCTCTCTCTCTGGGGTAGAGAATTCCAAAGATTCACCACCGTCTGAGTGAAGAGGTTTCTTATATGGCCGATCCCTCATCCTGAGACTGAGACCTCTAGTTCTAGACTCTCCAGCCAGAGGAAACTTAGCATCTACCCTGTCAGTCCCCCTCAGAATCTTGCATGTTTCAATGAGATCGCCTCTCGTTCTTCTAGACATAAGAGTTTAAGCCTCCACTGCAGTCAATATTTTTATACTATGGCTGAGAAATTCGGTGCCGCCCCATTTGGAGGCAGTAACACTCGCGAGACTTGAGACTTTGCTGAGGACTCGCGCCTCATGATACATTGGGGTTACCGCCCCCGAAAGGAAGTGGAGTGCAAAAGCAAGCACTCCACTTCCTTCCTGGGGCGGGAGCGGGGCGCACGGCTGAGCAGCGCTGCTGCATAGGAGAGGCCCTTCCCTGAATTAAAGGGAAGGGCCCAAGCTGCATACTCTGCACATTGGGAACCCACCTACCTGGACCACTGGGAAGTGGGGGTGCCGCGCGATCAGCAGAGCGCCGGGCTGAGCCATCGCGGCACCCACCCCGCGACCAAAGCGCCACCGGAGCAGGAAGTGAAACGGGAAGTTTTGTTCCAGCAGCAGCCGGCTGCCTCCCCTTTAAATTTCGCCCCGGTAGCAGCCAGCCGCCGGGTACGTGTCCCCTGAAGCTGTCGTTGTCATTGCCCGGCGCAGCTTCAGGGGGAGCGATACCCAATTTAAGGGCCGAGTAGTTAACGGGACGATGCGAGCAGCGATGACGTCACGATCTCCGGGCGTGGGAGATCGGAGTGCGTCGCCATAGCGCCGCCACTAAACTCCTGGCAAATTTAGCAGGAGTCGTTAGCGGCGCCGCGTCCGATCGCAAAGACATTTGTGTCGCGTTAGCGCCCCCAGGGGTACTAACTGGAGGCGCAAATGCACCCAATTTCCCCCCTTATATGTCTCATGTATGAATATATACGCCTGCTATCAGCCTGTTTCACCAGCAATCACGTCTTACGGTTGTTACTTCACATAGATCTGTAAGGCCTGTGTCACAAGCTGAGTGTCACACTCGTGCCTAATGGGCTTCCTGTCTGGGACGTGTTGGCCAGTAACCGAAGAGCCAATCGGTTAACAACAACAACTTGTATTTATATAGCGCCTTTAATGTAGTAAAATGACCCAAGGCGCTTCACAGCAGTGTTAGAAGACAAAACAGATACATTTGTCACCGAGCCACATAAGAAGAAATTAGGGCAGATGACCAAAAGCCTGGTCAAAGAGCGTCTTAAAGGAGGAAAGAGAGGCGGAGAGGTTTAGGGAGTGAGTTCCAGAGCTTGGGGCCCAGGCAGCTGAAGGCACGGCCACCAATGGTTGAGCTGTTATTAGCAGGGATGCTCAAGAGGGCAGAATTAGAGGAGCGCAGACATCTCATGGGGTTGTGGGGCTGAAATAGAATACAGAGATAGGTAGGGGCGAGGGCCATGGAGGGATTTGTAAACAAGTCGCTGGAGACATATCACCAACGATGTCTCCACAAGATCCTGCAAATCCCCTGGGAGGACAGGCGCACCAACATCAGTGTCCTCGCCCAGGCTAACATCCTCAGCATTGAAGCACTGACCACACTCGATCAGCTCCGCTGGGCAGGCCACATAGTTCGCATGCCAGATACGAGACTCCAGAAGCAAATGCTTTATGCGGAGCTCCTTCGTGGTAAACAAGCCAAAGGAGGACAGCGGAAACGTTATAAGGACACCCTCAAAGCCTCCCTGGTAAAGTGCGACATCACCACCGACACCTGGGAGACCCTGGCCGCAGACCGCCCGAGGTGGAGAAAGTCCATCCGGGAGGGCGTTGAGCTCTTCGAGTCTCAACGCAAAGAGCGTGAAGAGGTCAAGCGCAGGCAGCGGAAGGAGCGTGCGGCAAACCAGCCCCACCGACCCCTTCCCTCGACGAATGTCTGTCCCACGAGGTTCTGTGGCTCTCGTATCGGACTGTTCAACCATCAAAGAACTCACTTTGGGAGTGGAAGCAAGTCCTCCTCGATTCCGAGGGACTGCCTATGATGATGATGTAAACAAATGAGAATTTTGAAATGGAGACGTTGTTTAACCAGGAGCCAATGTAGGTCAGCGAGCACAGGGGTGATGGGTGAGCGGGACTGGGTGCGAGTTAGGACACGGGCTGCCGAGTTTTGGATCACCTCTAGTTTACGTGGAGTAGAATGTGGGAGGCCAGCCAGGAGTGTGTTGGAATAGTCAAGTCTGGAGGTAACAAAGGCACGGATGACACAACACAACATGGATAACAATAACACAGAGCCGTTATTTATTAAGATTTTTACTTTCAAATGTTGGGCGACCAGTGGTGGGAGCGTGGGGATGGGGCAGTGAGAGATCACGTGATGAAACGCCCCCCCTCCAGGGATACATCTGACCCGACCCAGCACCAATAATGTCATTGTTTCGATCCCTTCCCCCAGTAGCAGGAAGCACATCTCCTAATACCCAGCACGAAAACCCAATTACTGCACTGGGAGCAAAGTCTCTGCGTTTAGTGCAATGCCCGAGGGACCACATTAAGCTCCAGCTGCTGCGAAGTGTATTTTTAAACGTTGCCTCCATTAATAATTATATCCAAGTATTAACAGAACAGCATCCAATTCAATTCGAAGATGTTTCACAGCAGAAACCTTGAGCTGATTGTTTTCCAAAGGAAATTCAAAAATGAACTTGTTTGTTTTGTGTAAACGCATAATAACCCGGCATTCCGAAAGAAAGAGTTTGTGTGTCATCTTATCACAGGTTGCAGGACATCCCAAAGCACTTTGCATACAATGCTTTTTGCATGTAGATTTACAGGGCAGCTAAATAATGAAAGACTTGCGTTTATATAGCGCCTTTAGCAACCTCAGGATGTCCCAAAGCGCTTCACAGCCAATTAAGTACTTTTGGAGTGTAGTCACTGTTGTAATGTAGGAAACGCGGCAGCCAATTTGCGCACAGCAAGCTCCCACAAACAACAATGTGATAATGAGCAGATAATTCTCCAGGTGTTGGTTGAGGGATAAATATTAGCCCCAGGACACTGGGGATAACTCCCCTGCGCTTCTTCCAATAGTGCCATGGGATCTTTTACATCCACCTGAGAGAGCAGACGGGACCTCGGTTTAACGTCTCAGTTGAAAGACGGCAGTTCCGACAGTGCAGCGCTCCTTCAGTATTGTCTCTCTGACAGTGCAGTCAGTGCTCCCTCAGCACTGCACTGGGAATGTCAGCCAAGATTTTATAAGTCTCTGGAGTGGGACTTGAACCCACAACATTCTCAGAGGCAAGAGTGCTACCCACTGAGCCACAGCTGACACCTAATTACATATGAACAGGAGGAGGCCATTCAGCCCCTTGAGCCTGTTCCGTCACTCATCATCATAGGCAGTCCCTCGGATTCGAGGAAGACTTGCTTCCACTCTTAAAATGAGCCCTTAGATGGCTGAACAGTCCAATACGAGAGCCACAGTCCCAGTCACAGGTGGGGCAGATAGTCGTTGAGGGAAGGGGAGGGTGGGACAGGTTTGCCACACGCTCTTTCCGCTGCCTGCGCTTGCTTTCTGCATGCTCTCAGCGACGAGACTCGAGGTGCTCAGCGCCCTCCCGGATGCACTTCCTCCACTTAGGGCGGTCTTTGGCCAGGGACTCCCAGGTGTCAGTGGGGATGTTGCACTTTATCAGGGAGGCTTTGAGGGTGTCCCTGTAACGTTTCCTCTGCCCACCTTGGGCTCGTTTGCCGTGAAGGAGTTCCGAGTAGAGCGCTTGCTTTGGGAGTCTTGTGTCTGGCATGCGAACTATGTGGCCTGCCCAACGGAGCTGATCGAGTGTGGTCAGTGCTTCAATGCTGGGGATGTTGGCCTAGGGATCATTGTTGACCAATCTGTGGGCCTGAAATTCACCGTCCCCGAAGAAACGGCTACCGCGGAGTTTGGGCAGTCGATCGAAAAAAATCGATGGGCCGCCGCGGTCGGGTACTTTTCCTTTCCCGAGCCATATTCAGCTCGGGGGGGGGGGAATTTCAGCGGTGCGCACTTCCGCCGGAAATGGCGCAGTGAAGCTGCTGTAAAGGAAGGTTTCCAGCGGTGAGCTCTTCAGCGTGCAGACCGCTGGAAAGGGACTACCACAGCGAAATTCACCGAGGAAAATGTAGGACTTTTCCCGGCAGTGCCCCTGCAAGGATTTCGATGCGGTGCTCGAATGCAACACCGTTGGTGCCCTTTGGTAGGTAAAAGGTTTTATTAATTATTATTGTTTTAATATCATTTTCCAGCATGTGCAGCAGTATTCATCTTTTCATATAGTTTTATTAATTATTATTGTTTTAATTTCATTTTCCAGCATGTGCAGCAGTATTTATTTTTCGTATAGTTTTATAAATTATTATTGTTTTTATTTCATTTTCCAGCATGCATCCGCAGTATTTATCTTTTTGTATAATTTTATTAATTATTATTGTTTTAATTTCATTTTCCAGCATGTGCAGCAGTATTTATCTTTTCATATAGTTTTATTAATTATTAGTGTTTTTATTTAATTTTCCACCATGCGCAGTATTTATCTTTTCATATAATTGTAGTAATTGTTTTGGTTCCATTAAACCTGCTGAGTGCTGCTCAGGGGTTTGCACATACCCCGGTGCTTTTGTACAACTTTCAGGTCTGACTCTTTAGTGGAGGCCTGTGGGCTGCAGAGACCTGCTTGTCAGAGTTCACCCTGAGGATGGGAGGAGTGTTGGGAGGGCAACATCTGGTACACCTGCTCAGAAGCAGGGCCGCACACAGGAGAAGGCATCACCATCAGCACCGTGCAGACAGGCAGTGGGCAAGGGAGGCAACAGCCATGATTCGTTCATTCTGCGCCAGACCAGTGTGCCTGCCGTCTTCACTGGCCTGAATCAGACTTGCGGTTGGCTGCTTGGGGACAAGGGATATCCCCTGTCCACTTGGCTGCTCACTCCGCTGCGGTACCCCAGGACAGCGCCAGAGCATGCATACAATGACGCTCATTGTGCCACCAGTGCATCATCGAGCACTGCATAGGCATCCTTAAGCAGAGGTTCCGGTGCCTGGACCGCTCTGGTGGCATCTTACAGTACTCTCCTTGTAGTGTCCCCGCACCTTACTACAAACTCACACGAGGCATGGATATATCAGACACGGTCACTCTGTGACCTTCACCTTTATTGCCAGGACCAAGGAGTGCTGACCCTGGGTGGGACCTCCCCTTTTATACCTGGAAACCCAGGTGAGGAGTGTCTCCTGCAAGTTCACCCCCTGTGGCCAGAATGTGCATTTCTAGGGTACAGGTACAGTGTACATGAGTTACAGTTACATGACTATGTCATTGCAAGATGGTTAAATACATGACATCACCTCCCCCCTTACATCTTTTTGTTTCAGAGGTTAAGTCTATCGGGTGGTCGATGCTCTCTCGTGGAGCGCCGCAGTTGTGGCTCTGGTGGCTGAGCCTCAGCACGCGTCTCTGTCACCTGAGGTGATTCCGGCCTGTCCGGGCTGGCCGCAGGGACTGTGCATGCTGAGGGCTGTCTTTGTTGCTCGTCCACTGGCAGTGGTGTGGGTGCCATCTCATGCTCTTCTTCAGGTTCCTCCGTGTCTATGCTGAACCTTTTCTTTACTTGGTCCACGTGTTTGCGGCATATCTGCCCATTGTTTAGTCGGACCACCATGACTCTATTTCCTTCTTTGCCAATTACGGTGCCCTCAAGCCACTTGGGTCCCAAAGCATGGTTAAGAACAAATACCGGGTCATCTATTTCTATACACCTCCCCCTTGAGTTTCGATCATGGAACTTGATTTGGGACTGGCGCTTGCCCTCAACAATGTCTGCCAGGGCTGGGTGAATGAGAGACAGCCGCGTCTTGAGCATGCGTTTCATGAGGAGTTCCACTGGCGGGACTCCCGTGAGTGAGTGCGTGCGGGACCTGTAGGCCAGCAGGAGGCACGATAGGCGGTACTGAAGGGAGGGTTCTTGGATGCGTAGCATGCCCTGTTTTATGACTTGGACCGTCCGTTCCGGCTGGCCATTGGAAGCCGGCTTGAACGGCGCTGTCCGGATGTGCTTGATACCATTACCCAACATAAACTCCTGGAATTCATGGCTGGTGAAACATGGGCCATTGTCGCTGACCAGGATGTCCGGCAAGCCATGGGTCGCGAAAACCGTACGCAGACTCTCCACGGTGATGGATGTCGTGCACGAGTTCAATATGATGCACTCGATCCACTTCGAGTACGCATCGACAACGATCAGGAACATTTTCCCCATGAACGGGCCCGCATAGTCTACGTGAATACATGACCATGGTCTGGTGGGCCAGGACCACGGGCTGAGTGGGGCCTCCCTGGGGGCATTGCCCAGCTGGGCACACATCATGCACCTACGAACCCAGTGTTCCAGGTCTGAGTCAATCCCCGGCCACCATAAATGTGACCAGGCAATGGCCTTCATTAACATGATGCCAGGGTGCTCGCTGTGGAGTTCCCTGATGAACGCTTCCCTGCCTTTCTGGGGCATGACTACCCGGCTGCCCCATAACAGGCAGTCGGCTTGGATGGAGAGCTCATCCATCCGTCTCTGAAATGGCCTGACTTCCTTGGGGCACGCCCTGTGTGCGGGCACCCAGTCCCCAGTCAGGACACATTTCTTTATCATGGATAGGAGGGGGTCCCTGTTGGTCCAGAGTTTGATCTGGCGGGCTGTGATGGGGGAGCCCGCAGTGTCAAAAGCCTCAACGGCCATGACCATCTCGGCGCTCTGCTCCGACGCCCCCTCGGTGGTGGCCAGTGGGAGCCTGCTGAGCGCGTCAGCGCAATTTCCGGTGCCTGGCCGGTGCCGTATGGTGTAGTCATACACCGCCAGCGTGAGGGCCCAGCGCTGTATGCAAGCTGACGCATTGGCGTTGACAGCCTTGCTGTCGGACAACAAGGATGTTAACGGCTTGTGGTCCGTCTCTAGCTCGAACTGTCTACCGAAAAGGTCCTGGTGCATCTTTTTCACACCGTAAACACACGCAAGTGCCTCCTTCTCGACCATGCCGTATCCACGCTCTGCCTGGGAGAGCGACCTGGAGGTGTAAGCCACCGGTTGGAGTCAGCCGTCATCGTTACCCTGCTGCAACACACACCCAACCCCGCATCGCATCGCATGTTAAAACCAGTTTTTTACAAGGGTCATACAAAGTCAACAGTTTGTTGGAACACAGCAGGTTCCTCGCCTTATTGAAAGCCTGTTCTTGACAGTCCCCCCAAAACCATTCACAACCTTTACGCAGGAGCATGTGTAACGGCTCCAACAATGTGCTTAAGTTCAGCAGAAAGTTCCCAAAATAGGTCAAAAGTCCCAGGAATGATCGCAACTCCGACGTGTTGCCGGGCCTGGGCGCCCGGCGGATCGCCTCGATTTTGATTCAGTGGGCCGGATCCCGTCTGTGGCAACCCTCCTGCCCGAAAACTCGACCTCTGGGGCCAAAAACACACACTTGGCCTTTTTCAGCCGCAAGCCTACCCGGTCCAATCGGCATAGCACCTCCTCCAGGTTGTGGAGGTGTTCTTCGGTGTCTCGACCCGTCATGAGAATGTCGTCTTGGAATACGATCGTTC
Source organism: Pristiophorus japonicus (assembly GCF_044704955.1). Lineage (NCBI taxonomy): Eukaryota > Metazoa > Chordata > Chondrichthyes > Pristiophoridae > Pristiophorus > Pristiophorus japonicus. The sequence goes on from NC_092010.1 coordinate 37,786,878, forward strand.
CAGGAATGGATTTGAGCGAGCTTTCCATGTTTCTCTGAAAGATGGCTGCTGCCGAACGAATGCCAAACGGACACCTGTTGTAGACAAATAATCCCTTGTGCGTCGTGATGGTGGTCAGAAGCTTGGATTCTTCAGCCAGTTCCTGAGTCATGTAGGCCGAAGTGAGGTCCAGCTTCGTGAACAGCTTGCCACCTGCCAGCATGGCAAAAAGGTCCTCCGCTCTTGGAAGCGGGTATTGGTCTTGCAGTGATACTCAGTTGATGGTGGCTTTGTAGTCGCCACAAATCCTAACCAAGCCATCTGCTTTGAGGACGGGAACGATGGGACTTGCCCAGTCGCTGAATTCAACGGCCGAAATTATGCCCTCTCTGAGCAGCCTGTCTAGTTCACATTCAATTTTTTCACGCATCACATACGGCACCGCTCTGGCTTTGTGGTGCACTGGTCTGGCGTCCGGAGTGATGCGTATCACTACTTTAGTGCCCTTGAAAGTTCCGACACCAGGTTGAAAGTGACCCGAATTTTTGCAGGACCTGTGAGCATGAACTTCGCTCCACGGATGAAATGGCGTGCACATCCCCCCATTTCCAATTCATCTCAGCTAGCCAACTCCTCCCCAAAAGCGCGGGACCATTTTCCGGAACGATCCAGAGTGGCAGCCGGTTCTGTAATCCATTATGTGTTACCACCAAGTTTGCACTGCCCAGCACTGGGATGATCTCTTTGGTGTACGTACGTAGCTGCGCCTCAATGCGTTCCAGTTTGGGCCTGCTAGCTCTGTGTGGCCATAGTCTCTCAAATTGTTGGACGCTCATGAGTGACTGGCTAGCTCCCGTATCCAGCACCATGTGCACCGGGATGCCATTCGTAAAACTTTCATCATCATGGGTGGCGTTTTAGTGTATGAGCTATGGACGTCAGCCACATGAACCCGCTGAACTTCAGCATCCATGGCTTTACCCCAGGCCTCATCCTGCATTGCAGACCCTTCGTCTGATTCCTCTGTCTCGCAGATTAGCCTCGCTACTGCCTTTTTGCACATCCTGGCCAAGTGTCCACTGACATTACAAATCCTACAGGTATATTGCTGGAACCTGCAACTTCTCGCAGTGTGTCTACCCCCGCACCTCCAGCATGAGCTGAGATTGAGATTGTTGTTAACAAAAGGACTGTTACCAGGCATTCCTCTCTGATTGCCCATTTGGCTGTTTCTAAGCACTCTGATGGTGGGTGTTAATGGTCCCATCGCGGGACGCATTGTTCCTCGAGATGGTGTGAATTGCCAATCCCCTTTCCATTGTCCTTGTTGCAGGCCCACCCCAGAGTCTGTTGCTGCCTGGGCGGTTTCGAAATGCCCTTGCCTGCCTGCGGGGTCCCGAGCCGCGTTCACCATGTTAACTCCCTGGTCCATCGCCACGTTGGGACCAGGGCTGCGCGCGTAAATTAGCTTGGTCTCCTCTTCCCCTGCCATAAAGGTCTGAGCTATCAACGCCGCCCCTTCTAAAGACAAGTCCTTAGTCTTTGTGAGCTTCCTGAAAATGCCAGCATAATTAATGCCCTCGATGAAAAAGTCCCTTAACATCTCCCCCTGCAGGCATCGGAGAACTTACAGAGACTGGCCAAGCGCCGCAGTTCCGCCACGAAGTCCGAGACGTTTTGTCCCTCCCAACGCCGGTGAGAGTAGAACCGGTGCCGGGCCATGTGTACACTACTCGCTGGGTTGAGATGCTCACTTATCAGCTGGCTGAGCTCTTCAAAGGACTTGTCTTCCGGCTTTTGGGGTGCGAGCAGGTCTTTCACTTCCGGTGTCCCTGGGCGCTATGTGTGTGGGAAGTGTATCCGCCTCGAGCTCTTGACGGTCCGCGTTGCGGAATTGGAGCTGAGGGTGGATTCACTCTGGAGCATCCACGATGCTGAGAATGACGTGAGTATCACGTGTAGTGAGTTGGTCTTACCGCAGGAGAAGGGTCCACAGCCAGATAGGGAATGGAAGACCAGCAGGAAGAGCAGTGCAAGGAAGGTAGTGCAGGGGTCCCCTGTGGTCATCCCCCTGCAAAACAGATACACTGCTTTGAGTACTGTTCGGGAGGATGACTCATCAGGGGAGGGCAGCAGCAGCCAAGTTCATGGCACCGTGGCTGGCTCTGCTGCACAGGAGGGCAGGAAAAAGATTGGGAGCGCGATAGTGATAGGGGATTCGATGGTGAGGGGAATAGATAGGCGTTTCTGCGGCCGCAACCGAGACTCCAGGATGGTATGTTGCCTCCCTGGTGCAAGGGTCAAGGATGTCTCGGAGCGGGTGCAGGACATTCTGAAATGGGAGGGAGAACAGCCAGTTGTCGTGGTGCACATTGGTACCAATGACATAGGTAAAAAAAGGGATGAGGTCCTACGAAAAGAATTTAAGGAGCTAGGAGCTAAATTAAAAAGTAGGACCTCAAAAGTAGTAATCTCGGGATTGCTACCAGTGCCACGTGCTAGTCAGAGTAGGAATCGCAGGATAGCGCAGATGAATACATGGCTTGAGCAGTGGTGTAGCAGGGAGGGATTCAAATTCTTGGGGCATTGGAACCGGTTCTGGGGGAGGTGGGACCAGTACAAACCGGACGGTCTGCACCTGGGCAAGACCAGAACCAATGTCCTAGGGGGAGTGTTTTCTAGTGCTGTTGGGGAGGAGTTAAACTAATATTGCAGGGGGATGGGAACCTATGCAGGGAGACAGAGGGAGACAAAAATGAGGCAAAAGCAAAAGACAGAAAGGAGATGAGGAAAAGTGGAGGGCAGAGAAACCCAAGGCAAAGAACAAAAAGGGCCACTGTACAGCAAAATTCTAAAAGGACAAAGGATGTTAAAAAAGCAAGCCTGAAGGCTTTGTGTCTTAATGCAAGGAGTATCCGCAATAAGGTGGATGAATTAACTGTGCAAATAGATGTTAACAAATATGATGTGATTGGGATTACGGAGACGTGGCTCCACGATGATCAGGGCTGGGAACTCAACATCCAGGGGTATTCAACATTCCGGAAGGATAGAATAAAAGGAAAAGGAGGTGGGGTAGCATTGCTGGTTAAAGAGGAGATTAATGCAATAGTTAGGAAAGACATTAGCTTGGATGATGTGGAATCTATATGGGTAGAGCTGCAGAACACTAAAGGGCAAAAATCGTTAGTGGGAGTTGTGTACAGACCTCCAAACAGTAGTAGTGATGTTGGGGAGGGCATCAAACAGGAAATTAGGAGTGCATGCAATAAAGGTGCAGCAGTTATAATGGGTGACTTTAATATGCACATAGATTGGGCCAGCCAAACTGGAAGCAATACGGTAGAGGAGGATTTCCTGGAGTGCATAAGGGATGGTTTTCTAGACCAATATGTCGAGGAACCAACTAGGGGGGAGGCCATCTTAGACTGGGTGTTGTGTAATGAGAGAGGATTAATTAGCAATCTCATTGTGTGAGGCCCCTTGGGGAAGAGTGACCATAATATGGTGGAATTCTGCATTAGGATGGAGAATGAAACAGTTAATTCAGAGACCATGGTCTAGAACTTAAAGAAGAGTAACTTTGAAGGTATGAGGCATGAATTGGCTAAGATAGATTGGCTAATGATACTTAAGGGGTTGACTGTGGATGGGCAATGGCAGACATTTAGAGACCGCATGGATGAATTACAACAATTGTACATTCCTGTCTGGCGTAAAAATAAAAAAGGGAAGGTGGCTCAACCGTGGCTATCTAGGGAAATCAGGGATAGTATTAAAGCCAAGGAAATGGCATACAAATTGGCCAGAAATAGCAGCGAACCTGGGGACTGGGAGAAATTTAGAACTCAGCAGAGGAGGACAAAGGGTTTGATTAGGGCAGGGAAAATGGAGTACGAGAAGAAGCTTGCAGGGAACATTAAGGCGGATTGCAAAAGTTTCTATAGGTATGTAAAGAGAAAAAGGTTAGTAAAGACAAACGTAGGTCCCCTGCAGTCAGAATCAGGGGAAGTCATAACGGGGAACAAAGAAATGGCAGACCAATTGAACAAGTACTTTGGTTCAGTATTCACTAAGGAGGACACAAACAACCTTCCGGATATAAAAGTGGTCAGAGGGTCTAGTAAGGAGGAGGAACTGAGGGAAATCTTTATTAGTCGGGAAATTGTGTTGGGGAAATTGATGGAATTGAAGGCCGATAAATCCCCAGGGCCTGATGGACTGCATCCCAGAGTACTTAAGGAGGTGGCCTTGGAAATAGCGGATGCATTGACAGTCATTTTCCAACATTCCATTGACTCTGGATCAGTTCCTATCGAGTGGAGGGTAGCCAATGTAACCCCACTTTTTAAAAAAGGAGGGAGAGAGAAAGCAGGGAATTATAGACCGGTCAGCCTGACCTCAGTAGTGGGTAAAATGATGGAATCAATTATTAAGGATGTCATAGCAGCGCATTTGGAAAATGGTGACATGATAGGTCCAAGTCAGCATGGATTTGTCAAAGGGAGATCATGCTTGACAAATCTTCTGGAATTTTTTGAGGATGTTTCCAATAAAGTGGACAAAGGAGTACCAGTTGATGTGGTATATTTGGACTTTCAGAAGGCTTTCGACAAGGTCCCACACAGGAGATTAATGTGCAAAGTTAAAGCACGTGGGATTGGGGGTAGTGTGCTGACGTGGATTGAGAACTGGTTGTCAGACAGGAAGCAAAGAGTAGGAGTAAATGGGTACTTTTCGGAATGGCAGGCAGTGACTAGTGGGGTACCGCAGGGTTCTGTGCTGGGGCCCCAGTTGTTTACATTGTACATTAATGATTTAGACGAGGGGATTAAATGTAGTATCTCCAAATTTGCGGATGACACTAAGTTGGGTGGCAGTGTGAGCTGCGAGGAGGATGCTATGAGGCTGCAGAGTGACTTGGATAGGTTAGGTGAGTGGGCAAATGCGTGGCAGATGAAGTATAATGTGGATAAATGTGAGGTTATCCACTTTGGTGGTAAAAACAGAGAGACAGACTATTATCTGAATGGTGACAGATTAGGAAAAGGGAAGGTGCAACGAGACCTGGGTGTCATGGTACATCAGTCATTGAAGGTTGGCATGCAGGTACAGCAGGCGGTTAAGAAAGCAAATGGCATGTTGGCCTTCATAGCGAGGGGATTTGAGTACAGGGGCAGGGAGGTGTTGCTACAGTTGTACAGGGCCTTGGTGAGGCCACACCTGGAGTATTGTGTACAGTTTTGGTCTCCTAACTTGAGGAAGGACATTCTTGCTATTGAGGGAGTGCAGCGAAGATTCACCAGACTGATTCCCGGGATGGTGGGACTGACCTATCAAGAAAGACTGGATCAACTGGGCTTGTATTCACTGGAGTTCAGAAGAGTGAGAGGGGACCTCATAGAAACGTTTAAAATTCTGACGGGTTTGGACAGGTTGGATGCAGGAAGAATGTTCCCAATGTTGGGGAAGTCCAGAACCAGGGGTCACAGTCTAAGGATAAGGGGTAAGCCATTTAGGACCGAGATGAGGAGAAACTTCTTCACCCAGAGAGTGGTGAACCTGTGGAATTCTCTACCACAGAAAGTAGTTGAGGCCAATTCACTAAATATATTCAAAAGGGAGTTAGATGAAGTCCTTACTACTCGGGGGATCAAGGGGTATGGCGTGAAAGCAGGAAGGGGGTACTGAAGTTGAATGTTCAGCCATGAACTCATTGAATGGCGGTGCAGGCTAGAAGGGCCGAATGGCCTACTCCTGCACCTATTTTCTATGTTTCTATGTTTCTATGTTTCTATGTTTCATCAGCGCATACGTCTGTGGTCCGCAGCTGGTCAGTAGATGCGCCCTCTGCTTGTCAGCCGCTGTCGCTCCCAGCCAGTCCTTTGTGACAAAGCTCTGCTGGAGTCTTTCCACGAAGTCGTCCCAGTCCTCGCCCACACAGTAACGTTCCTTTGTGCCACCGATGGCCATCCTCGTGGTTCGGTGATTCCCGTTTCTCGTCGCCAAATGTAGTGTCCCTGCACCTTACTACAAACTCACACGAGGCATGGATATATCAGACACGGTCACTCTGTGACCTTCACCTTTATTGCCAGGACCAAGGAGTGCTGACCCTGGGTGGGACCTCCCCTTTTATACCTGGAAACCCAGGTGAGGAGTGTCTCCCGCAAGTTCGCCCCCTGTGGTCAGGGTGTGCATTTCTAGGGTAGAGGTACAGTGTGCATGAGTTACAGTTACATGACTATGTCATTGCAAGATGGTTAAATACATGACACTCCTCAACGGGTCTTCATAATCGTCGTGGTCTGCTGCATGCTGCACAACCTGCCCATCATGAGGGGACAGCCGCTGGAGGTCGAGCCAGCAGTACCACCTGAGAAGGAGGAGGAAGAGGCGCAAGAGGAGGAGGAGGAGGAGGATCCCCGTCGCCCCAGAGCTAGGAGGCGTCGACCCGTCGTCATCTTGGAAGGGCCGGGTGCAGACTGGCCAGCATCCTCCTGAGTGGGTGCGTCCTCACATATATGGAGGTGCCTGACACCTCCCCTGCAATCTCCCTCCATGCATTATGTACTGGCGGTCTGCCAGGTCTCCCCACATCAGGAAACAGTATTCCTCTTCTGTCCTCTACACCGTCCATCAGTGTCTCCAGCTCCATATCAGTGAACCTGTTGGCTCTCCTTGCACCTCTTACATCAGCCATCCTTCCAACCTCCTTCCCCCCTCAGGGCCTTGCTGTAAACCCAGGCCTTTAAAAAGGCCAGGGAGCAGCTGGCTCATTAGAAACCCTTATGCTGAATTTCTCAGTGGTGATAACACTCAAATTAAGACAGCCACACCACTGAAAAATCCACTTTGGAAGATTTCATTAGCGCTGGAATCCATTTGTTCACTTTTGGAGCTGAATATGGGGTGGCCCAGCCACGAAAAAATTTCGCCGCTAATGGCCACAAAAAGGTGGGGGGAGCACCAGCTTTCCAGCAGGACTGAATTTCGGGCCCTGTATCTCAACTCCATTTAATCACCTTTCATCCACATCCCTTGATACCTTTACCTAATTGCGCACAGCAAGGTCCACAAACAGAAAATGAAACGATTTAATCGGTGAATCTGTTGTTAGGTGATGTTGGCTGGGGCACTGGGAGAACTCCCTGCTCTTCGAATAGTGCCATGGGATCTTTAACATCTGCCTGAACCACTGCAACAGGCAGCACCATTTCATCTGAAGGACAGCACTTTTGTACTGAATAAACAGGAACTCATTATAGTTGCACAGTGAGTCAAAGCTTTACCCTGATGAATAAATGGGAACTGCTCCCCTGACGGTTGCATAGTAAATACATTGATTTGTTGTGACTTGGAAACTGATATCTTTGTTGATTTTGCTACATTTTATGGAACATTGTGCTCATTGACCTACATTGGCTCGCGAACCAACAACGCCTCAAACTTAAAATTCTCATCCTCATGTTCAAGTCCCTCCATGGTCTCTCCCCCCCTCCTCCAGCCCTACAACCCTCCGAGATCTTTCCAATTCTGGTCTCTTGTGCATCCCCAATTTCCATCGCCCCCACCATTGGTAGGCCGTGCCTTCAGTTGTTAAAAATGTGCTCCTGGGATGTGGGCGTCACTGGCAAGGCCGGCATTTATTGCCCATCCCTAATTGCCCCTTGAGAAGGTGGGTGGAGTGGGACTGGCTGAGGTGCTCTTGCAGAAAGTCGGCACGGGCTCGATGGGCCGAATGGCCTCCTTCTGTGCTATAACCACTCTATGATTCGAAGATGTTTTTTCTTTCACACGTGCTGTGTTTCATAATTCCACCAGAGAGACCTTTTCTCCTTGATAACTCTGCCCCCTCACATCAGGGTGAATGTTGTTTTGAGCTTGTCCTTGTGCAGTTTTCTGCTGCTGTACCCTGCCTCAATGCCACACAGCAAATAAAACATCCTCCCAAACAAGTTAATCACTGGCAGCAGACTTTTACAAATCTCTAGAGCCCTGAATTATGATGCCTGAATAAGTCAAATTCCATTTTCATACTTGATTTTTTTTGACTGGTGTTTTGGGAATTCGTGCTGCAACGCCACACATTTATAATTAGGCCCACTGGTTTATGGTGACTGAATAAATCACATTCTTTGCTCGTTCCATGGGATTCTGAGCATTTTAACCAGTGTTTTAGTGATGAAATTCCACAATTCTTTGCCCTTTTTCGTGAATTGTTCCTTGATTATTGATTCTGGATATAAAGCTGTCATTGTTTTATCGGTACCTTCGGAAAGAATCAGATTACAGTTGCGTATTATCACCGAGACTCGCTGCCTACAAACAATTTATGGTGTTCATTCAATGGGAGACAGTGTGCTTTGTATAAAGTCCTGAGGAGACAGTGTCCTCTGACCTGTATATATACAGCCCTGGGCAGACGGTGTCCTGTATATATACAGCCCCTGGGGTTACAGTGTCTTGTATATATGTAAGACCATCAGCAGGCCGGGGCCATTGGAAGGAGCAGCGTGTGGTGGTATACCACTGCAGGGAGCAGCACGTGCTGCTGCAGGAGGGCGACGGCTGTGAAGTCAGGTCGCTGATTGCAGTGCGGGCTGGCACAGCAGGAGGGGCGAAGGAGCAGCAAGAGTTTGTAGAAGGAAGTGACCGGGGCCCAGGAGAGGCGTGAATCTGGGGCCGAGAAGAGGCGAGGGCCCAGGGGCAGCACGGGCCAGCCCACACTGCGATATGTGCGCACTAGGTCCGTGCAGCAGAGCGGGTCTCCAGTTAGTCCTGGGTAATCCTTGCCACTGGACCAAGACCTAGCTCTGTCAAGCCCGTGTGATGGCTGGTGTGCAATGGCCACCACACGTTAAAAAAATCCACGTACAGGCATCGTCCACCCTTCAGGATGTAGTTCGGGATCTGGAATATTAGGTCCTTCATTGAAACACCTGTGAACTCATCCCTTTTTGGCGTGGAAGCAAGTCATCCTCACTTCGAGGGACCACCTATGATGATGATGATATATACAGCCCGGGGGTTACAGTGTCCTGTATATATACAGCCCTGGGGTTACAGTGTCCTGTACATATACAGCCCCTGGGGTTACAGTGTCCTGTATATACACAACCTTGAGTTTAAATCTAACTTAGGAGGCTTGTAAGACAGATGGAAAAAAATATTTGAATAAGAACATAAGACTTAGGAGCAGGAGGTGGTCATATGGATCTCCTTGAGCCTGCATTGCCATTCAATAAGATCGGTCCAAACTCCCAAGGCCCCACCCCACTCCTGGCCAAGAACGGGGAAACACTCATCAAGGACACTGAGGCAGTCAGGTCCCGCTGGAAGGAGCACTTCGAAGATCTCCTCCATCGAGACTCTGCCTCTGACTCGAGTGTTCTCAACTCCATCCCGCAGCATGCGACCCGCCACCACCTCAGTGAAACCCCGCCACACGAGGTAGGAAAAGCCATAAGACAGCTCAAAAACAACAAGGCTATGGGAGCAGATGGATCCCTGCTGAGGCACTAAAGTATGGTGGAGAGGCGCTGTTGGCGCGGATACATAACCTCATCTCTCTTATCTGGAGGGAGGAGAACATGCCGGGAGATCTCAGAGATGTTCTGGAGGGAGGAAAGCATGCCGGGAGATCTCAGAGATGTTCTGGAAGGAGGAGAGCATGCCGGGAGATCTCAGAGATGAAGTGATTGTGACCATCTTTAAAAAAGGGGACAAGTCCGACTGCGGCAATTACAGGGGAATCTCCCTGTTATCAGCCACTGGGAAAGTTGTTGCGAGAGTCCTCCTCAACCGCCTTCTCCCTGTGGCCGAGGAGCTCCTCCCGGAGTCACAGTGTGGATTTCGTCCCCTACGGGGCACAACGGACATGATCTTTGCAGCGCGACAGCTGCAGGAAAAATGCAGGGAGCAGCACCAGCCCTTATACATGGCCTTCTTCGACCTTACAAAGGCCTTTGACACTGTCAACCGCGAGGGTCTATGGAGCGTCGTCTTCCGTTTTGGATGCCCCCAAAAGTTCATCAACATCCTCCGCCTGCTGCACAATGACATGCAGGCCGTGATCCTTACCAACGGATCTATTAAAGACCCAATCCACGTCCGGAGCGGGGTCAAGCAGGGCTGTGTCATCGCACCAACCCTCTTCTCAATCTTCCTCGCTGTCATGCTCCACCTCACACTCAACAAGCTCCCCGCTGGAGTGCAACTGAAATACGTAACAGTGGGAACCTGTTCAACCTGCGTCGTCTCCAGACCAGATCTAAGACCACCCCAACCTCTGTACATGGACGATGCCTGCGTCTGCGCACATTCAGAGGCTGAACTCCAGGACATAGTCGACGTATTTACCAAAGCATATGAAAGCATGGGCCTTACGCTAAACATCCGTAAGACAAAGGTCCTCCACCAGCCTGTCCTCGCCGCACAGCACTGCCCCCCAGTCATCAAGATCCACAGCGCGGCTCTGGACAACGTGGACCACTTTCCATACCTCGGGAGCCTCCTAGCAACAAAAGCAGGCATTGATGAGGAGATTCAACACCGCCTTCAATGCACCAGCTCAGCCTTCGGCCGTCTGAGGAAAAGAGTGTTTGAAAACCAGGCCCTCAAATCTACCACCAAGCTCATGGTCTACAGGGCTGTAGTAATACCTGCCCTCCTGTATGGCTCAGAGGCATGGACCATGTACAGTGGACACCTCAAGTCGCTGGAGAAATACCACCAACTATGTTTCCACAAGATCCTACAAATCTCCTGGGAGGACAGACACACCAACGTTAGCGTCCTCGACCAGGCCAATATCCCCAGCATTGAAGCACTGACCACAGTTGATCAGCTCCGCTGGGCAGGCCATATTGTCCGCATGCCAGACACGAGACTCCCAAAGCAAGTGCTCTATTCAGAACTCCTACACGGCAAACGAGCCAAAGGTGGGCAGAGGAAACGTTACAGGGACACCCTCAAAGCCTCCCTGATAAAATTCAACATCCCCACTGACACCTGGGAGTCCCTGGCCAAAGACCACGCTAAGTGGAGAAAGTGCATCCGGGAGGGCGCTGAGCACCTCGAGTCTCATCGCCGACAGCATGCCGAAAACAAGCGCAGGCAGCGGAAAGAATGTGCGGCAAACCTGTCCCACCCTCCCTTACCCTCAACGACTGTCTGTCCCATCTGTGGCAGGGACTGTGGCTCTCGTATTGGACTGTTCAGCCACAAGGACTCATTCTAAGAATGGAAGCAAGTCTTCCTTGATTCCGAGGGACTGCCTCATGATGATGGCTGATCTTCGACCTCAACTCCACTTTCCCGCCCGATCTCCGTATCCCTCGATTCCCCCTCGAGTCCAAAAATCTATCTATCTCTGCCTTGAATATACTCAGCCTCCACAGCCCTCTGGGGTAGGGAATTCCAAACATTCACAACCCTCTCAGTGAAGAAATGCCTTCTCCTCTCAATACTAAATGGCCGACCCAAGTTTTCTGATGATACAAAGATGGGTGAGAGAGCAAATTGTGAGGAGGACACTAAAAATCTGTAAAGGGATATAGACAGGCTAAGTGAGTGGGCAAACAATTGGCAGATGGAGTATAATGTGGGAAAATGTGAGGTTATCCACTTTGGCAGAAATAATAGAAAAGCAAATTATAATTTAAATGGAGAAAAATTGCAAAGTGTTGCAGTACAGAGGTACCTGGAGATCCTTGTGCATGAAACACAAAACATTAGTATGCAGGTACAGCAAGTAATCAGGAAGGCAAATGAAATGTTGGCCTTTATTGCAAGGGGGATGGAGTATAAAAGCAGAGAAGTCCTGCTACAATTTTACAGGGTATTGGTGAGGCCACACCTGGAGTACTGCGTACAGTTTTGGTCTCCGTATTTAAAGAAGGATATATTTGCATTGGAGGCTGTTCAGAGAAGGTTCACTAGGTTGATTCTGGAGATGAGGGGGTTGACTTATGAAGATAGGTTGAGTAGGTTGGGCCTATATTCATTAGAGTTCAGAAGAATGAGAGGTGATCTTATTGAAACTTATAAGATAATGAGGGGCCTCGATAAGGTGGATGCAGAGAGGATATTTCCACTCATAGGGGAAACTAAAATTAGGGGACATAGGGCTAGATTTTACACTTTTGTGCTTATCGCCTAAAAATGGGCGTTATTTCTGGCGTGGGCAGTAAAAATGGGTTTTCAGATCGCCGGCTTCTCGCCCATTCTCAAAGCACCTAGTCTCCATTTTTTAAATTGGGTGTTACCGCGAGCGATATGAAATGGGCGGTAGTGTAAAATCTCGCTGACCTTCTGCCGTAAAGTGTTGCGTCCTTCGCAACGGCATGGCAACACTCGATTCCCGCGACTCGGGAGGTCAAGGGTCATCATGACATGTGCAGAAGAGGAGACAGAGAGTGAGGGAGCTGAGAGGGACTGAAGGCGTGTCTGGGTGTGGTGTGGTTGCTTTGGGAGAAAGGAGGGAGAGTTTAGAGCTTTACAGCAAATAGGGAAACAAAAATGAGCTGTTACCAGCCACATATTTGCCCGAATTTGGTGCCTATAATGGAGAGAGAGGAGGAGGTATCACAGCACGCTGTGGAGACTGACGCTGGAGAGAGCAGTGAGTTGGGAGAGGAGCACATTGGAGGGTGCAAAAGAGCCAGGAGGTTCTCAGACGAGGCAAATGCCTCCCTCTTGCAGGAGGTCGAGTTACGCTGAGGTGATTTGACACAGGGAAGGCGTGGGAAGGCCACCCCAGAGACCTACCAGAAGATATAGACCGAGATAGCAGAGGTGGTCTCGTCGGCGACCAACGAGGTTCGTGAGGGCAACCAATGCCGCAAGCGATGGAACGACCTTGTGGGATCCGTAAGAGTAAGTATTACATTGATTTACATGTACTTATGTATTTATATAACTTGATTTGTAACAGTCATGAGTGACTATCAGCAGATGTGAAGTCTTTCACTTTTACCGGGAATGTTGTACTCAAAGCCTGCAGCCACGGTGCATGTCTGTAGGTAAAGAATGATAATAATCATAATAATTATGATTACATCTGTCGGTTATGTGTTGTATCAGTGCCCGTGACAGTACCAAGCAATGATATCACGCAATGATCTCATGCCATGTCGTCCTGTCACCTTTTACAGAAGAAGCTATTGACGATGAGGTCCGTGCAGAGGCGAAAGGGTGGGGGGCCACCAGTCCCCAGCGACATCACTGAGACGGAGGAGCGGGTGCTTGAACTCGTGGGGAAGCACACCCGGACAGCCACGGAAGCATCTGCAGACCCTGAAGTGATGCCACGTGAGTAAAGCTTACACCATTGCGTGATATAAAGTCAATAGATGCCACACCCACTCATATCCGACTAATCATATATGATAGATGATTCCTAAAATTGTCCTAGAAATAATGTTGGCCTAATGAAAATCATTGCAATGCAAATGTGTTGATGGTCATGAAATGTGATGTCTGCGATGATTTTGATAGTGGTGGTGCTTTTGTCGTGCATCCCCTTCTCCTCTAATAACCTCATTTGTATTTTGCAGCTCAGCCAGCAGCGCGGCCCCAGGCAAGACCACAGAGGCCAGAAGGTGGGGGCGCAGGGCCCGACTCTCCGGACGATCCTACTTCTGGTGCTGAAGAGCTCCGATTCTCGCCTGTCAATCCGCTGGGTCTGTTCTCTACGGTTGAAAGCGCGGACTTCGAGGAACCTGCATCGCCACGCTCCAGAAGCCATTCCACCCCAAGGCCATCTCGAGGTCCTCCAGTCATTCCCGCCTCCACTCTGGAGGTACCGGCCCCAAGCACCTCACCACAGGGCACCCCATTTGTCCCCAGGACGGCGCCGACCCCGCGGAGGCCTCGTGGACGTGGCAGGTCTCGTCCATAAGCGCCACAAGAGAGCGGGGAGATGGTACAGTTGTCCAGGAGGACTGTAGACATTGGTGACCAGCTCATCAAAGCATTGTGGGACATATCCCGACACCTGACCACCATGTCCGAGTACATTCTGCACATGGCGGAGTCCCTGGATGCGATAGCCAGGAACACTGCTGCCACAGGCCTCCCAGTGTTCCCCGAGCGCGGCACTCCACCCCTAGGTTCCGAACCGCCACTGCGAACGACAGATGAGAGCAAGGACCAAGATCCTGCTTCTGCATCAGAGAATGTTGCCCCCTCGGCAACCCCCGCTCCCGTACCCGTCCAACCAACGCATCTGCCTTCATCACCTGCAATGAGGCACCACCTGAGGAGCTCCTCGGCCAGGCGCCATGAAGCGAGGAGGGGAAGGGGTAGAGGTGGGGAGAAGAAGGGGAGGGGGGAAGGAAAGTGAGGTACATGTCCGCAGGTGATGGCTGCGTTATATCTCTATCTGGGTGTATGCAGTTTGTTGTAATGTATGGGGGCTGGGGACCATACTCCTGCTTTGCCTTTGTATTCTGTGTTGCTGGACATGTTGAACATTTGATTGATATTAATGGTGGAAAAAGTGGGGTGTGGGCAGGGGTTGGGTGTTTTTGCCTGTGATGCTTATGATTTCAGACCAATGTTGGTCTAAAAAATTTTTATTGAACATAATCTTGTTGCACATTGTCTCAGATAGCTGGACTGTTACACACTGATGATTCCTTAACATGAAAGGGTTAAATAAAACTTAACTTCAATCAACGTAAACTTTAACTGACACCAAGGTGATGGGCACCATTGATGTCTGAGCTGCACACACACAGCAGTGTGTCAGCGTTGTCACTCACAGCAACGCTCTTTCAGGCAAATCGTTCAGATATCAGCTTCTCATGTAAGAGTCTTGCAGCTATGTAGCCATCACGGTTCCGTTCCTGCGGTCTGGAGGGGGTCGTGGGCATGGTTGCATAGCCAGCCTGATTGTCTGGCCCTAGGTCAGCGTCCAGCCCCTCGTCCTCCTCTTCCTCTCTCTCCAGCGGGGAGCAGCGTCGTCGGGAGGTTGGAGGAGAGGCCTATAAAGGCCAGCTTGTGCAGCTGCAGCAGGGAGAGATGGCAAAAAAGAAGTAGAAAGAAATCGAAAGGTGACGTCACAGCCAAGGGGGTAAGTGATTGGTGAGTAGTTTTTATTTTTATTTTCTTTATCAGTAAATAACCTTTTAGCCTTGTTGTTGCCAAATTAAGTTTATCTAGGGGTTAAGTCATGGCAGGAGACACGTGTTATGCTCCTCCTGTACTATGTGGGAAGTCAGGGACGCTTCCGGTGTCCCTGACGACTACGTGTGCGGGAAGTGCATCCAGCTGCAGCTCCTGACGGACCGCGGTGGATTCACTCTGGAGCATCCACGATGCTGAGAATGACGTGAATAGCACATTTAGTGAGTTGGTCTTACCGCAGGTAAAGGGTCCACAGCCAGATAGGGAATGGATGACCAGCAGGAAGAGCAGTGCAAGGAAGGTTGTGCAGGGGTCCCCTGCAGTCATCCCCCTGCAAAACAGATACACCGCTTTGGGTACGGTTGGGGGGGATGACTCACCAGGGGGGCAGCAGCAGCCAAGTTCATGGCACCGTGGGTGGCTCTGCTGCACAGGAGGGCAGGAAAAAGAGTGGGAGAGCTATAGTGATAGGGGATTCAATTGTAAGGGGAATAGATAGACGTTTCTGCGGCCGCAACCGAGACTCCAGGATGGTTTGTTGCCTCCCTGGTGCAAGTATCAAGGATGTCTCAGAGCGGGTGCAGGACATTCTGAAAAGGGAGGGAGAACAGCCAGTTGTCGTGGTGCATATAGGTATAGGTAAATGATATAGGTAAAAAAAAGGGATGAGGTCCTACAAGACGAATTTAGTGAGCTAGGAGCTAAATTAAAAAGTAGGACCTCAAAAGTAGTAATCTCAAGATTGCTACCAGTGCCACGTGCTAGTCAGAGTAGGAATCGCAGGATTGCTCAGATGAATACGTGGCTTGAGGAGTGGTGCAGCAGGGAGGGATTCAAATTCCTGGGACATTGGAACCGGTTCTGGGGGAGGTGGGACCAGTACAAACCAGACGGTCTGCATCTGGGCAGGACCGGAACCAATGTCCTAGGGGCAGTGTTTGCTAGTGCTGTTTGGGAGGAGTTAAACTAATATGACAGGGAGATGGGAACCTATGCAGGGAGACAGAGGGAAGTAGAATGGGGGCAGAAGCAAAAGATAGAAAGAAGAAAAGTAAAAGTGGAGGGCAGAGAAACCTAAGGCAAAAAGCAAAAAGGGCCACATTACAGCAAAATTCCAAAGGGGCAAAGTGTGTTAGAAAGACAAGCCTGAAGGCTCTGTGCCTCAATGCGAGGAGTATTCGGAATAAGGTGGACGAATTAACTGTGCAGATGGCAGTTAACGGGTATGATGTAATTGGCATCACGGAGACATGGCTCCAGGGTGACCAAGGCTGGGAACTCAACATCCAGGGGTATTCAACATTTAGGAAGGATAGACAGAAAGGAAAAGGAGGCGGGGTGGCATTGCTGGTTAGAGAGGAAATTAATGCAATAATAAGAAAGGACATTAGCTTGGATGATGTGGAATCGGTATGGGTAGAGCTGAGGAATACCAAGAGGCAGAAAACGCTAGTGGGAGTTGTGTACAGACCACCAAACAGTAGTAGTAAGGTTGGGGACAGCATCAAACAAGAAATTAGGGATGCATGCAATAAAGGTACAGCAGTTATCATGGGTAACTTTAATCGACATATTGATTGGGCTAACCAAACTGGTAGCAATGCGGTGGAGGAGGATTTTCTGGAGTGTATTAGGGATGGTTTTCTAGACCAATATGTCGAGGAACCAACCAGGGAGCTGGCCATCCTAGACTGGGTGATGTGTAATGAGAAAGGACTAATTAGCAATCTTGCTGTGCGAGACCCCTTGGGCAAGAGTGACCATAACATGGTAGAATTCTTTATTAGGATGGAGAGTGACACAGTTAATTCAGAAACTAGGGTCCTGAACTTAAGGAAAGGTAACTTCGATGGTTTGAGGCGTGAATTGGCTAGAATAGACTGGCAAATGATACTTAAAGGGTTGACGGTGGATAGGCAATGGCAAACATTTAAAGATCACATGGATAAACTTCAGCAATTGTACATCCCTGTCTGGAGTAAAAATAAAACGGGGAAGGTGGCTCAGCCGTGGCTAACAAGGGAAATTAAGGATAGTGTTAGATCCAAGGAAGAGGCATATAAATTGGCCAGAAAAAGCAGCAAATCTGAGGACTGGGAGAAATTTAGAATTCAGCAGAGGAGGACAAAGAGGGGGAAAATAGAGTATGAGAAGAAGCTTGCTGGGAACATAAAAACTGACTGCAAAAGCTTCTATAGATATGTGAAGAGAAAAAGATTATTGAAGACAAATGTAGGTCCCTTGCAGTTGGATTCAGGTTAATTTATAATGGGGAAGAAAGAAATGGCAGACCAATTGAACAAATACTTTGGTTCTGTCTTCATGAAGGAAGACACAAATAACCTTCCGGAAATACGAGGGGACCGAGGGTATAGTGAGAAGGAGGAACTGAAAGAAATCCTTATTAGTCAGGAAATGGTGTTAGGGATATTGATGGGATTGAAGGCTGATAAATCCCCGGGGCCTGATAGTCTGCATCCCAGAGTACTTAAGGAAGTGGCCCTCGAAATAGTGGATGCATTGGTGATCATTTTCCAACAGTCTATCGCCTCGGGATCAGTTCCTATGGACTGGAGGATAGCTAATGTAACACCACTTTTTAAAAAGGGAAGGAGAGAGAAAGTGGGTAATTATAGACCGGTTAGCCTGACATCAGTGGTGGGGAAAATGTTGGAATCAATTATTAAGGATGAAATAACAGCGCATTTGGAAAGCAGTGACAGGATCGGTCCAAGTCAGCATGGATTTATGAAGGGGAAATCATGCTTGACAAATCTTCTGGAATTTTTTGAGGATGTAACCAGTAGAGTGGACAAGGGAGAACCAGTGAATGTGGTGTATTTGGACTTGTTGTGCAAAATCAAAGCACATGATAGTGGGGGTAATATACTGACGTGGATAGAGAACTGGTTGGCAGACAGGAAGCAGAGAGTCGGGATAAACGGGTCCTTTTCAGAATGGCAGGCAGTGACTAGTGGAGTGCCGCAGGGCTCAGTGCTAGGACCCCAGCTCTTTACAATATATATCAATGATTTGGATGAAGGAATTGAGTGTAATATCTCCAAGTTTGCAGATGACACTAAACTGGGTGGCGGTGTGAGCTGTGAGGGGGACGCTAAGAGGCTGCAGGGTGACTTAGACAGGTTAGGTGAGTGGGCAAATGCATGGCAGATGCAGTATAATGTGGATAAATGTGAGGTTATCCACTTTGGGCGCAAAAACGCAAAGACAGAATATTATTCTGATTCCAGGGATGGCTGGGCTGTCATATGAGGAGAGAGTGGATCAACTGGGCCTTTATACACTGGAGTTTAGAAGGATGAGAGTGGAATCTCACAGAAACATATAAGATTCTGACGGGACTGGACAGGATAGATGCGGGAAGAATGTTCCCGATGTTGGGGAAATCCAGAACCAGGGGACATGGTCTTAGGATAAGGGGTAGGCCATTTAGGACTGAGATGAGGAGAAACTTCTTCACTCAGAGAGTTGTTAACCTGTGGAATTCCCTGCCGCAGAGAGTTGTTGATGCCAGTTCACTGGATATATTCAAGAGGGAGTTAGATATGGCCCTTACGGTTAAGAGGATCAAGGGGTATGGAGAGAAAGCAGGAAAGGGGTACTGAGGGAATGATCAACCATGATCTTATTGAATGATGGTGCAGGTTCGAAGGGCAGAATGGCCTACTCCTGCACCTATTTTCTATGTTTCCTGAGGTGGAGCATCAGTCCCTTCTGGCAATTTTTGGCCCCTCCTGATAGACAGATTGTGCAGCATGGAGCACACGACCACAAATGTAGCTACTTGCTTAGGGTTGTATTGTAGCTCCCCTCTTGAGTGATCCAGACATCTGAAGCGCTGCTTAAGCACAGTTATTGTTTTCTGGGCCACACTGCGTGTGTCTCTGTGGCTCTGGTTGTATCGCTTCTCGGCCTCGGTGTGGGTGTCACACAGGGGGGTCATCAGCCAGGTGGCTAGGCCATATCAGTTATCACCAAGCATCCAGCATTGTCCTTGTGGCTGACTCTTAAAGATGTCAGATACAGCACTCTCACACAGGATGTGAGCCTCATCGAAGGTGCCCGGACATTTGGCATTCACTGCCATTATGATCTGGTTGTGGTCCACAACTAGTTGGACCTTCAGGGAGTGAAATCCTTTTCTGTTACGAAAAAGCTCCGGGTCCTGAGAAGGTGCCCGCATGGCGATGTGAGTACACTGTATTGCTCCCTGCACCCTGGGGAACTTAGCAATGCGGTAGAATGCTCCAGCCCTGTCAGTCTGAGCCTCCGTGGTCATGGGGAAGCTGATAAAGTCCATCCTTCTTGCGTACAGGGCCTCCGTGACCTGTCTAATGCAGCGATGGGTAGCATGGTGAAACAGAGGGCAAATCTCAACTGCGGAGGCCCGAAAGGAACCGGATGCGTAGAAAGACAATGCCGCGGTGACCTTGACCTCGACCAACACTGATGTCCTGATGGCAGGCTGCATATGTGGCCTGATGAGCTCACATATTTCATTGATCACCACCTTGTGGAAGCGCAGTCTCCGAAGGCAGGTGTGCTCGGACACATCGAGGTAAGACCTCTTTTCCCTGCACATGCGGGGTGTGTATGGTCTGGCCCTCCTCCTCATTCTTGCACGTCTTAAATTGGGGACATAATGATGTGCATCACACATTGAGCGGTATTATTGAATCTCGGCGTTAATTCCGTGCGGAAAGCAACCCTGGGCGATATTCTTGGCGTTGATTACGCCCATTCCGATGATTCCGCCCCAAAAAAGTGGGCGGGCGGTATTATTTTTTACTGCCGTTACGCACATGGGGAAAGTAACTATCAGCGATAAGTTTCCGAAAAATACCCGTCAGTTTCCATTTTGTGGCTAAGTGGTCGAAATATGGCTGTTATACGTCATTTCAGCGGTTAAATGGACGTTAAGTGGGCGTTAAGCATGCAAAAAATGAGCAAACTCGAGCCCATGGTCTTAGAATAAGGGGCCGTCCATTTAAAACTGAGATGAGGAGGAATTTCTTCTCTCAGGGGGTTGTAAATCTGTGGAATTTTCTGCCCCAGAGAGCTGTGGAGGCTGGGTCATTGAATATATTTAAAGCGGAGGTAGACAGATTTTTGAGCGATAAGGGGAGCGGGCAGGGAAGTTGAGCTGAGTCCATGATCAGATCAGCCATGATCTTATTGAACGGCGGAGCAGGCTCGAGGGGCCAAACAGCCTACTCCTGCTCCTATTTCTTATGTTCTTATGAACCCTTATTCTGAGATTGTGACGCCCAAGATCTAGAATCCCCAGCCAGGGGAAACAACCTCTCAGTCCCCTGTCAATCCCCCTCAGAATCTTATATGTTTCAATGAGATCACCTCTCATTCTTCTACACTCCAGAGAGTATAGGCCCAATCTACACAATCTCTCATCAGAGGACAGCCCTCTCATCCCAGGGATCAATCGATGCATGTGGGAAAAATTCAGAGACTGTGACTCAGCTGTTCAAGTGGTGCATTCAATTTTGAAGCTGTTTTATTCTCCTTAGGCCCGTTCCTGATATCTCATCAGGCACTCAGATTTCTGTCTCTTTTTTGAAGCCTTTGAAAATACAAGACAACTGAGACCCCATGTACGTGGGGGAGGAGAGCGCATGGGCCTGCGATATTTAACGCATAATGTATCTCCTCTCTTGTTTAGATACACATTGAGGGGCTTTATGGCCTACAGAGAAAAAGACAATTATAACTGATGTTGCCATTTGACCTGAAGGTCTAACGCACAACATGCCAGGTACTCTGAGGTTACAATTGTTTGACGTTTTATCTCATTTCTCTGCAACAACAACAACTTGTATTTATATAGCAACTTTAATGTAGTGAAATGTCCCAAGGCACTTCACAGGAGCGTAAATCAGACAATAATTGACACCGGGCAGCATAAGGAGATATTAGGGCAGGTCAACAAAAGCTTGGTCAAAGAGGTAGGTTTTAAGGAGTGTCTTAAAGGAGGAAAGAGAGGTAGAGAGGTGGCGAGGTTTAGGGAGGGAGTTCCAGAACTTGGGGCCCAGGCAGCTGAAGGCACGGCCACCAACGGTGGAGCGATTATAATCAGGGATGCACAAGAGGGCAGAATTTGAGAAACACAGATATCTTGGGGTGGGGGGGGGGTGGTTTGTGAGGCTGAAAGAGATTACAGAGATAGGGAGGGGCGAGGCCATGGAGGGATTTGTAAAGAAGGATGGGAATTTTGAAATAGAGGCGTTGCTTAACCGAGAGCCAATGTAGGTCAGCGAGCACAGGGGTGATGGGTGAGCGGGACTCGGTGCGAGTTAGGATACAGGACTGCCGCGTTTTGGATGAGCTCAAGTTTACGTCGGGTAGAATGTGGAAAGCCAACCAGGAGTGCGTTGGAATAGTCAAGTCTAGAGGTAACAAAGGCACGGGTGAGGGTTTCAGCAGCGGATGAGCTGAGGCAGGGGGCGGAGACGGGCGATGTTACGGAGGGTGGAAATAGGCAGTTTTCGTTATGCTGTGGATATGTGGTCGGAAACTCATTTCAGGGTCATGATATATGAACACGGCAGGGTTTGAGGTTTACTCTGAGCAGTGAGGTAGTGAATTTACTGCTGATTTTGTTCACCATAAATCAATTGTTGGTTCCCCCCCACCCCCGTATATTAGCTGCCTTAAAGATGGATTTTTCCAGCTAACGTACAGAAAGATTTATTTATGTTGACGTGACATTCCGTAAAGTCAAACTGCTGCTCACTCACTTCAGCAAATTGTGCTCGCCTCACTCTGATCAACACTTAGTGATGCAGTCAAACGCAAAGTTATTGACCAAGTTTTTAAATTGAGAAACTTAGGCTTGGGCCCAGACTCTGGGGACAGGACACCACCAAGGTTGCAAGAGTAGGAGAGATGGTGAGGTCAGTCTGAGGGAAGGATAGACTTGCCTTGGAGGCGGTGCAACAAAGGTTCACTAGATTGATTCCTGGTTTGAGAGGACTGTCTTATGAGGAGAGATTGTGTAGAATGGGCCTATACTCTCTGGAGTTTAGAAGAATGAGAGGTGATCTCATTGAAACATAAGATTCTGAGGGGGATTGGCAGGGAGGATGTTTCCCCTGGCTGGAGAGTCTAAAACCAGGGGGCACAGTCTCAGGATAAGAGGTAGGCCATTTAGGACTGAGATGAGGAGGAAATTCATCACTCAGAGGGTTGTGAATCTTTGGAATTCTCTGCTCAAGAGGGCTGTGGATGCTGATTCGTTGACTATATTCAAGGCTGAGATCGATAGACTTTTGGAAGCTGAAATTGCCCTCCGCCCTGTTTGAGGTGCATAATTCAAATTATTCCCGCCCGGCGGGAGTCAAAGAGATAAGCTTTGGGGCGCTGTGGGAGGCGGTGTCGGGGCGAGATCGGGTTTGGAGCGGGTGGTGTCCATCACTTAATGGGGAGGGATTCTGCGAGGCCTACATGGAGCCCACTAAGCCGCACCGCCCAGCCACTGGCAGCATCCCGCCGCGTGAAGCTGTCGGGGGCACTGACCGGCAGCGGCCGCGCTCCCATGGGGCCATTTACCCCGCCGGGTGGTAAGGGGTCGGCACCGCCCCCAGCCCAGGGGCAATGCCAGATGGGTCGCACCATCCGCTTGCCCCCGGTGGTAATGGGCCTTAAAAAAAGGGGCAATTTCGGCCCCCAACTCTAGGGGAATCAAGGGACATCGGGCGGGAAAGTGGAGTTGAGGTCGAAAATTGGCCATGATCTTATTGAATGGCAGAGCAGGCTCGAGGGGCCGAATGGTCTCCTCCTGCTCCTAATTCTTGCGTCGAATGAAGTAAAGTTTAGCTGACCTCAAGTTTAGGTTCTATGAGCCTACAGGAGGAAGGCAAGACTGAGGGAGGTGAGGTGTTCCACAGTATTGAGGTCCTGTGAGAGCATGGGTTAGAGTAAGGGTCTTGACTTCAATTGTGAGGAGGGGGGATCGTATATAGGTTGGTAGCTGGAGCTTGCGAGAAACAAGACAGGAAGGGTTAGAAGAGTGATTACCGTCGCAGTATTGATAAAGTCAAGCGAGATAAGAGAGGTAACGATGGAGGGAGGTTGGAGACTGGATTGGCAATCAGATGACCAGCTTTTCCTTGTACCCTGTCCAGGAGCGTGTGAGAGAGATTGGAGGCTCGCCACATGTGGGAACAATATTCACTTGGTTTTGACACATCTGCTTCCAGAAGTAAATGTAAGACGGTGGCTTTGTGACTGGTAAAATAATGCAAGGGAGTGTTAGTCCATTCTACCTCAATGGTGGTGCAAAGCTCTGACAGTTGTTTTGCAAGTGTGAAAGAACCTTCATTCTTGACAACAGTGGAAGCAAGCCCTATACAGCGGTCTTCTGTATGGATGAAAGAATGCCTGGGATCTCACTGAAAACAGTGAGATATGGAGACCTCAGGCTGAGGAACAGGAGAACATCCAGTTCATTGCACACATGGCAAAGACTTTCCAAACTCACTGGTGACTCCACTTGGACTTTGACCTACTCATGACATATTGGCTCTCCCCTGAAGATGGGATTAACCATGTATTTACACTGCTTCCCATTTGCAGTACAGGCGTGGAGAATAAGCATATTTACTTCTAATTCTCTCCCCCCTCCTCTCCTGAAACCATTGGCACTCTCACTGGGGTGTCCAGAACGAATCTACATTCAACCTGCCATAGCGATATTAAGAACATAAGAAATAGGAATAGTCCATACGGCCCCTCGAGCCTGCTCCGCCATTCAATAAGATCATGGCTGATCATCGACCTCAACTCCACTTTCCTGCCCGATATCCCTTGATTCCCCTAGACTCCAAAAATCTATCTCAGCCTTGAATATACTCAGCATCCACAGCTCTCTGGGGCAGAGAATTCCAAAGATTCACAACCCTCTGAGTGAAGAAATTCCTCCTCATCTCGGTCTTAAATGGCCGACCCCTTATCCTGAAACTGTGCCCCCTGGTTCTAGACTCCCCAGCCAGGGGAAAACAACCTCTCGGCATCTGTCAATCCCCTTCAGAATCTTGTAAGTTTCAATGAGATCACTTCGCATTCTTCTACAATCCAGAGAGTATGGGCCCATTCTACAAAATCTCTCATCATAAGACAGTCCTCTCATCCCAGGAATCAATCGATGTGAACCTCCGTTGGACCGTCTCCAAGGCAAGTATATCCTTCCTTAAGGGATGCGAACTTAACCTATTCATATGATATTCCTCTCTGCACTGACAAATCTAGCCTGTTTAAACAGGTTAATGTCTTAAAATAGCAGAGGAACATTCCCCAATCTCTTAACAGTTATTTCTGGGCCCTGTCATTGGGGTCCTAAGGGCATGAAAGAAAACTGAAATGAACCCATGTGTCAGTAAAATACAATCTAACCATTCCCATTGTCGACGGCAAGTCATTTGGTGCATGCAAATGATTTGTTAAATATGTATGAGCGGGTTTTCGAACTGACATGATTTGGTACCTGCCTTGAATGAAATTAGAGCTGTTTAATAGAATGACATTTGTCCAACTGAACAGGGGAAATTAAGGTTGAATAAGACAGAAGGGAGCAAAAATAATTGATGTTCAGATTTAACAAGCACAATGGGATTGTCGGGAGAGAGTAAATGCGTATTAATATATAAAGTTAGACCATTTTTCTAATTGTTTCCCGCAAGTTAGTCACCCTGCAAAGCTTAATCGCAGAAAAGAAGGGCAGAAATTAATTTTCTTCAAAGTCCTATTGAGGTAGGTATTGTAGAGACACGGTACATTAAATTCTATGTGATGGTTTGCTCTTCATAAATCATTCCTCCACCCCCCCCACACCATTCCACCATTAGTGGCACAGTCTTCAGCCATTTTGTCCCTGCATTTGAATTTCTCTCCCTAACCTTCTTTACCTTGATACTCTTCTTGTGACCTTCAAAAACCTCTTCAACCAAAGCTTTGGTTAACGTGACCCCCCTCCCTCGTCCCCAGCCAACTCCAAAACGCTTCTCATTCCAGCTCTGTGTCTGTTCTCACCCCCGCCGGCTGTCACCCCCGTCCCCCAGCATCTTTAACACAGCGAATATCCCAAAGAGCTTCATACAAATGCCGGGGGGGGAGAAAGGGGAGAGGGTTGCCAACTCTGGTTGGATGAATTCCTGGAGGTTTCGTCACACGCTAATTTGCGCACAGCAAGCTCCCACAAACAGCAATGTGATAATGACCAGATAATCTGTTCAAGGGATGTTGATTGAGGGATCAATATTGGCCCCAGGACACTGGAGAGAATTCCCTGATCTTCTCCGAAATAGTGCCATGGGATCTTTTACGTCCACCCGAGAGAGCAGACGGGGCCTCGGTTTAACGTGTCATCCGAAAGGACACAAGACACAAGAAATAGGAGCAGGAGTCGGCCATTTGGTCCCTCGAGCCTGCTCCGCCATTTAATAAGATCATGGCTGATCTGATCCTGGACTCAGCTCCACTTCCCTGCCCGCTCCCCATAATCCTTTACTCCCTTATCGCTCAAAAATCTGTCCATCTCCACCTTAAATATATTCAATGACCCAGCCTCCACAGCTCTCTGGGACAGAGAATTCCATTGATTTACAACCCTCTGAGAAAAGAAATTCCTCCTCATCTCAGTTTTAAATGGGCGGCCCCTTATTCTAAGACTATGTCCCCTAGTTTTAGTTTCCCCCATGAGTGGAAATATACTCTCTGCATGCATCTTGTCGAGCCCCCTCATTATCTTATATGTTTCGATAAGATCACCTCTCATTCTTCTGAACTCCAATGCGTATAGACCCAACCTACTCAACCTATCTTCATAAGTCAACCCCCTTACTTCCAGAATCAACTTAGTGAACCTTCTCTGAACAGCCTCCAATGCGTATATCCTTCCTTAAATACGGAGACCAAAACTGTACGCAGTGCTCCAGGTGTGGCCTCACCAATACCCTGTACAGTTGTAGCAGGACTTCTCTGCTTTTATACTCTATCCCCCTTGCAATAAAGGTCAACATTCCATTTGCCTTCCTGATTACTTGCTGTACCTGCATACTAACTTTTTGTGTTTCATGCACAAGGACCCCCAGCTCCCTCTGTACTGTAGCACTTTGCAATTTTTCTCCATTTAAATTATAATCTGCTTTTCTATTATTTCTGCCAAAGTGGATAACCTCACATTTTCCCACATTATACTCCATCTGCCAAATTTTTGCCCACTCACTTAGCTTGTCTAAATCCCTTTGCAGATTTTTTGTGTGCTCCTCACAATTTGCTTTCCCACCCATCTTTGTATCATCAGCAAACTTGGCTACATTACACTCGGTCCCTTCATAAG
Organism: Pristiophorus japonicus; assembly: GCF_044704955.1. Classification (NCBI taxonomy): domain Eukaryota; kingdom Metazoa; phylum Chordata; class Chondrichthyes; family Pristiophoridae; genus Pristiophorus; species Pristiophorus japonicus. The sequence continues at coordinate 37,813,360 of NC_092010.1, forward strand.
AACATAAGAAATAGGAGCAAGAATAGGCCAAGTCATTAATATAGATTGTAAATAGCTAACACCTCTGACAGTGCAGCGCTCCCTCAGCACAGCACTGGAGTGTCAGCCTACATTTATGTGCTCAAGTCCCTGGAGTGGGATTTGAACCCACGACCTTTTGACTTTTAATCGAAAAACAAATTCATAAACAACTGCTGAGTCACAAAACAGCAAACGCACCTCACAAGTAAAAACCTTCGGAGCAGGGAGTATCTGTACTGCCTTTCCAGTGATGGCTGTCGTGTTTAAGACTACATTGTGCAAGGAATAGCAATGATATGTAATTGTATATGTGCCCATCAGAGGGAGCTAATTATGAAAGAATGCTGTCATTTAGTGAACTCTTGGCTAATATGTGTGAATCAAAAAGATAGAGAACACCATACTTCAGAAACAGGATAGAAACAGCTGAGGTTTCTTCAAAACCCAGGTTTACACACTGTCATGTATGTATGCTTGGGGTTACTAGCCACCAGGGGCGCCACTGTCAGAGGTCATTGGGCTGTACGCCTGTGTGTGCGGGCCAGGTATATAAAGCAAGCCACCATGTAATGCGGGCACTTTGGGCCCAAATAAAGTTGCACCAGGTTTGCACCGAGTGAGTTTACAGTATTCAGTCTATCGAGTTATTACATACGTAACATTTGGTGACGAGGTAACTCAAGAACCTTCACATGCAAAATGAGCACCATTGGAATTCTGGAGAGATTCGTGGAGGGCGAGGACTGGGCTGATTTTATTGATTGCCTGGACCAGTACTTTGTGGCCAACAAAATGGAGGAAGCTACTGACGCGTTAGGCGCAGGGCGGTTTTCCTCACTGTTTGCGGTCCGAAAATCTATGGTCTCATAAAGAATCTCCTCTCGCCTGCACGTCCAATGGACAAGGCCCATGAGGAATTGTGTGCTCTGGTATGTGACCATCTCAAACCAAAAGAAGGCATCATCATCTCACGCTATCGATTCTACACACATGTTCGTTCTGAGAGCCAGGATGTGTCGGAAATCGTCGCCGACGTAAGATGTCTTGCTGGGCCATGTAAGTTCGAAGACGCATTGGGAGACATGCTGCGAGATTTCTTCGTAATAGGAATCAACCACTAGATGATCCTCCAGAAGTTATTGGCTACGGAGACGCTGGATTTGAGCAAGGCCATCGTGATTGCCCAGGCATGCATGGCGATGGATAATAATTTAAGGCAGATATCATCGAAGAGTCGGAGCTCCACGGTAAGTACTGTAAACAAGATTGTGTCATCGTATGGCAGAGCTGTTTATGGCAGGGCCTACTTGGCTGTGTATGCGAAACCTGTAGCTGCTCAAAGTCCGCCAACGGGTACGAATGTGATTTCTCCGTGTTGGTGTTGTGGGGGCAATCATCGGCATCATCAGTGTCGGTTTAAACAGTACATCTGTAAAGACTGTTCAAAAGTGGGGCATCTTCAGCGAATGTGTCCACAACTGAGCAAGCGTGCTGCGACTCACCACGTGGATGATGACGACCAGTCCAGCGCGGACCTGGATATGCAACCCGAGATACCCAAGGAGCAAGTGTATGAACTGTATTCGTTCCTGACAAAGAGCCAACCGATAATGGTTAATGTGAAACTTAACGGTGTGCCGGTATCGATGGAATTGGACACGGGTGCGAATCAGTTGATAATGAGCCAAAGGACATTTGACAAGCTGTGAAGCCTAAGCTGAGTCCAGTCAATGCCAAGTTGCGTACTTACACCAAAGAACTCTTACCGGTGATTGGCAGTGCAGTAGTCAAGGTGTCGTATGATGGCGTGGTTCATGATCTACCGTTATGGATCGTTCCAGGAAATGGTCCAACGTTGTTCGGCAGGAATTGGCTCAAAAAAATCAAATGGAATTGGAACGATATCAAAGCGTTGTCATCGGTGGATGACACTTCGTGTGCTCAAGTGTTGAGCAAGTTTCCCTCGCTGCTTGAACCAGGCATCGGCAATTTCACGGGAGCCAAGGTGCAGATTCACCTGGACTCGGGTGCAAGACCCGTTCATTACAAAGCTCGGGCTGTTCCATACATGATGAGGGAGAAGGTCAAAATTGAGCTGGACAGACTCCAACGTGAAGGGGTCATATCACCGGTCGAATTTAATGAATGGGCTGTCCCATTGTTCCTGTGTTGAAGAGTGATGGCACTGTCAGGATTTCTGGATACTACAAGGTTATGATCAACCGATTTTCGAAACAGGATCAGTACCCGTTACCAAAGGCTGATGACCTGTTTGCAACGCTAGCCGGTGGGAAGTCATTCACTAAACTGGATCTGACGTCGGCCTATATGATACAGGAGCTCATCGACACGTCAAAGAAACCTACGTGCATCAACACTCATAAAGGACTGTTTATCTACAACAGGTGTCCTTTTGGAATTCGCTTGGCTGCAGCCATTTTTCAGAGGAACATGGAGAGTCTACTGACGTCCATCCCTAGAACCGTCGTGTTCCAAGATGACATCCTGGTCACAGGTCGTGACATTTTTCAGAGGAACATGGAGAGTCTACTGACGTCCATCCCTAGAACCGTCGTGTTCCAAGATGACATCCTGGTCACAGGTCGTGACATTGCTGAACACCTGAACAACCTTGAAAAGGTTCTACATCGTCTGGACAAAGTGGAACTCAGGCTGAAACGTCTTCATGGCACCGGAAGTCTAATTTCTGGGGAGGAAGATTGCTGCTGATGGCATCAGGCCTACGGATTCGAAAACCAAGGCCATCAAAATTACACCCAGGCCTCAGAATGTGACGGAGCTGCGTTCGTTCCTTGGTCTACTCAACTACTTCGGTAATTTCCTACCTAGATTGAGCACTTTATTAGAGCCACTGAACATGCTGCTCAGAAAAGGCGACAACTGGGTTTGGGGTGTGTCTCACGATACAGCTTTCAAGAAAGCTACAAATCTGCTTTGCTCTAACAAGTTGCTGGTACATTATGATCCATGTAAGCATCTAGTATTGACCTGTGATGCTTTATCATATGGGGTAGGCTGCGTGCTTGTTGCGTATGCTTCAACTTGTTGCGTATGCTTCGAAATGTTTGTCAAAGGCGGAAAGAGCTTACAGCATGGTAGAAAAAGAAGCATTAGCCTTCATGTATGGGGTTAAAAAGATGCATTGTACCTGTTGGGTCTTCGTTTTGAACTGGAAACAGATCACAAGCCACTCATTTCATTGTTTTCGGAAAACAAAGGTATCAATACCAATGCATAGTCCCGCATCCAGAGGTGGGCGCTGACTATGATTATGTCATTCACCATAGACCTGTCACCAAGAATTGTGCCGATGCACTGAGCCGTCTACCTTTGCCCACACCGGAGGTGGAGACGCCACAATCGGCAGATCTACTGTTAGCTATGGATGCTTTTGAGAATGAAGGAACCCCTGTCATGGCTCAACAAGTTAGGACCTGGACCAGACAGGACCCGATTTTATCGGTTGTGAAACGTTGTGTCCTTAGTGGTGATTGGTCTGCTATACCTATGGAAATATGTGATGAGACCAAACCTTACAACTGTCGCAAAGACGAACTATCCATTCAGTCAGATTGTTTACTGTGGGGTAATCATGTTGAAAACAGACGTCAAAATCAGCAGTGGTATCATGATCGTGCTGCTGTGTCACGCGACATCTCTGTTAACGATCCTGTGTATATGCTAAATTATGGTCAAGTGGGTTGCCGGTACTGTTACAGCCAAGGAGAGTAACAGAGTGTTTATTGTCATGCTCAAGAATGGGCAAACATGCAGGAAACATGTTGATCAGATAAAGCTGCGGCACACGGATGAACTGGAACAAGTTGAGGAAGATACGATCAGTGACCAACCAACCTATGTTCATTCATCAGAGGTCTCCGCCATCATCAATGAATCTGGACTTTCAATCTCTGACATGGTCATTGCCACTCCCATCAGATCGGCTACCCAGCCTCCAGTCAAAACTGACTCAGAACGTTCCCCCAGAACTGGAATTGAACTGAGATGATCAATTCGTGAGCGGAAAGCCCCGGACCATCTTAACTTGTAAAAAGACTTAAACTAAGATCTTGAAGGGGGATGTTGTCATGTATGTATGCTTGGGGTTACTAGCCACTAGGGGGTGCCACTGTCGGGGGTCAATGGGCTGTACGCATGTGTGCGCGGGCCAGGTATATAAAGCAAGCCATCATGTAATGTGGGCACCTTGGGACCGAATAAAGTTGAGCCAGGTTTGCGCCTGAGTGAGTTTATAGTATTCAGTCTATCGAGTTATTACATACATAATTATGGGGATGTAATGAAGTGCCTGCTGTTGGCAACGTTGCCACAGATTTAGGACCAAGGCCACTGGTTTATGGTGACTCAATATGTCAATTTGTGTTATTACACGGGATTCTGGAATTTTTGCTGGCGTTTTTGGAGTAGCGTTCCATAATATGTTTTGTTTTTCTGAGAATACCGGTACTTGAACCGCACAAAGCAGAGACTGTGAACAAATATTTTGTATCGGTCTTCATGGTTGAAGACACTAAAAACATCCCAATAATGGATAATCAAGGGGCTACCCCGACCTGCAAGAGGACACCACCGCAGGTCGGAAAGATAAAAGAGCTGGAGCGCGGGCCCCTGCAACATCATGGGCCACCCCGGCCTGCGAGAGGACACCACCGCAGATCAGGAGGATAAAAGAGCATACCACTGCAGCTTCCAGCGCGAGCTGCTACAAGTGTGCGACTGGGTGACGTCATCAAAACCCAGGTCGCTGTTTGGAGTGTGGGCAGGAACATCGGGGGGGCCCAGGTACAGCAGAGGAGTGGGAAGGTCGGGGCGGATGAGCGGTGAGAGATCATGGTGGAGGTGTGGCAAATGTTTGTGGCGGAGGAGCAGCGAGAGATCATGGCGGAGGAACGGTGAGAGATCATGGTGGAGATGCGACGAATGTTTGTGGTGGAGGTGAGGTGAGAGATCATGGCGGAGGTGCGACGAATGTTTGTGGCAGAGGTGAGGTGAGAGATCGTGGAGGAGGAACGGTGAGAGATCATGGCGAAGGTGCGACGAATGTTTGTGGCAGAGGTGAGAGATCGTGGAGGAGGAACGGTGAGAGAGCGTGGCGGAGGTGCGGCGAATGTTTGTGGCGGAGGAGCGGTGAGAGATCGTGGCGGAGGTGCGGCAAATGCGGATACGGGGCCCAGAAGAGCCGAGGGCCCAGGGGCAGCACGGGCCCAGCCCACACTGCGATATGTGTGCACACTAGGTCCATGCAGCAGAGCTGGTCTCCAATCATCCTGGTTAACCCTTGCCACTGGATAAAGGCCTAGCTCTGTCAAGCCCGTGTGGTGGCTGATATGCAACTGGTCCTTCATTGAAACATCTGTGACCCCATGTGGAAGCAAGTCATCCCCGTTCGAGGGACCGCCTATGATGATGATAGAGAGGGAGGAACTTAATACAATCATTATCACTGAAGAAGTAGTACTTGAGCAGGAAACTATAGACCAGTTAGCCTAACATTTGTCGTTGGGAAAATGCTGGGGGCCATTATTAAGGAAGCAGTAGCGGGACATTTGGAAAAGCATGATTCAATCAAGCAGACTCAACATGGTTTTATGAAAGGGAAATCATGTTTGACAAATTTGCTGGAATTCTTTGAGGATGTAACGAGCAGGGTGGATCAGGGGGAACCAGTGGATGTGGTGTATTTGGATTTCCAGAAGGCATTCGATAAGGTGCCACATAAAAGGTTACTGCACAAGATAAAAGTTCATGGGGTTGGGGGTAATATATTAGCATGGATAAAGGATTGGTTAACTAACAGAAAACAGAGAGTCGGGCTAAAAGGGTCATTTTCCAGTTGGAAAACAGTGACTAGTGAGGTGCCGCAGGGATCGGTGCTGGGTCCTCAACTATTTACAATCTATATTAATGACTTGGACGAAGGGACCGAGTGTAATGTAGCCAAGTTTGCTGATGATACAAAGATGGGTGAGAAAGCAAATTGTGAGGAGGACACAAAAAATCTGCAAAGGGATATAGACAGGCTAAGTGAGTGGGCAAAAATTTGGCAGATGGGAGTATAATGTGGGAAAATGTGAGGTTATCCACTTTGACAGAAAAAATAAAAAAGCAAATTATAATTTCAATGGAGAAAAATTGCAAAGTGCTTCAGTACAGAGGGACCTGGGGGTCCTTGTGCATGAAATATAAAAAGTTAGTATGCAGGTACAGCAAGTAATCAGGAAGGCAAATGGAATGTTGGCCTTTATTGCAAGGGGGATAGAGTATAAAAGCAGAGAAGCAGAGAAGGATATACTTGCATTGGAGGCTGTTCAGAGAAGGTTCACTAGGTTGATTCCAGAGATGAGGTGGTTGACTTATGAGGATAGATTGAGTAGGTTGGGCCAATACTCATTGGAAGTCAGAAGAATGAGAGGTGATCTTATTGAAACATATAAGATAATGAGGGGGCTCGACAAGGTGGATGCAGAGAGGATACTTCCACTCATAGGGGAAACTAAAACTAGGGGACATAGTCTCAGAATAAGGGGCCTCCCATTTAAAACTGAGATGAGGAGGAATTTCTTCTCTCAGAGGGTTGTAAATCTGTGGAATTCTCTGCCCCAGAGAGCTGTGGGGGCTGGGTCATTGAATATATTTAAGACGGAGATAGACAGATTTTTGAGCGATCAGGAAATAAAGGGTAATGGGGAGTGGGCAGGGAAGTGGAGCTAAGTCCATGATCAGATCAGCCATGATCTTATTGAATGGCGGAGCAGCTCGAGGGGCCGAATGGCCTACTCCTCCTATTTCTTATGTTCTTATGTTCTTAAAACAAGTAGGTTCTGTCCACAGTTACATTGCCATATCAGAAGTGGTGGTGGACACTATTGGCCATGCAGCCTTAATGGAAGGGATTGTAGCTGTAACTTGAATCTCCCTTGCTTAATATTCCCGCAAACTGTTGTGAAAGTCGGAATTCCTAATGAGTTAGGCGCATGAGGGCTACTGCCAATCAAATACATCAAAATAAATGCACGTGGAGGTTTTAACAGACATTGCACCTCACACAAAAACAATAGTGGTATTTTCAGCTTAGTCCGTGATTTCAGGTGCTGTTCTCATGTCCTGGACAGAATCATAGAATGGTGACAGCGCAGAAGGAGGCCATTTGGCCCATTGGGACCGTGCCAGCTCTCTGCAAGAGCACTCCAGCTAGTCCCACTCCCCCATCCTTTCCCCGTAGCCCTGCTAATTTTTTTCTCTCAGTTACTTAACCAATTACCTTTTGAAAGCCATGATTGAGTCTGCCTCCACCACCCTCTCAGGCTGCGCATTCCAGATCCCAACCGCTCGCTGCGTAAAAAAGTTTTTCCTCGTGTCGCCTTTGGTTCTTCTGCCAATCGCCTTAAATCTGTGTCCTCCGGTTCTCGACCGTTCCCCCAATGGGAACAGGTTCTCTCTATCTACTCTGTCCAGACCCCTCATAATTTTGAACAAATCTCCTCTTCATCTTCTTGCTCTGAGGAGAACAACCTCAGCCCCTCCAGTCTATCCACGTAACTGAAGTCCCTCAACCCTGGAACCATTCTTGTAAATCTTTTCTGCACCCTCTCTAAGGCCTTCACATCCTTCCTAAAATGCGATCCAGAATTGGACACAATTCTCCAGTTGAGGCCGAACTAGTGTTTTAGAAAGATTCATCATAACTTCTTTGCTTATGAAGCCCAGGTTCCCGTATGTTTTTTTAACCGCATTCTCAACCTGCCTGCCACCTTCATTGATCTGTGCACATATACTCCCAGCTCTCTCTGTTCATGCACCCCCTTTAGGATTGTACCCTTTAGTTTATATTGCCTCTCCTTGTTCTTTCTACCAAAATGTATCACTTCGCTCTTTTCTGCATTAAATTTAATCTGCCATTTGTCCGTCCATTTCACCAGCCTGTCTATGTCCTCCTGAAGTCTATCACTATCCTCCTCGCTGTCTATGTTTGCGAGTTAAATGGATCTGGAACGCGCTGCCTGAAAGGGCGGTGGAAGCAGATTCAATAGTAACTTTACAAAGGGAATTGGATAAATACTTAAAAAGGAAAATTTTGCAGGGCTATGGGGGAGGAGCAGGGGGAGTGGGACTAATTGGACAGCTCTTTCACAGAGCCGGCACAGGTAGGGTGGGCCGAGTGGCCTCCTTCTGTGCTGTATCATTCTGTGATTTCATATCAACTGAAACATGATCTTAAGCGTAAAGTAATGTGGGAGAGATGACACAAACTAGGGTTGTATTCCCCGGAATTTAGAAGGTTAAGGGGTGATCTGATCGAGGTTTTCAGGATATTTAGGGGAACAGATAGGGTAGATAGAGAGAAACTATTCCCGCTGGTTGGGGAGTCTAGGACTAGGGGCATAGTCTAAACATTACAGCCAGGCCTTTCGGGACTGAAATTAGGAAACACTTCTACACACAAAGGGTGGTAGAAATTTGGAACTCTCTTCTGCAAACGGCAATTAATGCTAGATCAATTGTTCATTTTAAATCAGAGATTAATAGCTTTTTGTTAATCAAAGGTATTCAGGGATATGGGCCAAAGGCAGGTATATGGAGTTAGGCCACAGATCAGCCACGATCTCAATGAATGGCAGAACAGGCTCAAGGTGCTGAATGGCCATCTCCTGTTCCTAATGTAACAGGCTCGAGGGGCTGAATGGCCATCTCCTGTTCCTAATGTAACAGGCTCGAGGGGCTGAATGGCCTCCTCCTGTTCCTAATGTAACAGGCTCGAGGGGCTGATTGGTCTCCTCCTGTTCCTAATGTAACAGGCTCGAGGGGCTGATTGGTCTCCTCCTGTTCCTAATGTAACAGGCTCGAGGGGCTGAACGGCCTCCTCCTGTTCCTAATGTAACAGGCTCAAGGGGCTGAATGGCCTCCTCCTGTTCCTAATGTAACAGGTTCGAGGGGCTGAATGGCCTACTCCTGTTCCTAATGTAACAGGCTCGAGGGGCTGAATGGCCTCCTCCTGTTCCTAATGTAACAGGCTCGAGGGGCTGAATGGCCTCCTCCTGTTCCTAATGTAACAGGCTCGAGGGGCTGAACGGCCTCCTCCTGTTCTTAATGTACAGGCTCGAGGGGCTGAATGGCCTCCTCCTGTTCCTAATGTAACAGGCTCGAGGGGCTGATTGGTCTCCTCCTGTTCCTAATGTAACAGGCTCGAGGGGCTGAACGGCCTCCTCCTGTTCCTAATGTAACAGGCTCAAGGGGCTGAATGGCCTCCTCCTGTTCCTAATGTAACAGGCTCGAGGGGCTGAACGGCCTCCTCCTGTTCCTAACGTAACAGGTTCGAGGGGCTGAATGGCCTCCTCCTGTTCCTAATGTAACAGGCTCGAGGGGCTGAATGGCCTCCTCCTGTTCCTAATGTAACAGGCTCGAGGGGCTGAATGGCCTCCTCCTGTTCCTAATGTAACAGGCTCGAGGAGCTGAACGGACTCCTCCTGTTCCCAATTTAACAGGCTCGAGGGGCTGAACGGCCTCCTCCTGTTCCTAATGTAACAGGCTCGAGGGGCTGAACGGCCTCCTCCTGTTCCTAATGTAACAGGCTCGAGGGGCTGAATAGCCTCCTCCTGTTCCTAATGTAACAGGCTCGAGGGGCTGAATGGCCTCCTCCTGTTCCTAATGTAACAGGTTCGAGGGGGACTGAATGGCCTCCTCCTGTTCCTGATGTAACAGACTCGAGGGGCTGAATGGCCTCCTCCTGTTTCTAATGTAACAGGCTCGAGGGGCTGAATGGCCTCCTCCTGTTCCTAATGTAACAGGCTTGAGGGGCTGAATGGCCTCCTCCTGTTCCTGATGTAACAGGCTCGAGGGGCTGAATGGCCTGCTCATGTTCCTAATGTAACAGGCTCAAGGGGCTGAATGGCCGCCTCCTGTTCCGAATGTAACAGGCTGGAGGGGCTGAATGGCCTCCTCCTGTTCCTAATGTAACAGGCTCGAGGGGCTGAATGGCCTCCTGCTGTTCCTAATGTAACAGGCTCAAGGGGCTGAATGGCCTCCTCCTGTTCCTAATGTAACAGGCTCGAGGGGCTGAATGGCCTCCTCCTGTTCCTGATTTAACAGGCTCGAGGGGCTGAATGGCCTGCTCATGTTCCTAATGTAACAGGCTCGAGGGGCTGAATGGCCTCCTCCTGTTCCTGATGCAACAGGCTCGAGGGGCTGAATGGCCTCCTCCTGTTCCTATGGAGGTTGCATGGCTGGGGTGAGCAATGACCTGCCGATACACTCACTGTGCTCACTATAAATAGTAAAGTTTTGAAGTCTGTTACTGGTGAACAAGCCAGCATTCTCGGGCTTGGAACTACGAATTTGTTCAGGACTAAAACTGAACCGCAGCAAAAGGTGAACTCAACAGATTTTACTCGATTGCAGCGAAAGAAACATAGAAACATAGAAACATAGAAAATAGGTGCAGGAGTAGGCCATTCGGCCCTTCTAGCCTGCACCGCCATTCAATGAGTTCATGGCTGAACATTCAACTTCAGTACCCCATTCCTGCTTTCTCGCCATACCCCTTGATCCCCCTAGCAGTAAGGACCTCATCTAACTCCTTTTTGAATATATTTAGTGAATTGGCCTCAACAACTTTCTGTGGTAGAGAATTCCACAGGTTCACCACTCTCTGGGTGAAGAAGTTCCTCCGCATCTCGGTCCTAAATGGCTTACCCCTTATCCTTAGACTGTGACCCCTGGTTCTGGACTTCCCCAACATTGGGAACATTCTTCCTGCATCTAACCTGTCTAACCCCGTCAGAATTTTATATGTTTCTATGAGGTCCCCTCTCATTCTTCTGAACTCCAGTGAATACAAGCCCAGTTGATCCAGTCTTTCTTGATAGGTCAGTCCCGCCATCCCGGGAATCAGTCTGGTGAACCTTCGCTGCACTCCCTCAATAGCAAGAATGTCCTTCCTCAGGTTAGGAGACCAAAACTGTACACAAAGAATATTTGACTTCAGACCGTTTCAAACAAATAAACTTGCAACTTCAATCTTCCTCATAATTTACAATACAGGCCTGTGAGGAAAAGCTTCGACATGAATTTGGATCTTCATGGCCTGATCCTTCTCGAGCCGCCCTGCTTGGTGATTCATTCTGGAGCCTTGATAAAGGCCAACAGTTGTGCTTCGAAGTTCGAACTAAAACAAAGGAATATCAAGAGCTTTTTTCCACAATTCAATTCAGTTGTCAACGAAAAATGGTTTCCAGGCGCACAATCTATCTGGTCGGTTTTCCTGAAACGAAGCAACTCTCCTGCAAGGAATGACAGCTTTCATCCTAGTAGGCTAGATGGCAATCTCAAAACAATTATCTTTGTCTCCTTTTTGCTGGTGAGCCTGAAATTCTGATGTCCCGGGTCCGTACGAAGTTTCTACGGACCCAGGAAGGCATCGGAAATGCAAGTTTCTGGCTTGACAGATCTCGCGCATATCGGGAGCGAGGACACTTGCAGGGCAAGATTTGCGATATTTACGCATATCTTGCCCAGCAAATGTCCTCAAAAATCTTGCGCCTGAAAAAGCAGGCGTATAGCCTACTTTTACAGGCGCAAGTGTTTAAAAACATACATAAACATCAAAATTAAATTAAATAAACACATATGAAAACATATTTTATTGTTAAAAACCCTCCCCACTATGGTAAGTTTATTTTAAGGCATAATTTTTAAAACTTTTTAAAAAGTTGGGAAAATATATTTTTAATAAGAACTTTAATTTAAATGAATCTTAAATATGTAGTGTATTTTTCTATTTTTTTATTAGTGTTTTGTATGTTTGGGAGGGTTTAGTTCCCATTATTATGAATGAGAAAATACTGTACCTTGATTGGCTGCCCAGAGCCATGTGACTCCAGCTCCAGCATACGGACGTCCTGATCTGCATGCGCTCCAATGCGCAGTGAGTGAAGGCCTCAGGATCGGAAGTTTGAGCGAGCGCAGCGCCTTCAGGTAAGTGCGCATTTCTTTTCCTTTTTTCAGTAGTTTGCCCGCGGGAAGACCTCGATCAGAATTTCTGAGTATATCATTTGTTTCTACCACCTAGGTGACCTTTGCATCAAGCACTCATTAGCAAGTCCACCTAAATGGAGCTGACTCCTCCAGCTTTGACGTGGGAGTCTGCAAACCAGCCAATGACGTGGATTCGTACTGATACACGTGCGATTCAGACGCAAACTGGTCCGAAGTAGCAGGAACCAATTTAAAAGTGGTCACCAGTTGACCGACTCCCAGATATCCCACAAAGAGTCTTTTAGGATTTGAAACAACATCAACTTGTATTTATATAGCGCCTTTAACGTAGTGCAACGTCCCAAGGCGCTTCACAAGACAAAGATTTGACACTGAGCCACATAAGGAGATAATAGGGGAGGTATGCACCTGTGAGTATGCTCACAGGCTAGTAGAGCTGTTGAGTTGTGAGTGGCTTAGCCAGTCACGTGATGTTCACAAGACTCAATAAAACCCCAGCCAGTTGGGTTCAGGGTATCCATGATGAGGCATGTGGTTGTGAGCCTGGTGGATGAACTGGTAACGTGTAGTGTGATTGTTAAACCTTTGCTCATAAACCGACTAGTTCTTCATTGCAATGTGTTGCTCTGAATTCTTAAGCAAAGAATCCATGAAGTAAATACATTACAGTGACCAAAGGCTTGGTCAAAGAGGGAGGTTTTAGGAGCGCCTTAAAGGAGGGGAGCAAGGTAGAGAGCTGGAGAGGTTTAGGGAGGAAATTCCAGAGCTTAGGGCCTAGGCAGCTGAAGGCACGACCACCAATGGTGGAGCGATTATAGTCAGGGTTGCTCAAGAGGGCAGAATTTGAGGAGTGTGGATATCTCGGAGGGAGAGGAGGTTTTAGGGCTGGAGGAGGTTTCAGAGATCACTAGCATTCAGTCATGCCTAGATGTTCTTACAAGCTGAATCTCCCATCATATTGAGGAAGCATCATATTGAGGGCAAATTGCAATGATTAGTGTGCAACACAGATGGTTTTCCCCAAGGAGATAGCAATCCGTTGCTCAGTCCCATGCCAACAGCTTTCCATGTCTCATTACTTAAACAAATCAGACAATCTGTGTACTCATATTTTCCTTGTTAGCTGCTGTTTCTTAGCTGAGTTGCACTGCGTGCAGGAAATGGTTCATCCGATGGGCTTATGAAGGGCAGTTTACTGAATGTCTCTTATATTCCCAACGACTGATATATTAATAAGTGATCCGACCCTAAGGCCATGTTTATAATATGCTGCCAAGTACCTGGGTGTGTCCAGGATTTTCTCAAACACGACAGCGTCTCCTTCAGATGCTGGTAATTCTAGAGAGACTGCTTGAAAATTGGCCCCAAAACATGTTTTGCCAAAGCTTTTCTTGTTTGTGCAAGGAACGAGAGCCAGGCCCCATTTTTGGCACAATGATGTCATGCACAAGTGACGTGTTGCAACAGGATTTACATAACTGCATTGTGCAGACAAACAAAGAGATGCTTCGCTAAGCACCTCTTCATAAACAGCGCCCGCCCCTTTAAAGAGCAAGCAATCGCCATGTTTGTAAATACTGTGTGCTGATTGGCTTGTGGGCAGTCACGCTCCACGAAGATCTTTCTCCTGGCCTCTTGAATGTCAGGATATCATTTTCTGCTAAATCGATGGGCCGTGTGCCGTGTCACTTAGCACTTGTAGTCTTGCAAATGAGATGAATGTTCACAATTTATATTAACGATTTAGACTTGGAATAAAAACACAATTTCTAAATTTGCGGATCACACCAAATTGGGGAGTCAACACTGAGGAGGACTGCAACAAATTACAGGAGGATATTAATAAACTTGCAGAATGGGCAAATAATTGGCAAATGAATTTCAACACAGATAAATGTGAGGTATTACATTTTGGTAAGGAAAATAAGGAGATCACTTATTACTTGGAAAATACGAATCCAAATGGGGTAGAAGAACAAAGGGATCTTGGAGTTCAGATACACAAATCGCTAAAAGTTGCAACACAGGTTAACAAGGCCATAAAAAGCAAACCAAGCACTAGGGTTTATTTCTAGAGGGATAGAATTTAAAAGTAGGGAAGTTATGCTAAACTTATATTGAACCTTGGTTAGACCACACTTGAAGAACTGTGTACAGTTCTGGTCACCATATTATAAAAAGTATATAGAGGCACTGGAGAGGGTGCAAAAAAGATTTACAAGGATGATACCAGAAATGTGAGGTTATACCTATCAGGAAAGGATGAACAGGCTGGGTCTCTTTTCTCTTGAAAAAAGGCTGAGGGGATGACCTAATAGAGGTCTTTAAAATGATGAAAGGTTTTGATAGTGGATACAGAGAGAATGTTTCCACTTGTGGGGAAGAGCATAACTAGAGGCCATCAATATAAGATCATCACCAAGAAATCCAATAGGAATTCAGGAGAAACTTCTTTACCCAGAGAGTGGTGAGAATGTGGAACTCACTGCCACAGGGAGTGGTTGAAGCGAATAGTATCGATGCTTTTAAGGGGAGGCTTTACAAGCACAAGAGGGAGAAGGGAATAGAGGGTTACGCTGATAGATTTAGATGAGGAAAGACGGAAGGAGGCTCGAGTGGAGCATAAACGCCGGCATGGACTGGTTGAGCCGAATGGCCTGTTTCTGTGCCGTATATCCTGTGTAAGTTAATCTGTTTTGCTGGTGTTGGTTGAGGGATAAATGGTGGCCAGGACTTCTTGCTAATTTATTTAGGGATAGTTGAAATCTCCCATGATTATTATTCGATGTCTTTTACGCACGTAAATTATGACCTGGAAGTGTGCCGCCCGCCATATTGATAAAGGCCAAAAAATTGTCGTGCTGTGCCCACGTCTGAAACAGGTTAGGTCCTTTGTGTATGCAAATAAGGAGCCTAAGGCCTGTTTGAGGCACCCACCCCGCCCCCCCGCCCCCCACCACCCCTGTAAGATTGGTTCGCCCCGTGGCAGCCGGCCCCAGCTGCACTCAGGAAAGCTCCCCCTTCCCATCGCTCGCACCCCACACCCCCGTCCCGGATCATTGACGCTCACAGGGCCGCAAGGAGCCAAAACTCACCGACACCAATAGTTTCAAATACAGAGGCTAAATTGCTGAGACTGCAGGAAGAAGGAGGAAAAGAAAGAAAGACTTGCATTTATATAGCACCTTTCATGACCACTGGATGTCTCAAAGCACTTCACAGCCAATTAAGTACTTTTGGAATGTAGTCATTGTTGTAATGTAGGAAACGCGGCACTGTCCGGCAATTTGCGCATAGCAAGCTCCCACAAACAGCAATGTGATAATGACCAGATAATCAGTTTTAGTGATGTTGATTGAGGCATAAATATTGGCCAGAACACCGGGGGTAACTCCTCTGCTTTTCTTCGAAATAGTGCCACGGGATCTTTTACGTCCACCTGAGAGGGCAGACGGGGCCTCGGTTTAACGTCTCAGCCGAAAGACGGGCTATAAAGGCGCCAAAACACAAGGAAGGAAGGAAGGAACATTGGCCAGAACAGCGGGGATAACTCCTCTGCTCTTCTCCGAAACCCAGGTTTAATATCTCATCTGAAAGACGGCATCTCCGTCACTGCAGCACTCCCTCAGCAGTGTCAGCTCCAGTCTCTGGAGTGGGACTTGAATCCATAAACGTCTGACTCAAAGGCAAGAGTGCGACCCACTGAGCCATGGCTGACACTTAAACTTGCCTAATACAATCCATCAACTTCGTGGTTTTTAAAATTATGTCCTTATTCAAAATATGCATATCACCACCTGCTCGATAGCACTATGATTAGATTCACTAATAACACCAACCTTTTGAATTAAACAGGTCACTGACTTAAGTGCCACGTCCTTGCGTGTTGTTCTTTGTGTTTTTGGCTGCGGTGACTGGCCTGATCGGAACGCCACTGTTGCCAACCCCTGTCATTTCTCGGGAACTATCCGACCGTGAGATTTCATCAGAACAATGTTTGGAAGGAGGGACTGCACCTTTCGGAGAGCTATATCTTGCTCGGCTTGAAATCGGATTGCACAATATTGGCATAGGAGCACCTTTCCAAATAAGTGGGTTAAAGCTGTAAAAAAAGACCGGTATTAGAGATTCATATTTATTCAATTTGTAGTCATTGACCAAACTAATCTTACCCATGATTCTCTGTCAGCATAACTCTCTATTCCCTTTCTCCCTCAAAATAACAGACCGAGGAAATTAATCCAAACGTGTTCATTAGTAATGTTACAACAACTTGCATTTACATAGTGCCTTTAATGTAGTAAAACATTCCAATGCGCTTCACAGGAGTGTTATCAAACAAAAATGGAGCTATCAAAATTGGGGATGTGCAAGAGGGCAGAATTGGTGGAGTGCAGACATCTCGAGGGGTTGTGAAGCTGAAGGAGATTACAGAGATAGGGAGGAGTAAGGCCGGAGGGATCTGAAAACAAGGATGAGAATTTTGAAATCGAGGCGTTGCTTAACCAGGAGCCAATGTAGGTCAGTGAGCAGAGGGGGTGATGGGTGAGCGAGACTTGCTGAGAGTTAGAACACAGGCTGCTGAGTTTTGGATAAGCTCAAGTTTATGGAGGGTGGAAGATGGAAGGCCGGCCAGGAGAGCGTTGGAATAGTCGAGTCTCCCAACCCCACAACCTACCTAGAAGGACAAGGGCAGCAGGCGCATGGGAACACTATCACCTCCAAGTCCCACACCATCCTGACTTGGAAATATATCGGCCGTTCCTTCATTGTCGCTGGGTCACAACTATTTTTTAGTAGAACATTAATACAAGTGCCCCCTTATTAAAGGGGCACTAAACCGACAAATGGACAAATTAAACTTTAGACGTTACGTGGTTCAAATTAAAATTTGGTTGCTGGGGGTGATGATGCACTCCAGTCCCTCCAGTGCCCACCTCTCGTGGAAGGCCACGAGCGTACCGGTGGACACGGCGTGCTCCATCTCCAGGGACACCCTGGCTCGGATGTCGTCGCTGGGTCACAATCCTGGAACTCGCTCCCCAACAGCACTGTGGGAGCACCTTCACCACACGGACTGCAGCGGTTCAAGAAGGCGGCTCACCACCACCTTCTCGAGGGCAATTAGGGATGGGCAATAAATGCCGGCCTTGCCAGGGACACCCGCATTCCAGGAACGAATAAAAAAAGTTAGTGCTGGGGATTGGAACTCTACCCCTTTCAGCATCAAGCACTGCCAGGGTCAGATATAACATAGCCAGTTGCACAGTGCGGCAACCCTCTATAATGTGTCTCAGAAGAGCACCCCCAATGCACCAGTATAAAACCAGCCAACCTCTGGCCTTTCTGAGTTAATGCGGTGCTGGATTGAAACTGCCTGAACTCGTTTCACATGGGAGTTCCATGCCATCAGTCTGGTCTGCTTTTGATTCTAGGCGGCAGAGGTGAACGAGTGGTGGCGAAACCATTGTGCCACCCAGTTCCCCGGCTCTTTAAAAAATATTAAGATTCTAAGACAAGTGCCTCGACAGAGTCGATGGTTTTTGAGTGTGAGAAGTGAGGAGAAAATTGCAACTGAGTAACACAAATATACAAAAAACTGAAGATGAAGAGGTTCAGTAACCAGAGGACACAGATTGAAGATAATTAGCAGAAAAAACAGAGGGGAGATGAGGAGACTTTTTTAACGCAGCGAGTTGTTATGATCTGGAATGTCTGAAACATAGAAAATAGGTGCAGGAGTAGGCCATTCGGCCCTTCGAGCCTGCACCGCCATTCAATGAGTTCATGGCTGAACATGAAACTTCAGTACCCCCTTCCTGCTTTCTCGCCATACCCCTTGATCCCCCGAGTAGTAAGGACTTCATCTAACTCCTTTTTGAATATATTTAGTGAATTGGCCTCAACAACTTTCTGCGGTAGAGAATTCCACAGGTTCACCACTCTCTGGGTGAAGCAGTTTCTCCTCATCTCGGTCCTAAATGGCTTACCCCTTATCCTTAGACTGTGACCCCCTGGTTCTGGACTTCCCCAACATTGGGAACATTCTTCCTGCATCTAACCTGTCTAAACCCGTCAGAATTTTAAAAGGGCGGTGGAAGCAGATTCAATAGTAACTTTCAAAAGGGAATTGGATATATACTTGAAAAGTAAAGATTTGCAGGGCTATGGGAAAGAGCAGTGGGGAGTGGGAGTAATTGGATCGCTCTTTCAAAGAGCCGGCACAGGCACGATGGGCCGAATGGCCTCCTTCTGTGCTGTATGATTCTGCGCGCTTAGCTTTTTCAGACTGCATAGCAATTCAATAATCCACAAGAGCTCCAGCCCTGGTCACCGAGGAGTTATTCAAACCCTGGGGGTGGTGCAGAGAAGAGCCACCGTGTTAATCCCTATCCTCAGAGGAGAGACGTGAGTTTGGGGCCCAGAAGAGGCGAGGGCCCAGGGGCAGCACGGGCCAGCCCACACTGCGATATGTGTATGCGCTAGATCCGTGCAGCAGAGCAGGTCTCCAGTCGTCCTGAGTTAACCCTTGCCACTGGACCAAGACCTCGCTCTGTCAAGCCCGTGTGGTGGCTGGTGTGCAACGGTCACCCCACGTTAAAAAAATCCACGCACAGGCATCTTCCACCCTTCAACTTGTAGTTCGGGATCTGGAATATTAGGTCCTTCATTGAAACACCTGTGAACTTTTTGACGTGGAAGCAAGTCATCCTCGATTCGAAGGACTGCCTATGATGATGATGACCCTCAGAGCGACTGAGTTAAAAAGACTGGAGAAATTGGGCCTTTTCAATCTTGTGCCTTACTGTTAAAATTAGAGAATAACCGTGGCAGACGTCAAAATGTTCGTTTTTTTTCTTCTTTTGAGATGTTACGGCCCGTACGTGAAAACAGATGCCAAATTGCTGGCACAATTCACTGCTGCTGGGAACTCAGGGTCACAAAATGAAGACAAAAGTGTCACTCTGGTTGAGAATTAGTGCAGACTCGGCAAAATCCGAATGGCTCTTTTGACAGGGAATTGCTGCCAAGCATGTAACGAGGTCAAGTTGACAAAGTAATTTGCTAATTTCACACATCGTGGAGCTGCTAAGTGTATATTGCTGAACTGTGCATTCCATTCATTTTATTTGAAATATCTGCCGTTGGTGAAGTCAATTGAATGATGAATGTGAATGGAATATTTTGCACTCTGCATAGGGGCGGAGGGAGTGCGATGCTGAACTTTTCACCCCCTCCCTTGAGGTTGGAGAGAATGGTCCCGGTGGGGGTGGGGAAGGGGGGTGCTCGAACTGAGACCTGCAGCTTTAACACACGGATTTCTTCCAGTCAAAGCCCGAGACACGCGATTCCAGGCACTTCATTACATCCCCATAATTGTGTGCGGGTTTTGAAGAGACCTCAGCTGTTTCTATCCTGTTTCTGAAGTATGGTGTTCTCTATCTTTTTGATTCACACATATTAGCCAAGAGTTCACCAAATGACAGCATTCTTTCATAATTAGCTCCCTCTGATGGGCACATATACAATTACATATCATCGCCATTCCTTGCACAATGTAAAAGACTTACATTTATTTATATAGTGCATTTCACGACCAACAGATGTCTCAATGTGCTTTTGGAGTGTAGTCACTGTTGTAATGTGGGAAACGGGGCAGCTAATTTGCGCTCCCATTAGAGCATTCTGAATGCCACATTGAATGGAAAAGAAAATTGAGCATAGTGTAAAATGGGCTACCGAATGTCTAATGCCCATTTAGCACCATCACCCAAGATCAATTTCACCGCTTCCCCACCCCCCCACGCCCATCCCATGTCAGTTGACTAATGATTCCATATCCCTCCCCGGCCACTACCTCTGGCTGAACCAGACTGTTTGTGATCTTGGCATCCTAAGCTTAGCTTCCCCTTTCATCTCGATCACCTACTTCCACCTCTGCAACAATGCCCACAATTGCCCCCCGCTGCTGAAACCCTCATCCATGCCTTTGCCAACTTCCAACGCCAACCTCGCATCCTCCAGGTTCCATAAACTTCAGCTCATCCAAATCTCTGTTGCCCGTAGCCTGTCCTGCACTAACTCCTGCTTGCCTTGCTCCTGTCTTTACTGACCCAGGTTAGTTCCCTGTCCCAAAGATGCCTCAAATTTAAAATTCTCAGCCTCGTATTTAAAGGAGCCCTGCCCCCTCCTATTTTTGTAGTCTTCTCCTGTCCTACTGGCCTCTTCCCCCCCAAGCTCGCCTTTCCTCCAATTCTGGCCTCTCATGCACACCGACCCCTTCTCCGTTCCACCATTGAGACCAAACTGGAGTATTGTGTAGTTTTAGTCCCCTTGCCGAAGGAAGGATATACTTGCCATAGAGGGAGTGCAACGAAGGTTCACCAGACTGATTCCTGGGATGGGGGGATTGTCCTATGAGGAGAGATTAGGCCTATAATTTTCTAGAGTTTAAAAGAATGAGAGGTGATCTCATTGAATCTTACAAGGTTTGATGGAGTAGATGCAGGGAGGATGTTTCCTCAGGCTGGGGAGTCTAGAACCAGGGGTCAGTCTCAGAATAAGGGGTCGGCCATTGAGGACTGAGAGGTGGACAACATTTCTTCACTCAGAGGGTGGTGAATCTTTGGAATTCTCTGCCCCAGAGGGCTGTGGAGGCTCAGTCGTTGAGTATATTCAAGGCAGAGATCGATAGATTTTTGGGCACTAAGCGAATCAAGGGATATGGGGACAGTGCAGGAAAGTGGAGATGAAGTTGAAGATCAGCCATGATCTCATTAAATGGCGGAGGAGGCTCGAGGGGCCGAATGGCCGACTCCTGCTCCTAATTCTGATGTTCTTATTGGTGGTCGTTCCCTCAGCTGCCTGGGCCACAAGCTCTGGAATTCCCTCCTTAAACCTCTCTGCCTCTCTCTCTTCCTTTAAGACCCTCCTCTTTGACCAGGCTTTTGGTCACCCCCCGAAACAGAGCCTTCTTTGTTTTGGCGTCTGTGTTTTGATCCGATTACGGCTCCTGCGAAGCGCTGTGGGGAACATTGCTACTGAAAGGTGCTATACAAATGCACGTTTTGTGCCCCAATTTTCCTCACATTCTGTCACTCTTTGCTCGGACAAGCTTGACTTTCGTTCATGGCTGCTGTTGAATAATAATCAATGGGGCTGACCCGCTGTCGTTGGGACACTTGTATGTGCTCGAGCAGCAGCAGCAGCTGCTCCGCCATTGGGTCAGACCGGCGCTCACGTGACCTCCCGGGCGCTCGGCGATGACGATCGCTTTTGATGCGCGCGGTGAGACGCGCGGGGATCCAGTCTGCCCCGAGCGCGCGCGCGTACCGGCCATGGCGGCTCCCGCCCCCGCCCCTCAGAAGCGCTATTACCGGCAGCGAGCTCACTCCAACCCCATGGCCGATCATGTCTTCGAATAGTGAGTGTGGGCAGGGCACGCGCGGGGGGGGGCTCAGAGACTCTCCCTCCCTCTTCCCCCCCGTCCCCCTCCTCCTTCCCTCCCCCACCCTCTCCCTCCCTGCCATAGGGCATTCTGATTTTTCCTTAAAACTTCTTGGTTATTATACGATTGTTCAAAGGCTGGAGGTGATGATTCATTGTGTCTGTATCTTCTGCCTATTATTTTTGCAGCCCAGTAACCCCTGAAGAAATGGATTGGTCCCAGTACTATCCCGAATACTTCAAAGCACGCTCTGAAAATGACCATCATGATGATGAGAAAGATCTAATCGATGAAAAGAAATTGAAGTTTCGGGTGGAATTTGCAGACATAGGCTGTGGATATGGAGGCTTACTAGGTAAGAGAGAGTTACCTTGCAATCTGGGGTGCATGTGAACAATTTCCTAAATGTTCCATGTTAAACGAAAGAAATACTTGGATTTCAACAGTGCCTTTCACAACCACCGTACGTCTCAAAGCGCTTTACAGCCAATGAAGTACTTTTGGAGTGTCGTCACTGTTGTAATGTAGGAAACACGGCAGCTAATTTGCGCACAGCAAGCTCCCACAAACAGCAATGTGATAATGACCAGATAATGTGCCTTTTTATTATGTTCATTGAGGGATAAATATTGGCCAGGACACCGAGGATAACTCCTCCTGCGCTTCTTCGGAATTGTGCCATGGGATCTTTTACGTGCAGCTCAGAGAGCAGACGGGGCCTCTGTTTAATGTCTCCTCTGAAAGACAGCGCCTCCGACGGGGTGGCACTCCCTCATCACTGCCTCTCTGACAGCGTGACTCCCCTCGCTCTGCGCTGCCCCTCGGACAGCGTGACTCCCCTCGCTCTGCGCTGCCCCTCGGACAGCGTGACACCCCTTGCTCAGCGCTGCCCCAGCACTGGAGTGTCAGCCTAGATTTCTGTGCTCAAGTCTCTGGAGTGGGACTTGAACCCACAACCTTCTGACTCAGGTGAGGGTGCTGCCCACTGAGCCACGGCTGACACTACAGTATTGTATCCTGTTTGGTTTAATTCAGTTCAGATCAAATCAAATCTTCTTCATTCTATGAAACAGCGCAACAAAACCAGGTGGTCTTAAGCTGCCCGCTGCAGCCTCTACTAATAGGGCTTCTTTTCTTTACACAGTTGAGTTATCATCCCTCTTTCCCGAAGCTTTGATTCTGGGTCTAGAAATCCGAGTGAAGGTATCTGACTATGTCATTGATCGCATCGAATCCCTAAGAGCTTCCAACCCTGGGAAGTACCAGAACATCGCTTGCATCAGAAGCAATGCAATGAAGTATTTACCAAACTTCTTCAAAAAAGGGCAGGTACAATGACTGATTTATTCAATGACTGTGATCGTAACCTCCTGGAACTACTGTGCCGAAAATGTCAGAATCCTTTCCGATGTTTAATCATAATCATTAGTTCAATACTTATCCAGAACCTTTAGCACTTTCTCAAAAGTATATAATTTTTTGAGATTCAATTTTGAGGGTTTTTTCTTTCTTTGTTTCTATTTTCAGCTAAGCAAGATGTTCTTTCTCTTTCCGGATCCACATTTTAAAAAGACGAAACATAAATGGAGAATTATTAGCTCAACTTTACTGGCTGAGTATGCTTATGTACTGCGTGTAGGGGTAAGAGGTTTTTCATTCCATACATGGTGTGAAGACCCACGTCAACACCTGATAACGGGCTCCTCAACTTCATCTTGACAAAGCTGCAAACATAGTTATCGGCACAGAGCCGTATAGTTTTAATAATTAGTAACATCATCATCAAAGGCAGTCCCTCGGGATCGAGGAAGACTTGCTTCCACTCTGAACATGAGTTTTTAGGTGACTGAACAGTCCAATACGAGAACCACAGTTGAGGGAAAGGCAGGGTGGGACTGGTTTGCCGCACGCACTCTCCGCTGCCTGCGCTTGTTTTCTGCGACAAGACTCGGTGCTCAGCGCCCTTCCGGATGCACTTCCTCCACTTGGGGCGTTCTTTGGCCAGGGACTCCCAGGTGTCAGTGGGGATACCACTGATGACTCAACAACTGCAACCACGGGTACGGTATCATAGTGGTTATGTTACTGGACTAATGATCCGGAGACGCGAGTTTAAATCCCACCACGGCAGCTGGGGAATTTAAATTCAGTTAATTTAATAGATCTGGAATTAAAAAGCCAGTATCAGTAAAGGCGACCATGAAACTACCGGATTGTTGTAAAAGCCCATCCGGTTCACTGATGTCCTTTTAGGGAAGGAAATCTGCCGTCCTTACCCAATCTGGCCTATTTGTGACTCCAGACCCACAGCAATGTGGTTGACTCTTAACTGCCCTCTGAAATGGCAGCTCACTACCTCCTTCTCGAGGGCAATTGGGGATGGGCAATAACTGCTGGCCTTGCTGACAACGCCCACACCCCGTGAACGGGAAAAACCGTCGGGCATCCTCCCCTCCCCACAGGATGCAGATGGTAGGATGCAGATTTTAAGCTATTACTGGTTGAACTGGGCTACTGGCTTTTTTAAAACTCCTAAACAAGCACAGGCCCTGTTGCTAAGACTTCTCTCCATGGCCTCACCCCATCCTATCTCTGTGACCTCCTCCAACTCTGGCCTTTTGTGCATTCCCGATTTAATCGCTCCACTGTTAGTGGCCGTGCCTTCAGCTGCCTGGGCCCCAAGCTCTAGAACTCCCTCCCTAAATCTCTCCGCCTCTCTACCTCTCTTTCCTCCTTTAAGACGCTCCTTAAAAAACCTACCTCCTCAACCAAGCTTTCGGTCACCTGCCCAAATAGCTGCTAATGCGGCCCGGTGTCAAATTTTGTTTTTGATAATCGCTTCTGTGCCTTGGATTGTTTTACTACGTTAAGAGCACTATATAAATGCAAGTTGTTACATTTGTCTCTGGTTCACTCTTAATGACATTTCGGGTCAAATAACACTTTGTAACTAATGGTAGCAAAAAGCACTGTTAATAAACACATATACCCACATTTAGTTTTATGTGCCAGTGTTTATGCTCCACACGAGCCTCCTCCCACCCCTATGTCATCTCACCCTATCGGCCTATAAATCCATTCCTTTCTCCCTTGTAAAAGGGGAACAGCAATAATCATGGGTATTTTAACCTCTGTATTGATTGGACAAGTCAAATTGGTCAGGGTAGCCTTAAGGAACAGTTCATAGCGTCCATAAGGGACGGGTTCCTTGAGCAGTATGTAACGGAACCAACCAGGGGGCAGGCTATCTTAGATCAGGTCCTGTGTAATGAGACAGGATTAATAAACAATCTCCTAGTAAAGGATCCCCTTGGAATGAGTGATCATAGTGTGATTGAATTTCAAATTCAGATGGAGGGCGAGAAAGTTGGATCTCAAATCAGCATACTAAGCTAAAGCGGACTGGGAAAATAGATGGAAGTGTAGGACGGTTGTTGAACAGTGGCGTTCATTTAAGGAGATATTTCATAACTCTCAAGAAAAATATACTCCAGTGAGAAGGAAAGCTTGTAAAAGAAAAGATAGCCATCCGTGGCTAACTAAAGAAATAAAGGATGGTATCCAATTAAAAACAAGGACATAAAAAATGGCCAAAAACTAGTGAGAAGATTGGGAAGCTTTTAAAAGCCAGCAAAGAACGACTAAAAAAATTATTAAGAAAGGGAAGCTAGACTATGAAAGCAAACTAACACGAAATATAAAAACAGATAGCAAGAGTTTCTACAGGGATATAAAAAGGAAAAGAATGGCTAAAGTAAATGTTGGTCCCTTAGAGGACAAGACCAGGGAATTAGTAATGGGGAACATGGAGATGGCAGAAACTCTGAACAAATATTTTGTATCAGTCTTTACGGTAGAGGACACTAAAAATATCCCAACAGTGGATAGTCTAGGGGCTATGGGGGGGGAGGAACTTAACACAATCACAATCACTAAGGAGGTGGTACTCAGTAAGATAATGGGACTAAAGGCGGATAAATCCCCTGGACCTGATGGCTTGCATCCTAGGGTCTTAAGAGAAGTAGCGGCAGGGATTGTGGATGCATTGGTTGTAATTTACCAAAATTCCCTGGATTCTGGGGAGGTCCCAGCAGATTGGAAAACTGCAAATGTAACGCCCCTATTTTAAAAAAGGAGGCAGACAAAAAGCAGGAAACTATAGACCAGTTAGCCTAACATCTGTGGTTGGGAAAGTGTTGGAGTCCATTATTAAAGAAGCAGTAGCAGGACATTTGGAAAAACATAATTCTGTCAGGCAGAGTCAGCATGGATTTATGAAGGGGAAGTCATGTTTGACAAATTTGCTGGAATTCTTTGAGGATCTAACGAACAGGGTGGATAAAGGGGAACTAGTGGATGTGGTGTATTTGGACTTCCAGAAGGCATTTGACAGGGTGCCACATAAAAGGTTACTGCACAAGATAAAATTTCACGGGGTTGGGGGTAATATATTAGCATGGATAGAGGATTGGCTAACTAACAGAAAACAGAGAGTCAGGATAAATGGTTCATTCTCTGATTGGTGATCAGTAACCAGTGGGGTGCCGCAGGGATCAGTGCTGGGACCCCAACTATTTACAATGTATATTAACGACTTGGATGAAGGGACCGAAAGTTTGCTGATGATACAAAGGTGGGAGGAAAGGCAATGTGTGAGGAGGGCACAAAAAGCCTGCAAAAGGACATAGACAGGCTAAGAAATTTGGCAGATGGAGTATAATGTTGGAAAGTGTGAGGTCATGCACTTTGGCAGAAAAGATCAAAGAGCAAGTTATTATTTAAATGGAGAAAAATTGCAAAGTGCTGCAATACAGCGGGACCTGGGGGTACTTGTGCATGAAACACAAAAGGTTAGTATGCAGGTACAGCAAGTGATCAGGAAGGCCAATGGAATCCTGGCCTTTATTGCCAAGGGGATAGAGTATAGAAGCAGGGAAGTCTTGCTACAGTTATACAGGGTATTGGTGAGGCCACACCTGGAATACTGCGTACAGTTTTGGTTTCCATATTTAAGAAAGGATATACTTGCTTTGGAGGCAGTTCAGAGAAGGTTCACGAGGTTGATTCCGGAGATGAGGGGGTTGACTTATGAGGAAAGGTTGAGTAGGTTGGGCCTCTACTCATTGGAATTTAGAAGAATGAGAGGTGAAACATGTGGGATTATGAGGGGCTTGACAAGGTGGATGCAGAGAGGATGTTTCCACTGATGGGGGAGACTAGAACTAGGGAGCATAATCTTAGAATAAGTGGTCGCCCATTTAAAACTGAGATGAGGAGGAATTTCTTCTCTCAGGAGGTTGTAAATCTGTGGAATTCGCTGCCTCAGAGAGCTGTAGAAGCTGGAACATTGAATAAATTTAAGACAGAGGTAGACAGTTTCTTAACTGATAAGGGGTTATGGGGAGAGGGCGGGGAAGTGGAGCTGAGTCCACGATCGTATTAAATGGCAGAGCAGGCTCGAGGGGCAGCATGGCCTACTCCTATTTCTTATGTTCCCTCGTGCGTATATCTAGCTTCCCCTTAAATGCATCTGTGCTATTCTCAACCACTCCCTGTGGTAGCGACTTCCACATTCACACCACTCTCTGGGTAAAGAGGTTTCTGCGTAATTCCCTAAAGGATTAGTTAGTGACTATCATATTTATGACCGATGTTCCCCATAAGCTGCGCGGGAGTGCTCCAAGGAGGCCGTGTAGTCGGCTGGTCGGCTTATCAATGCAAAAGCTGCACGTGCACGGTATTTCGAATGGCCCACACAGCCTCTTAAAGGGGCCGCGCGGTGCCAAAAAATTACAGGGAATATGTTTATGACCTAGTTTTGGTCTTCCCCCCCCTCCCCCCCCACGTGGAAACATCTTCTCTACGTCGACCCTATTAAGCCCCTTCATAATTTTAAGGACCTTGATTAGATCACTTCAGCCTTCTCTTTTCTTGAGGGGAAAAAAGCCCCAGCCTGTTCAGTCTTCGGTAGTTAGAAGCTCTCGGTTCCGATGTATCATATATCATTTTCACTCACTACCTGTTTATGTGGCCTGTTCTCGGCAAATATACGGAAACTAGAAATCTTACACCAAAGTGTTCATGTCTTTTATTAAAACTATACCCACATTTAGTTTTATGAAGTAACGGTGCTTTTTCAGGTAATAATGGCAGTATTTAACCTGTTTTGCTGTCATGTTTTAACGATATATTTGCGGGTTTTTTCTCATTAGGGTTTGGTCTATACTATTACTGATGTGCAGGAAGTACACGAGTGGATGGTCAAACACTTCACACAACACCCATTGTTTGAACATGTCCAACTAGAGGAACTGGTGAGAATCTTCTGTGGAAGTTACAACACCAAAAAGTGTTTTTTTTTAAAAAAAGAATTGTACTTCTAAAGCATAATGTATCCAGAATCCTTTGTGCATTAGTTGTTTTACCAACATTGTCTTTTTGTGCTAATGTTGCCAGCGTACAGCTCCATGGGTGTCGCTGGTCCTTTGGTTTCACGCCCAACTTGCTTTCTGGTGGGCAGCACACTCGCCTCTGAGTCAGAAGGTTGTGGGTTCCAGTCCCGCTCCAGGAGCTTGAGCACAAAAATCCAGGCTGGCACTCTGGTGCAGTACCGAGGTAACGTTGCACTGTCAGAGGCCCCATCTTCCCCCTCGAGTGGACGCAAAAGATCCCACGGCACTATTTCGAAGAAGAGTTCTTCCCGGTGCCCTGGGCCAATATTTATCCCTCAACCAACATCACTAAAACAGATTATCTGGTCATTATCACATTGCTGTTTGCGGGAGCTTGCTTGTGCGCAAATTGGCTGCCGCGTTTCCCACATTGCAATAGCGACTACACTCCAAAAGTACTTCATTGGCTGTAAAGCGCTTTGGGACGTCCGGTGATTGGGAAAGGTGCTATATAAATGCAAGTCTTTCTTTTAATTCTTCGTGTTTGAAAGTAGAGAGTGAATTTCTGCAGCCGATCAGAGCTCGGCCCTGATCCTGTCCTTGCTTGATGTTCATATAAGTGCACTTTTCAGCAGGAGTGTGAAACCCCAGCTGTGTTTGATCTTCCCCTCCCTCGCCCAGGGACATAGCTACTTGGGCAAGCTATCAGCTGGCAGCCAACACTCATCGAAGCCCATCAGCAAAGGAGGCAACATATTTGGGCAGGGAGAGAATTGGCATGAAAATTTTGAGCTGGCCTTGTCTCGTGCCGACATAGACTTTTGTGTTTAGAAGCGAAAAGATTCCTTCCGAGTGTGATGAGCTGGAGATCTTGTACTAAGAAGGTATATCCGTGCCAAATTGACCGTTTGAAGTCGTTCAGTTCCGAGCTTTCTGGCTCTGCCCCCATCTCGTGCTGTGGGGCTTTCCTCCGATCCCCTTTTTCCGCTAGTTTGTGATCCTCCACTCTGTTTGGAGGCCACAGGGAAGGAAAATCAGAGTTGTCCCCGTGCTACTGTCAATGCACCTTCTGGTTCCCCATTCACAGCAGGTCCGGGCGGGAGTCGCCCATTCCCCCTCGGCCATAGTTGGAGAATGAGCCTGGGAGACTTCTTTGACAAGAAATGGAGAATGCTCTGATGCCTATTTTTATTTATTTAAACCAGAAGGATGACGTCATCGTCGACCGTCTCGGTGTATGCACGGAAGAAGGTAAAAAAGTATTGCGGAATGGAGGACAGAATTTCACTGCAGTGTTCCGGCGAGTGGAGCATAAACAGAAGCTGAAAATCGAAGAGGCAAGGTCGTGAGAGGAGCACTTCTTGCTTTGACTTTACCAAGGGAAGTAACTATTGGAAGGCACACAGCTTGATTGGGACGTACTGCACACAATCTCTTGTGGCTGGATTGCAGAGTGCCTCACATCTTTTATAATATATATATAAACCAGAAAATAACCCCAACTGCAGCCTTCAAACACGTGTGAGAGTTGATAACTATCCATTCTTGCATGGTGTGTCGGTATTTTGGTGTGTCGAAAGTATAAGTAGAGGCTTTGAAAATCTGTTGCCTTGTGGCATTTTTACAGATGTGTCTCTTTTAAGATTACCTAGAGCAAGAAATAAGGGGGATCGCATTGTAAAATACTACCCAGCGAACAATGTGGCTGCTGTTCGAACAAGTTCATATTCTTGCTGTGATTGAGAATTGTGTGATGCCATGAATTAGTTTTGAGACACTTGCTTATATCCATAGCTTCTAAAACTGCTACCTACATTACAATAGTGACCACCAATGTTCCCCCTAATTATAT
This sequence comes from Pristiophorus japonicus, assembly GCF_044704955.1. Classification (NCBI taxonomy): domain Eukaryota; kingdom Metazoa; phylum Chordata; class Chondrichthyes; family Pristiophoridae; genus Pristiophorus; species Pristiophorus japonicus. Next base: position 37,843,106 of record NC_092010.1, read on the forward strand.
TTTTGGGTGCCCGATCCCTTTAATAGGCTGCGTGGCCCATTCAAAATCTCCGCTTTGCAAAGCCAGTCCCAGTTTAGCGGGAATGTTGGTGACTACACTTCAAAAAGTCCTTCATTAGCTTCGGGGCAGCCTGAGGTTGTGAAAGGCGTGATAGAAATGCAAGTCTCTTTCTTTACATCAAAGAGGATTTATCAAGCAGACGCAATGCTACGTTACTAACCTAAATAACTTTTGCTTAGTCAGAAGCTTATGGGTTCAAATTCCACTCCAGGCCTTGGTCTCATAATCTGGACTGACTGGAGGGAGGGGGAGGGGGGCGGGGGCAGGGCAGTATTGAAGGAGCGCCGCACTGTCGGAGGGGCAGTACTGAGGGAGTGTCGGAGGGGCAGTAAACATAGAATCATAGAAAATGGGTGCAGGAGTAGGCCATTCGGCCCTTCGAGACTGCATCACCATTCAATAAGATCATGGCTGATCATTCACCTCAGTACCCCTTTCCTGCTTTCTCTCCATGCCCCTTGATCCTTTTAGCTGTAAGGGCCATATCTAACTCCCTCTTGAATATATCCAATGAACTGGCATCAACAACTCTGCGGCAGGGAATTCAACAGGTTAACAACTCTGAGTGAAGAAGTTTCTCCTCATCTCGGTCCTAAATGGCCTACCCCTTATCATTAGACTGTGACCCCTGGTTCTGGATTTCCCCAGTATCGGGAACATTCTTCCTGCCTCTAACCTGTCCAGTCCCGTCAGAATTTTATATGTTTCTATGAGATCCCCTCTCATTCTTCTAAACTCCAGTGAATACAGGCCCAGTCAATCCAGTCTCCTCATATCAGTCCTGCCATCCCGGGAATCAGTCTGGTGAACCTTCGCTGCACTCCCTCAATAGCAAGAACGTCCTTCCTCAGATTAGGAGACCAAAACTGAACACAATATTCCAGGTGAGGCCTCACCAAGGCCCTGTACAACTGCAGTAAGACCTCCCTGCTCTGATACTCAAATCCCCTAGCTATGAAGGCCAACATGCTGTTTGCCTTCTTCACCGCCTGCTGAACCTGCATGCCAACTTTCGATGACTGATGTACCATGACACCCCAGGTCTCGTTGCACCTCCCCTTTTCCTAATCTGTCACCATTCAGATAATCTGACTTCCTGTTTTTGCCACCAAAGTGGATAACCTCACATTTATCCACATTATACTGCATCTGCCATGCATTTGCCCACTCACCTAACCTGTCCAAGTCACCCTGCAACCTCTTCGCATCCTCCTCACAGCTCACACCGCCACCCAGCTTCGTGTCATCTGCAAACTTAGAAATATTACACTCAATTCCTTCATCTAAATCATTGATGTATATTGTAAATAGCTGAGGTTCCAGCACTGAGCCCTGCGGCACCCCACTAGTCACTGCCTACCATTCTGAAAAGGACCCGTTTATCCCGACTCTCTGCTTCCTGTCTTCCAACCAGTTCTCTATCCACGTCAATACATTACCCCCAATACCATGTGCTTTAATTTTGCACACTAATCTCTTGTGTGGGACCTTATCAAAAGCCTTTTGAAAGTCGAAATACACCACATCCACTGGTTCTCCCTTGTCCACTCTACTAGTTACATCCTCAAAAAATTCTAGAAGATTTGTCAAGCATGATTTCCCTTTTATAAATCCATGCTGACTTGAACCGATCCTGTCACTGATTTCCAAATGTGCTGCTATTTCATCTTTAATAATTGATTCCAACATTTTCCCCACTACTGATGTCAGGCTAACTGGTCTATAATTACCTGTTTTCTCTCTCCTTTTTTAAGAAGTGGTGTTACATTAGCTATCCTCCAGTCCATAGGAACTGATCCAGAGTCGATAGACTGTTGGAAAATGATCACCAATACATCCACTATTTCTAGGGCCACTTGCTTAAGTACTCTGGGATGCAGACTATCAGGCCTCGGGGATTTATCGTCCTTCAATCCCATCAATTTCCCTAACACACTTTCCTGACTAATAAGGATTTCCTTCAGTTCCTCCTTCTCGCTAGACCCTTGGTCCCCTTGTATTTCCGGAAGGTTATTTGTGTCTTCCTGCAGTACTGAGGGGGTGCTGCGCTGTCGTAGGGGTGGTACCGAGGGAGTGCTGCGCTGTCGGATGTGCCGTCTTGCAGATGAGATGATAACCATCTGTCTTTGTTTAAATAAATATCCCCCATTCAAAGAAGAATTTTCCCAGTGTCCTGGCCAATGTTCCTCCCTCGACATCGCCACCAAATATGGATTAACTGATCATTCATTTCTTTTGTGTTTTGTTGGATATTTTTGTGCATAAATTGGCTGTGGAACATGCATACATAATAGTAACTACATTTCAAAAGAAATTCTTTAAATGTGTAGCACTTTGGAACACCGAGGTGATATTGAGGCTATAAAATAAATTCAAGTTTGTTCATCTGTGATTTTTTTTCCCCCCCTTTTTTTTTTAGTTTTATTCCATAGTCAAAAATATTCAAATTGGCCGTGTGACTGGTCACCTGGGGACAACTACTTACTAAATTAAAAATTAATCCTTGTTTCATATATGAGGGATTATAACCATGGTTCTTAATCCAAGTCGTGATGAAAAAGGACTATATTGATCCTGTACTTTTTAAAAGAGGTATGTATTTATTATTCCGATCTAGCGGTCTTGTAAAAAAAAAACCTGTCTTCTCATAATACTGAGCTGCTCAAAGCGACCCATGCAACACAGCATTGTAAACATTCTGTAACACAAATTTCCATTTCACATTTCTCCCAAATATTGTTCATCCTCCCGTTCCCAAGAATTGACGCTCTTTTTTCAAATGGAAAGGAGAAAATGAGCAAAATCCAAGTTTGTTCTGATTTTCCACGATTGGGACTTTATACAATATGGCCAGGTTTTCAGTAAGCCAGGTGCCATGGGTACTAATACCAGACTGATTCATTACCTATACGGGTATTGAAGCTGTCCCACAACAGGTCCCAGGTTCAAGGTAACACCACTGCTAACCCGATCAGAAGGTTTACAATCCCACATCGTTTCCAGTAGACTTTGGTAATGGATTGGATTGAACCAGCTCCGGTACACTTTGACACCAGTTAAGTGTACCATTCTGTCTTCCACACACAATCTGTGGCTATTTGCATCAAAGCTGCCGTGTTTTCAGGTGTGAAGGTCAGTAATTATAGCACAGGACTTGTAAAAGGGCAATAATTAACTGAAAGGGTCATCATGTGAGTTTAAGCTGTAAAGATAAAAGCTCACGGGGTTGGGGATAATATGTTAGCATAGATAGAGGATTAGTTAACTAACAGAAAACAGAGAGTCAGGATGAGTGGGTCATTTTCCGGTTGGCAAACAGTGACTAGTGGGGTGCCGCAGGGATCGGTGCTGGATCCTCAACTATTTACAATCTATATTAATGACTTGGATGAAGGGGCCGAGTGTAATGTAGCCAAGTTTGCTGATGATACAAAGATGGGTGGGAAAGCAAATTGTGAGGCGGACACAAGAAATTTGCAAAGGGATAGACAGGCTAAGTGAGTGGGCAAATATTTGGCAGATGGAGTATAATGTGGGAAAATGTGAGGTTATCCACTTTGGCAGGAATAATAGAAAAGCAAACTATAATTTAAATGGAGGAAAATTGCAAAGTGCTGCAGTACAGAGAGACCTGGTTGTCCTTGTGCATGAAACACAAAAAGTGAGTATGCAGGTACAGCAAGTGATCAGGAAGGCAAATGGAATGTTGGTCTTTATTGTAAGGGGGATAGAGGATAAAAGCAGAAAAGTCCTGCTACAACTGTACAGGGTGTTGGTGAGGCCACACCTGGAGTACTGCGTACAGTTTTGGTCTCCATATTTAAGAAAGGATATACTTGCATTGGAGGCTGTTCAGAGAAGGTTCACTAGGTTGATTCCGGAGATGAGGGGGTTGACTTATGAAGATAGGTTGGGCACAAGCTCATTGGAGTTCAGAAGAATGAGAGATGATATTAAAACTTATAAAATAATGGGGGGCTCAACAAGGTGGATGCAGAGAGGATATTTCCACTCATAGGGGAAACTAAAACTCAGGGACATAGTCTCAGAATAAGGGGCCGCCCATTTAAAACTGATGAGAAATTTCTTCTCTGAGGGTTGTAAATCTGTGGAATTCTCTGCCCCAGAGAGCTGTGGAGGCTGAGTCATTGAATATATTTAAGGCGGAGATAGACAGATTTTTGAGCGATAAGGGAGTAAAGGGTTATGGGGAGCGGGCAGGGAAGTGGAGCTGAGTCCATGATCAGATCAGCCATGATCTTATTGAATGGCGGAGCAGGCTCGAGGGGCTGTATGGCCTACTCCTCCTATTATCTTGTTATGAGTTGGGAAGTTACTGCCGCTTTGCCAAAATGTCCTTATTTCTTCCATTCAAAATTAAAAACTGCAGGTTTATGCTCCTGGGGTTCAGTCTGTCTTCTGTAAATGATTTTCATTGTGACCACTCTGAAAATACAGCCGCTTTTGGCGCAATAAAATTATGCCTTGTGTATGAGGCCATTGAGAACCATGCTTGTGTTTTACTGGGTATTGTAGTGAATGTTCCCATTCATTCATCACCCCCTGTGCTCGCTGACCTACATTGGCTCCTGGTTAAGCAATGCCTCGATTTTATTTAAAAAAAATTCTCATCCTTGTTTTCAAATCCCTCCATGGCCTCGCCCCTCCCTATCTCTGTAATCTCCAGCCTCACAACCCCCGAGGTGTCTGCACTCCTCAAATTTTGTCCTCTTGAGCATCCCCGATTTTAATCGCTCCACCATTGGCGGCCGTGCCTTCAGATGCCTGGGCCCTAAGCTCTGGAATTCCCTCACTAAACCTCTCTGCCTCTTTCCTCCTTTTAAGAATCTCCTTTTGAAACCTACCTTTTTGACCAAGCTGTTGGTCATCTGCCCTAATTTCTCCTTGTGTGCCTTGGTGTCAAATTTTGTTTACTTTTTTTACTTAAGTATTTACTTATCATAGAAATTTATGGCACAGAAGGAGGCCATTTGGCCCATCATGTCTGGGCTGGCAGAAAAAGCTATCCTGGCTGATCCCACATTCTGTAGCCCTGTAGGGTTACGCACGTCAATCAGTTTGCCTTAAAGGGGCATGCACCTACACTTCAGTTGCTGACTCTGATGGCCACATCCTCGAATGCTGAAGGAAGTCAGAGCAAATAGCAGATGCTCTGATCGCAAGCTTTCAAACATCCTTGAAAGTTGTGCAGGGGACTGGAGGGCTGACCATGTAATGTGAAGTGGGGCTTTCGAGCACTGCTATAATTAAAGGGTTAAGAATGGATCTCGGAACTAAAAAGGGCTTTTGTAGCGGTCAACTTTACAAGCTGTGCAACCTGAGGACAATTACAAATAGCCAAACTGTTGAACCACAGGAGGCCCAGAGAGGCAGTTAAACAGGGCAAGGGGTCAAAAGTGACATGTTGGAAAAACTCCATTTGGTATGAGACATAGGCCAATGATTGTGTGACGCGAAAGGGAATTCGTCAATCAACAATTGTGCACGTGGGCTTTGGGCCAATTAAACGGCATGGGGGGGACATACACGAGGCTGACGTGCATCATTAAGTGTATAAAAATGTTGCTTGGAACTTTGTATCATTGGAGAAACCTGGCTACAGACAAACTAACAGGCAGGCTCCCCACCGGACTACTTGAATCGTCGAACCCAGACCTGGTGTGTTTATTTTAAATACTCCACTACATAACACTTCTATTCAAGAAGGAAGAACGGAATAAACCAGGTAACTATAGCCCTAACGTCGGAAATGGGTAAGCTTCTACAGGCCTTCATACTGGGATAAAATTAATACTCACTTTAAAAGACAAGGATTAATTAAGGACAGCCAGCATAGATTTGTAAAAGGCAAGTCATACCTGACAATCAAGTTATTTGAGGAAATCATTCCATCATAGGTAGTCCCTTGGAATCGAGGAAGACTTGCTTCCACTCAGTGGCTGTACAGTTCATTACGAGAACCACTGTCCCTGTCACAGGTGGGACAGACAGTCGTTGAGGGAAAGGGAGGGTGGGACAGGTTTGCCGCACACACTTTCCGCTGCCTGTGCTTGATTTCTGCATGCTCTTGGCGATGAGACTCGCACAATTTAGTGTGGATAGTAAAAACACCATCCTTGGTAGCTGTTTTGGGTGCCACTAATAAAACCTGTTAGCAGCCAAGGATGTTTTGCCATATTAATTGCATTTATGTGATAAATACGATACAGTGGGTTGGTGAGGAAGCACAAACGGGTAACCATTTGTCAGACCCGTGTTAACATCATGAACCTCTTCAGCCTGTTGCTACAATAGCGAGTGACAGTACAGATGCCATTCTGTCGGTGGTTCAATGACTAAGGGCACTGCTGGGGTTGAGAATACAAACGATAAAACTTGGGTTTGATACCTAGTCTGCTGAGTTTGCGAATCTCATTTGACGCACTGGTGCAGGTGCTACAGTTGACCTCCGTGCCTCTGGCCCAGGGAGGGGAGGGAAACCAGCTGAGGGGGGGAGGTTCCTGCCCTTTCTCACTCTCCAGTAACTTGTGCTGGGGAGCGCACATAATGGATGCTGGGTGAAGACGCTTTCTAGCCCTCTGTGCAGCCTCACACAAGAAGAATGGCCACTTCAGCCAGGTACCCAGAAGATTGCGTGCTGCCACCTGTGGAACCGCACCCCAGTGAGTCACTGCCTGCAGAATTTGGAATAGTATTTCATTGGGCAATGTGTTGCACGAGCCGTATTTTTCAATATGATGCTCTGATATTGTTTTGTTTTAAAGGAGACAGTAGCAATCATGTATTAATCCCATTCAATCACAACTTGTATTTATATAGCACCTTTCACGTAAAGAATGGACCAAGGCAGATCAGAGAAGAGCTGACTTGTTTGTATCAAGCTTTGATTTGACTACCTGAGGTTTAAAGACCTTTTCAACCAATATAGGGCTGTGACAGTTCCATCTTGTGTGTAGGACTGCTACTAAAGAACCGATGGTCATTGCTAAATGTGAGTTTCCGAGGGTCCTGCTATTCGAATTTCACTCTGTACAAACAAAAAGGCTAGATGCAGTGGGGACTCTTTAGGAATACTAGTGTGAGCAAGGCTCCCGTTTCAAATGCCATCTGCAAAATTTGCACTTGCAGGTAAATAATGATGTACAAGTTAAGGGAATCACGAGATACGGGGATCGGGTGGGAAAGTGGAGTTGAGGTCGAAAACCAGCCATGATCTCATTGAATGGCCTGCTCCTCCTATTACGTTTTTATGTACTCAGCACTGCTAGGTAGACAGACGTGTGGAGTTGTGTACAGTTAGCATGGCACATAGGTAGGGGTGAGAGCGCGAGAGCTGCCTACAGGCTCAACAGGGAAGTGGGTCCGGAGCAGAGTTTTCCCATTTTTCGTAAGTCATTCCAGCGAAATGCTGTTGAATATCTTGGCAATTAGCACCTGAGAAAGTGTTTCCTTTAAACAACATTGTCAAGATCGTTAATTGGTGTATAATATATAGAGATGCTATTGCAGCAATCAAATGTGAAATATCACTCAATACATTTGCTGTTATCCCATCACACTTGTTAATCCATCAGTGTGAATATCATCATGTGCCAGTAATGTGGAGCACTATCCACAGTGCGTGAAAAACAATCGCTATCTTGGCTTCAAAACTTAATCTCATCTTGGGGTTCAGATAATGGTCACAAACAGACTGGGTCTCACTTATTGCAATGCATCATCTGAACCTCTGGATGAGATTCCGGCCTCATCCGTGCCTTTGTTACCTCCAGACTTGACTCTTCCAACGCACTCCTGGCTGGCCTCCCACATTCTACCCTACATAAACTAGAGGTGATCCAAAACTCGGCTGCCCCGTGTCCTAACTCGCACTGAGTCCCACTCACCCATCACCCCCTGTGCTCGCTGACCTACATTGGCTCCCGGTTAAGCAACGGCTCGATTTCAAAATTCTCGTCCTTGTTTACAAATCCCTCCATGGCCTCGTCCCTCCCTATCTAATCTCCTCCAGCCTCAACACCCCGAGATGTCTACGCTCCTCTAATTCTGCCCTCTTGAGCATCCCTGATTATAATCACTCAAACATTGGTGGCCGTGCCTTCTGTTGCCTGGGCCCTAAGCTCTGGAACTCCCCTCCCTAAACCTCTCTACCTCTCTTTCCTCCTTCAAGACGCTCCTTAAAACATACCTCTTTGACCAAGCTTTTGGTCACCTGCCCCTAATTTCTACTTATGCAGCTCGGTGTCAATTTTTTTTATCTCATAACACTCCTGTGAAGCACCTTGGGACGTTTCACTATGTTAAAGGCGCTATATAAATACAAGTTGTTGTTATACTCACTCCCAGGCAATGTTCACCAGAAGCTTCGCTTTGTTCTGCGTGGCGTGTTTCTTTCAATGCGAGGTCCCTTTAAATTTCTGCCACGCATGGTATTTCCGATGTAATAGCTTGTGAGCGGCCGGCACGGGACCTTGCGGATTACTGTGCGGCCCCGCATGCCCCTGCGCACAGCTTAGAGGGAACATCACTCTCAGGTATCCACATTTAGCCAGTGGAGTTATTTAACCAATAAGGGGTTATGGGGAGCGGGCGGGGAAGTGGAGGTGAGTCCATGATCAGATCAGCCATGATCGTATTTAAATGACGGAGCAGGCAGAGCCGTATGGCCCACTCCTCCTATTTCTTATGTTCCACACAATTACACTCAACCTGTCTTGTTTAAGGCCTGAACTCTGCTCTATTTGAAGTGTAGTAGCCTAGATCTGAAATAACTGACTCCCAACAGATGTATAGTAAGGATTTCAACATTCCCCTCTCCATCCATTTTGTCAGTTCCTGTTGAGCGTTTGCTGTGAAATATTTTTACTAATTCCAGGTAAGTAGCATTTTAAATATTAAACTTTTCTGGTAGACAAATTCTCGCCTATTTTTAATTGTAATGGTATATTTACCAAAACGCAAACTCTTTCATGTTATTTCGGCCCATCGTGTCCGCGCCGGCTGAAAAAGAGCTACCCAGCCTAATCCCACTTTCCAGCTCTCGGTCCGTAGCCCTGTAGGTTACGGCACTTCAAGGTGCACATCCAAGTACTTTTTAAATGCAATGAGGGTGTCTGCCTCTACCAACCTTTGGAAGTCATTCTGTTTATGCAGCATATTTGTCATTTGAACTGTATTAAAGGCAAACAAAAGTATTTAGAATACAATATCCAGGTGAGAAAATAATTTGACGTTCAGTTAGTTTGGTTAGAAGGTGTCAATTTGTGTCTGATTACGCTTCTGTCGTTTATATAATGCAAGAAGCTTTTGTTAAAAGGTATACGACCTGCAGCAGACAGAGAACTTGGCTGCGCTAAATAACAACCTGCTCCTATAGCTTTCTCTGCAGGCTTATCACAGCTGATGACTCCCTCCAGGCCTTTGGCCTCTTGATAGTCAGTCTGTCACAGGTATAGTGTTTCACAATGGTGTATAATGAACAAAGTATTGTAAAATAGTACAGTTGATCATTACATGGCGAGGAATAAAAGCAAATTGTGTCTTTCTCTAATTGCCTCGAACAGTGACTACACTTCAAAAAGTACTGCATTGGCTGTAAAGCGCTTTGGAACGTCCTGAGGTTGTGAACGGCGCTATATGGATGCAAGTCTTTCTTTCCAATTTTGCCCAAATTTTACTACTTTTCTTTTCTTTTAGTTTTGATAAATCAGATTATATAAACCCTCATGCAGGCTGTTACAACAACATCTTGCATTTCTATAGCACCTTCAACATAGTAAAATATTCCAAGGCATTTCACACGAGCATTATCAGACAAATATTTGACACGAGCCACATAAAGAGGTATCGGAACAGGAAGAGATTGGTTTTAAGGAGCATCTTAAAGGAGGATAGAGAGGTAGAACGACAGAGGTTTGGGGAGGGAATCCCAGAGCTTGGGGCCCAGGCAGCTGAAGGCACAGCCGCCGATAGTGGAGCGATGAAAATTGGGGGATGCGCAAGAGGGCAGAATTAGAGGAGCGCAGAGATCGCGGAGGGTTGTAGGGCTGGAGTCAAGAATATTTGCAAATATTTTGATTGAAATAATTGGAAAAGATAATTTTTTGGGGGGGGAGGGATTTTAGTATATTCAGTGGTTTGACCTGTGTGGTTACTGTGATTACAGTCCAGGATTGACAGCTATTGACTGCTGGGTTGTGATTGTATATAAACCAAAACACAGATGGAAAGCTTTGCCCTGGCTATCACAATTAAATGTGTTGAGATACGTAAAACGTAAAAAGTAATAAAACAACGATCCCTGGGTCATGCAGCTTGATTAGGCAGGCCATTCTAATGGCAGAGGGGCTGTAAATCTGTACAGAGATACATTCATGACTTTAAAATCCGCTATGGAAAAAAATCTAATCAGTAAACGCAAGATTTCTTTTAATTCACTTGTGTGTATTTAGGGCAAATAACTGAGGTAGGGATTGGGTAAAAATAAATCGCACACAGCCTGGCTTTCTGATTGAGAATGGATATAAAAACCACTCCAATGTGTTGTCATTAATCACATTAAACTGTACATTCTATTTAGCAACAGTTGACTGAACAAGGTTAAAGGGTAGCAGCTTTAAACACAGAAACATAGCTAAATTTTCAGCTCCGATCATCAACAAAGAGCTCAATTTTCCCCAAGCCCGTTTTCTGGCGTATTGCCAGAGTTATGCCCGTTTTTCGAGGCCAGAAATAATTTGCCAAAGTTTCCCCGATGTATAATTCGAATTTGGCGCCACGCAACGTGTCCAGTCACCTCGGGGGGGTGGGGCGGTAGAGCCTGCTGTCTGCGCTGAAAAACAAAGCCACACCTGCGCATGCACGGGGAAAAAGAATTACGTTTTTGACGTCATTCCAATGGACGTGCATGCTCAGTACAGCTCGGATTTGGCAATTGCCCATTTTTAAAGAGCCAGTTGTGTGTGAGAGAATGTTGAGTGCTGTGTGAGAGCATTGGAAAAATCGCAGCTGCAGCAATACAAGATGCAACACGGTGCAAGGACCAAGAATTTCTTACTGGAAGAAGTGGAGGCACTAGTTACTGTGATTGAGAACAGATGGCAGGAGCTGGACACCAGCAGAGGTCACATAAAAGTTCCACCCAAAGAAATGAAGAAACCCTGGAACCAAGTTGCAGAAGATTACTGTGCAATCGTGACCATCCCGAGATCTGGAGGTCAGTGTAAACAGATGTGGCAGGACCTTGGTCAAGTAGTTAGTGTAAGTAATATTTTCATTTATTCAATTGCAATTGTAAATGTGACCATCTGCATATGTCCCACCCAGCAGAAAGACACCCTCTCTTAAAAAGTTAGGTTTTCATCTTTGCAGAGGAAGGTGGCACACAACAAACGAGAAAGAACTCGAACAGGAGGAGGCCCGGCAAATCTGCACCCACTGATACACTTGGAAGAGAGGGTCGCTGCTTTGATGGATCCTGCCTGGAAAATGCAATCAGTACTGCACAATCTGGGCCCACATTCGAGGGAGAGGGGAAGTCCTGCAAATTCATTATGGTCCTTCAAATCAGCCTGCTGCCTGCGCTGTGTGAGCCTACTCATGCCACCCACCCTGCCCCTCCTCTGCTGCTAACCATTTGACTGTTCTGTTATATTTTGCAGAACTTGAGGCCAACCCTGACAATGCAGAAGATTCAGACGTGGATGAGCCTGAAGAGGAGAACATCTTCCAATCCAACCCTCCAGACCAACATATGAGGGGCAGGGGATGGAGCTGGATGAAGCTCCCACTGTTGTACTGACTTTGAAGGAGGTACTGCTCATGGAGATGACGGCCCCTTCCGTGACTAGTGGTTTGAGTGTTGGAACATTCCATGGTTTCACACCTTCCGAGGTTGCCGGTCCCAGTGATTGGGTGCAGCGAGGCACAGCCAAGGCCCCGCCTTCCAAAGCTACGGGTCCCAGTGGTGGGGTGCAAGTCACACCCATGGGGAGGAGGGGAAGGAGAGCTCAACCGCGCTCTCCTGAGGTGCAGGATCTAACAGATGTGGTTCAGATGACGTCATTGAATGCGGAGAGCATTGACCTTACCCGATCACTCCTGGACGCCATCAGTGGGGTGAGTGATGAGGTAGCGGGAGTGTCGGGAGAAGTAACAGCAATGACACGAGAAATGGGAATGATATCCGGGACCATCAATGAGGGAATAGTGGCCATGAGGGAGGGAATGTCCGAGGTAGTGCAAACCACGTCACTGACCATGAGGGAGGGAATGTTGCAGGTAGTTCAGACAGTTTTGCTCAACATGAGTAGGGAATGTTGCAGGTCGTTGAGACACTGTGGGGGCACATAAGGGACGGCATGTTGGAGTTAGCTGCTGCAATAAGGGAACATGCCCAGACCCGCGTCCATTGACAGAATCAACTGTCAATCCCCACACCAGTCTCTGAAGAGCCCAAAGCCGGGGGGCCCTCCAACTTGCCACCTGGGTCCTCCAATCTGACGCCGACGCCTCCCCCCCACCCACCTCTTGGGTGCACAGTACCCGAGATGTTAGAAAGAATAAGCTTGGTACCAAGCCCAGAAACATTGTACTACCGTCTGCGGGCAGAAGTGGTGGCATGTCCAAGACCAAGCGCAGCGGGCGGTCTTAGAATAAGGGGGATGAGAGGTGGGTGCAGCCTTTCTTTGCTGCTGCTGTTATTCTCAAATTAAAAGTTTTTTGTAAGTTATGTAAATTTACAAGTTTATAAGTGATCTTAAAGAAAAGTTTGATACGAAAATAATTTTATTAAAGTTATGTACATTGTAAACTTTTGAATAAAATATATTTCACATTAAAACTGAATCATGTTCCACAACATTATGGAACAGCTCCAAACAGTAAACATGTCCATGTGGAATAGTTGTCGCTGAGCCCTCGGGTATCAGTGAAGTGTTCACAGATGAGCTGCTGGCGCCAGGCTCGAGCGATCGTTAAAAGGGCACGATGACCCGCCCTCCTCTGGCCTCAGGCTCTTGCATGGCTTCCTCATCCTCATCGTCCTCCTCCTCCTCCTGCTCGTCACCTGCATCTTCCACATCATTATCATCAGCCACTCTCACCTCAGGTGGGTCTTCCACTACCAGGTGCTGCTGGCTCATGGTGGCTAAGTTATGCAGCATGCAGCACACAACAGTGAACTGACCGACAATCTCAGGGGCGTATAGCAAGTAGACTCCGGAATGGTCCAGGCATCGGAAACGCTGTTTCAAGATGCCAATGGTCCTCTCTATGATGCTGCACATCGCAATGTGCGACATGTTGTATTCACGGTCAGCTTCCAGCGGGGTTACGCGTAGGGGCGTCATGAGCCAGGTGGCGAGGCCATACCCTTTGTCTCTCAGTAGCCAGCTCTGCCCTTCTGGCTGCTGCTGAAACATGGCAGATATAATGCTCTCGCATAGGATGAACTCATCATGGGTGCTCCCAGGGTATCTTGCATCGACTAACGTGATATGATGCATGTCGTCACACATGAGCTGCACATTAATGGAGTGGAAGCCTTTTCTGTTCCTGTACATCTTGGAATCTTCCAAAGGTGCTCGCAAGGTGATGTGGGTACAGCCCTGTGCCTTGGGGAAGCCAGCAATCCTGGGGAAACCCACAGCCCTGTCATGGATTGCTTGGGCAGTCATGGGGAACTTTATGAAGTAATTCCTCCGCGCATACAGTGCAGCCGTGAGCTGGTGAATGGAGACATGTGTTGCATGCTGAGAGATGGCACACACATCCCCAGTTGTAGCTTGAAATGATCCGGAGGCATAGAATGAAAGTGCAGCTGTAACCTTCACTTCACTGGCAAATGAAGTCCTCCTGATGTTTCTAGGTTGCAGGTCTGCTTTGGCCAACTCACAGATCTCACTTACAAATTTTCTGCGGAAACACAGCCTTCTGACACAGTCTGCATCACTCAGGTGCAGGTATGAGCGCCTGTCTCGATATACCCGAGGTGGGTAAGGCCTCCTGCCCAGTACCCTATGGGCTCTGATGTTCCTGATGCGATGAAGTCGAATCAATTGTCTCCTACGTTAGCACCATGATGCAGAAGGCTCGCACAAGGTATGGCATTGTCAGTATTGCCCCCATACTTAAATTTAACCTTTGAAACAAGCTCAAAACGGCAGGATAGCATGCAGGCAGGACAGTTTCGCAGTTCTCTCTCTCCCCAAGGTCTGCATGGATAGACCACACCCAAAGGTCTTTCCCCCCCACCGCCCTTAACTAATTGCAGTTTTGTGATTTCTCCCCTTCTCTCTCTTTCCCCCCCCCCCCGGCCCTCATTGTTGAGGCCAATTCACTAAATATATTCAAAAAGGAGTTAGATGTAGTCCTTACTACTAGGTGGATCAAGGGGTATGGCGAGAAAGCAGGAATGGGGTACTGAAGTTGCATGTTCAGCCATGAACTCATTGAATGGCGGTGCAGGCTAGAAGGGCCGAATGGCCTACTCCTGCATCTATTTTCTATGTTTCATTGCAGTCTTCAGAGCAGAAGGCACCTCCCTCCCCGGGCTCCAAGCCTTCAGATCGGCAACTTGCTCTCTCTCCTCTCCCCCCGCCCCCCATGGCTTGTTTTGTAGCCGAGCCCCGAGCCGCTGTGTCCGGGCACGGGGCCGATTCTGCCGGCCAAAGCTACAACCCTCCAGCCCTGCTTCAAGACATTCGGTGGTGGCGTGTGAGTGAGTTTTAAAAAAGGAGAAAACTTCTGAAATCCAACAAATTTACACTTCTACATTGACGGGCAAAAAAAAGTTGAACTTTATTATTGATTTTGACAGTGTTCTTGACTCCCTCCAAAATCTTCGATTTAAAAACAATGGCGTCTTTCAGCGCCGATTTATGAATGTGCGCTGGTTTTCTTAACTCACCAGAAGGTTTTTCGGGAGTGGCCGGATACACCGACCTAGGAGGAAAAATGTTGGCCAAACTGCGAAAAATTGAATAAAACTGCGCAGACATAAGGGAAAAATGTCTGCATAAAAAAACTATTACGTTTAAAAAAAACTGGCCGAGAAAAATCGTAACTAAATCAGTTACACCGGCGCAGATGCAGGGGAAACTTGGAAAAAAATAAACAGCAGAAAAAACAGCACGTACCAAAAAAACGGCGCAAATGACCGGGGAAAATTGAGCCCATCGATTTATAAATCAGGCGCACATCTATTACATAAAATGACATTGGTCTGTTTCTATGCTGTAAATTCAATCGCCCAACTGGTCAATGCTCCACACGGGCCTCCTCCCACACCTACTCCATCTCACCCCATCACCATTTCCTTCTAATCCTTTCTTCCTCTTGTGTTTATCCAGCTTCCACTTAAATTCATCCATGCTATTCGTCTATGGCAGTGAGTTCCACATTCTCACCACTCTCTGGGTAAAGAAGTTTCTCCTGAATTCATTATTGGATTTATTAGTGACGATCTTATAGTGATGGCCCCCTCGTTTGGGGCTCCCCCACAAGTGGGAACATCTTCTCTATGTCTAATTAGTCTAGATTCTAAAGACTAGTATGGGCACATCACAAATGCAAGAATTACATTCGAAACCTGATGGTGTATGGTGGTTCCAGAAACCAGTGTGTGGGTAAGTGTCTCCACAGTACTCAAAAGATTAATGACTATCTTATTATTACTGCAATAAACATGGCCACATGACAGGCATGTAATTATAATTGATTTTCCAATATATTTTGTCCCAAAAATGATATTACAAATAATAATGACATCTTTTCTTACCAAAGGAATAGTGCAGCACAATACAGTATTAATGTTCGGGAAAGCTGTAGGTAACAGTTGATACATGGAATAGATTTCAAGTATGTCCGTGCTGGAATGTATTTTCTATTTATTCAGCTAAGCTTCTCTAAAAAACCTGTGTTGCAGCATCTTTAATCTTCTTCTCCTTCTTAGGCAGTCCCCCGAAGTCGAGGAATCTTTAATATGGGATTGTGGGAGGTGACATAAGCCTAGAAACGCAGCCATGGCTCATTGGTTAACACTTGAGCCTCCAAGTCAGAAGGTTATGGGTTCAAGTCCCACTCCAGAAATTTGAGCACAAAATCCAAGCTGGCCGTCCTGGTGGAGTACTGAGGGAGCGCCGCACTGTCGGAGGGGCAGTACTGAGGGAGTGCCGCACAGTCGGAGGGGCAGTACTGAGGGAGCGCCGCACTGTCGGAGGGGTGGTACTGAGGGAGCGCCACACTGTCGGAGGGGCAGTACTGAGGGAGCGCTGCACTGTCGGAGGGGCAGTACTGAGGGAGTGCCGCACAGTCGGAGGGGCAGTACTGAGGGAGCGCTGCACTGTCGGAGGGGCGGTACTGAGGGAGCGCCACACTGTCGGAGGGGTGGTACTGAGGGAGCGCCGCACTGTCGGAGGGGTGGTACTGAGGGAGCGTCGCACTGTCGGAGGGGCGGTACTGAGGGAGTGCCGCACTGTCAGAGGGGCAGTACTGAGGGAGGACCGCACTGTCGGAGGGGCAGTGCTGGCGGAGGATGGTGACGAAATGCACACTGTGACTCCGAGAGGAGTTCCTTGGCTACCCACCCCCTTCCCTCAACGACTATCTATCCCACCTGTGACAAAGTCTGTGGCTCTCGTATTGGACTGTTCAGCCGCCAAAGAACTCACTTCAGGAGTGGAAGCAAGTCTTCCTCGATTCCGAGGGACTGCCTATGATGATGATGATGATGATGACTGAGGGAGTGCCGCACTGTCGGAGGTGCAGTCTTTCAGATGAGACGTTAAACCGAGGCCTCGTCTGCACTCTCAGGTGGATGAAAAAGATCCCATGGCACTATTTCGAAGAAGAGCGGGGAAGTTACTCCTGGTGTCCTGGCCAATATTTATCCCTCAATCAAATCAACATCACCAAAACAGATGATCTGGGAATTATCACATTGCTGTTTGTGGGAGCTTGCTGTGCGCAAATTGGCTGCCACGTTTCCCACATTACAACAGTGGCTACACTCCAAAAAGTACTTCAACTGTTCCATATAGTCACTTTCCCCTCCCCCCCCCCCCAACCTGGTCCATCCTTACTGTGGAAGACCACAGAAGTGTGACCCTTCATCTATTCTCCCCCTCCCTCTCGACAGAAAGGGAAAGACCAGTGGTGAAATTTGAACTGTAGACTGGACTTGTTCAAGATGTATGTGGGATCATTTAAAAAAAACATCAATGTCTTCACTTGCTGATTTGGAAATCAGATACGGGATGTCACTATGGAGGATTCTGTTGTAATACTTGCACTACACACATGGGACATTATCCCACTGCATGTTGCAAGACACTGTGCAATCGAATGCATTCTCCTTGTAGTTTTCCATTTCCAGCATTGCCCCATCGCTGTTTTTACTCCTGTGCACCTTGTCCAGCTGAACACGACCGGACGAAGGCCGAATCACTGAGAGATCAGATTGTTAGTAGGATATACACTCGTTATTAAGAGCTTCATGTTGAGGTTTCAGACCATCCTTTGGACCGCGATCTGTCCCTGTTAATCCAGCTCACAGCTTTCCACTTATCGTTTTCCTGCCCCTCTATCCTTCTGATCGATTTCCGAATTAAAGCTGTAATTCCACTTTACAATTTCCTGAAACTCGATCAGCCCAATGTTTCTGCCTTTGAGAGTCAGCAGTATGACTTTGACTCCCCTGCAAGTTTAGCTGCCTGTAACTTAAAGCAGAGGAATGGCATATCCTGACTATGTCACAAACTCTGCATTCTCGCTGGCTTGGGGGGGGGGGGGGTCCCTGTTTAACACCCACTCCCCAATCTATGGGGGAAAATGATCAACACTTTCAAAAATGAGAACATTTCTACTAAAACACGAATAATGACCACGTCTGGGTGAAATGGGAAACTCTACAAGTAGCTATGATTAAGGTAGACCATCCATTTAAATAGATTTCTTAAATCTACCAGAAGTTCAACACAGACCTGTCAACCTTTACTTTAGGCTCAGTGGGTAGCACTTGTGCCTCGGAGTCAGAAGGTTGTGTGTTCAAGTCCCACTCCAGAGACTAAAGCGCAAAAATCTAGGCTGATACTCCAGTGCAGTGCTGAGAGAGCGCTGCACTGTCGGAAGGGCTGTCTTGCGGATGAGACACTAAACTCCCTCCGTATTGCCTCTCCGACAGTGCAGTGCTCTCTCAAGTGGATGTAAAAGATCCCATGGCACTATTTCGAAACAGATTATCTTGGAATTATTACACCGCTGTGTGTGGGAGCTTGCTGTGTGCAAATTGGCTGCTGCTTTTCCCACATTACAACAGTGACTACATTGCATTTGCTGTAAAGCGCTATGGGACGTCTAGTGGTTGTAAAGGCACGATATAAATGTAAGTCTTTTCTTTACTTCTGGCCCCATGGTGTGCAGGAACCTGCTCTGTCGCAGTGGGTTTGGGAGTTCTGCCTGTTGCTCTGTGTCATCTCTGGAAAATAAAAATATTTGTAGTTCACAAGTTACTTTTATTTTCTTCCTCTACCCAGCAAAAAACTTTTTTTGGATCCTATTTGTTTTCTAAATTGGCCTATCTTTAATCCTGAATTTTTTTTTTTAAATGCAGACATTTCAGATTTTCTTTTCTCTGTGATTTTATTCCCAATGTACATTTCGTTGACCCCCATTCCTTGTTCACAGAGCTCACCACTTGGTCCCTGCTTCTTGCCTTTAGTGTCTGTTAGTGTCCCTCGCCTCTGAGGCAGAGGTTGTGGGTTCAAGTCCCACTCCAGGGACTTGAGCACGGAAATTCTAGGCTGACCTTCCAGTGCAGTGCTGAGGGAGTGCCGCACTGTCGGAGGGGCAGTACTGAGGGAGCGCCGCACTGTCGGAGGGGGCGGTACTGAGGGAGCGCCGCACTGTCGGAGGGGCGGTACTGAGGGAGCGCCGCACTGTCGGAGGGGCGGTACTGAGGGAGCGCCGCACTGTCGGAGGGGCGGTACTGAGGGAGCGCCGCACTGTCGGAGGGGCGGTACTGAGGGAGCGCCGCACTGTCGGAGGGGCGGTACTGAGGGAACGCCGCACTGTCGGAGGGGCGGTACTGAGGGAGCGCCGCACTGTCGGAGGGGCGGTACTGAGGGAGCGCCGCACTGTCGGAGGGGCGGTACTGAGGGAACGCCGCACTGTCGGAAGGGCGGTACTGAGGGAGCGCCGCACTGTCGGAGAGGCGGTACTGAGGGAACGCCGCACTGTCGGAGGGGCGGTACTGAGGGAGCGCCGCACTGTCGGAGGGGCGGTACTGAGGGAACGCCGCACTGTCGGAAGGGCGGTACTGAGGGAGCGCCGCACTGTCGGAGGTGCCGTCTTTCGGATGAGACGTTAAACTGAGGCGCTGTCAGGTGGACGTAAAAGATCCCATGGCACTTTGCTGTGTGCAAGTTGGCAGAGACGTCCGGTGGTTGTGAAAGACGCTATGTAAATGCAAGTCTTTTTTTTATTAAATATCTGGCTAGTTATTCGGATCAACCAAACCTGTTTGACACTCCTGATTGGCTGGACGGCTTATTAATATTCATACTCGGCTCACGATTGGTCTAGCGCGCTGTCAGTAAAGGGGTCTTTCCCTGCCTCGAAGCTTGGTTGAGCAGCCGGAGTTGTCTCAATATAAAAGCAGCACAATGAAGGTGAGGATGATTGCCTTGCTTTTTAATTGCAGGGTGGTTGAAATGTCTTTAGTCCTAAGGCTCGCCAACCGGTTCCCTGTGTATTGTAGGTACGTTGCAGAGATGCTGCTGAAGTCTGTCCCGTCCAAGAGGCAGAAGGAACAGGGATTGCGGTCTGTGGCCGAGATGCCGGGTCCTAGCGCTGTCCGGTTTGCATACGACCTGTTCTTCAATAAAGGGCTGGCCAGGTTGCACGAGCTGCAGGTAAGGACGCCGTGTGAAACTCTGCTGTCTGACATTTAAAAATCTGGAATCTGATTGTAGAGCCAGGATTTGACAGTACTGTGAATATTGGAATTTGGATGGAGAGATTTAAGGATGAAAATTCCTGCCCCTCTTAGAGGCAGAAATTTCAGTCAATCAATAGCTGTAATCTTAGTTTTTAGTAAACTTTACAGTGCATTTTAAAAGTTGGTTTAAAATGTATTTTGAATGTCTATCATTATAGTTTGATATTATTGACTTTAAAAAAAACTGTGTTCCTTAAGTGACTGACTTTAAATTCCACTGTCTTCTGACATATCCTCACAGTCCTGGTTGAGATGCCAGGTCATAGTGCTACATAATGCAAGGGAATAATAGTCTATTCCCTAATGGTCGTCATCTAAGCCTACATAACATTCATTGTGCTTATAAAATCATATCGCACAGGAGGCCATTTGGCCATCGAATGTGCTGCCTCTTTCAAAGCGCCATCCAATCAGCCCCACTTCCCTAATCTTTCTCTATAGCCCTTTCCTTTTTCAAATTATATATGCAATTCCCTTTTGAAAGTTACTTTTGAATCTGTTACCAGCACCTATCAGGCAGTTCGTTCCAGATCACAACTTGCTGTGTAAACTGAGAACTCTCCTCTTCACCCCTCTGCTTGTTGTTGAGTCCAGTTCGTTGGATATATTCAAAAGGGAGTTAGAAGTGGCCCTTACAGCTAAAGAGATCAAGGGGTATGGAGAGAAAGCAAGAAAGGGGTACTGAGGTGAATGATCAGCCATGATCTTATTGAATGGTGGTGCAGGCTCGAAGGGCCGAATCTATGTTTCTGCTTCTTTTGTCACTTAAATGTGTGTCCTCTGGTTACCGACCCGCCTGCCAGTGGGAACACTTTCTCCCTATCTACACTATCAAAACCCCTTGTAAATTGAAACTATGCAAATAATTCATTGTTTGAAGTGTCAGCTGTGGCTCAGTGGGTAGCACCCTCGCCTCTGAATCAGAAGGTTGTGGGTTCAAGTCCCACTCCAGGGACTCCAGCATAAAAATCTAGGCTGAAACTCCAATGCAGTGCTGCGGGAGCGCCGCACTGTCGGAGGGACAGTACTGAGGGAGTGCCGCACTGTCGGAGGGGCAGTACTGAGGGAGCGCCGCACTGTCGGAGGGGCAGTACTGAGGGAGCGCTGCACTGTCGGAGGTGCTGTCTTTCAGATGAGATGTTAAACCGAGGCACTGTCTGCTCTCTCAGGTGGATGTAAAAGATCCCATGGCACTATTTTGAATAAGAGCAGGGCAGTTCTCCCCAGTGTCCTGGGGCCAATATTTATCCCTCAATCAACATCACTGAAACAGATTATCTGGTCATTTATCACATTGCTGTGTGTGGGAGCTTGCTGTGAGCGTATTGGCTGCTGTGTTTCCTACATTACAACAGTGACTACACTTCAAAAATGACTTCATTGGCTGTAAAGCCCTTTTGGACATCGTGAGCCGGTGTTATTCCTGTACGAATGTTTAACCCCCTTGTGTTAAATTCCTCTTCAAATGCCTGAATCAATTAAGTACACAGAAGGAGCTAGTAAGGCCATGTTTAGCGTTTGTATGCGAGCAGTGCCAGTTGGAAAATGTACTCTGAGGTGCAGACTGAGAACAGTCCCTTCAGCCCACCAATCCTCTAATTATTCTGTCACAGACTCTCTACCAAGCTACCCGTTGATCTCCTATTTTAAGCAACACTAAGTTCCTGCCCCTATAAAACAAATTGACAAGTGCTGTTAATATTTCTTTACCCCTCAACCCCACCTTCGCAACAGATGTCCATCCAGTTCCTTTTTAAAGATGTCAATTGACCCCCTGTCAGCTGCTTACTCTGGAATTGTCCAGCCCCGCACGACATGCCCTGTGGGGCTGGGAGCTGCTTCTAATGAAATGCGCTGTGCTGTTGAAGTCAGTTTGTTTTGTGCTCGCTTCTTCTTCAAGATTCTCCGACTGCCGGTGAACTGAGGACTAAAGGGTTAAAGGATTATACTGTCTTCACTCGTTCTCTGTTCTTGTTTATTAGCTAGAGGGAAAGGCAAAGTATGGCCCTGTGTGGAAGGCACGTTTCGGGCCTATCCTGACTGTACACATTGCAGATCCTGCATTAATTGAACAAGTCTTGCGACAGGAAGGGAAGCATCCGATCCGTTCTGATTTGTCATCTTGGAAAGATTACAGGCAACACAGAGGACACGCTTACGGGCTCCTCACTGCGTGAGTAGAACCAAATAACTGAGCTTACAGCTGACTTAAAAGAAACTTGTGTGTGTATGAGTGAGAAAGTGCCAGTGTGTGTAAGAGAGAACGCGTATGTGTGTGAAACACTTCCACTCCCTCCATTTCAAAAGTACTTCATTGGCTGTAAAGCGCTTTGAGACGTCCAGTGATCGTGAAAGGCGCTATATAAATGCAAGTCAGTCTTTCTTTCCCATTACTGCTACTAGCTTTTTATTCCAGATTTAATTAACTGAATTTAAATTTCCCAGCCCCTGTAGTGGGATTTGAATTCATGTCTGGGGATCATTAGTCCAGGTCTCTGGCTTCACTATCTAGTGACATAACCACTACACTACTGTTCCTGATATTGATAAGCTTGTGGATAACACTGCCATAAGTGATCAGACAGGGTCACTGCTCCTGCTGCTGATTCCTGACCATTGCTGTAACAGGCACGTTTACCGTTGGACTGTCTCAGATCTGTAATTCATCGAAAATTTCCATCGATCTGTTGCCAGCTGCATGACCCAGAGGCTGTTGCTGATTTTACTTTTTAGTCATCACGACTGACTTGCGTGCTTCTTTCAGTCTTTGACTGTAAAACTTAAGGGATTTGTCCCAAGTCCCTTATTCAGCAGCTGTAGGCAAAACAAGGAGTGACGGAGTAAGCCTGCTGAGTCTGCCCCTCCATCAGTAGGTGAAGGGCTGAGTAATAAAGGCTTCGGAAGCAACCCTCGCACTTCAAGGACAGCTCCAAGGTGCAAGCTCCGCCCCCAGAAGGAAACGAGCAACCGATTTACGTCAGAAAAGAATTATCTGCTGGACAGTCAGAAAAAAAGCCGTCACTTGTGGGGGGTGACCACCAGCAGGGCCATCAATACAAGATCGTCACAAAATGCTGCAGTACAGAGAGACCTGGAGGTCCTTGTGCATGAAACACAGCAAGTTAGTATGCAGGTTCAACAAGTAATCAGGAAGGCAAATGGAATGTTGGCCTTTATTGCAAAGGGGATAGAGTATAAAAGCAGAGAAGTCCTGTTACAACTGTACAGGTATTGGTGAGGCCACACCTGGAGTACTGCAAACAGTTTTCGTCTCCGTATTTAAGGAAGGATATACTTGCATTGGAGGCTGTTCAGAGAAGATTCACTAGGTCAATTCCGGAGATGAGGGGGTTGACTTATGAAGATAGGTTGAGTAAGTTGGGTCTATATACATTGGAGTTCAGAAGAATGAGAGGTGATCTTATCGAAATATGTAAGATAATGAGAGGGCTTGACAAGGTGGATGCAGAGAGGATATTTCCATTGATAGGGGAAACTAAAACTAGGGGACATAATCTCAGAATAAGGGGCCGCCCATTTAAAACTGAGATGAGGAGGAATTTCTTCTCTCAGAGGGTTGTAAATCTGTGGAATTCTCTGCCCCAGAGAGTTGTGGAAGCTGGGTCATTGAATATATTTAAAACAGAGATAGACAGATTTTTGAGCGATAAGGGAATAAAGGGTTATGGGGAGCGGGCGGGGAAGTGGAGCTGAGTCCATGATCAGATCAGCCATGATCTTATTGAATGGCGGAGCAGGCTCAAGGGGCCAAATGGCTGACTCCTGCTCCTATTTCTTATGTTCTTATAAATCCAATAAGGAATTCAGGAGAAATGTTTTTACCCAGAGAGTGGTGAGAATATGGAACTCGCTGCCACAGGGAGTGGTTGAGGCGATAGCAGAGATACATTTAAGAGGAAGCTGGATAAACACATGAGGGAGAAAGGAATCGAAGGACATGGTGATGGGATGGGAGGAGGCTGGTATGGAGCACGGATCAGTTGGGCTGAATGGCCTGTTTCTGTGCTGTACATCCAATGTAATAGCTTTTCTCTCAAACCATTTCAAATAACCCATTCAAAAGCTCTCAGTTTCATATCGGGATCTTGAGCTGAAACTGACCAAGTGCTTCACCGATGTTATCACCAGAAGAATGAAGGGTGAAGATTGAAGGCAGTTTATCCACACATAGGATGTTATTAGAACATGGAATGCTTTAGCACAAGGGGCTGTGGAGGTCGAGGCGACTGGGTAAATTGGCCAATCTCACGCTCCCAACAGGGAGTTGTGCTCAAAGGGGGATGCGGTCAGATAATTAACCCCACCATGTTGCAGTCCTTTCTCTGATGCATGCTCCCTTTGAGCAGGGGGAGTTCTCCCCACTGTCCTGGGCCAATATTTATCCTTCAACCAACATCACTGAAACAGATTATCGGCTCATTATCAAATTGCTGTTTGTGGGAGCTTGCTGTGCGCAAATTGGCTGCCGCTTTTCCTACATCATCATCATAGGCAGTCCCTCGAAATCGAGAAAGACTTGCTTCCACTCTCAAAGTGAGTTCTCAGGTGACTGGACAGTGCAATACGGGAATTACAGTCTCTGTCACAGGTGGGACAGATAATCGTTGAGGGAAGGGGAGGGTGGGACAGGTTTGCCGCACGCTCCTTCCGCTGCCTGCGCTTGATTTCTGCATGCTCTCGGCGACGAGACTCAAGGTGCTCAGCGCCCTCCCAGATGCACTTCCTCCACTTAAGGCGGTCTTTGGCCAGGGACCCCCAGGTGTCGGTGGGGATGTTGCATTTTATCAAGGAGAGTGTCCTTGTAACATTTCCTCTGCCCACCTGGGGCTCGCCTGCCGTGTAGGAGTTCCCAGTAGAGCACTTGCCCTGGTCGGCTGCGTTTCCGACATTGCAACAGTGACTACATTTCAAAAAGTACTTCATTGGCTGTAAAGCGTTTGGGAGGTGCTGAGATCGTGACAGGCGCTATATAAATGCAAGTTCTTTCTCGCTTCTCCCTCCCCTCATAACATCACTTTAAAAAGAATTAGGTATTTGAAAAGCAAGAATATAAAATAATGCAGTGGAGGAGCAGGAAATGGAGTGAAAATAGATCGGCCCACTTGAAGAGCTTGCACCAGACCTGGAGCAGAAGCGAATGGCCTTTGTCCTGTTGAGCTGACTGTATTGGAGCTGTCAGTGGCCCCTTACCCTGCAAAAGATAATGATGGTTAATGTATATAAAGGTACCCTGTGGCCCTGCGACCTTGTGACCAGCGAGCCGTTGGCCATCGCTGTTATTTCAGCTGTGCTCAGCGTATTTCCTTCTTGCAGGGAGGGGGCAGAGTGGCAGAAGTTACGCAGCACCCTCAGTGCACACATGCTGAAGCCCAAGGAAGTGGCGGTGTACAGCGGTGTCCTCAACGAGGTGGTCACCGACCTAGTCCACAGGCTCCACCACCAGCGCACCGAGAACGGCCGAGCCCTGGTGAAGGACCTGGCAGGAGAGTTCTACAAGTTCGGTTTGGAAGGTGAGGGCTGCAAACGGCAAGAGGGGCAAAGGAAGGAAATCCCGCCAGCGCCCCCCCCCCCCCCGACAGATTCTCATTTCCTTGAGTTGATTTGCCATCCAGCCTGACTTGAATCCTGCTCATCCGAATAAAGCGGTGTCCTCGTCAATGGCCCACTTCTTGTAAATTGTAAAAGACTTGAGCGTAGAGCCCAAATCGATGCTGTCCAACTACACCTCCCTTATCTGAACTCATCCCTCAACCAACGTCACTCAAACAGATGACCTGGTCGTTATCACATTGCTGTGTGTGGGAGCTTGCTGTGCGCAAATTGGCTGCCGTGTTTCCCACATTACAACAGTGACCACACTCCAAAAGTGCTTCATTACTCTGCGCCAGCAATGTCCTCCTCCGAGCACTGAGTTAAGGCACGTGGTCCTACTGCTCGAGGAGGGCCTTTCTCGTTCCCATAGCAACCACTCCTCTTAATTCAAAGTTGCTGAATTCAAATGATTCCAACTTTTTAAAGCGCAAAAAACGCAAAAAGTTGATTTTATCAGTGGTGGACTGCATGTGGCTTCAAGAATAAAGGCACTGACGCAATCAACTTTGTGGGTCTCTGGACATGTATAGGAGATCACTCGGTATCCGAAGGAAATCTGCCGTCCTTACCTGGTCGGGCCTACATGTGACTCCAGACCCACAGCAATGTGGTTGACTTTAAACTGCCCTCTGAGATGGCCTACCAAGCCAACTCAGTTGTACCAAACAGCTACAAAAAGAACAGCGATTCTTCTCTCAGGCAATTAGGGATGGGCAATAATTGCTGGCCTTGCCGGCGTTGCCAAATCCCATGAATGAATTTTTTTAGAAAAATAGGCCTGTGGAGACTGTGAACCAATGGACCTAAGGGAGAGAGCAGCCCATGGAAGCCGTACTGCTGAAACTGGACCAAAATTAAAGGGCCTTCTGTCAATTGAGGCTAAATTCAGGTCCCAGAAGTAATAGTGTGCTGAACCACTTGGCCCTAAATAATATTGTGTGATTACTGAGGTGGTTTTTAATTTCCATAATCAGTAATCTCTTTCCACCTCTGCTCGTGCTCCCAGGCATCTCTGCCGTGCTCTTTGAGACACGGATTGGCTGCCTCAAGGCTGACGTTCCCAAAGAAACGGAAGATTTTATCCAGTCGATTAACACCATGTTTCAAATGACGCTCATCACCATGGCGATGCCGAAGTTTCTGCACAAAATCTACCCGGAACCCTGGCGGAAATTCGTCGCCTGCTGGGATTTCATGTTCGCTTTTGGTAAGTGAGAGGCCGCCATGATGCGGAGTGATGTCCGACACAATGTGTCGAGGCTGAGGAAGTGGGGAGGGATGGAAGAGGAATGTTGCTCAGGCATGCTTCACCACAAAGGGCAGGCACTGTAACATCACTTCAAATGAAATTGGATCGGTATTGGAAAAGGAAGAATATAGAAGGATATGGGGAAATTAGAGTAAACAGCTAGCACCACCTGCCGCCCACTGCCCCCCCCCACCCACTGCCGACATTAGGCAGACGCTGTAGAACTAACAGTGTGTACAATCCCACTTGGAACAGGAGACTGTGTCAGGAGCAGAGATGTGTTGTGCTCCTCCAACAGGGGTTCACTGCGGTTAGTGGCGGTCAGGGAAAGTGATGCTATGCCTGGCCTTATCCTTGAACGTATTCCTACATTACGACAGTGGATACACTCCAAAAGCGCTTTGAGACGTCCAGTGGTCGTGAAAGGCGCTATATAAATGCAAGTCTTTTTTTCCTTTATTTTGCAATTATTTTTTTAAATGGCAGCTAAAGGACACATAGACAGAAGGATGGTGGAAATTCAACAGAAATTAGCGAGAAGGGAACCAATCGAGGGGAAGTACCTGACCTACTTCCTGTCGTCCCAGAATCTCTCAATGCCAACCATTTATGGCAATGTCACCGAGCTGTTACTCGCTGGTGTGGACACAGTAAGTGCTTGTCGACATTTATTCTTGTGATGTTTCCGATTCTGTGATATTCAACCGGGGGGTCATTTTAACCAAATTCGCTGGACGGGAATCCTGTTGGATCTGGTGGGAATCCCACGGGATCTGGTGGAATACCCGTTGTGCACCCTACTCCAATATGAACTTTCCATTGACTTCAATGTTGGGCTCTGTGATGGGGATAGGCTGGTATCACATCCAAGGGCAATGCTGTCCTCTGCCGATGTTGGCACACAGGGCCCACTGGCCAACAAGGGCCATTGGTAAATGGCTTCCCACGTATTTGAGGGATATTTAAGGCATTTGTAACACCCCAGTTGAGAACAAACAGCAGAGACTCACGGGTCAAAATTCGGTTCATAAGAACATAAGAAATAGGAGCACTGAGTACTCATTGAGGTGAGGTTAAAGACTGAGACGTCCCACTGCGCGCCCGGCCGCCACACACGTAGTGACGTCATCGAGCGTGCAGCGCCCCCTGGCTGCCGCCGCTCAAGGTGGCAGGACAGCGGGAGGTCCCGGGTCAGTAGCGTCCAGGGATCAAGTTAAGTGTTTTTTTTAATGTTTATTTGCATTTCAGAATTAACGGGGCCGGTGGGGAAGTGTGGGTGAGGGAAAGCGTCGGAAACACTTCTCTTTCATCTCGCATGCCGGCAGCCTACCGCGGGGAAATCCGGTCGGCCACCTGAGACGCCGCTGCCTTTCCGCCCGAGGGCGAGTGTGCAACGCCACTTTTAGCGCTGCTCTCTCATCTTTGGGCGGCGTAACTGAACTTTGCACAGTTTGAGGCGGCACCTACCGCCCGCCGTTCAAATCGGCACTCGGCCGGTGACACCGCCTCAAAAATGGCGGGACCGAATTTCCAGCCCCGAGAGTTGGCCTGGAATCATCTGATCTGCACTGCTCGATACTACAACTGGGTGGTCACCCCCTCCCTTTTCCGTGCCAGTGTTGAGCTGATCGCTGTTCCCCCGCTCTCTTTCCTGTAGATTTCCAGCACAATGTCGTGGGCACTATACGAGTTGTCCAGGCACCCAGACGTTCAGGCAGCCCTGCACCGCGAAATCAAACAGACGCTTGGAGACAAGCCCATCCCCTCGGCCGCTGACGTGGCAAAGATGCCCTTCCTGAAAGCTATTGTGAAGGAAACACTGAGGTGAGGTCAAAGACTGAATGTTGCTACCCTCCAAGCAATGTTCCCTCGAAAATGTTGATGTCGTCCGTGGCCAGTTTTTTCAATGGCACCTTTAGATAGTTTGTGTGGCCGCCCAATGTGAGCGGCCCGTGAGTTACCTTCAAGATTGCTGCACACATGCGCAGCTTCGAGGGCAGATTGCCGGCAAGTGTGAGGTGCCCCTTCCACACGGTCGATGCTCTGTTCTGCACCTCCCCGCCACAACAGCCAGGGGTTTGGTGTCTGGAGGACTGCAGTCACACATTTCCAACCTGAAAATGATTTGCAAAATGGTGTTGGATTTGTTTTCTTCACGGAGTGGGCAACTTATCAGAAAGCGAGCGAAGGTGGTCATCCAATGGGGGAGGGACTGAAAGCTCACTGACCTCGCGCCTGCAGAGGAATGAGCGTGGATCTAGCCCAGGATGGCAGCCTGCCCTCTCTGCTGGTCGTAAAGGCGAACCATGAAATGAGGTTGGGTCGCTGTAATTTATGCACCCTGTGAGCATGCTCATAGGTTTGTGGAACTGTTGACACGCCACGGCGCACCACCTTGCCGTCCGGAGGAGGCGGGGGTCCCCAATGTCGTGCTCTCTCCGCAGGAGCCCTCCCACTATTTATTGGGGACTTGGCCTGGAGGGTGTTGCACGGAGCAGTCCCATGCAATCAGTTTTTAAGTCGGCTCACGGACTTCCGGGCCCACCTGCAATTTCTGCAGTCTGGAGGAGTCCGTGTTTCACATGCATGTACAGTGTGTCAGGTTGCAGCCCCTCTTCCAATATTTGAAGGGGCTGCTCCTCGATGTCTGACTGCAGTTTTTCCCCCCCCCTGAATTGGTTGGGTGTTTATCTGTTTTTTTTGCCTCTCCCAGGAGATCACATGGCTCCGGTTGGGGTGGAGTGTAGAATGTTTCGCTGTAAGGGGTGTCGCAGTTGTGTGGGGCAGACTGGTTGGGCTGGGTGCTCTTTACCTTTCCGTCATTGTTCATAGGTTTATATGTAACCGTCAGGGCTGCTGACCGAGGGCCGTGCGGCTCTTTGTTGACCGGCGCGGACACAATGGGCCAAACTGGCCTCCTTCTGCGCTGTAAATTTCTATGTTTCTATGTTCTATGTTTCAGTCCCACGCTCCTGATCTTTGGGCACCCTGTGCGGAGGGGAGCGGGCAGGTCGGAAGGCCTCCTCATAGGATTGCTCCTGGGCCTGGCCAAGGGGGCCATTAACCGGTCCAGGCAGCGGGCGGTCGAGGGGGTCGTTCAGCCCGACTGCCTGCCTCTCTTCCACGGTTACATCCGAGCCAGGGTGTCCCTGGAGATGGGGCACGTGGTGCCTTCCGCGAGAAGTGGGCGCTGGAGGGACTGGAGTGCATCATCACCCCCGGCAACCAAATTTTAATTTGACCGTTTAAAGTTAAAAGTTTAATTTGTTTAATTTGTCTGTTTTACTGTCCCTTTAATAAGGGGGCACTTGATTTATAGGTTCATTGAAATAGTTGTAGAGCTGTTGAGTTGGGAGTGGCTTAGCCAGTCACGTGATGTTCACAAGACTCAATAAAACCCCAGCCAGTTGGGTTCGGGGGATCCACGATGGGGCAGGTGGTTGTGAGCCTGGTGGATGAACCAGTAATGTGCAGTGTGATTGTTAAACCTTTGCTAATAAACCAACTAGTTCTTTATAGCAACGTGTTGCTATGAATTCTTAAGCAAAGAACCCATGAAGCAAATGCATTACAGTCGCCCTGACTCAAATGCCAGCAGATGTGAGCCCACCGCCCAAAAGTGTCCCTTTGACGAGCCGCCGTCTCGCCGGATTTTCAGACGAGCGAGCTATAATCCAAGCTCTCGGCAACGAACCTTTCCTGACTGAAGCTGATTCAAATAAAGGGAGGGGGCTCCCATTGGGTCAGCTGATAGTGAGGGGTGGGAGGAGGCTCGTGTGGAGCATAAATGCCGGCACGGACCCGTTGGGCCAAATGGCCTGTTTCTGTGCTGTACGTTCGATGTAATTCGGCATTAAATTTCACAGAATTGGCAGTCTTACTCCGAGAGGCTTCTTCCGGCTTTCCCTGGGCCTGTAATGAGCTGACAGACTTCCCTACGTGTTGGGAGCTCTAGAGAAATACTTCTTTTTGGCAGGACTGGCGTGGGAAGTGGGCGAATGACAGTAGGGGGTGCTGTTCTGCGGTTGGAGTGGAGGCATGCTGGTGGCTCAAAATAAAGGGAGCTGGATGCATCGTTACCCGACTGGGGGGTGTGCCTGACGCTGACACTGGCCGCCTATAAAGCGGAGAAAGCAGTCAACTCCCAAGCAGGGACATCCATCATCAGAAACACACAGAGCAGTGGTGAGAGAAATGACTGGGAACATCAGGACTACACGAGGGTATTCTGACTGAAACATAATGTACCATTTTTCCACTTTCTAGGCTTTATCCTGTAATCCCGGGTAACGCTCGTGTGATTCCAGATAAAGATATCCAAATCGGAGAATACATCATTCCCCAAAAAGTAAGGAGTGTAGAGATTTGTAAGATTTTTTTTTAATCCAGAGGGTGTGGAAGTTCCCAACTACCTGGGCCCTAAGCGCCTCTCTCCTCCTTTTTAAGACCTACCTCTTTGATCAAGCTTTTGGTCTTGTCCTAATATCTCCTTATGTGGCTCGGTATCAAATTTTGTCTGATAACGCTCCTGTGAAGCGCCTTGGGACGTTTTACTACGTTAAAGGCACTATATAAATGCACGTTGTTGTGCCATGCTTGGTGGGTCCAGAAGCAATGTGTATAAAAGTGCAGTGCAGACTTACCTTTACCTTCCTCCTGATACATGCAACTCCTTCCTCAATCGCAGCCCGGGACAAGGGGCCCGGTGACTGCATGTACTCGCGCAGCAACCTCCCTCCATGCAGCCGGCACCTGTGCTTTTACTGGAGGGGCAGGGTCTTCAACCTCAAATAGGGTCACCCTCCCTCAGTGGCCCTTCTGCAGCAGCACCTCCAACTAATCAACAAAGGGAACGCAGTTGCTCACACACCTCCGCAGTGCCATTGTAATCAATTTCTCCACTTGTCTGACCACGCCACAACTTTCCCCTTTAGTGACCAGCGGCAGCCCTTTAAGAGCTGCTGTCTTGCCGGATTTTCAGGCATCTGTGCTATAATCCAAGCACTTGGCAGTGACTGTAACCTATTCAAATTAAGGGGAAGGACCCTCATTGGAAAAACTGGGCCAGCCCCACATTCTGCTGGAGGTGCAGAAGAGCCTGTGCAACAGGCCATCTTAACCCCATTATTGACCAATTGCAGCTTGTATCCAAGTTTCCCTGTATTTTTTGGGGGGGGACGCGGGCCTTTTAACTTTTTGCGCGTAAGTGGTTATTCCTATTGAAAAGCCGGTGAGCAGCCTGCGCGGGACCTCCAGACCGCTGCACGGCCACACGCCTTAATGGAAACGTTGCTTATATCCTGATAATCACATAATAAAAGGGGTTGTTATGTTCTAAGTGTTTAGTTTATCCATAAGTTTATGATTTCTGATGTCTTTGTGTTTTATTGCAACAATTTGAGTCAGTCAGCTGGAAGAGGTTTCCTTAAATAAATTTGTATATAGCGGTGTGTGACGGAGCGGTGTGACAGAGTAGTGTGTGACGGAGCGGGCGACAGAGTAATGTGTGACGGAGCAGGGTGATGGAGTGGTGTGTGACAGAGTAGTGTGTGACGGAGCAGGGTGATGGAGTGGTGTGTGACAGCAGGGTGACGGAGCGGGGTGACGGAGTAGTGTGTGACAGAGCAGGGTGATGGAGTGGTGTGACGGAGCATGGTGACAGAGTAGTGTGTGACGGAGCAGGGTGATGGAGTGGTGTGACGGAGTAGTGTGTGACGGAGCAGGGTGATGGAGTGGTGTGACGGAGCGGGATGACAGAGTAGTGTGTGACAGAGCAGGGTGATGGAGTGGTGTGTGACAGAGTAGTGTGTGACGGAGCAGGGTGATGGAGTGGTGTGATGGAGTAGTGTGACGGAGCGGTGTGACGGAGCGGTGTGACGGAGTAGTGTGTGACAGAGCAGGGTGACGGAGTGGTGTGACGGAGCGGTGTGACGGAGTAATGTGTGACGGAGTAATGTGTGACGGAGCGGTGTGTGACGGAGCGGTGTGTGACGGAGCGGTGTGTGACGGAGCGGTGTGTGACAGATTGGTGTGACGGAGTAATGTGTGACGGAGCGGGGTGACGGAGCGGGGTGACAGAGTAGTGTGTGACGGAGCAGGGTGATGGAGTAGTGTGTGACGGAGTAGTGTGTGACGGAGCAGTGTGTGACAGAGCAGGGTGACGGAGCGGTGTGTGACAGAGCAGGGTGATGGAGTGGTGTGACGGAGCAGGGTGACGGAGTAGTGTGTGATGGAGCAGGGTGACGGAGCGGGGTGACGGAGTAGTGTGTGACAGAGCAGGGTGATGGAGTAGTGTGTGACAGAGCAGGGTGATGGAGTAGTGTGTGACAGAGCAGGGTGATGGAGTAGTGTGTGACAGAGCAGGGTGATGGAGTAGTGTGTGACAGAGCAGGGTGATGGAGTAGTGTGTGACAGAGCAGGGTGATGGAGCGGGGTGACGGAGTAGTGTGTGACGGAGCAGGGTGACGGAGTAGTGTGTGACGGAGCAGGGTGACGGAGTAGTGTGTGACGGAGCAGGGTGACGGAGTAGTGTGTGACAGAGCAGGGTGATGGAGTGGTGTGACGGAGCGGTGTGACGGTTTAGTGTGTGACAGAGCAGGGTGATGGAGTGGTGTGACGGAGCGGTGTGACATAATGAACAGGAAATGCGTCTGCATGAACTGTTTTGCCTTACTAATCAATCACACGCACACACATCTATATTACATAGAATTACATACAGCACAGAAACCGGCCAATCGCCCAACTGGTTGGTGCCGGTGTTTATGCTCCCTCCAACCCCTCTTCATCTCACCCTATCAACATATCCGTCTATTCCTTTCTCCCTCGTGTTTATTCAGCTTCCCCTTAAATGCACCTCTGCTTTTCACCTCAACCACTCCCTGTGGCAGCGAGTTCCACATTCTCACCACTCTCTGGGTAAAGATGTTTCTCCTGAATTCCCCATTGGATTTATTGGTGACTGTCTTGTATTTATGACCCCCAAGCTCTGGTCTCCCCCACTACTGGATACATCGTCTCCACGTCTACCCTATGGAAACCCTTCACAATCTTAGTGTAGCTTTTTCCGTATCAAATCCCTGCTCAAGATCTCTATTAGGTATGTGAAATAAT
This sequence comes from Pristiophorus japonicus, assembly GCF_044704955.1. NCBI lineage: Eukaryota > Metazoa > Chordata > Chondrichthyes > Pristiophoridae > Pristiophorus > Pristiophorus japonicus. The sequence continues at coordinate 37,877,158 of NC_092010.1, forward strand.
ATATAAAATAATGAATGAAAAAAGATCACACAAGCGATTCTTACATTGAGCAGCAAAATCAGTTGTAATCTGCACCCTGAGACATGCAGGGCATTTAATAAAAAGCTTCCGGGAGATTTGTTTTTTTAAATTAATCTTGAAGGTGTGCACTTGAGGTAGAGTGCAAGGGGAATACTGCTGCACCCTCCTGGTAACCTTGTGTTTTGATAGCTTCTAGCTCAGTGGGCAGCACCTTCGCCTGAGTCAGAAGGTTGTGGGTTCAACTCCCACTCCAGAGACTTGTGCACTAAATCTAGGCTGACACTCCCAGTACAGTGCTGAGGGAGCGCCGCACTGTCGGAGGGGCAGTACTGAGGGAGCGCCGCACTGTCGGAGATGCAGTACTGAGGGAGCGTCGCACTATCAGAGGGGCAGTACTGAGGGAGTGCCGCACTGTGGGAGGGGCAGTGCTGAGGGAGCACCGCACTGTCGGAGGGGCAGCGCTGAGGGAGCGCCGCACTGTCGGAGGGACAGTGCTGAGGGAGCGCCGCACTGTCGGAGGGGCAGTCCTGAGGGAGCGCCGCACTGTCGGAGGGGCAGTGCTAAGGGAGTGCCGCACTGTCAGAGGGACAGTACTGAGGGAGCGCCGCACTGTCGGAGGGGCAGTACTGAGGGAGCGCCGCACTGTCGGAGGGGCGGTACTGAGGGAGTGCCGCACTGTCGGAGGGGCAGTGCTAAGGGAGTGCCACACTGTCGGAGGGACAGTACTGAAGGAGCGCCGCACTGTCGGAGAGGCAGTACTGAGGGAGCGCCGCACTGTCGGAGGGACAGTACTGAGGGAGCGCCGCACTGTCGGAGGGGCAATGCTGAGGGAGTGCTGCACTGTCGGAGGTGCCGTCTTTCGGATGAGACGATAAACCGAGGCCCCGTCTGCCCTCTCAGGTGGACGTAAAAGATCCCATGGCACTATTTTGGAGAAGAGCAATGGGAGTTCTCCCCGGTGTCCTGGGGCCAATATTTATCCCTCAATCAACTTAACAAAAACAGATTATCTGGTCATTATCACATTGCTGTGTGTGGGAGCTGTGCACAAATTAGCTGCAGTATTTCCCACATTACAACAGTGACTACACTCCAAAAAATACTTCATTGTGTGTAAAGCGCTTTGAGACATCTGGTGGTTATGAAAGGCGCTATATAAACGCAAGTTTTTTTTTTCTTTCTGCTCATGGTTCTGATTTTGCTCTGATGATTCTGAATGGTCTTCATTCTTCTATCCAGACCCTGATTACTCTGTGTCACTATGCAACCTCACGAGATGAGGAGGTTTTCCCCGACCCCGACTGCTTTCAGCCGAAGCGATGGCTTCGCAAGGATGAGAGCTTTCATCCCTACGCGTCCATCCCATTTGGAATTGGGAAGCGGAGCTGCATTGGAAGAAGAATTGCTGAGCTCGAGGTCTACCTGGCTCTGGTTCGAGTAAGTGGGGGAGTCTGGGCTCTGCCGGACACTGTAGGGAATGGGCTGACTGTCTCGGGACTATGGTACTCAGTACATGCAAATCATAGACATTTACGGCACAGACAGAGGCCATTTCGGCCCATTGTGTCCGTGCCGGCCGACCAAGAGCTACCCAGCCTAATACCACTTTCCAGCTCTCGGTCCGTAGCCCTGTAGGTTACAGCACTTCAAGCGCACATCCAAGTACTTTTCAGATGTGGTGAGGGTTTCTGCCTCTACCACCCTTTCAGGCCGTGAGTTCCAGACCCCCACCGCCCTCTGTGTGAAGAAATTTCTCAAATCCCCTCTTAAACCTCCCCCCCAATTACTTTAAATGTATGCCCCCTGGTTATTGACCTCTCTGCCAAGGGAAATAGGTCAGTCCTATCCACTATATCTGGGCCCCTCATAATTTTATACACACAAAAATGGAATAGTAGCACTAGCTGACTCAGTCGTGCAAGTGTAAGATCTGTACTGGTTGTTGACTTGTTGACCATTTCCAAATGGTGGTTTTATCAATAACTAGGAACAGGAGTAGGCCATTCAGCCCCTCGAGCCTGCTCTGCCATTCAGTCAGATCCTGGCTGGTCTGCACCTACCTCAACTCCATTTTCCCACCTTTACTCCTGATCCCTCGATCCCCTTACCAAATAAAATTCTATCGATCTCAGTCTTGAAAGCTCCAATTGACCTCCAGCATCAACAGCTTTTTGGGGGAGAGAGTTCCAGATTCCCACGGCTCTTTGTGTGAAGAAGTGCTTCCTGACATCACCCCTGAACGGCCTGGCTCTAATTTTAAGGTGATGCCCCCTTGTTCTGCATTTCCCCCACCAGAGGAAACAGTTTCTCTCTCTCTATCTACCCTATCGAATCCTTTCAACATTTTAAACATTTGATCAGATCCCCCATCGACTGTCGAAACTCGAGGGAAAGCAAGCCAACATTCATAGAAACATAGAAAATAGGTGCAGGAGTAGGCCATTCGGCCCTTCGAGCCTGCACCACCATTCAATATGATCATGGCTGATCCTCTATCTCAACACCATATTCCCGCTTTTTCCCCATACCCCTTGATGTCTTTTGTGTCTAGAAATCTATCTATCTCCCTCTTAAATATATTCAGTGACTTGGCCTCCACAGCCACTGTGGTAGAGAATTCCACAGGTTCACCGCCCTCTGAGTGAAAACATTTCTCCTCATCTTGGTCCTAAATTTCCTACCCCGTATCCTGAGACTGTGACCCCTTGTTCTGGACTTCCCAGCCTGGGGAAACATCCTCCCTGCATCCAGTCTGTCCAACCCAGTCAGAATTTTATACCTTTCAATGAGATCCCCTCTCATTCTTCTAAATAGTGAACACAGGCCTAGTCGACCCAATCTCTCCTTATACGACAGTCCTGCCATCCCAGGAATCAGTCTGGTGAACCTTCGCTACACTGCCTCTATGGCAAGTATATCCTTCCTTAGGTAAGGAGACCAAAACTGCACACAATACTCCAGGTGCGGTCTCACCAAGGCCCTGTGTAACTGTAGTAAGACATCCTTGCTCCTGTACTCAAATCCGTTGCAATGAAGGCCAACATACCATTTGCCTTCCGAACTGCTTGCTGCACCTGCATGTTTGTTTTCAATGACTGGTGTATAAGGACACCCAGGTCCCTCTGTACATCGACACTTCCCAAGCTTATCATCATTTAAATAATACTTTGTCCTTATGTTTTCCTACCAAAGTGGATAACTTCACATTTATCCACGTTATACTGCAAATGGTTCTCATAATTTAACCCTTTAAGCCCTGGTATCATTCTGATGAATGCAGTGTGTGTAGAAACATTTACTGTGATGGTGCAGTGTGTAGAAACGTTTACTGTGGTGGTGCAGTGTGTAGAAACATTTACTGTGGTGGTGCAGTGTGTAGAAACATTTACTGTGGTGGTGCAGTGTGTGTAGAAACGTTTACTGTGATGGTGCAGTGTGTGTAGAAACATTTACTGTGATGGTGCAGTGTGTGTAGAAACATTTACTGTGATGGTGCAGTGTGTGTAGAAACATTTACTGTGGTGGTGCAGTGTGTGTAGAAACATTTACTGTGGTGGTGCAGTGTGTGTAGAAACATTTACTGTGATGGTGCAGTGTGTGTAGAAACGTTTACTGTGATGGTGCAGTGTGTAGAAACATTTACTGTGATGGTGCAGTGTGTGTAGAAACATTTACTGTGATGGTGCAGTGTGTAGAAACATTTACTGTGATGGTGCAGTGTGTAGAAACGTTTACTGTGGTGGTGCAGTGTGTAGAAACATTTACTGTGATGGTGCAGTGTGTAGAAACATTTACTGTGATGGTGCAGTGTGTGTAGAAACATTTACTGTGATGGTGCAGTGTGTAGAAACATTTACTGTGGTGGTGCAGTGTGTAGAAACATTTACTGTGGTGGTGCAGTGTGTAGAAACATTTACTGTGGTGGTGCAGTGTGTAGAAACTTTTACTGTGATGGTGCAGTGTGTAGAAACATTTACTGTGATGGTGCAGTGTGTGTAGAAACATTTACTGTGATGGTGCAGTGTGTAGAAACATTTACTGTGATGGTGCAGTGTGTAGAAACATTTACTGTGATGGTGCAGTGTGTAGAAACTTTTACTGTGATGGTGCAGTGTGTAGAAACATTTACTGTGATGGTGCAGTGTGTAGAAACTTTTACTGTGATGGTGCAGTGTGTAGAAACATTTACTGTGATGGTGCAGTGTGTAGAAACGTTTACTGTGATGGTGCAGTGTGTAGAAACATTTACTGTGATGGTGCAGTGTGTAGAAACATTTACTGTGATGGTGCAGTGTGTAGAAACTTTTACTGTGATGGTGCAGTGTGTGTAGAAACATTTACTGTGGTGGTGCAGTGTGTAGAAACTTTTACTGTGATGGTGCAGTGTGTAGAAACATTTACTGTGATGGTGCAGTGTGTGTAGAAACATTTACTGTGATGGTGCAGTGTGTAGAAACATTTACTGTGATGGTGCAGTGTGTAGAAACATTTACTGTGGTGGTGCAGTGTGTAGAAACTTTTACTGTGATGGTGCAGTGTGTGTAGAAACATTTACTGTGGTGGTGCAGTGTGTAGAAACTTTTACTGTGATGGTGCAGTGTGTAGAAACATTTACTGTGATGGTGCAGTGTGTGTAGAAACATTTACTGTGGTGGTGCAGTGTGTAGAAACTTTTACTGTGATGGTGCAGTGTGTAGAAACATTTACTGTGATGGTACAGTGTGTAGAAACGTTTACTGTGATGGTGCAGTGTGTGTAGAAACATTTACTGTGATGGTGCAGTGTGTAGAAACATTTACTGTGATGGTGCAGTGTGTGTAGAAACATTTACTGTGTTTGTGCAGTGTGTGTAGAAACATTTACTGTGTTTGTGCAGTGTGTGTAGAAACATTTACTGTGATGGTGCAGTGTGTAGAAACATTTACTGTGATGGTGCAGTGTGTAGAAACATTTACTGTGATGGTGCAGTGTGTAGAAACATTTACTATGATGGTGCAGTGTGTAGAAACATTTACTGTGATGGTGCAGTGTGTAGAAACATTTACTGTGATGGTGCAGTGTGTAGAAACATTTACTGTGATGGTGCAGTGTGTAGAAACATTTACTGTGATGGTGCAGTGTGTAGAAACATTTACTGTGATGGTGCAGTGTGTAGAAACATTTACTGTGATGGTGCAGTGTGTGTAGAAACATTTACTGTGATGGTGCAGTGTGTAGAAACATTTACTGTGATGGTGCAGTGTGTGTAGAAATATTTACTGTGATGGTGCAGTGTGTGTAGAAACGTTTACCGTGATGGTGCAGTGTGTAGAAACATTTACTGTGGTGGTGCAGTGTGTGTAGAAACATTTACTGTGATGGTGCAGTGTGTAGAAACATTTACTGTGATGGTGCAGTGTGTGTAGAAATATTTACTGTGATGGTGCAGTGTGTGTAGAAACGTTTACTGTGGTGGTGCAGTGTGTAGAAACATTTACTGTGGTGGTGCAGTGTGTGTAGAAACGTTTACTGTGATGGGGCAGTGTGTGTAGAAACATTTACTGTGATGGTGCAGTGTGTAGAAACATTTACTGTGATGGTGCAGTTTACATGAGCCTTTTTTTTCAGATTCTGACCCACTTTGAGGTAAGACCAGAGTTCAAGGACAGCATCGTAAAACCAATGACGAGAACTCTCCTGGTGCCGGAGCAAGAGATTAATCTTCAGTTTATTGACAGATGACCACATTTATTGTGAACACTTTTTACCACATGATGAAAGAACGCAAGCCCTTTGATCCCAAACCACTGAAGTTCCAGAGGACTGCTTTAGTCGTTCAACTTCAGATCAGACTGTATCTTTTACCGAGAACTGTTGTTGTTCTTGAAGAACTTTGGGGGAACTTTTGAGTGGGCCACTGAACGACAGTGTATTTCAAGTACTGTCCAAGCCATTACCGGTTGTCCAAGTTTCAATACTAAACCTATATGACTGGTGCGACCCAACAGCTAGGCTTTTCTTGAGGTCCACGGGGCCTATAAGCTGATGGTAAACAGAGAAAAGAGCAAGAGTTACATTTACACATCGCCTGATCACCTCTCAGAAAAATCTCACGGCTGTTCCACAATCAATTACTTTGCGGTGCAGCGACCATTTTGTGCCGAAACCAGGAAGCCATTTTGCGCAATGAAAGATCTCGCAAGCAGCAAAGAGACGGGGACAATATTTATTCGCTGAAGTGTGAAGGGCAGGCCAGCTGAAAGAGAATCCCGTTCGCCTTGAGAGAAGTCCAGTTTTAGTATTGGATTTCTGTGCTGAGGGAAGATTCCCCATGATGCATTGTCAGCTGATTTGTAATAAGACCCCCTGGCTCTGCATTACCGTTCTCGCCCTTCGAGTGGCTGTACGGGTCGTTTAACTTCCAGTTGAGCCTATTGTACAATTTGTCACAAATGAGTTAATTAAGATAGTGAAAGTAGTTTAATTTTAAACCCCCCCCACATTCCTGATAACTAGAAGAACTTGAATTCAGGGATTTACGAATGGCTGAGGTGGTGACCTTGAAAGTGCAATTCGTGGTACAGTACTTTGCCAGAAATTTTATTTGAAAACAGGAAGGTGAATAACACTACCGAATCTGTTGGTACAAATAGTTTTTTTTAAGTTCCAGAAGTGATTTGTTACAGCAGCTCAACCAGTGGCAACAACTTACCCCAGCCAACAACCCCCCAAAATATGCTGCCAATGCCCATTTAATGACCGTATAGGTGTCCTGATCAGTGCCTAATTCCATTCAAATTTGTGTATCGTCTTTCTTGAAAGCCTTAATTTATTTTTTTTAAGTGAATTTTAGGATTTCTCCTCATTTTGTATCGAAGATACAATTATCACTGCATCCTGTGATTTATTGTGGGGTTTTTTTTTACCATCAAGTGCCATTATGTATATTATTTTGAAATTCTGCTTTTTTTTGGTACAGGTGCATGCATATTGTATTGATGATATAAATAAAAATGGGTCTGAATTTTGATTTGAATCTGTCTGTTTGGAGTGTGATTACCCAGTTATACACCAAAATGTAACCCCTTCTATTATCTGTTGCAGCCCTGACTGGGAGACAGGTTAACATCAGGCTCCACTGCTCGCCCCTCACAATATATACATTCATATCCACCACCCTCAGTACCTCTCCCCAGGGGCAGAGGCGCTTCACTCTGCTCTCGCGTGTGGTTTTCAAACCTTTCCATGTGGAAGACCCCCTGTAAATACAGAAACATTCCTCAGACTCTCTAAATATTGACGCACTCCCTGTGCTCTTTACACATCCAGCTTCAGACAGACACCTGATGATCTTGCGGATGAGGGTATGTGGATCCCTAATTTGGGATTTATGCACGTGTCAGCTGTGGCTCAGTGGCTAGCATCAGTGGGCAGTACTGAGGGAGCGCCACACTGTCGGAGGGGCGGTACTGAGGGAGTGCTGCACTGTCGGAGGTGCCGTCTTTCGGATGAAATGTTAAACCGAGGCCCCGTGTGCTCTCTCAGGTGGACGTAAAAGATCCCATGGCACTATTTTGGAGAAGAGCAGGAGAGTTCTCCCTGGTGTCTTGGCCAATATTTATCCTTCAATCAACATAACAAAAACAGATTATCTGGTTATCATCACATTGCTGTTTGTGGGAACTGCATTACAACAGTGACTACACTTCAAAAGTACTTCATTGGCTGTAAAGCACTTTGGGACGTCCTGAGATTGTGAAAGACGCTATATAAATGCAAGTCTTTCACAGAGTCAAGCTGCTATCCATACGATGCCAAAGTGAGTGTTAGCAGGCTATTCATCACTGGGGAGCGGGGCAGATCCTCCTTACCTCACAGCACACACACTGAACAGCGATCGGGAACAAGAAGTGGGCATGCAGAGGCTGCCTTTAGCACCCTTTACCATCACCTCAGCGGAGATCAGCCATCTCAGCACAGACCAGGGACTGATGGTGAGCTTTGCTCACCTTGAGTCTCATCGCCGAGAGCATGCAGAAACCAAGCGCAGGCAGTGGAAAGAGAGTGCGGCAAACCAATCCCACCCACCCTTTCCCTCAACCACTGTCTGTCCCACCTGTGACAGGGACTGTGGCTCTCGTATTGGACTGTTCAGCCACCTGAGAACTCACTTTAAGAGTAGAAGCAATTATTCCTCAATTCCGAGGGACTGCCTATGATGACGATGCTCCCAGCACAGCGAAAGCTAGCCTGCTGGGTGCATTAAACAGACACAAGGTTTCTTGTATTCAGTCCATAAAGAGAAATACAAAAGGTAACTTGTTTTGGTGGCTCGTTAGCTAGTTTGGGGAGAATTGCGACATTAGACGGACTGCTAGTGCTACTGGTTAACAACTCACCTCAGTACTTTTGCCCGTCACTTCTGAAGATTAACTGTTGACCTTGGCCGTTTTCTATCTCTTTGCGCTATCTTTTATTTTGAAGGGATTAGCGGCTCTGTTAAAACATCAAACAGAGCAAAGTTTCATGTGAAAGCATTAAGCAAAACAGTTATTTCGAGACTATCATCTCGGTTATTCATTTCTATGGAAGCTATCGGACGAGGGCGATGGTCTCCTGCATCACTCATAATGCAAGAACCCTGAACGTTTTAAGTGGAACAAGTTGCCTTACTTATTGCATTAACCCTTAGACCGGCAGCAGATCCAGAGAAATAGCCTACTCCCTGGGTTGGACAGCTTTCAGGTTTTCAGCTTACGCACTCTGATTCTGAACCGAACACGAAGATTGCAGTAATAAGGTCCAGTATCAGGAGTTGTTGTATTCCAGAAGCATTAATCCTATAGAACAGGATCAAACTGGTAACAAATGGAAATCCTAATCCAATAGAGATTTCAGGAAAAACTTCTTTGTTCAGAGAGTGGTCAGAATGTGGAACACGCTACCATGTGGCTAAATAAACACATGAGGGAGAAAGGAATAGAAGGATATGGTGATGGGGTGAGATGGAGAGGGGTAGGAGGGGGCTGGTGTGGAGCATAAACCCCGGCACGGAGCTGTGGGCCGATTGGCCTGTTTCTGTGCTGTACACGCTGTCATTTTACATATCCTGCTCCCTTCATTTCATTCACAATAGCGTGGCGCTCCCTCAGTACTGCCCCTCCGACAGTGCGACACTCCCTCAGTACTGTCCCTCCAACAGTGCGGTGCTCCCTCAGTACTGCCCCTCCAACAGTGCGGTGCTCCCTCAGTACTGCCCCTCCGACAGTGCGACACTCCCTCAGTACTGTCCCTCCAACAGTGCGGTGCTCCCTCAGTACTGCCCCTCCGACAGTGCGACACTCCCTCAGTACTGTCCCTCCAACAGTGCGGCGCTCCCTCAGTACTGCCCCTCCGACAGCGCGGCACTCCCTCAGTTCCCTCCCTCCAACAGCGCGGCGCTCCCTCAGTACCGCCCCTCCGACAGTGCGGCACTCCCCTCAGTACTGCCCCTCCGACATTCCGGTGCTCCCTCAGTACTGACCCTCCGACAGTGCGGCACTCCCTCAGTACTGCCCCTCCGACATTCCGGCACTCCCTCAGTACTGCCCCTCCGACATTCCGGCACTCCCTCAGTACTGACCCTCCGACAGTGCGGCGCTCCCTCAGTACCGCCCCTCCAACAGTGCGGCGCTCCCTCGGTACTGCCCCTCCGACAGTGCGGCGCTCCCTCAGTACTGCCCCTCCGACAGCATGGCACTCCCTCAGCACTGCCCCCCCGACAGTGCGGCGCTCCCTCGGTACTGCCCCTCCGACAGCACGGCACTCCCTCAGCACTGCCCCCCCGACAGTGCGGCGCTCCCTGAGTAATGCACAGGCAGTGTCAGCCTGGATTTTGTGCTCAAGTATTCTGACTCAGAGGCAATAGTGCGAGCCACTGAGACCTGAGTCATGTACTCCAGCAATTAGCGATTGTATGAAAAGCGATCGCTGTGCAGAAAGGAAAAGATTACAGAGAAGGGGAAAACAAATAGAATTAGTGCGGCAATCAGTGCTGACTAATGGATGTGCTGTTTGCCAGTGGCAGAGCAAAAACTGCGGCGTTTTCCTTAAACAGAAGTACAGAGGTAAGCAGTAACTGCTGACTGCAGATGGTATTACCTCCAACTCATAAAGTGCCCGTTTTATTGCTTACAGAACCTTTATGGGTCTATTGATCCACAATATTGGGTCAGGGCCAGATGTAGACAGGACAAAGAGCATGTAGGTTAGAGCATTTGTAAGGCTTGTGTTAACATGAAGCAGTAAGTGTAATGTTGATCGAGATGATGTATCACTGCAGCAATGTGCTGTGTTCTGTGCAGGAGCAGGTAGCCAAAAGACCTGTGCCAGGTCCTGCTGTTTGTGTTCCATTTGCCACGTGGAAAGGTTTGTTGTTGTTGGTTTTGCTTCTTTGGTGGATAAACACCACCAAGGCCTGAGCCAAGCCATGGAGCCTGGGCGCAGAGTGAGGTGTGGAGCCCAGTGTGGGGTGTGGGGCCCAGTGTGGGATGTGGGGCCCAGTGTGGGACCCAGTGTGGCGTGTGGGGCCCAGTGTAAGGCCCAATGTATGGCCCGGTGTGGGGTGTGAGGCCCAATGTATGGCCCGGTGTGGAATGTGGGGTCCGGTGTAAGGCCCGGTGTGGGGCCCGATGTATGGCCCGGTGTGGGGCCCGATGTATGGCCCAGTGTGGGGTGTGGGGCCCGGTGTATGGCCCAGTGTGAGGCCCAATGTATGGCTCAGTGTGGGGTTTGGGGCCCGGTGTGGGGTGTAGGGCCCAGTGTGGGGTGTGGGGCCCAATGTATGGCCCAGTGTGGGGTGTGGGGCCCAGTGTATGGCCCAGTGTGAGGCCGAATGTATGGCCCAGTGTGGGGTTTGGGGCCCGGTGTGGGGTCCAGTGTGGGGCCCAGTGTGGGGCCCAGTGTGGGGTGCGGGGCCCGATGTATGGCCCTGTGTGGGGTTTGGGGCCCGGTGTGTGGCCCAGTGTGGGGCCCGGTGTGGGGCTCAGTGTGGGGTATGGGGCCCAGTGTGGGGTGTGGGGCCCGGTGTATGGCCCGGTGTGGGGTGTGGGGCCCAGTGTGGGGTGTGGGGCCCGGTGTATGGCCCAGTGTGGGGTGTGGGGCCCGGTGTATGGCCCAGTGTGGGGTGTGGGGTGTGGGGCCCGGTGTGGGGTGTGGGGCCCAGTGTGGGGTGTGGGGCCCGATGTATGGCCCTGTGTGGGGTGTGGGGCCCGGTGTATGGCCCAGTGTGGGGTTTGGGGCCTGGTGTGTGGCCCAGTGTGGGGCCGGTGTGGGGCCCAGTGTGGGGTATGGGGCCCAGTGTGGGGTGTGGGGCCCGGTGTAAGGTCCAGTGTGAGACCCAATGTATGGCCCAGTGTGGGGTGTGGGGCCCAGTGTATGGCCCGGTGTGGGGCCCAGTGTATGGCCCGCTGTGGGGTGTGGGGCCCGGTGTGTGGCCCGGTGTGGGGCTCAGTGTGGGATGTGGGGCCCGGTGTATGGTCCAGTGTGAGACCCAATGTATGGCCCGGTGTGGGGCCCAGTGTATGGCCCAGTGTGGGGTGTGGGGCCCAGTGTATGGCCCGGTGTGGGGCCCGATGTATGGCCCAGTGTGGGGTGTGGGGCCCGGTGTATGGCCCAGTGTGGGGTGTGGGGCCCAGTGTATGGCCCGGTGTGGGGCCCGGGGCCCAGTGTATGGCCCGGTGTGGGGCCCGGTGTGTGGCCCGGTGTGGGGCTCAGTGTGGGGTGTGGGGCCCGGTGTATGGTCCAGTGTGAGACCCAATGTATGGCCCGGTGTGGGGCCCAGTGTATGGCCCAGTGTGGGGTGTGGGGCCCGGTGTGGGGCCCAGTGTGGGGTGTGGGGCCCAGTGTATGGCCCGGTGTATGGTCCAGTGTGAGACCCAATGTATGGCCCGGTGTGGGGCCCAGTGTATGGCCCAGTGTGGGGTGTGGGGCCCAGTGTGGGGTGTGGGGCCCAGTGTGGGGTTTGGGGCCCAGCCAGCTGTGCTGGACTGCAGCTGAGTCAAAGGTTTCCTTTCAACCAAACAATCATCTCCTTTCCCCCCCGCTTGTATGTCACTGAACAAGAGTATCAGAAACAGCAGGAAAATCAGTGGGGGCAGAAAAGGATGATGGTGGCACCAGGAAATCTGTGCGTTTGCCCTGGATGAGTTCACTGTTTCTTTATCAAGTCCCTCCCATCTTCTGTGGACATTGCCTTTTCCTGGGCTAAAGAAAAGGAAGACTTGCATTTATATAGCGCCCTTCACGACCACCGAACGTCTCAAAGCGCTTTACAGCCAATGAAGGACTTTTTTAATGTAGGAAACGCGGCAGCCAATTTGCGCACAGCAAGCTCCCACAAACAGCAATGTGATAATGAGCAGATAATCTGTTTTAGTGATGTTTATAGAGGAATAAATATTGCCCAGGTCACCGGGGAGAACTCCCCTGCTCTTCTTTGAAATAGTGCCCTGGGATCTTTTACGTCCACCTGAGGGGACAGACGGGGTCTCCTCCGAAAGGCGCTATATCAATGTAAATCCTTTTACTTTTACGCGGCTGACTCTCAATGCCCTCTGACGTGGCTGAGTAAGCCACTCAGTTGTCGAGTCAATTGCTGCAAGGACTGTTGCTGTTGGACAAGAAGGCCCACCACATTCGGAGATGGGCAACTAAATGTGGCGCTGCCAATGTCGCCCACATCCCAAGATGAACTATAAGAAAACTGTTCATGGTTTATAAAACAAAACAAACTTTTGAAACATTGCAGCCAAACCCCTAACAAAAGCAGGGGGCTAGAAAGGGTGTAATGGGGTCATACAGATTAGCACAGAGGTCTTTCAGCTCTAAGATCCAGGCCTGAATCCCACCCACATCGACAGCACCAAAGTCCGCTCTCTCTGATCGTACAGGAAACAAGCTTGCGGTACTCTCATTGGCCGCCCCGGAGCGACTGGGTCCAGTGCGTCAAACTGCCCCTAACTTGGCATTAAACCGGTGGTCTCACAATGCGGCACCATAAGAAAAGGCAGGATGGCAAGCGCAAACGTCACAGCCAGGCTTTATTGCGATTGCAATGTGGGGTACAGTAGCATAGTGGTTATATCACTGGAATCGTAATCCAGTCTTATCTGCGCAAGATCCTGCAAATCCCCTGGGAGGACAGACGCACCAACGTTAGCGTCCTCATGTTAAGAGTGGAAGCAAGTCTTCCTCGATTCCGAGGGACTACCTCGATGATGATGATGACTGAATAATTGCAAAGTGAAGACCATGGCAACGCTCTCAGTCAGTGGGAGCCCTGTGTCTGTCTCTCTCTGTTCCCCATCACTGGGTACTCCAGGTGTGGCCTCACCAATACCCTGTAAGAACAGGCCTTCTACACCAGAGAACAACACGTTCCCTTCACATACTGACATTACCCACAGGGCCTCAGTATCAGGCACAGCACGGGGGAGTACAGAAATTACATGGCCCACGTTTAAATGATGAATATTCCTAGAAGTGATATTCTGTTTACTTTTCAAGATAAATACAGTTTATGTGTTAAATAAACCAACAACATTTGCCTGTACGATAGTTCAATTGAGTCCTGGCCAATACTGGCAGATGTCCCTTGAGGTGAGTGTGTTCAGCGTGTAGACAACGTGATACGATCAGGATAGTTACTTGGCCTCAGGTCAGTCACCCATTTTTATATATATATATAATTAGGATGATATTCAGCATGACGTTTGATCCCAGTCTGTACCTCTCCCTGCCCCCCCACCCACCCCTGCTCCCTTGGCAAGATTCCATTATAAACGTGGAAATGGGAATTTAGAATGGAAATATAACAATATGACTTTCAAATGGGAGGCTGAATTGTATCTGTGCGCCCAACAACTCACATTTATATCGTACCTTTAACGCAGTAAAACATCCCAAGGGTCTTCACAGGAGCGGTTATCAAACAAAATTCAACACCGTGCCACATAGGATGAGACGTTAAACCGAGGCCCCGTCTGCTCTCTCGGGTGGATGTAAAAGATCCCACGCCCACTATTTTGAAGAAGAGCGGGGGAGTTCTCCCCGGTGTCCTGGGGCCAATATTTATCCCTCAATCAACATCACTAAAACAGATTATCTGGTCATTCTCACATTGCTGTTTGTGGGAGCTTGCTGTGCGCAAATTGGCGTTTCTTACATTACAACAGTGACTACATTCAAAAAAAATACTTCATCGGCTGTGAAGCGCTTTGGGACGTACTGAGGCCGGGAAAGGCGCTATATAAATGCAAGTCTTTCTTTTATAAGGGGATATTAGGACAGGTGACCAAAAGCTTGGTCAAAGAGGCAAGGTTGAAGGAGCGTCTTAAAAGAGGAGAGGTTTGGGCATTGGACTGATTATTTGCACCCTTTAACCCTGCTTCACCTGAAGGCTACGCTCCATGTATAACGCCAGCGGAGGAGGAGGTCAAAACTTGGGCGGTGAGCGCAGGAACTTGTTTTGGAGGGGTGGGAGAAGGTCTTAATCTGCACAAGTGAGCCCTGTCTGTTCCAAGTGAGCTCTGTTCTGTCTGGAGTCGGCAGTCAGAATGGTTCGAATTACACTTTGCAAAGTCACTGATTGCATGGGCAGAGAGGATTTAATTACACATTCCAGAGAAACTGCTGGATGTATCTTGTCCTCCAAGGGGACCAATCAGCAATCGGGTCTTGTCCTCCAAGGGGACCAATCAGAACAATAGCAAAATACTGCGGACGCTGGAAGCCGAAACAAAAACAGAAAAAGCTGGAAACACTCAGCCGGTCAGCCAGCATCTGCGGTGAGAGAGACAGTTAACGTTTCAAGTCTGGACTCTTCGACAGAACTGAGAAAAGCTCGAGATGCAACAGATTTTAACAGGTGCAGGGGCAGGGATGGAAAGAACAAAAGGGACGGTCTGTGATAGGGTGGAAGGTAGGAGAGATTAAATGTTGCACTTGGGGATAGCAGAATCATAAACAGCTGCTGCCTGCAAAAATAGGGGAAAAGTTATGATCTGAAATTGTTGAACTCAATGTTGAGTCCAGAAGGCTGTAAAGTGCCTACAACAACTTGTATTTATATAGCGCCTTTAACGTAGTGAAACGTCCCAAGGCGCTTCACAGGAGCATTATGAGATAAAAATTTGGCACCGAGCCACATAAGTAGCAATTTGCGCAGGGGCGGGGTCACAGAGGGAGGTTTTAAGGAGCGTCTTGAAGGAGGAAAGAGAGGTGGAGAGGTTTAGGGAGGTAGTTCCAGAGTTTGGGGCCCAGGCAACAGAAGGCACGGCCACCGATGGTGGAGCGATTATAATCAGGGATGCTCAAGAGGACAGAATTCGGGGAGCACAGACATCTCGGTGGGGTGGGGCTAGAGGAAGTTAGAGATAGGGAGGGGTGTAGGGGCTGGAGGAGGTTACAGAGATAGGTAGGGGTGTAGGGGCTGGAGGAGGTTACAGAGATAGGGAGGGGTGTAGGGGCTGGAGGAGGTTACAGAGATAGGAAGGGGTTGTGGGGCTGGAGGAGGTTACAGAGATAGGGAGGGGTATAGGGGCTGGAGGAGGTTACAGAGATAGGGAGGGGTGTAGGGGCTGGAGGAGGTTACAGAGATAGGGAGGGGTGTAGGGGCTGGAGGAGGTTACAGAGATAGGGAGGGGTGTAGGGGCTGGAGGAGGTTACAGAGATAGGAAGGGGTTGTGGGGCTGGAGGAGGTTACAGAGATAGGGAGGGGCGAGGCCATGGAGGGATGCGGTGGAGAATTGAAAAATGAGGTGCTGTTCTCGAGCTTAAGTTGAGCTTCATTGGAACAGTGATCATCATCATAGGTGGTCCCTCGAACGAGGATGACTTGCTTCCACGAGTTCACAGGTGTTTCAATGAAGGACCTAATATTCCAGATCCCGAACTACATCCTGAAGGGTGGAAGATGCCTGTGGGTGGATTTTTTTAACGTGGGGTGATCGTTGCACACCAGCCACCACACGGGCTTGACAGAGCGAGGTCTTGGTCCAGTGGCAAGGGTTAACCAGGACAACTGGAGACCAGCTCTGCTGCACGGACCTAGTGGGCACACATAGCGCAGTGTGGACTGGGCCCGGTCCCCTCATTTGCTGCACCTCCGCCACGATCAATCGTGGTGGAGGAGCAGCAAGAGATCGTGGCGGAGGAGCGGCGTGAGATGCGGTGAATGAGGGAAGAGTGAAGGGACCAATCAGAATGTTGGTGTTGCAAATAGACACGCCCTTGTACTGTACTGTTGAGAGGACTTTTTGCTTTCCCTGTCAATAGCGGGGCTCCGCCAGCAGGGGGAGCCGTTGCACCCCGCCTGCTTTGCACGTATTTGGGAGAAGCGCGGGTGCGCACGCAGCGCGCAGTTTTGCGGGCCCGCCGCAACATGGCGGCGAGGGCGGACAGAGTAAAGCAAACTCCCCGCGGACCCGCTTCATGATCACCTCCATGCCGCCCATCCCCTCACCCCCCAAAAAAAGTTAACATTATAAAAACAAACACTGACACTTGCAGCTGGACTGGGCGGGACAGCCGGCGGTTGCGAGGTAAGGCGAACTTGATGCGAGGCGGGTGATGGACAGCAAGACTGACCAATCAGAAGAGTCGGTGGCTGCCCAGCCGTCCGGTGAATGGCCAGGTTGGGACGTCGCGTCGCCCCGCCCCCCAGCGCGGCCGTGCGTCAGGTTAGGTTGCGCTCCCCGGCAGCTTGCGTGGACGTGGCGGCACTCGGTGCAACGCTTCATCTTGTTCAAAGTTCCAAACTTCTCTGCATTGTGTTTGCAGAGCTGTCCGTGTGCGGCCAGTGACACCTCTAATGGAGGAGTCACCCTGACCGGTTGCAACCTATGACGTGGGGTTTACTTTTGTATATGGTGGCATTAAATCAACAGGATTTCTGGTTCTGAGCCTTTACAACAACAACAACTTGTATTTATATAGCGCCTTTAACATCATGAAACGCCCCAAGGTGCTTCACAGGAGTGTTATCAGACAAAACATTTGACACCAAGCCGCATAAGTAGAAATTAGCGCAGGTGACCAAAAGCCTGGTCAAACAGGTCGGTTTTAAGGAGCGTCTTGAAGAAAGAAAGAGAGACGGAGAGGTTTAGGGAGGGAGACATATAAAATTCTGACGGGTTTAGACAGGTTAGATGCAGGAAGAATGTTCCCAATGTTGGGGAAGTCCAGAACCAGGGGTCACAGTCTAAGGATAAGGGGTAAGCCATTTAGGACCGAGATGAGGAGAAACTTCTTCACTCAGAGAGTTGTGAACCTGTGGAATTCTCTACCACAGAAAGTAGTTGATGCCAGTTCGTTAGATATATTCAAAAGGGAGTTAGATGTGGCCCTTACGACTAAAGGGTTCAAGGGGTATGGAGAGCAAGCAGGAATGGGGTACTGAAGTTGCATGATCAGCCATGATCATATTGAATGGTGGTGCAGGCTCAAAGGGCCGAATGGCCTACTCCTGCACCTATTTTGTATGTTTCTATGTTCCAGAGTTTGGGGCCCCAAGCAACAGAAGGCACGGCCAACGATGGTTGAGCGATTATGCTCAGGAGGGCAGAATTTGAGGAGCGCAGTCATCTCTGGGTGTGAGGCTGGAGGAGATTACAGAGATAGGGAGAGCTGGAGGAGGTTACAGAGATAGGGAGGGTGTAGGGGCTGGAGGAGGTTACAGAGATGGGGAGGGGCGAGGCGAGGATTTGAAAACAAGGATGAAGAATTTTGAAATCGAGGTGTTGCTTAACCGGAAGTCAATGTAGGTCAGTGAGCACAGGGGGTGATGGGTGAGCGGGACTTTGTGCGAGTTAGGACACGGGGCAGTGAGCACAGGGGGTGATGAGTGAGCGGGACTTGGTGCGAGTTAGGACACGGGGCAGTGAGCACAGGGGGTGATGAGTGAGCGGGACTTGGTGCAAGTTAGGACACGAGGCAGTGAGCACAGGGGGTGATGGGTGAGCGGGACTTGGTGCGAGTTAGGACACGGGGCAGTGAGCACAGGGGGTGATGAGTGAGCGGGACTCGGTGCGAGTTAGGACATGGGGCAGTGAGCACAGGGGGCGATGGGTGAGCGGGACTTGGTGCAAGTTAGGACACGAGGCAGTGAGCACAGGGGGTGATGGGTGAGCGGGACTTGGTGCGAGTTAGGATACGGGGGCAGCCGAGTTTTGGATCACCTCTAATTGACGTAGGGTAGAATGTGGGAGGCCAGCCAGGAGTGTGTTGCAATAGTCAAGTCTAGAGGTAACAAAGGCATAGGTGAGCAATCCTGCAAACTCCAACTCTATCAGTGTGCATGCATCTCACTTTAAGGTATTTTTTTTTTAAGCCAGTCATTTCCTGCTGTTCATCAGGATTGGGTCTCTTTCTTGAAAAAAGAAGTCTGAGGTGACCTAATAGAGGTCTTTAAAATGATGAAAGGTTTTGATGGAGTGGATACAGAGAGAATGTTTCCACTTGTGGGGAAGAGCATAACTAGAGGCTATCAATATAAGATAGTCACCAAGAAACCCAATGGGAAATTCAGGAGAAACTTCTTTACCCAGAGAATGGTGAGAATGTGGAACTCGCTGTCACAAGGAGTGGTTGATGTGAATAGTATCGATCCATTTCAGGGGAGGCTAGACAAGTATATGAGGGAGAAGGGAATAGAGGGTTATGCTGATAGATTTAGATGAGGAAAGATGGGAGGAGGCTCGAGTGGAGTATAAACGCCGGCATGGACTGGTTGGGCCGAATGGCCTGTTTCTGTGCCGTATATCCTGTGGAATCTGACTTTGGTCACCTGGCCTCCCCCCAGAACAGAGCCAGGAATTTACAAGCAGCTGCCAATTCATAGGACTTTCCCTTTAGATTCTTAAGTGCTTCAGGATGTGCCTGCTAAGATCTCTTTCTTGCAGGGAGTACCCGAGCAGTGGCCTTAAAGGCACCAGCACCTGAGCAGCTAGACGTGGAACCCCAACAGCCCCCGTGGTGTTGCACATAGAATCAACAACAACTTGTATTTATATAGCGCCTTTAACGTAGTAAAACGTCCCAAGGCGCTTCACAGGAGGAGTGTTAAAAGACAAAAAAAATTTGACACTGAGCCGCATAAGAAGAAATTACGGCAGATGACTAAAAGCTTGGTCAAAGAGGTAGGTTTTAAGGAGTGCCTTGAAGGAGGAAAAAGAGGTGGAGAGGTTTAGGGAGGGAGCGCCAGAGCTTGGGGTTACAAAGGTGGGCAGAGGAAACGTTACAAGGACCACCCTCAAAGCCTCCCTGATAAAGTGCAACATCCCCACCGACACCTGGGAGTCCCTGGGCCAAAGACCGCCCTAAGTTGAGGAAGTGCATCCGGGAGGGCGCTGAGCACCTCGAGTCTCGTCGCCAAGCGCAGGCAGCGGAAGGAGCGTGCGGCAAACCAGATTCCCCACCCACCCCTTCCCTCAACGACTATCTGTCCCACCTGTGACGGGGACTGTGGTTCTCGTATTGGACTGTTCAACCACCTAAGGACTCATTTTTAGAATGGAGGCAAGTCTTCCTCCATTCCGAGGGACTGCCTATGATGATGATGACAGAGCTCGGGGGCCCAGCAAGCTGAAGGCATGGTCACCAATGCTTGTGCAGTTATAATCCGGGATGCTCGAGCAGTTATAATCCGGGATGCTCAAGAGGGCAGAATTTGAGGAGCGCAGATATCTTTGGGGGGTTGTGAGGCTGAAGGAGATTACAGAGATAGGGAGGGGTGAGGGCATTTAGGGATTTGAAAATAAGGATGAGAATTTTGAAATCAAGGTGTTGCTTAACCGGGAACCAATGTAGGTCAAGGAGCACAGGGGTGATGGGTGAGCGGGACTTGGTGCGAGTTAGGACACGGGCTGCCAAGTTTTGGATCACCTCTAGTTTACGTATGTGGGAGGCCAGCCATGTGGAATAAGTCAAGTCTGAAGGTAACAAAGGCACGGATGAGGGTTCCGGCAGCGGAAGAGCTGAGGCAAGGGCAGAGATGGACGATGTTACGGAGGTGGAAATAGGCGGTCTTAGTTATGCTGCAGATATGTGGCCGGAGGCTCATTTCAGGGTCAAATATGACACCAAAGTTGCGAACAGTCTGGTTCAGCCTCAGACAGAAGTTGGGGAGAGGGATGGAGTCGGTGGCTGGGGAACGGAGTTTGTGGCGGGGACCAAAGACAATGGCTTCGCTCTTCCCAATAATTCATTGGAGAACATTTCTGCTCATCCAGAACTGGATGTCAGACAAGCAGTCTGACAATTTAGGGACCGTGGAGGGGTCGGAAGAAGTGGTGGTGAGGTAGAGCTGGGTGTTGTCAGTGTACATGTGGAAACAGATGCCGTGTTTTTGGATGATGTCGCCAAGGGGCAGCATGTAGATGAGAAATAGGGGGGGACCCAGGATAGATCCTTGGGGGACACCAGAGGTAACGATGCTGGGGCGGGAAGAGAAGCCGTTACAAGTGATATTCTGGCTACGATTAGATAGGTACGAATGGAACCAGGCGAGTGCAGTCCCACCCAGCTGGACGATGGTGGAGAGGCGTTGGAGGAGGATGGAGTGGTCAACCGTGTCAGAGGCTGCAGACAGGTCCAGAAGGACAAGGAGGGATAGTTTGTCATTGTCACAGTCACAAAAGATGTCATTTGTGACTTTTTGATGAGAGCCATTTTGGCACTGTGGCAGGGATGGAAACCAGATTGGAGGGCTTCAAACATGGAGTTCCGGGAAAGATGGTCACGGATTTTGGAGGTGACAACATGTTCAAGTACTTTGGACAGGAAAGGGAGGTTGGAGATGGGGCGATAGCTAGCAAGCACAGAGGGGTCAAGGGTTGTTTTTTTGAGGAGAGGGGTGATGACGGCAGATTTGGAGGCAAGGACAGTACCCAAGCACACAGAGAATCTCCAATATTTCAAAATGTCTTCCCTTTTTAAATCACAGCGTTGCACGTTTTTTTTCCTGTTTTCTTTTACCCAGAAGGAACCAACCTCCGGTACTTGGAACCAATTCATCCTGCGATCACGGAGAAGCCGGTGGGGACAGAAAGTACCTCTCGATCAGTGAGAAAATCCAGCAAGAGAGGATGATGCAAACACAGGTGGAAGAGCATTTGTGGAGTGTTTTTCCCATGGATGATGGCCTCTTTTCAGACTATTACACAGAGGAGAGCAGTTATGAATTTTGTGGTCATGTTTTAAAGATCACCCAGATCTTCAGTGCTGATCTGGGAGTTGCTGCTCCAGTCTGGGATGCTGTAAGTCGAGTAGCTGCAAATGCATTGGATGGAGGAAAAACAAGCTAGTCTTTCATCTGTCATGCTGCAATGTTAGCTTCGGTCAGTTGGCCCCATTTTACCCTCCGAGTGAGAAAGTTACGGGTTCAGGACCCACTCCAGGAGTTGAGCACATAATCTCGGCTGACATTTCAGCGCCGTACTGAGGGAGTGCTGCACTGTCGGAGGGATGGTACTGTGGGAGCGTCGCACTATCGGAGGGGCAGTGCTGAGGGAGTGCCGCACTGTCGGAGGGATGGTACTGAGGGAGCGTCGCACTATCGGAGGGGCAGTGCTGAGGGAGTGCCGCACTGTCAGAGGGGCGGTACTGAGGGAGTGCCGCACTGTCGGAGGGGCAGTACTGAGGGAGCCCCGCACAGTCGGAGGGATGGTACTGAGGGAGCGCAGCACTATCGGAGGGGCAGTACTGAGGGAGCCCCGCACAGTCGGAGGGATGGTACTGAGGGAGCGCAGCACTATCGGAGGGGCAGTACTGAGGGAGCCCCGCACAGTCGGAGGGATGGTACTGAGGGAGCGCAGCACTGTTGGAGGGGCAGTACTGAGGGAGCGCCGCACTGTCGGAGGGGCAGTACTGAGGGAGCGCCGCACTGTCGGAGGGGCAGTACTGAGGGAGCGCCGCACTGTCGGAGGGGCAGTACTGAGGGAGCGCCACACTGTCAGAGGGAGCGCCACACTGTCGGAGGGGCAGTACTGAGGGAGCGCCACACTGTCGGAGGGGCAGTACTGAGGGAGCGCCACACTGTCGGAGGGGCAGTACTGAGGGAGCGCAGTTCTGTCGGAGGTGTCGTCTTTCAGATGAGACGTTAAAACATGTCTACCCCTCTTGGGGGGGGATGTAAAAGATCCCACGGCCACTATTGGAAGAAGAGCAGGGGAGTTCTCTCCAGTGTCCTGGGCCAATATTTATCCCTGACTCAACATCACTGAAACAGATTATCTGGGTCATTATCACATTGCTGATTGTGGGAGCTTGCTGTGCGCAAATTGGCTGCCGTGTTTCCCACATTACAACAGTGACTGCACTTCAAAAGTACTTCATTGGCTGTAAAGTGCTTTGGGACTTCCCGAGGTCATGAAAGGTGCTATATAAATGCAAGTGACACTACCTGTTGGCACGACAATGCTTCACATCACCCTCTAAATGAATTAATTAACGTGAATGTGTGATGTTTTCAGGGTCTTGCTCTTTGTCAGTACTTTGAGGAGCAGAAGACGAGCTTCTGTGGGAAGAAGGTGATTGAACTGGGTGCAGGCACTGGAATTGTGGGGATTCTAGCTGTTCTATTAGGTAAGTTTTAAAAAGTGTCCAAGCAAATCTAACGGCGCAAATATAATGTGAGAGGAAAGGACAGTAATGCACATGGAATAAAAACCCAAACTGCTGGAAACCACTCAGTAGGTCAGGCAGCGTCTGTGGAGAGAGAAACCGAGGATGCTGCCTGACCTACTGAGTGGTTTCCAGCAGGTCTCTGCTTCCATTTCAGATTTCCAGCATCCGCAGTGTTTTGCTTTTGTAGTTATCCACATAGCATGTTTTATGTTCATTGCGGGGGGAATACAATAAAGTAAATGTTTGCTTGCTTCCAAATAGTACCCCTCAGACGAGAAGCTAATTCTACACATTATTACCATCAATCCTCTTATGGCTTAGCTGGTTACATTTAGCTGGTCACGCTGTGGCTCAGTGGGCAGCACGCTCACTTCTGAGTCAGAAGGTCGTGGGTTCAAGCCCCACTCCAGGGACTTGAGCACAAAAATCTAAGCTGACACTCCCAGTGCAGTGCTGAGGGAGCGCCGCACTGTCGGAGGGGCAGTACTGAGGGAGTGTCGGAGGGGCGGTACTGAGGGAGCGCCGCACTGTCGGAGGGGCGGTACTGAGGGAGCGCCGCACTGTCGGAGGGGCGGTACTGAGGGAGCGCCGCACTGTCGGAGGGGCAGTACTGAGGGAGCGCCGCAGTGTCGGAGGGGCGGTACTGAGGGAGCGCCGCACTGTCGGAGGGGCGGTACTGAGGGAGCGCCGCACTGTCGGAGGGGCGGTACTGAGGGAGCGCCGCACTGTCGGAGGGGCGGTACTGAGGGAGCGCCGCAGTGTCAGAGGGGCGGTACTGAGGGAGTGCTGCACTGTCGGAGGGGTTGTACTGAGGGAGTGTTGCACTGTCGGAGGGGCGGTACTGAGGGAGTGCCGCACTGTCGGAGGGGCAGTACTGAGGGAGCGCCGCACTGTCGGAGGGACGGTACTGAGGGAGCGCCACACTGTCGGAGGGGCAGCACTGAGGGAGCGCCGCACTGTCAGAGGGGCGGTACTGAGGGAGCGCCGCAGTGTCAGAGGGGCGGTACTGAGGGAGTGCTGCACTGTCGGAGGGGTAGTACTGAGGGAGTGTTGCACTGTCGGAGGGGTGGTACTGAGGGAGCGCCGCACTGTCGGAGGGGCAGTACTGAGGGAGCGCCGCACTGTCGGAGGGGCGGTACTGAGGGAGCGCCGCACTGTCGGAGGGGCGGTACTGAGGGAGCGCCGCACTGTCGGAGGGGCAGCACTGAGGGAGTGCTGCACTGTTGGAGGTGCCGTCTTTCAGATGAGACGTTAAATCAAGGCCCCGTCTGCTCTCTCAAGTGGATGTGAAAGATCCCATGGCACTATTTCGAAGAAGAGTAGGGGAGTTATCCCTTGACCAACATTACTAAAAAAAACAGATGATCTGGTCATTATCACGTTGCTCTGTGTGGGAGCTTGCTGGGCGCAAATTGGCTGTCGCGTTTTCCACATTACAACAGTGACTACACTCCAAACATGCTTCATTGGCTGTAAAAGTGCTTTGAGACATCCAGTGGTCGTGAAAGACGCTATATAAATGCAAGTCTTTTTACCTTGCTGAGCCATATGGACCAGGAGGATCCCAGGTTCAATCTGTGGTCCCTCCTGAGATTGCTGATCTCAGCCAAGAATGCTACAGTGCCTCTGGTATAACAAAGGAAAATCAGCCAAGATATCTGCTGCCGGTTGCTATCCAGTGTGTGTGAGGTGAGAATAGGGTCTGCCCTACACACTCATATAGCCTGCGACAGACTCACTGTCTGGGCTTGTACATGAAGAATGGCCCGTACAGGTGTGAGGTACTCGAGGTTGTTTGGAACCATGCCCCAGCCAGGAGTCACACCTTCAGGAAAGGTTTACAAGTCATATTGTAGTCCTGCGTTAACCCTTACAGCTCCTCCATTTCAGAATTTAAAATAATGTTTTTGTCTTTCAGTTTCATTTACCTGGCTTCCGTGTAAGGCTCCATTTTGGCCAACTTTATTGGAGCAGGCGAGCTGGAGTGATGCCTGCTGGGGGGATTCTTTCTCCTTTACACATTTGCTCTGAACTTTAGCTGCCTTGAGCTCATCCCAAAACTCTGCTTCCCCCATGTCCTAACTCGCACCGAGTCCCGCTCACCCATCACCTCCTGTGCTCGCTGCCCCGTGTCCTAACTCGCACCGAGTCCCGCTCACCCATCACCCCCTGTGCTCACTGCCCCGTGTCCTAACTCGCACCGAGTCCCGCTCACCCATCACCCCCTGTGCTCACTGCCCCGTGTCCTAACTCGCACCGAGTCCCACTCACCCATCACCCCCTGTGCTCGCTGCCCCGTGTCCTAACTCACACCGAGTCCCACTCACCCATCACCCCCTGTGCTCACTGCCCCGTGTCCTAACTCGCACCGAGTCCCGCTCACCCATCACCCCCTGTGCTTGCTGCCCCGTGTCCTAACTCGCACCGAGTCCCGCTCACCCATCACCCCCTGTGCTTGCTGCCCCGTGTCCTAACTCGCACCGAGTCCCGCTCACCCATCACCCCCTGTGCTCACTAACCCCGTGTCCTAACTCGCACCGAGTCCTGCTCACCCATCACCCACTGTGCTCGCTGCCCTACATTGGCTTCTAGTCCGGTAACACCTCGAATTAAAAAATCTCATCCTTGTTTTCGAATCCCTCCATGGCCTCGCCCCTCTCTATCTCTGTAATCTCCTTCAGCCTCACAACACCACCCTCCCCCCCGAGATATCTGCGCTCCTCAATTCTGGCCTCTTGCGATTTCAGTCGCTCCACCATGGGTAGCCGTGCCTTCAGCTGTCTAGGCCGCAAGCTCTGGAACTCCCTCCCTAAACCTCTCCTCCTCTCTGCCTCTCTCCTCCTTTAAGATGCTCCTTAAAACCTACCTGTTTGACCAAGCTTTTGGTCATCTGCCCTAATATCGCCTTGTGTGGCTTGGTGTCAAATTTATTTGATAACACTCCTGTGAAGAGGCTTGGGGCATTTTACTACGTTAAAAGGCGCTATATAAATGTAAGTTGTTGCCTGTGATGGTACTTGCCCCTTAGAGTTACCTTCTCCTGTAGAGCATCTTGCTTTTTCTACCCCCCGTGTCCACAATGCAGGATTAGATCGCTGACCAACTAGTGACTGCTACCCTCCTGGGGAGTTGCGGGATTTCTTTGGATGGCGATGGCTCCAAGATGACACAGTTGGCAGTGGAAGTTTGGAACCCACTCGACCTTCCCTGTGGTAGACCTGTCGATGCAACACCTGAGCCAGGGGGTCTGTTGTACTCTGCAGCACTGTTGCTGACTGACCAGCCAGCCTAACAGAACCTGGAAAAGGTAGATCTGTTACTGGGGGCTGGCCTTCTTCCCATTCAACTCCAGATAATCCGAGGAGCCAGCACCCTAACCGGCAGGGTGGTCCTTGCTGGAGGAGCAAGGGGAAGCCTACCCGTGCTCCATGCTGGTAGGCCGCACAGTTTTATCTGGTTAAACTTCAGCCCAGGGGGTCTCTTAAGCTTTGGCTCTTGGGGAGAGAGTGTATTGGGCAAACAAACTAACTGTGTGGATTTCTCTAGAATTCTCATCCTGGTGTTCAAATCCCTCTTCGCGCCCCTCCTTATCTCTGTAACCTCCTCCAGCCCCACAACCCTCCCTATATCGCTCTTCCTCCAATTCTGGCCTCTTGAGCATCCCCGATTTTAATCCCTCCACCATCGGTGGCCGTGCCTTCATCTGCTTGGGCCCCAAGCTCTGGAACTCCCTCCCTAAACGTGTCTCCACCTCTCTGCTCCTTAAAACCTACCTCTTTGACCAAGCTTTTGGTCACCTGTCCTAATATCTCACGAGACTCGGTGTCAAATTTTGTTTGATGACGATCCTGTGAAGCCCCTTGGGACGCTTTCACTGCGTTAAAGGCGCTATATAAATGCAAGTTGGATTTTGGGACTTTTAAACCTGGCTGACTCCAAAAGCTTGAGAGGAAACTGAAACTGGAGAAATGTCATTGTTTCTTTGTGTCCATCAGGTGGCGATGTAACCATCACAGACCTGCCGTGTGCCTTGAAGCAAATAAAGAACAACATCTCTGCCAACGTCCCCTCTTCCTGCGCACATCGCTCGCAGGTCTGTGCCCTCTCCTGGGGGCGTGACCACGGTCGCTTTCCCACTGACTACGACTTTGTCCTGGGTACCGACATTGTGTACCTCCCCGAGACCTACTCCTCACTGGTCCAGACGTTGCAGCACCTCGCTGCGCACAGAGCCACCATTTACCTCGCTTCCAAAATGCGCAGAGAGCACGAGACTCTTTTGTTCTACGAGGAGATCCTGCCTCGGCACTTTCAGTGCCAGCTCCTTTGCAGGAATGAGGAGCAAAATATCAACCTGTACAAAGTGACCAAAAAAGTGCTGGAGAACAGAGACTAATGTAGAGAGGGAAACCTATCATTTAACACGAGATTCACGAGGGACCCCTTCTGTAGGTGACCCATGAAGTAGTTTGAAGATTTATTTTCGATCTTACTATAAGGATATTTTTTTTTCATTTCCTTTTTCACAACCGCGCTTCCCCCCTCCTTTCATTTTAATCCCTTTTAATTCCTGACATTGGTGGCTTATCCTGGGATAGTTTGCTAGCAATCCTCTGGTACCCTGGCTAAGTGGGAGAGGGTACTGTAATGTATTTGTTTCATGGGTTTTTTGCTTAAGAATTCATAGCAACACATTGCTGTTCAGAACTAGTTGGTTTATTAGCAAAGGTTTAACAATCACACGACACATTACCGGTTCATCCACCAGGCTCACAACCACCTGCCCCATCGTGGATCCCCTGAACCCAACTGGCTGGGGTTTTATGGAGTCTTGTGAACATCATGTGACTGGCTAAGCCACTCACAACTTAACAGCTCTACAATTATTTTGTTGCAATCTGTAAAACATAAATCGTTAACTTAAATGCCCCCGGATTAAAGGAGGGGGAGGGGCACTGAAACAGAAACTTTCAAACAAATGCCCCTTTGTTTTTTGTTTTTATGGGTTTTCTTTTGAGGGCACCAACACACAAATTATACAAGTGCTCCCTGGCTAAAAGGGGGGGGGGGGGAGGGGAGGGCACTAAAACCGGCAAATTAAACAAATTAACCTTTAAATTGAATCAATTTAAAATTCTGTTACCGGGGGTGACGATGCACTCCAGTCCCTCCGGCGGCCACCTCTCGCGGAAGGCCGCGAGCGTACCGGTGGACACCGCGTGCTCCATCTCCAGGGACACCCTGGCTCGGATGTAACCGCAGAAGAGAGGCAGGCAGTCGGGCTGAACGACCGCCCACTGCCTGGACCGGCTGATGGCCACTTTGGCCATGCCCAGGAGCAGTCCCACGAGGAGGCCTTTGAACTGCTTGGAAGGCAACCATGCTTACCAATGCACCACCACCACACAATTTAATGTTGCTCACGGGTGCTTATATAACAGGTACCCTGGCTGGTTGTATTCTCCCCCGCTCCCCCCATACATGGCCCAAAGGTGCTGAGGTCAGTTGGAGTGTTGCTGCTGCCTCCCTGACTCAGTAGCTCACCCACTGGTGTAGTCATTCAGTGAGATCAACTGCACCCTCTCTCATTTTGTTTAAACAAATATAATGGTTTTGTTTAAGCAGTGAGACGGTGCTGGGGGAGAGAGTTTGAGGAGGGACAGGGCAGCTGAACGAACACAGACAGCTGACACAACATTGTTTGAATTGCCTGGGTTATTGTCTGCCTAACTCGTGTTTATTCAGCTTTCTGCCGCAGTCACACTTCAGCAGAGAGGCATCCCGGCTTCCACCAAAACCAACACTCGCAGTATCCAGAATAGTTCAGCAAAAATGAGCGTACAAATAATTCTTCCTGTACTGGAGGCGCCAACCCGTGCTGGGGGGAGCTTTCCATGTGCACAGGGGGCCCTCCAGTAACTCAACTAACCGGACAGTCTTAATGTGTGGACCGTGCGGGTCAGGCTATTTGGCCATGGGGGCATCAGAGTTGAGCTTGAAGCTGCCCTCGCCTGACATGTCTTTATACACACACACATCTTTCCATTGTGGGTCAATAGACAGTGACCAGAAGCAGAGACTCTGGTTGTTTCCCTCCCTCCCTCTCCCCCCCGCCCCCAATCCTAAACCAGAGACGTTAAGGCCACATGTAGCATCCCTAGGTTGTCTCAAAGTTGACCATATATTTTTTTGAAGTATATGACGTTTAAGCAAGGTGCGAACGTTGGAACTCTAGGAATTGTATGGAAAGCTCTGTGGCTTTAATTGTCATCTGGGAAGGGAGGTGGCAATGAGTTGGAATGAACATAA
The DNA here is from genome assembly GCF_044704955.1 of Pristiophorus japonicus. Classification (NCBI taxonomy): domain Eukaryota; kingdom Metazoa; phylum Chordata; class Chondrichthyes; family Pristiophoridae; genus Pristiophorus; species Pristiophorus japonicus. The sequence continues at coordinate 37,906,129 of NC_092010.1, forward strand.
GAAATAGAAATAGGAGCAGGAGTCGGCCATTCGGCCCCTCGAGCCTGCTCCGCCATTTAATACGATCATGGCTGATCTGATCATGGACTCAGCTCCACTTCCCTGCCCGCTCCCCATAACCCTTTACTCCCTTATCATTCAAAAATCTGTCCATCTCCGCCTTAAATATATTCAATGACCCAGCCTCCACAGCTCTCTGGGGCAGCGAATTCCATAGATTTATAACGCTCAGAGAGAAGAAATTTCTCCTCATATCCGTTTTAAATGGGCGGCTCCTTATTCTAAGACTATGTCTCCTCGTTTTAGTTTCCCCTATGAGTGGAAATATCCTCTCTGCATCCACCTTGTCGAGCCCCCTCATTATCTTATATGTTTTGATAAGATCACCTCTCATTCTTCTGAACTCCAATGTGTTTAGGCCCAACCTGCTCAACCTATCTTCATAAGTCAACCCCCTCATCTCTGGAATCAACCTAGTGAACCTTCTCTGAACAGCCTCCAATGCAAATATATCCTTCCTTAAATACGGAGACCAAAAATGTACACAGTACGCCAGGTGTGGCCTCACCAATACCCTGTACAGTTGTAGCAGGACTTCTCTGCTTTTATACTCTATCCCCTTTGCAATAAAGGCCAACATTCCATTTGCCTTCCTGATCACTTGCTGTACCTGCATACTAACTTTTTGTGTGTCATGCACAAGGACACCCCCAGGTCCCTCTATACTGCAACACTTTGAAATTTTTCTCCATTTAAATTATAATTTGCCAATAATGTCGGAGATGATACCATCCTCCTGGTTGAAGGAAGATACATTTTGGATGGTGAAAAACTAAAGAAAACCGAAGAATTATGAATATTGAGTTTATGCCGCAGTGAGGGGTGTCAGTGCTGGAGAACAGAATATTTTTCCACATTTTGCATCGACTGGTTGATTTTCCCCCACGTGTGCTTTGAGCTTTGGATCTTCCATTCAGACAGTCGGCCGGCCAGTGTTGATTGCATGCCAGGAACAGCGTGGATCAAATGTCAAGTTCCCCTTACATTACACCAACAATGTGCCTTAAATCGTGCCTCAGACAAGCACTCTTAAGCCACCAGCTTGACTTTTCCTCGTTTGACAACACCATTCACACTGTGGACTTGCACTCTTCATTAACTGGATCAAGGCAGCCTCCAAACTCATCCCACATAGGCCTGTTGGAGGGGACTTAAATTCCACCAGTCTGGGCTGGATTCAAACCCAGGTCAGAGGTGAAAGGCCAACTTTGTAATACACTATATTACCCACCGAACACCTGCCAAAAAAATTACATTTTTAATCATCGTTACAGAGATTTTCTAAAGGTTTTTTTTTCTTGAATATAAATCGTGCCTCAAATGTAAAAAGCTTATCAAAGCAAAAGTGCCTCCAAGTTAACTGTGGCTCTTTCTCTGGACTATGTATCATCATTTCTGTGTACTTGGGGTTACCAAGTTTCTGTGTGATAATCACTTTGTATCATGTTTATTTTAATTTGCCTCCTGAACCAAGGGAATGTATTGCATTGACCAAAGAAAAACTGACTGACCAGTTGCCAACGCTTTGAAACTTGTTCAATATTATGAATCTGTAAAAAATTGACCAAATTAATCATAAAGCCAAAAGCTTTCAAATCGCACGTTGTCATTTTTCCCTTGAAAGGACAAGCTTACATTTCTACAGAGCCCTTCACAATCTCAACGATCCAAAACGCTTCACAGTCAATGAAATCATTGTTATAATGAAGGTGCTATCTCTTGCTGGAGGTGGCTGCCTCTGGTACCTTGCCCAAGCGGCCATTCCTGTGTGAGATTAGATAGGCTATTCAACTGTGGAAGGCATCCTGGCTGACGGTTTTTTCCCCCTCCTCCACAACCAAGGGGCGCTGAGGCCAGTTATAATGCTCATAGCACCCTGGGTGAGATCAGCTAATCCAGCACAGGCTGGATCAAACCTGGGACCATCAGGTCTGCATGGCTTATTACCACAACATGTGGTGCAATTACAAAATAAGTGGGTGGGGGGGAGGGTGCGCATTAAATGTGGAGAAAGTTAGAGGAGGAGAAGAGAAATGGGGTGTCGATTAACTAGAAATTAATTTAGAATAACAGGAAGAGTCATCAGTCATTTTATCTTTGATTTTTAAAGCATGATCACACACAATGTTGAGAAGCGTAGCATTGTAGGTGTGGTCTCAGAATAGCTAAATTCAGAATGAATTACACAAGATAATTATGGATGAGGGAGTCCATTCGGCCCATCTTAGATCATCCAGAATGACTCCAAAGGCCCCCCTCCCTCCTACCATCCAATTGTTTCTTAGAAGGTTCCTGGGTTTTCACCACCACTGCTCTTCCTGGGAGTCCACGCCACGTGTTGACCACTCTGTGTGAAGAGGAATTTTCTGACATCAATCCTAAATCTACCATTTACTAGTTTGAATCTATGTCCCTTTGTCTTAATCACAAAACTGCGCAGAATGCACTTAACATAAATATGAGATTGACATAAGACAGTCAGTCGCCATTGCTACAAGTTTAGGAGAAAGACTTCGATTGCAAAAATTCAATGAACAAGTCAGTGTTTACCTTTTAAGTAAGGCAAGTACAAGATTGTTTATTTTGCTGCGTACAATTTTCTTCCTCTAAAAAGCCGCTTATTTATGTAGGCACGCAGCAGTCAATTTGTGCACAGCAATGTCCCATAAACAGCACTGAGATGATTGACCAGTTAATCTGTTTTTGGTGGTGTTGGTTGAGGGAGGAATCTTGGCCAGGACACTGGAGGAACAACCTGCTCTTCAATAGTGCTACGAGATCTTTTTCGTCCACTTGAACCGATGGGGACCTTCATTTAGCATCTCAGTTGAAGGACTGCACTTCCAACAGTGCAGCACTCTCTCTGTACTGCACTGAAGTGTCAGCCTAGATTATGGGCTCAAATCCATGCTGGGATTCTAACCCACAACCTCCTGACTTCTCTAACCCAGAGGGCCATGGAAACTGTATCGTTGAGCATATTCAAGGCTGAGATAGACAGATTTTTGGAGTCTACGGGAATCAAGGGATATGGAGATCAGGCGGGAAGGTGGAGTTGAGGTCAAAGAGCAGCTGTGATCTGTGTTAAGCAGAAATGCAAAAACAGTTCGATTTCAAAATTCTCATCCTTGTTTCAAATCCCTCCATGGCCCTCGCCTCTCCCTATCTCTGTAATGTCCTTCAGCCCCACAACCCCCTGAGATGTCTGGCTCCTCTAATTCTGCCCTCTTGACCATCCCTGATTATAATCGCTCAACCATCGGTGGCCGTGCCTTCTGTTGCCTGGGCCCATAAGAACATAAGAATTAGGAACAGGAGTAGGCTATCTAGCCCCTCGAGCCTGCTCCACCATTCAACAAGATCATGGCTGATCTGGCCGTGGACTCAGCTCCACTTACCCGCCCTCTCCCCGTAACCCTTAATTCCCTTATTGGTTAAAAATCTATCTGTCTGTGATTTAAATACATTCAATGAGCTAGCTTTAACTGCTTCCTTGGGCAGAGAATTCCACAGATTCACAACCCTCTGGGAGAAGAAATTCCTTCTCAACTCGGTTTTAAATTGGCTGTCTCGTATTTTGAGGCTGTGCCCCCTAGTTCTAGTCTCCCCGACCAGTGGAAACAACCTCTCTGCCTCTATCTTGTCTATCCCTTTCATTATTTTAAATGTTTCTATAAGATCACCGCTCATCCTTCTGAACTCCAACGAGTAAAGACCCAGTCTACTCAATCTTTCATCATAAGGTAACCCTCTCATCTCCGGAATAAGCCTAGTGAATCGTCTCTGTACCCCCTCCAAAGCTAGTATATCCTTCCTTAAGTAAGATGACCAAAACTGCACGCAGTACTCCAGGTGCGGCCTCACCAATACCCTATACAGTTGCAGCAGGACCTCCCTGCTTTTGTACGCCATCCCTCTCGCAATGAAGGCCAACATTACATTCGCCTTACTGATTACCTGCTGCACCTGCAAACTAACTTTTTGGGATTCATGCACAAGGACTCAAAAGAGTTTCATGCACAAGGATCCCCAGGTCCCTCTGCACTGCAGCATGTTGTAATTTCTCCCCATTCAAATAATATTCCCTTTTACTGTTTTTTTTTCCCAAGGTGGATGACCTCACATTTTCCGACATTGTATTCCATCTGCCAAACCTTAGCCCATTCGCTTAACCTATCCAAATCTCTTTGCAGCCTCTCTGTGTCCTCTACACAACCCGCTTTCCCACTAATCTTTGTGTCATCTGCAAATTTTGTTACACTACACTCTGTCCCCTCTTCCAGGTCATCTATGTATATTGTAAACAGTTGTGGTCCCAGCACCGATCCCTGTGGCACACCACTAACCACCGATTTCCAACCCGAAAAGGACCCATTTATCCCGACTCTCTGCTTTCTGTTCGCCAGCCAATTCTCGATCCATGCTAATACATTTCCTCTGACTCCGCGTACCTTTATCTTCTGCAGTAACCTTTTGTGTGGCACCTTATCGAATGCCTTTTGGAAATCTAAATACACCACATCCATCGGTACACCTCTATCCACCATGCTCGTTATATCCTCAAAGAATTCCAGTAAATTAGTTAAACATGATTTCCCCTTCATGAATCCATGTTGCGTCTGCTTGATTGCACTATTCCTATCTAGATGTCCCGCTATTTCTTCCCTAAGCTCTTGAATTCCCTCCCTAAACCTCTCCGCCTCTTTTTCCTCCTTCATAGACGCTCCTTAAAACCTACCTCTTTCACCAAGCTTTTGGTCACCTGCCCTAATTTCTCCTCATGCAGCTCGGCACCTTGGGACGTTTCACTATGTCAAAGGCTCTATATAAATACAAGTCGTTGTGATCTTATTGAATGACGGAGCAGGCTGGAGGGACTGTATGGCTCCTTCTTGTGTTCTTATAAAGAAAGACTTGGATTTATATAGCGCCTTTCACGACCACCGGACATCTCAAAGCACTTTACAGCCAATGAAGTACATTGTGGGAAATGCTGCAGACAAATTACGCACAGCAAGCTCCCACAAACAGTAAAGTGATAATGACCAGATAAACTGTTTTTGTTATGTTGATTGAGGACACCCCCCTGCTCTTCTTCGAAATAGTGCCATGGGATCTTTTATGTCCACCTGAGAGAGCAGACGGGGCCTCGGTTTAACGTCTCATCTGAAAGACGACACCTCCGACAGTGCGGCGCTCCCTCAGTACTGCCCCTCCGACAGTGCGGCGCTCCCTCAATACTGCACTGGGAGTGTCGGCATCGATTTTTGTGCTTAAGTCCCTGGAGTGGGACTTGAACCCACAACCTTCTGACTCTGAGGCAAGGGTGCTACCCACTGAGCCATGACTGACACTTATGCTGTCGAAAAGTAAAAACCGTTTTTTTTGTAAAATAAGCCCTTCAACAGTTTGAGACATTTGACTGAGAGAGGGGGGGGAAAAAAAACATGTTTTATTTTCTGCTGCTTCAATATTCGGTTTCAACCAGCAGTGGGCGCCAGCGGCAGCTGGGGGCTGCCCAGCGAGCTGCGGGAGGCTGCTCTTGACGCAGCCGCACAGCCGCTGCCGCCGCTCAGCTTTCGTCTTGTTGGCTCCCCGCCGGCCGGCATGGCCGTCCTGTGCACCCTGCGGGCCGCTCGGGCCGGGATCTCCAGGGTAAAACAAACCCTCTCCAGCCGCGACCCCATCGCCCCCGAAAGGTTTTTAACTCCCGGCGGGAGATCTTTTGAAGGCACGGGCTGTGCGGGTCAACCTAACTTGCTGGGAGAGGAAGGCGGGACGGGGGTTGATTGGCAGGACGGCTTGGCCAATCAAGAGGCGGTGTGCCAGCGGCTGCTGTCTGATTGGAGCGATTGTGGTGTGACGCCGCCCTCAGCCGGCAAGTTCGGTTGAGCCCGAGGCATGTTGCCTGGTTGTCCAGGTCATCCCTCTCAGCCAACTCGCCTTCATGCTGAAAAGGCACAGGCATTGCTTAAGATGCACTTAGCTTATTATTCAGCTCATTGAAATCAAAATATAACTGTCAGGAGTGTCAGTAACTAGAGGACACAGAATTAGGGTCATTGGCAAAAGATGAGAATTGTTATGATCTGGAACGCACTGCCTGAAAGGTTGCTGGAAGCAGATTCAATAGTAACTTTCAAAAGGGAATTGGATATATGTTATATAAAGGAGAACATTTGCAAGGCTATGGGGAAACTACGGGGGAGTGGGACTAATTGCACAGCTCGTTCAAAGAGCTGACACGGACACATCATCATCATCCCTTGCTTTTTGTGGTATACATCAATGAACAGCATAGCAGCCCCGACCTGCGAGAGACCATCAGCGGCAGGTCAGGGCATAAAAGGAGCAGTGAGCGGTGACCATAGGCAGCGTGGTGGTGTACCACGGCAAGGTACAGTGCGAGCTGGTGCAGGAGGGTGACGGCAGCGAAGAGGGACGTCATCAAGATCCAGGTCGCTGATTGGAGCGTGGGCAGGAGCAGCGCGAGATTGTAGAGGGACGTAATCAGGGCCCAGGAGAGGCGAGGGCCCAGGGGCAGCACGGGCCAGCCAACACTGCGATATGTGGGCGCACTTGGCCCGTGCAGCAGAGCTGGTCTCCAGTCGTCCTGGTTAACCCTTGCCACTGGACCAAGACCTAGCTCTGTCAAGCCCGTGTGGTGGCTGGTGTTCAACGGTCACCACACGTTAAAAAAATCCACGCACAGGCATCTTCCACCCTTCAACATGTAGTTCGGGATCTGGAATATTAGGTCCTTCATTGAAACACCTGTGAACTCATCCCTTTTTGGCGTGGAAGCAAGTCATCCTCGTTTCGAGGGACTGCCTTTGATGATGATGAGACTTGAATATAGGGGGTATGTTTAAGAAGTTTGCAGATGATACTAAAATAGGCTGTGTGGTTGATAATGAAGAAGAAAGCTGCGGACTGCAGGAAGATATCAATGTACTGGTCAGTTGAGCAGAACAGTGGCAAATGGAATTTAATCCAGAGAAGTGTGAGGTAATGCATTTGGGGAGGGCTAACAAGGAAAGGGAATACACATTAAATGGTCGGACACTGAGAAGTGTAGAGGAACAAAGGGGACCTGGGAGTGCATTTCCATAGATCCCTGAAAGTAGCAGGCCAGGTGGATAAGGTGGTTAAGAAGGCATACGGAATGCTTGCCTTTATTAGCTGAGGCATAGAATATAAGAGCAGGTGGGTTATGCTTGAACTGTATAAAACACTGGTTAGGCCACAGCTGGAGTACTGCGTGCAGTGTGGTCATCGCATTACAGGAAGGACGTGATTGCACTGGAGAGGGTACACAGGAGATTTACGAGAATGTTGCCTGAATGGAGAATCTAAGCTATGAGGGCAGATTAGATGGACTGGGTTTGTTTTCATTGGAACAGAGGAGGCTGAGGGGAGACCTCATTGAGGAATATAAAATTATGAGGGGTCTAGATATTGTGGATAGAAAGGGCCTATTTCCCTTAGCAGTGGGGTCAACAACCAGGGGGCATAAATTTAAAGTAATTGGTAGAAGTTTTAGAGGGGATTTGACGGGGAATGTCTTCACGCAGAGGGTGGTGGGGGTCTGGAACTCACTGCCTGAAAGGGTGGTAGAGGCAGAAACCCTCACCACATTTAAAAAGTACTTGGATGTGCACTTGAAGTGCCGTAACCCACAGGGCTACGGACCTAGAGCTGGAAAGTGGGATTAGGCTGGATAGCCTCTTGTTGGCCGGCACGGACACAATGGGCTGAAATGGCCTCCTTCCGTGCTGTAAACTTCTATGATTCTATCATCATAGGCAGTCCCTCTGAAAGTGAGTTCTCAGGTGACTGTACAGTCCAATACGGGAACCACAGTCACAGGTGGAACAGACAGTGGTTGAGGGAAAGGGAGGGTGGGACAGGTTTGCCGCACGCTCCTTCCGCTGCCTGCGCTTGGTTTCTGCACGCTCTCGGCGACAAGACTCGAGGTGCTCAGCGCCCTCCCGGATGCACTTCCTCCACTTAGGGCGGACTGGTCGTTGGCCAGGGACTCCCAGGTGTCGGTGGGGATGTTGCATTTTATCAGGGAGGCTTTGAGAGTGTCCTTGTAACGTTTCCTCTGCCCACCTTTGGCTCGCTTGCCGTGTAGGAGTTCCGAGTAGAGCGCTTGCTTTGGGAGTCTCGTGTCGGGCATGTGGACGATGTGGCCTGCCCAGACACAGACACAATGGGCCAAATGGCCTCCTTTTGCGCTGTATTATTCTATCTAAAATGCTAGGAATACACAGCAGGCCCTTAAGCTTGTGAAAAAGAAAAGGCCCGAACTGAGCAGGTGTCTGCCTTGAAATGTTACTTTTCTCGTTCAGAAGATGAAAGTATTTCCACCATTTTCTAAATTCCAGTATTTGAAGCCTCTCAGTTAACTGTTATATCTCGTATCAAATTAAATAAATGAAGGGTTTGTGACAATCCAAAGCTACTTTGGCCTGAATCCACATCCAATTTGCCTACCCCTAGGTTGAGTTTTTAACCTGTATAACATTTGGACGGTCTGTGAATACATTTGAGAAGCTAAGTATCTCCTGCCCCTAACTATGCCCTCATTATTATCTCTTTTTAAAAAAAAATTAAAAAGACAACAGTGAACTGGAGGTCCAGAAAACTTGTGGTTCTCATAGTAAGCTGAGCGATTAAAAATATCTTTTTTTGTGGAACGGTTTTTGACTTCCTGATCCACCCTTATAATAATGGAAAGACCAATTTGGGGAAATGTGCATAATGGTCATCACACTCCTGCCAGAATGCATTTATGGTTATAACTTTGTAACCAATGAGGCTCACATTACGTACTATGAATTCCACATAGAGAGAGGTCCTGTGAGAAGGAGGACAGTAGGAGTATGAGTTTGTGTGTATGTATTGGCACATGCGATGGAGCCTGGTCTCCAGTCGTCTTGGTTAACCCTCACCACTGGACCAAGACCTCGCTCCATCAAGCCCGTGTGGTGGCTGGTGTGCAACGGCCTCCCCACGTTAAAAGAATTCACGCACAGGCATCTTCCACCCTTTAAAATGAATTCATCGGTCACCTGAGTACTCATTTTTAGTGTGGAAGCAAGTCATCCTCAACCCCGAGGGACTGCCTATGCTGATGATGGTTACAAGTAGGGTTCGAAACCTGCACTGAGTTGCACTGGCTGCGACAATACAGTAAACCACACGAGGGAAGGTCGAGCTGATCTGAATGCCAGCAGTGAAATATGTACACTGCCTAACACGTCCTACCCAATGTACATTTTATTGCCCTGCTGACCTGTGTGCCCCTCAGCCTAGATTCAACATCATCATCATCATAGGCAGTCCCTCGAAATCGAGGAAGTCTTGCTTCCACTCTAAAAGTGAGTTCTCAGGTGACTGAACAGTCCAATGCTGGAATTACAGTCTCTGTCACAGGTGGAACAGACAGTGGTTGAGAGAAGGGGTGGGTGGGACTGGTTTGCCGCACGCTCCTTCCGCTGCCTGCGCTTGGTTTCTGCATGATTTCGGCGATGAGACTCGAGGTGCTCAGCGCCCTCCCGGATGCACTTCCTCCACTTAGGGCGGACTGGTCTTTGGCCAGGGACTCCCAGGTGTCGGTGGGCGTGTTGCACTTTATCAGGGAGGCTTTGAGGGTGGTCCCTGTAACATTTCCTCTGCCCACCTTTGGCTCGTTTGCCATGAAGGAGTTCCGAATAGAGCGCTTGCTTTGGGATTCACGTTCCTAGATTCACAGCCTCCTGGCTGGGGAATTTTGCTTGATCTGGGGTTCAGTGCTTCTCCCTCTCCTTTCCTCGCCCCTCTTGCAGAAAAAGACAATAGCCAACTACCAGGCTCAAGGACCCTCCCAGCTCCCATACAAGTGAAAGCGCTGATAAAATGCCAGTGTTTTGAATGCAGTTATTCTTGGCCCTGTAAGTTATTTCTCCACGTGTGAGGAAGTGCCTGGCCTCACATAGCAGCTGCCCATTGTGGCATGATTGGAATGAGCAGCTCGCTGTGTGGAGAATGGTAAGCACAGACTTACGTCCCTCACTACATGGTGTTGAATTGCAACAATCCTTAGAGTCTCAAGCAAGACACGAGTCGGGATTGTGGCCTTTGACAGGATGTTAGTAACACTGAGGCACTGATGTGTAAATGTGTCGATATAAACTGTGCAAGTAAAGCCTGACCATGTTACAAAGTTCTCTGAGATTTCCGTCTGTCTTTGTTAGTTCTTCTCTGTGCAGCCGACCCAGTTTCTGCACTGTCCTGGGGTTCGATCGATGGCAGCTGATAAAGAGCTTCTCATGAAACTCCGGAAAAAGACAGGATACTCGTTTACAAATTGCAAGAAGGCCTTGGAAAAGTTTAACAGCAACCTTCAACAGGTAGGTGGAAATTGTAACTAAAGCTGCAGGGAACACCCCAATGTGGTGTCAGCTGTGGCTCAGTGGGTAACACTCTCGCCTCTGAGTCAGAAGGTTGTGGGTTCAAGTCCCACTCCAGGGAGTTGAGCACAAGAATCTAGACTGACACTCCAGTGCAGTGCTGAGGGAGCGCCACACTGTTGAAGGGGCAGTGCTGAGCGAGCGCCGCACTGTCGGAGGGGCAGTACTGAGGGAGCGCCGCACTGTCGGAGGGGCAGTGCTGAGGGAGCACCGTACTGTCGGAGGGGCAGTAATGAGGGAGCGCCGCACGAGGGAGTGCTGCATTGTCGGAGGGGCAATGCTGAGGGAGCGCCGCACTGTTGGAGGGTCAATTCTGAGGGAGCGCTGCACTGTCGGAGGGGCAGTACTGAGGGAACGCCGCACTGTCGGAGGGGCAGTACTGAGGGAGTGCCGCACTGTCGGAGGGGCAGTACTGAGGGAGCGCCGCACTGTCGGAGGGGCAGTACTGAGGGAGCGCCGCACTGTCGGAGGGGCAGTACTGAGGGAGCGCCGCACTGTCAGAGGGGCAGTATTGAGGGAACCCTGCACTGTCGGAGATGCCGTCTTTTAGATGAGACGTTAAGCCGAGGCCACGTTTGCGCTCTCAGGTAGATGTATAAGACCCCATTGATTGCTGTGATTAGTCAAGAACTCCATTATCGTTGTATCATGCGACTACCAGGACGGGAGAAGGTGAACTTGTCTTTTTGTGTCTAACAATTCCTATGATACTATGAAGACTGTTGGGGAATGTATTCACAGGCGCTCACTACCTCATCCAAGCTGCCATTCTTCGTGTGTGTGAGCAGAGATATTGAGCGCCGGCAGGCTATCCCAGGGCATCGCATACGAGTCCTATCTGTTGCAATTTGCGTTGATTCCCAATACATTTCACAAGTGCTCAATGTAGTCAGTTTCCACAGCCTCTGAACCAACACTGCAGCTTCTGGTATAGAACTGTTAATGAAAATCAGCAAAGGATGTAATGTTAATAATCAAATCCCCAGCGCCTGCAATACCCAGGAAATGCTAATGCTGCCACAAAAACAAAGACTTGCATTTATATAGAGCCTTTCACGATCTCCGGACGTCCCAAAGCGCTCTACAGCCAATGAAGTACTTTTGAAGTGTGGTCACTTGTAACGTAAGAATGCAGTGTGCACCTCTTCCATCATACAAACCTGATATCTTCTTGTCGTCTTTCGGATGAGACGTTAAACCGAGGCCCCTCTGCCCTCTCAGGTGGACGTAAAAGAAACCACGGCACTATTTCGAAGAAGAGCAGGAGAGTTCTCCCCGGTGTCCTGGCCAATATGTATCCCTCAATCAACATCACTGAAACAGATTATCTGATCATTATCACATTGCTGTGTGTGAGGAGCTTGCTGTGCACAAATTGGCTGCCACGTTTTCCACATTGCAACAGTGACTACACTCCAAAAGTACTTCATTGGCTGTAAAGCGCTTTGAGACGTCTGGTGGTCGTGAAAGACGCTATAGAAATGCAAGTCTGTCTTTATCTGATCAATTCATAGATCAAGCAATCTGGCCCGCTTTCTCTGAGAGTTGGACTCCCATTTTCAGCTCGCAGTCTTTGGAGAAAGGACAGCTTTCTGGTAACATCAGCTGGTTCAGAAAATTCGTGTGACTCTTCCCTATATATGTGATTCAAAAATTGAGGAGAAAATGTATAATAGCTTTGTTGGAGGGGGGGTGGTGGAGAGGGAGAGGAGTGCGGACTCCAAAGGGATAATGAAGGAACTCTCCCACCATCTTGTTCCCACGGATGTGAAAGGATTTGCTGCAGGTAATCATGCTGGCTTCTTTTCAAAGGCCGAAGTCTGGCTGCACAAACAGGCCCATAGGGAAGGATGGAGTAAAGCTTCCAAACTACAAGGCCGGAAGACGAAGGAGGGTCTTGTTGGCCTGCTGCAAGATGGAAGCTCAGCTGTGCTGGTGGAGGTAAAGATAAACAATCTGTTGGATTGTAATTACTCTGTGTGGTATTACTAACAAATGTGTGAAATCATAGAATCTTACAGCACAGAAGGAGGCCATTTGGCCCAGTCCACCCCCCCACCCCCACCCCGCTCTTTCCCCCGTAGTCCTGTGAGTTTTTCCACTTCAAGTATATATCCAATTCACTTTTGAAAGTTACTGTTGAATCTTCATTCATGTGAGTCATTCTGTATGCTTGTAGAGTGAACGTGTGATCCTGTTAGCAGGCTACGGTCTCTGTTAAAATAGTGGGGCAGAGGAGTTTCATGCAAACATGTTAATGTGGGAGGCAGGAGGGTCGGTAACCAGAGGACACAGCTTTCAGATAATTGGCAAGAGAACCAGAGGTGGTGGGGTGGGGGGGGGGGTGAGAATTTCTTTCAGGACATCGAGTTGTTGTGATTGATCGGGAACGCGCTGCCTGAAAGGGCGGTGGAAGCAGATTCAACAGCGACTTTCAAAAGGGGGACTGGATAAATACTTGAAAAAGAGAAAATGGCAGAGCTGTGAGGAATGAGCAAGGGGAGCGGGACTAACTGGATCGCTCGACCAAAGAGCCGGCACAGGCACGATGGGCCGAATGGTCTCCCTCTGTGCTATCTGATTCTATATACTCCTGTGACTAAAATGGTCTTTTTTGAAAGAGCTGTTTTTTTTCTCCCCTCAGGTGAATTGTGAAACGGATTTTGTTGCCAGGAATGTCAAGTTCCAGCAGTTGGTACAGCAGGCAGCCATTGCCACAATGGCACACTATCACTCCAAGCGGGCAGCCCCCACCGATTACACCAAGGTTTGTTTGTTTTTTCAATTAAAAAGAAAAAGTAACTGGAGTCTTTTCTTTGCCAGCAGATGCCCATCACCATTGTTTGAGTCTCCAAACGAAACTACTGAGAAGGCCGTATGTGCAGGGTTTGTTTGTGCTTGATACGGACACTCTCCCTGTCGGGGCACATCCAACTTACCCAAGTCCAGAGAGCTTGGTGGAGGTTGGCAGATCCTAGGTTTCAGGACGCCTCCCCCAAGTGCGAAAGGAGCACTGCTGGAGTTTAACCGGCTAAACCTGTGCAGCTGCACTATCAGAGTTTGGCCACTTCCCCCGCCGCCAGCCTTCCTGTATTTTGTATCGAAGCAGAGCTTCAGGTTGTTCCGCGTTTCCCTCTGGTGGCTTGTGTCCGAAGGCCAATGCGCTGTGCCACGCTGCAATGGCGGGTGCTTTCATGCCAGTGCTGCCACCTCAGGAGAGGAGATTGGGAAATGGTGGCACAAATCATCCAGAGCTGCTCTCTCCATGAAAACTCCCTCCCTCCAGCAGACTCCGAATGAAATTCTTTGCCCAGAGGATGGGTTGAGAAAGTGTTTCTGATCAATAAATGGCAGCTTTATAATTGCACATGTATTAAAGTTTCCCACTTACTTTGCAGAATTCCCTTACGACTGAAGAACTAACACAGTTGAAAACCAGTTTGGACAGCAGTGCTCTCGCTGATCAGCTCGCCCTGGCTATCGGTAAGATCGGCAGTCCAGCCCCTGACCAATCCGCTGTTTTCCTTCTCATTCTTTGTGGTGGCACAGGTATCGCTGTTCTTGGTGAAATACAAGGTTCTCCAATAAATATTTTTTGATAACAATAAATATGCCCATCCCAGTGGTTTAGTCCAGATTATTGGAGGAAGGACTGAGGCAGAGAGAAAGCAAGACTCGAGTTTCGTCAGCGCCTTTCCCGACCACCGGACGTCCCAAAGCGCTTTACAGCCAGTGAACCACTTTTGACGTGTAGTCACTGTGGTAATGTGGGAAACGTAATGCAAGGGAGGCAAAGACTTTGGCGGTTTTGAGATCCTGAGAGAAAATGTGTTGGAGTAGGAGACTGTGACGAGTATTGATTTCGGCACAGTGAGGGTGCAGGAGGAGGAAGACTGTGGGACAGGGGGATCTGGAGACTGAGAAGCAAGAGAGGAAAGTTCAGAGGAGCAATGATCATAGCATCTATAAAATGGAGAGACACAGTAGAGAGAGAGAGAGAGAGAGGCTAGCAGTAAAAGGATTGTCTACAGTGGTGCTGTAAATTCCTATGATTCTATGAATGTTGGGCTTTTACACCTGGAAGTGCTTGTGGCTGACACTGGGTGCAAGAAGTGTTGAAATATCCATTGCTTAGCACTGACCTTCTGCACCTTGATCCCCCTCCACTCTGCATTCACCTCAAATTATTGTATTCTAAAGCTGGTCTTGAACTCACTGTATTCTAAAGCTGGTGTCTTAACTTACTGCATTCTAATAAGTGTTCCCTTCCCAACCCCGCTTTTTACAAACAAACTTGTGACCCAACCTTTGTTAATATTTTAAAGGTAACCTTGGCGAGAATATGGCTATAAGAAGAGCTGCCTGGGTGGCTGTGCCATCCGATTGGCACATTGGCACGTATGTTCATGGCATGCTGCCAGTGGACAACCCATCTCTGGCAAAGATGACCTTTGGAAAATACGGTGCGTTGGTGATCTGTCGGCCCCTGGAACAGAACTGGAAAGTGAACCTCGTGGAGCTGGGCCGCAGGTTAGGGCAGCACATTGTGGGAATGTCACCACTGACTGTGGGCTCGATGGATGACCCGCCTGGTGACGATGCAGAGACCAAGATGCTGGCGCAGCCTTTCCTGCTGGATCCGGGCACGACTGTGGGGCAGTTCCTGCACACAAGTGGGGTGTCAGTGTTGGACTTTGTCCGCTACGAGTGCGGGGAAGCAACCGAGGGGGCAGAGAAAGTATAGATGCAATGTTGCAGTGCGTCCCACACAAAAAAAAGAATACACCATTTTTCATTGTGGAAACCCCTTTACTGATGTCAGAATAAAATAATGATCTCCAACACATTTAATAACAGTAAATCACAGTGTCTTTCTTTCCTCCTCTGTTGAACTCTATACAAAGCCCTGGTTAGACCACACCTGGAGCACTGTGAGCAGTTGTGGGCACCACACTGTAGGGAGGATTATATTGGCCTTGGAGGGAGTGCAGCCTAGGTTTCCCAGAATAATACCCAGACTTCAAGGGTTAAGTTACGAGGAGAGATGACACAAACTAGGGTTGTAGGGGTGATCTGATCGAGGTTTTCAGGATATTAAGGGGAACAGATAGGGGAGATAGAGATAAACTATTCCCGCTGCTTGGGGAGTCGAGGACTAGGGGCATAGTCTAAGCCAGGCCTTTCAGGAGTGAATTAGGAAACATTTCTACACACAAAGGGTGGCAGACGTTTGGAACTCTCTTCTGTAAACAGCAATTGATGATAGATCAGTTGTTCATTTTAAATCGGCGATTGATAGATTTCTGTTAACCAAATATATTGAGGGATATGGGCCAAAGGCGGGTATATGGAGTTCAGTCACAGATCAGCCATGATCTGATTGAATGCTGGAATGGACTCAATGGCCTCTTGTTCCTAATGTAACAGGCTCAAGGGGCTGAATGGCCTCCTCCTGTAACAGGCTCGAGGGGCTGAATGGCCTCCTATTCCTAATGTAACAGGCTCGAGGGGCTGAATGGCCTCCTCCTGTTCCTATGTAACAGGCTCGAGGGGCTGAATGGCCTGCTATGTTCCTAATGTAACAGGCTCGAGGGGCTGAATGGCCTCCTATTCCTAATGTAACAGGCTCGAGGGGCTGAATGGCCTCCTCCTGTTTCTAATGTAACAGGCTCAAGGGGCTGAATGGCCTGCTATTCCTAATGTAACAGGCTCGAGGGGCTGAATGGCCTCCTCCTGTTTCTAATGTAACAGGCTCAAGGGGCTGAATGGCCTGCTATGTTCCTATGAACTGTCCCTTCAAACAAGCTTATGATAAATTGGTTGCCTCTTTTTCCTCTATTAAATCAATTGCTTCTGGCTAGGTTACAGTTTCACAGGTTGTATCAGGGCTATTTAACTGGGGTGGGGTCATCACAGTCAAAGCCAACATCCACCTTCCAGCAGAAGTCAGTGGATAGTGGCTGATTTTCCCCCACCTTAGCCCAGGGACCCATGGGCCCTCACCAGCACCCTGATTGAGATCAGTGAGCTCAGCCCCGACTAGGAATAGAAAGGACTTTAATTTACAACACACTGTCCCAAAGCGCTTTACAGCCAGTGAAGTACTTTTGGAGTGTAGTCACTGTTGTAATGTGGGAAACACGGCAGCCAATTTGTACACAGCAAACTCCCACAAACAGCAATGTGATAATGACCAGATAATCTGTTTTAGTGATGTTGATTTGATTGAGGGATAAATATTGGCCAGGACACTGGGAGTAACTCCCCTGCACTTCTTCGAAATAGTGCCATGGGATCTTTTGAGAGAGCAGACGGGGCCTCGGTTTAACGTCTCATCCGAAAGACGGTACCTCCAACAGTGCAGCACTCCCTCAGTACTGCCCCTCCAACAGTGCAGCACTCCTTCAGTGCTGCCCCTCCGACAGTGCGGCACTCCCTCAGCACTGCCCCTCCGACAGTGCGGCATTCCCTCAGCACTGCCCCTCCGACAGTGCAGCACTCCCTCAGTACTGCCCCTCCGACAGTGCAGCGCTCCCTCAGTACTGCCCCTCCAACAGTGCGGCGCTCCGACAGTGCGGCACTCCCTCAGCACTGCCCCTCCAACAGTGCAGCACTCCCTCAGTACTGCCCCTCCGACAGTGCGGCACTCCCTCAGTACTGCCCCTCCGACAGTGCGGCACTCCCTCAGTACTGCCCCTCCGACAGTGCGGCACTCCCTCAGCACTGCCCCTCCGACAGTGCGGCGCGCTCCCTCAGCACTGCACTGGAGTGTCAGCCCAGATTTATGTGCTCAAGTCCCTGGAGTGGGATTTGAACCCACAACCTTCTGACTCCGAGGGGAGGGTGCGACCCACTGAGCCACGGCAGAACCTGGGACCTTCCTAGATTGTATTCTTCAATTCCACACTGAACAATGTCTTTGCCAATTAAGTGATCAAACAAAGTACGGCTGACTGCCTTTATCTGTTTGAGTTGAGCAGAATCCCAATATTTATATTAGACTTCGAGTACAGTCCCGGGCTATGGATCACGCAGCTGTCTGAAACCTGTGTTACCAGCACAGTTTGTTACCCAATAGAACATTAGTCCCAATGACGACAATCAGGAGCCAAGCTTCTCGGGAAACAATAGGCAGCAAATAAAGTCTGGTAGCAGGTGCAGGCTTCAGGCTCACTGTGGTCAACGCTGTGTTCATTGGTTACAGTCCCCGTGTAAAACGATTAATTATTTGGAGGGCTTGTCCATTCAATGCAGGGACTGGGTGGTTGATCCAGTCGAGACTGACACGGTGAAAGTATCCTCGCTGCAGTGAAATCAGCAGATCCTACAACAGGTTCAGATGAAGGAGGCCCTTTCACCAGAGCACAAACCAGATTGCCGTCACACGCAGCTTTTTAAACGTCCACTCGAACATGCTGAAAGCCCCTTGATTTGAGTAAATGTCTCTTTATCTGTTCGTCTTCAGTTCTGATGGTAGCAAGTCGCCGTCCTGTCCCTTGTGAGACGACAAGTTAGTGACTATCCTTAGCACACAGATGCTCAGGCCATTTGTACTCCCCCCAAACAAGATTAGTTAGTGACACAACCCAGGGATGGAACCCTTCCCTAGAGGAATTTGATGCAACTGAGTAAAGTGTTCATATAACATTCCACTGAGTAATTTCCAGCTCCCCACTCATACCCACCCCAGGTTCTGTACATATAAGAACATAAGAAATAGGAGCAGGAGTCGGCCACTCGGCCCCTTGATCCTGCTCTGCCATTCAATAAGATCATGGCTGATCTTCGACCTCAACTTCACTTGCCTGCACTGTCCCCATATCCCTTGATTCCCTTAATATACCTTCAGATTTACATATATTTGCCCGAGGAGCAAAACAGAAAAGCACTAGAAAGAAAGACTTGCATTTCTATAGTGCCTTTCATGACCTCAGGACACCCCAAACGCTTTACAGCCAATGAAGTACTTTTGAAGCGTAGTCACTGTTGCAATGTAGGAAAGTAAGCAGCCAATTTGCGCACAGCAAGCTCCCACAAATAGCAATAAGATAAATGACCAGGCAACCTGGTTTAGGTGTTGGCTGAGAGATAAATATTGGCCCCCACTGTGGCAAACTCCCCTGCTCTTCTTCGGATAGTGCCATGGGAACTTTTATGTCCACCCGAGAGGGCAGATGGGGGCCTCGGATTAATGTTTCATCTGAAAGACGGCACCGAAAGACGGCACCTCCGACAGTGCAGCACTCCCTCAGCACTGCACTGGGTGCCAACCTAGATTATGGGCTCAAATCTGTAGCGTGGGCCTTAAGCCCACAACCTTCTGACTGAGCCACACTGGAAAATGCAGCGAGTCACAGCAGGCCTCTTGTGTAACTGCCAGGATCAGTATTGTGAGATGGCATCCTTGTAACATTCACCTCTAGATGCACTCCAGGCATTTGATAAAGAAACAACAGTTTAGAGCCGAGAGTTTGTGTGTTAGGCAGAGCAAAAGCATAAAGAACAGATTTATGATTTTGCTGGATGTTGCGCAGAGGAACTTTCCTGTCCTTTTTATTTTTCATTTTCACATCTGCAAATGCGTGATCACTGAGCAAAAGCCCAATTTGCCATTTGCGCACTGCCACAAGGATCCTAGAATATGCGTTTAACTTCAATTCATCCCTCCCACGTGCGCCCTCTCCCAAAGGTGCTGGCTCATACCGGGCTTTGCTTCTGAGGGAACTGGCTGCCACTCTGGGACCTCGCCCCAAGTAGGCATGCTTCATGTGCGAGCCCAGTCGGTGATTGGTAGCGGTGGGCTATTCGACAGGGGGTGGCAGCGGGCTATTCAACAGGGGGGTAAATTGGAGCCCAATCCTGCCCGCCCCTGCCCTCTGCACACATTCATTCTCCAGCAGGGGGGAAATCACTGACCAGCGATCAGGAGCAGGAACATGTGTGTGTGTGTGTGTGTGTGTGTGGGGTTTATGTTCCATGTCCTAGAGTGTGGCTTGAACCCACAATCTCCTGACGCAGAGGTGAAGGTGCCTCTACATCAACTGAACTACAATGACACTGAAATCTAGTTCAGTTATCAATGAGTTTCTTCTCTTGTAAAAGGCAGGCGTGAGAGTGCTGCAAGAGACTCCGTTTTGCGCTCTATCACGAGAAAGCAAACCTCACAGCTCGCTGGGCTGCGGAGAGAACGGTGAATGCCTCGTCCATGCCAACATCCCCAGCATTGAAGCACTGACCACACTTGATCAGCTCCGCTGGGCAGGCCACATTGTCCGCATGCCCCAGACACAAGACTCCCAAAGCAAGCGCTCTACTCGGAACTCCTTCACGGCAAGTGAGCCAAAGGTGGGCAGAGGAAACGTTTCAAGGACACCCTCAAAGCCTCCCTGATAAAATGCAACATCCCCACCGACACCTGGGAGTCCCTGGCCAAAGACCGCCCGAAGTGGAGGAAGTGCATCCGGGAGGGTGCTGAGCACCTCGAGTCTCATCGCCGAGAGCATGCAGAAATCAAGCACAGGCAGCGGAAAGAGCGTGCGGCAAACCTGTCCCACCCTCCCCTTCCCTCAACCACTGTCTGTCCCACCTGTGACAGGGACTGTGGTTCTCGTATTGGACTGTACAGCCACCTGAGAACTCGTGTTAAGAGTGGAAGCAAGTCTTCCTCGATTGCGAGGGACTGCCTACGATGATGAGCTACCTTTAATTGTGCTTGTGCTTCGCGCCAAGTTGACACCTCGGGTGTAGAACCGGTAACTGAAAATCTTACAGATTTGTCCCAACATCGACAGCTCTGCTAAAAATCCGAATCATTAAAGTTCAACTTAAGACGGGTCGTAATGAAGTGAACACAGACGAATCGATGGCTTTGAACCAACTTTTATTTGTGACCGTTCCCGAGTGCAGCCTCAGTGGAAAGCGTTTCGGAAATCCCGTTCCCCGGTGGCTGTGGTGCAAGCTGTGCGTTACTGAATCAGAGCCTGGTTGATGCCTGATAAATGCACCAGTTGCTTTAGCAAGAAATGTGCTGCTTAGCGCAGTAATTTTGTAAAAGAATTAAAAAAAAATCTCAGCACAGTTTGCGCACCTTTTTTTAAACCCCCCCCCCCCACCCGGCAAACTCACCCACTCCCCTCAATGTAGAACTGAGCACAATACATTTAACAACAACATAGGGGGCTGGGTTACATAGGCGAAGAGGTAAGTGTACAAATCTGAAGAGGTCCTACAGTTTGCTGCAGAAGGTGTTGGTCAGACTCCATCTGGAGTATTGTGTGCAGTTCAAGAAGACTCTTATTATGTTTGAAGTGGTTTGCACAATAAGAACATAAGAATTAGGAGCAGGAGTCGGCCATTCGGCCCCTCGAGTCTGCTCCGCCATTCAATAAGATCATGGCTGATCTTCGACCTCAACTCCACTTTCCCGCCTGATCTCCATATCCCTGGATTCCCCGAGAGTCCAAAAATCTATTGATTTCTGTCTTGAATCTAAAATCTAATAGGAACCCCTTTATTGTAGAGTTGCTCCCTTCTAACAAGCTGTTTCCCAGTTTTACCAAGATAAAAACCCTTTTAACTGAAATTGGTTAAGGCAAAGAATTCTCTGCTAGACTAATCGAGGTGGCTCACGCTTGATATAACCAACGTTTGCTGCTCACAACTTGTTTTAAAGTGTGTTTGAATGTCCAGTGACCCGAGTGTACAAGAACATAAGAAATAGGAGAAGGCGGCCATTTGGCCCCTCGAGCCTGCTCCCCCAGTCAATTAGATCATGGCTGGCGTACAGCAATTGCTGACTTCCTCCAAAGAATGAGGGGCGCAGGTGGCAGGATCTGAGGCAACAGCAAGACACCGTCAACTAATGAAAAATAAAGTACGCTGCATTGAAGAAGACCACATCCTTATCCCTGGTTACAGGAATTCTGTTCCAAGCAGTTTACACTGCTCCCAGCTATCAGGAATTGATGTAATTAAGGGAAGGTTAAGGAAGAATGGCTTGTTTTCTCAGGAAAGGTGATTAATTGACGTTTTCAAGATTTTGAATTGATAACATTCTCTCTGGCCTGAGCTGTGCTGGCAAATTCCTTCCCCTTAGGACAATAACACACGTGCAGAAATATCAGCAGGCCATTAAATGTTGAATTTGGTTCTCAGAATTGGGAGCAGGTGTGCGACAGAATCAGCTTCTCAGATGACGCAGAAGTCTTGGGGAGCAAAGTGCGAGGATTCAGTCAGAAATCAGAATCTGACTGGGCAGCTTCCGCTCCTGTTCTCCTGATCCCACTGCTCCTGCCCTCCACAACCCAGGGATCTCAGCTCCATGTACTGCTGGCGGTGGCTGACTGACTGTGGGCTGACTGTAACCTCATTGTGGCTTCACGAGCCAGCAGTGGGCTGAAGGGGCTGGCTGGTTGCAAGCTTCATCACCATAGGCAGTCCCTCGAAGCGAGGATGACTTGCTGCCACGCCAAAAAGGGATGAGTTCACAGATGTTTCAATGAAGGACTTAATATTCCAGGTCCTGAACTACATCCTGAAGGGTGGAAGATGCCTCTGTGTGGATTTTTTTAACGTGGGGTGACCGTTGCACACCAGCCACCACACGGGCTTGACAGAGCGAGGTCTTGGTCCAGTGGCAAGGATTACCCAAGACTAACTGGAGACCTGCTCTGCTGCACGGACCTAGTGCGCACATATCTCAGTGTGGGCTGGCCCGTGCTGCCCCTGGGCCCCAGATTCACGCCTCTCCTGGGCCCCGGTCACTTCCCTCTACAGTCTCTTGCCGCTCCTTCGCCCCTCCTGCTGTGCCTGCCCGCTCTGCAATCAGCAACCTGGCTTCACAGCCGTCGCCCTCCTGCAGCAGCACGCGCTGTTCCCTGCAGTGGTATACCGCCACACGCAGCTCCCTCCAATGGCCCCGGCCTGCTGATGGTCTTGCAGGCCGGGACCGTGCTGATTTCTGGGCCGGGCCGCCGAACGCTGCTCCCTCTAATGGCCCCGGCCTGCAAGACCATTAAGCTTACCGGCTGGCTAACTGCGCACTGTGAGCTGGCTACGGTCTGCGTGCGAGGTATCTGCGGACGTTCTGTGAGCTGGCTTATTGGTGACTGGCTGTCTGTGAGCAGGCTGACTGCTGCAGGTCCCTGTTCCGTGTTCTGTTGCTGGCTGCTCCAGGTCGGTACTGCTCCCCTCATCAGACCCTGTTGATAGTTCCAGGCTCCCTCTCGAAACTTATGATGTTTTTTTTTGTCAATCTAGAAATTGCTGTTGTTCCACTTTTCTAAAGATATAAATATGTCCAGACAAGTAGCAAAAGCGGTCAATCAATAAGGGACACAAGTTAAAATTAGGGAGATATAAGAACTTGCATTTCTATAGCGCCTTTCACGACCACCAGACACCCCAAAGTGCTTTACAGCCAATAAAGTACTTTTAGAGTGTAGGCACTGTTGTAATGTGGGAAATGCAGCAGCCAATTTGCGCACAGCAAGCTCCCACACACAGCAATGTGATAATGAGCAGATAATCTGTTTTAGTGATGTTGGTTGAGGGACAAATATTGACCAGGACACCGGGGATAACTCCCGCTGCTCTTCTTCGAAATAGTGCAACGGGATCTTTTACATCCACCGGAGAGGTTTAACGTCTCATCCAAAAGACAGCGCTCCCGACACTGCAGCACTGCCCTGGTGTGACAGCCTGGATTACAGGACTCAAGTCTTTGGAGTAGGATTTGAACCCATAACCTTCTGACTCAGAGGCGAGAGTGCTGTCCACTGAGCCACAGGTGACACCTTGTAAGTAAGAAGAGAAATTAGATGGAACTGTCTTCACCCAAAGAGTAATGATAAACTTCCTGGAATCTGTTACCGGAAAAGGCAGTTGAAGTAGAGAGTATGAAGAGGTAACTAGACAAGCGAGTTCATTCAGCAGATGGTGAGGAGCCGTGACTCAGCAACCCAGATACCAGCCAGGAGAAGCCTGTCACACAGACTGCTTAATATAGAGCTTGCACCTTCAGAACTAGGTAGCAGACTAGACTTGCACAGACTGCAGTTGCCTGCTGTTTGATCCCTTGTGTCTCGGAGAGCCTTCTGCCCTCTGTGTCTCATCTCTCTATCTGCTGCGTGCCTGTGCAGTCTCTCTCCTCTATGTCTCAGAGGAAGCCCAGATGACACTGCTACAAGCTGTGATTAATGGTACAGACTGTCTGCACACACAGCACGCCTTCAGTCCTTGGGGATTGTGGAACGATTGAGATTTTATTATATTGCTCCCTCCCCTCCCATCTTCCTGTGTCCTACATCACCCTAAGCCAAACAGACAGGCTGGAGAGCTGCTGTATGGCCACAGTCACTAAGAGATACACAACAGTGGCCCTAAGGATGGGGACAGAGTGGCAAACTCCAACTTGTTTTTCCCTTTCTCTTTCCCTCCCTGTGAGGAGCTCCCTGGCGTCGGTTTGGTGTGGGATCTGAAGAGAATGCGGGGGAGGTGTGGGCAATCCATCAAAAAGACAACTTGGGCCTTTTCTACACCGACACTGTTTTATTTGATATAAAGTGTTACGAAAAATGTCTTTCTCTCTGGATAAAAAAAAAATCAGACAGTAAATGGCAATTGTGTCGATGAGGGTTTTGTACTGAAATGTTAGGTTTGCATTCGAAATTTTATGGGATGGTGGACATGTCAGATTATGTATTTATCTGACATCAATGGCATTTTGTGTCATAATGTAAATGGAATGCACTGCTGTAGAAGACCTTAGATGGAAATATTGAGGAACTTAAAAGGGAGATAGATACTTGGGAGGAAATACGGAGCAAGATAGAGCTACCGTGACGAACAGAATGGGGGAACAAGTCCAATGGGCTGAATGGCCTAGTCCTGTTTGTACATTCTATGTCCTCCCCTATGGCCATTGCAGCCTCTACGATACATTTGCTCAGTTAATTCTAAGTAATTAAATGGGAATGTTTAAGTTTAACCCTTTTTAGTAATTGTGAGTAATTGGGTGGTTAGTTTCTGTTGGATCTTTTGCTGAATTGATGGCATTCGGGTGTTTTCCTTTCCTGGGGGATGGGGTAGTTTGGAGGCATACCCTAAACTATAGCGACAGGTAGGCTCGAGATAGCAGCGTAACGGATGCAGGAGGCAGATTCTCGATTGGCAGAGGTGGCACAGCGAGCGTTATCCGGCTCTCCGTCACCTTTTAGAACATTCCTGTCGACTTCTTCAGGTTTATCTGTTTCCAGACGGGCATTGCAGTGAACAAGCCCCTCGACAGGCCGAACACCACTTTGAAATCCTGGTCTGTCAGGGAGTTCTGTGAAGAAAGTTCACGGGTTCAGTTTTAATCCTCTGCACACTTCGACAATCCTTCTCCGCTTTCGTGCTGCAGCGTCGGCAGACTTGTGGGAGTGAACTCAAATCTTTCTGGGTCCCTGAACGACCCGAGATTGACTTCACCACTGATGGCCTCCTGCAGCCCTCCCCCTCTGTGATTTAATTTGTTTTCCATAGGCCCAAAGCCCTCCCCCCCCACCCCCTTGTGTGAATCCTGCAGGACGACCCCTACCTACCACCTCCTTCGTGTATGTACAGATGTGGTACTGCTTGTTGGATCCCTGGTCTGTGCTGAGTTGGCTGATGTCAGGCAGAGTGGCCATTGGGATGCTTCTATTGGCTGGTGTGCAACGGTCACCACACATTAAAAAAATCCGCGCACAGGAATCTTCCACCCCTCAGGATGTAGTTCAGGACCTGGAATATTAGGTCCTTCATTGAAACACCTGTGAACTCATCCTTTTTTGGCATGGAAGCAATTCATCCTCGTTTCGAGGGACTGCCTATGGTAATAACTATTGGCCTCAGCACCTCTGAGTCAGGTTTCCCATCAACCAGTGGTTTCCCCCCTCCCCCGCTGGAAAATGTGCCTGTGTCGGTGCCAGGTGTATATAAGAACATAACATAAGAACATAAGAATTAGGAGCAGGAGTCGGCCATTCTGCCCCTGCTCCGCCATTCAATGAGATCACGGCTGATCTTCGACCTCAACTCCACTTTCCTGCTCTGTCCCCATCCCTCGATTCCCTTAATAGCCAAAAATCTATCGATCTCTGTCTTGAATATACTCAACGACTGAGCCTCCACAGCTCTCTGGGGCAGAGAATTCCAAAGATTCACCCCTCCTCTGAGTGAAGGAATTCCTCTTCATCTCCATCCTAAATGGCTGACCCCTTATTCTGAGACCCCTGGTTCTAGACTCCTCAGCCAGAGGAAACATGCTCCCTGCATCTAACCTGTCAAGCTCTGTAAGAATTATGTATGTTTCAATGAGATCACCTCTCATTCTTTAATTCCCTTTGTACAGAATATTACAGTATCGACACCACAGAGTAGTAGGCCCCAGGCTGCTGGCTTGTGCGGTGAACCCTGGTTCGCTACAGATCTTCAAGCGAGAGCAGGACCGGTTTCTGGCTGAGGAGGAGATCACTTGGTACAAGAAGTAGGTGTCCTGCCATTTTAAGTCAGGGTCAATGTGATTTGGACTGCTTTAGATCGCCTAAGGGTCGAAGTGGAATGGTCCAGACTTTCCCTCATAATTGGCCTGGGTTTTTAATGTTTCTTTTGCCTCTCCCAGGAGATCACGTGGTTCTGGGTGGGTGGGGAGTTTATGTATTGCGAGGCATCCCGACTACATGGGGCAGGCTGGATGGGCCAGTTGGTCCTCTCCTGTCCGACACTCTCCTGTGTTCGTTTGCTCGTGTCTGCAATTTTCCGCCAGCTGTTCTCAGCCTTGTCACGGGACAGAGGCATGAAGCAGGGGCCAAGCCCCTCCTCCTGGGTGGAGAGGCAACAATCAGAGGGAGCACCAACACAGGGTTGCTCTCACATGCCTCTTAGTGGCCAAGAACCACTCTCCTCCCAACACACCCTCTCCCTGTTCTGGGCCGGGGATCGCCTGTGGGGTGGGAGACTTACTGAGTACTCACCCCCCCACCCCCCCCCCCAAAAGCTCTCGCTGAAGTCTCCCGGCCCCCATGGCTAAGTTAACGTGGTACTAAGAGGGGTTGAGAGATTCGCAGGCCGACATTTCTTTGGGTTTATCGTGTTGCCTGTTCCACTGGGTTGTTCACACAGTGGAATGCAGCTAATGGCAGGAGAGCCTCATGCTCCCCTCCCATGTTAAAGGGCCCTCAGTCTCTCACTGCCCATGGTTCCCATCCCGAGATCTGCATCAGCAGCTCAAAGTTACAAGAGCAATGGAAGAGCAGGACTAACCTCCTTTCTGCTCGGGTTGACACCTTCAGGCAATTGATGTCTTTGTTTATTAATCAGCGCCTCCGGAGGGTAGCACTTGTAGGAGCCCATCTTGCTGTCCGACTCTGTCCCATTCAAATCCTGCGTTAAATAAAATGTTATTAATCACTGGATTTTGATTTTTTTGAATAATACCTTATCTTGAAAGACTTTTTTCTCCTTGTGTGCGTTTCCTAAGGTGGGTCGTATCTTCACTTAAGGTGGCCCTGTCACATAACATTTGGCTCACTGTACCACTTACGGGTGCAATACCTTTGGCACACAGTGCCCGTGCACAATAGCTTATACTGCAGAATTGGCAAAGTTGATCCAGGCAAATTGTTCACTGTAATGAAGGGTTCAATTACCAGGGGACAGAAGTAGTAAGAAAGGGTGAACTTTCTCACTCAAAGGGTAATCGAGGAATTGCATTTCTATAGCGCCTTTCACAACCTCAGAACGTCTCAAAGTGCTTTACAGCCAATGAAGTACTTTTGGAGTGTAGGCACTGCTGTAATGTAGGAACCGCAGCAGCCAATTTGCACACAGCAAGCTCCCACAAACAGCAATGTTATGTTGATTGAGGGATAAATATTGGCCCCAGGACACCGGGGATAACTCCCCTGCTCTTCTTCGAAATAGTGCCATGGAATCTTTTACATCCACCTGAGGGGGCAAACGGGACCTCGGTTTATTGTCTCATCTGAAAGACGGCACCTCCGACAGTGCGGCACTCCCTCAATACTGCCCCTCCGACAGGGCAGCGCTCCCTCAGTACTGCCCTTCCGACAGTGCGGCACTCCCTCAGCACTGCACTGGGAGTGTCAGCCTGGATTTATGTGCTCAAGTCTCTGGAGTGGCCCACAGCTGATGTGAAATAAATTACCAGGGAAGGGTATTGAAGTATTAATCATGAGGAAAATGGATGGAGGAAGAAGAGATTGAGAGATGTGAGAAGGTAGGAAGTGAGGTTGATCTGTAGGGGAAAAAGGGTGGTTTTTTTAAGCCTAATTACCATTATCCTAAAAATTACCTACAACTCAAAAGTGGCTTGGGACATTTGATGGTAATATGAGTCATGAAAGATAACAAGTCACAGGCAGAAGAATTAATTCTGTTTCACGAACACAGTTTGTGATTTGCAAAAACCCAGGTATGATTAGAAATTTCCCATCTGGCCCAGAGGGCAGGACATCACCGAGGGTGAAAAGAGTACAAGGGAAGATGAGGTAAATCAACAATTAAATGCCAGGATATTGTAAGAGGAAGCAAAACCAAGAGAGGTCTATAGTGTTGCAGTATTGGGAAAGACTTAGAATAGAAGACAGGTAAAGTGCAAGGATGGAAAAGGTGGGGCATCTGGGGACTAGGGGATGGAGAAGGTGGGGTGGGGGGGAGGTATCTGGGGACTAGGGGATGGAGAAGGTGGGGGGGGTTATCTGGGGATTAGGGGATGGAGAACGGGGGGGGGGGTATCTGGGGTCTAGGGGATGAAGAAGGGGGGTGGTATCTGGGGTCTAGGGGATGGAGAAGGGGGGTATCTGGGGACTAGGGGATGGAGAAGGGGGGGTATCTGGGGTCTAGGGGATGAAGAAGGGGGGTGGTATCTGGGGTCTAGGGGATGGAGAAGGGGGGGTATCTGGGGACTAGGGGATGGAGAAGGGGGGGGGTATCTGGGGTCTAGGGGATGGAGAAGGTGGGGGGGGGTATCTGGGGTCTAGGGGATGGAGAAGGTGGGGGGGTTATCTGGGGTCTACGGGATGGAGAAGGTGGGGGGGTATCTGGGGTCTAGTGGATGGAGAAGGTGGGGGGTGGTATCTGGGGACTAGGGAATGGAGAAGGTGGGGGGGTTATCTGGGGTCTAGGGGATGGAGAAGGTGGGGGGGGTATCTGGGGTCTAGTGGATGGAGAAGGTGGGGGGGGTATCTGGGGTCTAGTGGATGGAGAAGGTGGGGTATCTGGGGACTAGGGGATGGAGAAGGGGGGGTATCTGGGGACTAGGGGATGGAGAAGGTGGGGGGGGGTATCTGGGGACTAGGGGATGGAGAAGGTGGGGGGGGTATCTGGGGTCTAGGGGATGGAGAAGGTGGGGTATCTGGGGACTAGGGGATGGAGAAGGGGGGGGTATCTGGGGACTAGGGGATGGAGAAGGTGGGGGGGGGGTATCTGGGGTCTAGGGGATGGAGAAGGTGGGGTATCTGGGGACTAGGGGATGGAGAAGGTGGGGGGGGTATCTGGGGTCTAGTGGATGGAGAAGGTGGGGTATCTGGGGACTAGGGGATGGAGAAGGGGGGGTATCTGGGGACTAGGGGATGGAGAAGGTGGGGGGGGGGTATCTGGGGACTAGGGGATGGAGAAGGTGGGGGGGGGGTATCTGGGGACTAGGGGATGGAGAAGGTGGGGGGGGTATCTGGGGTCTAGGGGATGGAGAAGGTGGGGTATCTGGGGACTAGGGGATGGAGAAGGGGGGGGTATCTGGGGACTAGGGGATGGAGAAGGTGGGGGGGGGGTATCTGGGGTCTAGGGGATGGAGAAGGTGGGGTATCTGGGGACTAGGGGATGGAGAAGGTGGGGGGGGGTATCTGGGGTCTAGGGGATGGAGAAGGGGGGGTATCTGGGGACTAGGGGATGGAGAAGGTGGGGGGGGTATCTGGGGTCTAGGGGATGGAGAAGGTGGGGGGGGTATCTGGGGTCTAGGGGATGGAGAAGGTGGGGGGGGTATCTGGGGTCTAGGGGATGGAGAAGGTGGGGGGGGTATCTGGGGTCTAGGGGATGGAGAAGGTGGGGGGGGTTATCTGGGGTCTAGGGGATGGAGAAGGTGGGGGGGGTATCTGGGGTCTAGGGGATGGAGAAGGTGGGGGGGGTATCTGGGGTCTAGGGGATGGAGAAGGGGGGTATCTGGGGACTAGGGGATGGAGAAGGGGGGGTATCTGGGGTCTAGGGGATGGAGAAGGTGGGGGGGGGTATCTGGGGACTAGGGGATGGAGAAGGGGGGTATCTGGGGACTAGGGGATGAAGAAGGGGGGGTATCTGGGGTCTAGGGAATGGAGAAGGTGGGGGGTGAGGTATCTGGGGTCTAGGGGATGGAGAAGGTGGGGGGGGGGGTATCTGGGGACTAGGGGATGGAGAAGGTGGGGGGGGGTATCTGGGGTCTAGGGGATGAAGGTGGGTGGGGTTATCTGGGGTCTAGGGGATGCAGAAGGGGGGGTATCTGGGGACTAGGGGATGAAGAAGGGGGGGTATCTGGGGTCTAGGGGATGGAGAAGGTGGGGGGGGGGGTATCTGGGGACTAGGGGATGGAGAAGGGGGGGTATCTGGGGTCTAGGGGATGGAGAAGGTGGGGGGGTATCTGGGGTCTAGGGGATGGAGAAGGTGGGGGGGGGGTATCTGGGGACGAGGGGATGGAGAAGGTGGGGGGGGGGTATCTGGGGACTAGGGGATGGAGAAGGTGGGGGGGGGGTATCTGGGGACTAGGGGATGGAGAAGGTGGGTGGGGGGGTATCTGGGGTCTAGGGGATGGAGAAGGTGGGGGGGGGGTATCTGGGGACGAGGGGATGGAGAAGGTGGGGGGGGGGGTATCTGGGGACTAGGGGATGGAGAAGGTGGGGGGGGGGTATCTGGGGACTAGGGGATGGAGAAGGTGGGTGGGGGGGTATCTGGGGTCTAGGGGATGGAGAAGGTGGGGGGGGGTATCTGGGGACGAGGGGATGGAGAAGGTGGGGGGGGGGTATCTGGGGTCTAGGGGATGGAGAAGGTGGGGGGGGGGTATCTGGGGACTAGGGGATGGAGAAGGTGGGGGGGGGTATCTGGGGTCTAGGGGATGGAGAAGGGGGGGTATCTGGGGACTAGGGGATGGAGAAGGTGGGGGGGGTATCTGGGGTCTAGGGGATGGAGAAGGTGGGGGGGGTATCTGGGGTCTAGGGGATGGAGAAGGTGGGGGGGGTATCTGGGGTCTAGGGGATGGAGAAGGTGGGGGGGGGTATCTGGGGTCTAGGGGATGGAGAAGGTGGGGGGGGTTATCTGGGGTCTAGGGGATGGAGAAGGTGGGGGGGGTATCTGGGGTCTAGGGGATGGAGAAGGTGGGGGGGGTATCTGGGGTCTAGGGGATGGAGAAGGGGGGTATCTGGGGACTAGGGGATGGAGAAGGGGGGGTATCTGGGGTCTAGGGGATGGAGAAGGTGGGGGGGGTATCTGGGGACTAGGGGATGGAGAAGGGGGGTATCTGGGGACTAGGGGATGAAGAAGGGGGGGTATCTGGGGTCTAGGGAATGGAGAAGGTGGGGGGTGAGGTATCTGGGGTCTAGGGGATGGAGAAGGTGGGGGGGGGGTATCTGGGGACTAGGGGATGGAGAAGGTGGGGGGGGGGGTATCTGGGGTCTAGGGGATGAAGGTGGGTGGGGTTATCTGGGGTCTAGGGGATGCAGAAGGGGGGTATCTGGGGACTAGGGGATGAAGAAGGGGGGGTATCTGGGGTCTAGGGGATGGAGAAGGTGGGGGGGGGGGTATCTGGGGACTAGGGGATGGAGAAGGGGGGGTATCTGGGGTCTAGGGGATGGAGAAGGTGGGGGGGGTATCTGGGGTCTAGGGGATGGAGAAGGTGGGGGGGGGGGTATCTGGGGACGAGGGGATGGAGAAGGTGGGGGGGGGGTATCTGGGGACTAGGGGATGGAGAAGGTGGGGGGGGGGTATCTGGGGACTAGGGGATGGAGAAGGTGGGTGGGGGGGTATCTGGGGTCTAGGGGATGGAGAAGGTGGGGGGGGGGTATCTGGGGACGAGGGGATGGAGAAGGTGGGGGGGGGGTATCTGGGGACTAGGGGATGGAGAAGGTGGGGGGGGGGTATCTGGGGACTAGGGGATGGAGAAGGTGGGTGGGGGGGTATCTGGGGTCTAGGGGATGGAGAAGGTGGGGGGGGGGTATCTGGGGACGAGGGGATGGAGAAGGTGGGCGGGGGGTATCTGGGGTCTAGGGGATGGAGAAGGTGGGGGGGGGGTATCTGGGGACTAGGGGATGGAGAAGGTGGGTGGGGGGGTATCTGGGGAGTAGGAGAGGATGGAGAAGACGATACTTACTGTTGTGATCTCGACAATTGCTGTGGTGTCTCCAAGCTCTTGTTTCAACTGTTCGTAAGTTTTACCTCCCTGGAGAAGACAAAAAAACGTAAGTGAGTTGAATTAGAGGCTGGGCGAGTTTGATTTTGGACCAGGTAAGTTAGAGTTCTAGAGGGTGAAGCTTAATGGGCTGAAATGACCTATTCCTGTCCTTGATTCCTTCTCATGTTTTTGAAATTGAACAACAGCTGGCATTTATATAGCGCCTTTAACCTAGTAAAACACAGTGAGTGCAGTATGTCTGAGGCCTGGTCAGCACACTGTAAAACCTTAATATTACTTCTGTAGACTTCTGTTGTACTGTTCTGGTTATAGAACCCAGCAGTCTGTAGTTTTTGTTACTACATCCAAATCTCTTTAAACCGTTTACCACCTCCTCAGTCTCTAACGCTCTCGCTGTTAGTTAGTATTACCCTCCAGAGTGAATACTATAGAAAATAACCATTTAATATTTCAACCACTTAATCTTTAACCACCACCAGTTTTACTCCCCCAGCTTGCTCTTGAACTGCCCCTGTTCGATTACTGAAAGGATTGTTTCGTTTTCTGCTCAACGTCTCTCGGACATGGTGTACCTCCACCTTCATTTTAAGTCTGTTTAGTACATCCCTACACTCTTACAGAGCTCCTTTCTAACCCCTGGAGGCTTTAAGGAAAGAAAGAGTTGCATTTATATAGCGCCTTTCACGACCACCGGACGTCACAAAGTGCTTTAGAGCCAATTGAGTACTTTTGGAATGTAGTCATTGTTGGAATGTAGGAAACGTGGCAGCCAACTTGCGCACAGCAAGCTCCCACAAACAACAATGTGATAATGAGCAGATAATCTGTTTTTTGTTAGTTGATAGAGTGATGAATATTGGCTCCAGGACACAGGGGCTAACTCCACTGCTCTTGTTCAAAATAGTGCCATGGGATCTTTTACATCCACCTGAGAGGGCAGACGGGACCTTGGTTTAACGTCTCATCTGAAAGACAGGTTTACACAGATTGTTGCTCTCCCGAAAGCATTGGAAATTTGCTATACCGAGGTCAAAGTTCAGAGGCGCCTTACACTCCATTTGCTTATGTCCCATGCCACGAACCAGCCGGTGAAAGTTGGTGGCTCGAAGCCCTGTTTGATGATGATTATGGGTGTGCCGATGTCCCGGCCACTGGGGTGTGTCTTCAGATAGTCCCCTGCTGTGGTCAGAGACTCCTTCCTTTCTACCTCATTCGCCTCTTTGCCGATCCACAGAAAGATCTGGAACACAAGGAATGATGAGGAAGAGGAGGATGACGATGAAAGAGATGATGTCAGACTCGAGCCCACGCGAGTTCCTGCAGGGACCTCCCGCCCCATGCTCCTCTGCCTCAAATTCCCCCCCTCCCCCCCACCCCACCAGCTCAATCTGTGCATCACTTGCTCCTTCCCTCCCACGCACCAGCTCAGATACTTCCACCTGGGGGGGTAGATAGCGGTGGTGAGGACACAGTACCGGCTGACTCACAGAGAACCAGGGAACAGGAGGTGTGGTAAGTGGGTGAAAGAAAAGGAAGGGATATGAGAACACGTGGGGGGGTTGGTAAATGCTGGTTGGGCCGAATGGCCTGTTTCCCTGTGGTAACTTCAATGTATAAAAAAGGGTCAAAGCACTTGAGAAAATGTAAAATTGGAGGTCTCTCTTTGGTAACTCATTTGGTTGTCATTCTAAATAGTTTTTCCTCAGTTGGTGAATGGACAAGTGTAATGTATGCACCTGTGAGCATGCTCACCGGTTTGTAGAGCTGTCGAGGGGGTCGTTCAGCCCGACTGTCTGCCTCGCTTCCGCGCCCTACATCCGAGCCAGGGTGTCCCTGGAGATGGAGCACGCGGTGTCCACCGGTACGCTCGCGGCCTTCCGCGGGAGATGGGCGCCGGAGGGACTGGAGTGCATCATCACCCCCGGCAACAGAATCTTAATTTGATCCTTTAATGTTAAAAGTTTAATTTGTTTACTTTGTCGGTTCTAGTGCTCCTTTAATAAGGGGGCACTTGATTTATTGTTTTATAAAAATAGTTGTAGAGCTGTTGAGTTGGGAGTGGCTTAGCCAGTCACATGATTTTCTCAAGACTCAATAAAACCCCAGCCAGTTGGGTTCGGGGGATCCACGATGGGGCAGGTGGTTGTGAGCCTGGTGGATGAACTGGTAATGTGTAGTGTGATTGTTAAACCTTTGCTAATAAACCAACTAGTTTTTAATCGCAATGTGTTGCTATGAATGCTTAAGCAAAGATACCCATGAAGCAAATACATTACAAGGCAGGTCCCAGTTTATGCTGAATGAGTTCATCTCAGTTAGTGAGGCCATTGGTGCTACAGTTACTCTCAAAGATGGTGGAGGGGGGGGGGGAATAAATCAACCAGGTTTCTCGCTATTCAGTGACTCCCCCTCGAGAAGTGCCTGTGTATGGGTGCCAGAGGGCGGTAGAATGGGGTGTGACTGTGGCGGCTCACACAGTTAAATAGCCACTCATGTTTCCCCTGGCTGGAAAGTCTAGAACAAGGGGTCACAGTCTCAGGATACGGGGGAGGAAATTTAGGAGCGAGATGAGGAGAAATGTTTTCACTCAGAGGGTGGTGAACCTGTGGAATTCTCTACCACAGAAGGCTGTGGAGGCCAAGTCACTGAATATATTTAAGAGGGAGACAGATAGATTTCTAGACACAAAAGGCATCAAGGGGTATGGGGAAAAAGCAGGAATACGGTGTTGAGATAGAGGATCAGCCATGATCATATTGAATGGCGGTGCAGACTCGAAGGGCCGAATGGCCACCTATTGCTCCTATTTTCTTTGTTTCTATGTTTCTATTGTTCACATTCGAAGCTTGGTCACTTGGAGCCCATTGGTATTGGAGGTCTATTGCTGCACAAGGCTCTCTCTGTAACCCAGCAATGAGTCGGTATCAGGAGGAGAGAGGGCGAAGGGAGAAAATCAAAGGGAAAATCTAAGGGGGGGGAATCTAACATGATCGGGGAGGGCAATTTGAACATTATCCGGAGCTGAATCAGTCTATAATTCAACCCTGCAATGGAAGATTTTTCTTTGACAGTCACTAATAGCAGCCTCAGTGGAATAACATTGGGGCAGCACCAAGCCAGCTTGCCGCCTCCCAGCTTACAGCACAATCGTCGATGGTTTCCATAAATACATTATTTTCAAAATCATTTCTGTGACCAAAGTGTGATCATCGAGCACCTTGCAGTACCGGCTGCCTTTCTTGGCTTGTGTTAAGGTGCATTGTTGGTGCAGACTGGAGGGAGCTTTACTCCAACCTGGGAGCGCGGGATGCGGACACTGGGTCTTTTCCATTCCTCACCTGGATCAGCACAGAATTCCCACAAAAGCATTTAAATAGGAGGGGAGGGAGGGAGGCGTTTAGTAAAGAGCCAGCCAGTGAGACGGTTCAGACGCTTGGTTCATGCAGTAAGGGCGCAGATCCAGTGCCCAAGTGGGGACATTTGAATTCATTGCCTACATAGTGAGACTGACACCTTTCACCAGCTCTGCCCCGAGCCTCGAAGTAGGATAAGCTCAGGGAGAAGACCCTCACCGCAGTGGGAAAAACTGGCCTTCCATCCCTCTCGCACTGCAATAAGCCAATCCCTGATTGGTTGAGCACAGAGCGGGAACACGAGACCAGCAAATTCATCTTCAGATCACCACTTGACCACCGCGTATCCATTGGCTGATTCTTTTTACCTGATCCCATGTATCCAGGAGCATGACATCATCTTCGCTGAGGTCATCCTGAGTGAAGTTTGTGACCTCATTTACAATGAATCGCCCGGTTTTATTGGAGCACTCAAACAGATGGGACTGAAAGTCCGTATCTTGCTCTTGCAGCCTGCACGGGAATGGAAGAACTCTTAATCAGGGATAGAAACAGCTTGGAGAGCAAGTGCACTGACTATTCTCTTCCCTCAATTGTTTCCCTTCCTCTCCTGAAGGTCCAGAAAACCTTGCACTGGCTGCGGGCTGCTACAAAGCCAGGTGAGTGTGTATTCCCAGGGCCTCGTTCACTCGCCATTCCAAAGTGCCAGCCAATAAAATGAAAGAGTCACTGATATCATGAAGCAGCCAGGAAGGAGTAGGAGAAGCTGAAACAGGTGCCCGTGAAACCTAATCTTGGGAAAAAATGCTGGTGACGTGACTCCATTGGTTTCCTGACTCCCGCTAATCTCCTGACCCAAAGTCCTTGCTTTTCATTCATTGGATGTGGCCAGCATTTATTGCCCATCCCTAATTGCCCTCGAGAAGGAGGTGGTGAGCCACCATTTCAGAGGGCAGTTAAGAGTCAACCATATTGCTGTGAGTCTGGAGTCACATGTAGGCAATACCAGATTTCCTTCCCTAAAGGACATTAATGAACCAGATGGGTTTTTACAACAATCCTATAGTTTCATGGGCACCATGACTGATACTTGCTTTTAATTCTAGATTTAGTTAATTGAATTTAAATTTTCCAGCTGCCATGGTGGGATTTGAACCTCACGTCTCTGGAACATAAATCCAGGCCTCTGGATTACTAGTCCAGTACCATAACCACTATGCTACCATACCCCTGACTCCCACTAATCCCGACTCCCACTAATCCCCTGACCCAAAGCACTGACTCCTATTATTCTCCGAACCCAAGGTCCGTACATCTGCTAGTCTCCTGACCTGAAGCCCTGATTCCATTGGTCTCCCACCTGATGGCTTCATTCCTGCTGGCCAATGCACCCACTGCTTACCACTGCAGCATGACCCCTTCTGCAAAAGGTCGTGTGCGGACAGTAGATGGGGACAGGATAGGACTTGGCAACGATGCCCACCCCATGGCTGAAAAGTCCATTGGCACTCACGGTCTCGGTGGAGAATGGACACTTGGGCAAGGTAGCAGAGGACGGGCCCTGCCTGAGGAACTTTAGCTCAGCTTTAAAGAACGGGTGTAAGGGGGAAATAGTTGGGGGAAATGGCCGTTACCTTTTGTCATTTGCGTAAGGTGCCATTCCACCCAGTGCTTCCCAGAATTCCAGTGGTTCTTGGCTCTCAGCAATGATGGTCTTGTTTCCGTTGGCAACAATGGCAGCCAATTCTTTCGCCATTGCACGTTCGTCCCCGCTGGATCCCTACATTACAGGAAGAAAGAGGATCAGAACTACGTCCCTTAAAGAAGTGCTAACATTCCACCTATCTGGCACTGTATCATATAACAATCAAAGAAAGAAAATAAAGAAAGATTTGGATTTATATAGCGCCTTTCACGACCACCAGATGTCTCAAAGTGCTTTACAGCCAATGAAGTACTTTTGGAGTGTAGTCACTGTTGGAATGGTCCAGTAATGGTCTAACAATGGTCCAAAATATAAAGGACAAAGGCCTTTATTCCTCCTGTGGCTGTTATTCAAGTGACCTCTGCTCATCTCCCAGCACAAAAATAGCCCCAACACTGAGCACCAATCAATGGCAATTCAACGAATGTCGTGAGGATAGAGAATGCGGGAGGTGAAAATGTTCTACTTGGGGAGGGTGGGGCAGGGGACAGTTTGGTTGCTTATTATCGGGGAGGATTTGAACAAAAGTTGCTTTAGGGTAAACTCCACTCTCCTGTGCTCGCTGTGGGGACTCTGACCTGCTCTCCCTACGAGTACGGCTCGTGGTTGGGATTGCAGGAACGGTGAATATAATCTATTCACCCCCCTCCACTCCTCTCTTCTCTCCAAGGAATTGGCTCTTTTTGGGGTACAGTCACCCTCCATTACCTTACCCTCCCTCCAGGAATGCCTGGAGTCTCCAGGGATTGAAGGTTCATCACCAAGGACACTGCTTCATTTTCGTTGGACACTTTCAACTTTTGATTATAACAATATTGGAAAGGGGGGGGTGGGGGAAAGATGCTGTTTGACTGACAGTCAAGAATCAGCCAATCAGGTAACGAAGAGTCTTTTCACTGTCCAATTGGCGCGGGAAGAAGGTGTGCCCCGAAGATGGACATGTTGGGCGATCAATGGTAGGACTGCGGGGGTGGGGCGCTTGGAGGCAGGAGGTCATGTGACGAAACCTCCAGGAATATGTCTAACCAGAGTTGATGACCCTGCACACACCCATGTGTGAGTGAGTGTTGGCAGGCCACTACTTCAGTGACGATTTTAAGATCTGACATCTCCAGCAGGATGCACTGGTTAGCGAATGCCCAGGGATGCTGCAGCCAATGTCTCCTGCTGGCAACAGCTAACAGCACAGACCAGGGATTGAAGGTCCAAACCAGGCCATGCAATTACCAAATGTTACCTTGTACATGAATCACGGAAAGATAACAGGCAGGTAGGTACAGCAAGCAATTAGGAAAGCAAATGGTATGTTAGCTTTTGTGTCAGAGGGATTAGAGTATAAGAGTAAAGATGTCTTACTACAATTATACAGGGCCGTGGTGAGGCCACACCTGGAGGAAAGACATACTTGCTACAGAGGGAGTGCAGCGAAGGTTCACCAGACTGGTTCCTGGGATGGGGGGATTGTCCTATGAGGAGACATTGAGTAGACTGGGCCTATATTCCCGAGAGTTTAGAAGAATGAGAGGTGATCTAATTGAAACATACAAAATTCTTAAGGGGCTTGACAGGGTTAATGCTGAGAAAATCTTTCCCCGGGCTGGGGCATCTCGAGCACGGGGTCACAGTCTCAGAATAAGGGGTCGGCCATTTAGGACTGAGATGAGGAGGAATTTCTTCACTCAGAGGGTGGTGAATCTCTGGAATTCTCTGCCCCAGATGGCTGTGGATGCTCAGTCGTTGAGTATATTCAAGATAGAGGTCGATAATTTTTTGGGAACTAAGGGATATGGGGATAGCGGGAAGGTGGAGTTGAAGTAGAGGCCATAATCTTATTGAATGGCGGAGCAGGCTCGAGGGGCCATATGGCCCACTCCTACTCCTATTTCTTATGTTCTTATGTAACTGAGCCAACAGGGGGAGCTCTGATTGTTCTCCATCTATACCTGACTGATAGTGTGTCACTTGTAGTTTAAAATCGTTTACCTTCCCACACCACAGGTAGCAATTTGTATCTATCTTTAGAAGAAAGACATCATTTGAGTTCAAGGATGACGCGTAGGCCGGGACCTCGATTGCCTTGGTATTAGAATTATCGGAGCCATGAACCTGAAAGAGTCTGATGGGCGGCTCTGGCTGGTTGTTGCTCTTCCTCGAAGTGCCACCCTAACAAACAAAAGGTACACTTTATAAATACACAGGGTAACTATTTGATTTAAAGGGGCTGACAAATATTTAGTTACACGACAGCGCAAGTCAACACCGTTTCCATTAGAGCATCACGGGCTTGAAGAACAGATTCACCAAATGTTAGTTTTGCAAAGACTGTGCCCCTTTAAAAAGCAATGAGGTGAAATCACACTGTGTGTATGTTAATATCACACAGTGAGAAATCAACTCACAAACAGAACCATATAGCACAGACTAAGGCCATTTGGCCCATCGTGTGTGTGCCGGATCATTGCTAGGACAGTCCAAAACTAATCCCACTGCCCTACATTCTTCTCATAGCTTTGTATGTGCGAGAAAATAGAATTAGTAGACATTCTACCCCACAAAGTGAACCACCTTTGCTCCCATTTACTGTAAGCAGCATGCTATCCAAATATTATCACATTAAATTGTAGGTTAAGGTGAAAAGTTTAAATTAATTCCTTATATTCAGTTTTATGACCACATCTTCGGGTACTGGTGGTTGGCCACCAAGGCGAGTGATGGCATAGTGGTTATGTTACTGGACCAGTAATCCAGAGACCTGGACTAATGATCTAGGGACATGAGTTCAAATCCCACCACAGCAGCTGGGGAATATAAGTTCAGTTCATTAAATAAATCAGCAATAAAAAGCTAGTATCAGTAATGGTGGCCGTGAAACTACTGGATTGTTGTTAAAACCCATCTGGTTCATTAATATCCTTTAGGGAAGGAAATCTGCTGGCCTATATATGACTCCAGACCCACAGCAATGTGGTTGACTCTTACTAGTCCACTGAAATCGTTGCTGGGTCAAAATCTGGAAGTCTCAAACTAACAGCACTGTGGGAGCATCTTCACCACACTGGCTGCAGTGGTTCTCAAGGGCAATTAGGGATGGGCAATAAATGCCAGCGATGCCTACATCCCAGGAACAAATTATTATTATTTTTTTTTATAAAGGCCGCTGTAGTGATACAAACCAGTAGGTGAAAGTATACAATTCAGGCAATGGCAGGAGAAGGGAATGGTGGCAGTCTGGAGATCTCCTTCAGTTTTGTTCTCTTTTTCTCGCCTCCTCTGAAGGTCCATGGGCACCAGCAGGTCCTTCACTGTTTTGCCCATGTGTGCATTCTTCACATGTGCACCTAGGCAGTGTCAGTAGGCTAGTCAATTTTGATGGGCATTACAGCCAAGTCGAACATCCACAGACATGCCCTTTTGCCCAATAGTGATCAGGAGTGGAAACCTTGGCTGATTTTTACATAGAAATTACAACACGCAAACAGGCCACCTCCCGAGCCCAAGGCCACTGAGAAAGGAAGACTTGCATTCATATAGCGCCTTATGACTTCTCTCAGAAATATCTCCAAGTGCTTCACAAACAGTGAATTCTTTTGAAATGTTTTGTAGGGGATCCCCACAGCCAATTTGCATACGGCAAGGTCCATTAAATGGCAAGGTCACCGTTTTTTGGTGGTGTTGGTCGCGAGAAGAACACTGGGAGAACTCTCTGCTCATCGTGTCGTGGGATCCTGAACACCCACCTGAACCACTGGAAGAGGAAGACAGGGCCTTGGTTGAACATCTCCTCTGACAATGCCGCACCCACTCAATTGAGGCCAGTTCCTGCACCGCAAACGAGATCAACTAATTTAGCACAGACCAGGGATCAAACCAGGAACCCCTTCCTGTTCAGCCCCGTGCCAGGCAGTGCATTTACCCACCAAGCTTCTGTGGGCACTGGCAATCGAAGGTTTAATCCCTTATTAGACCAGAGACTTACTTCTAAGATGATCACCTTGCCCTTGAAAATGGTCATGAAGTGTCGTGGTTCCTTGCCCATGATGACCCGAACCTGCACCGGTGCACCATCAAACTTCTGGTCCAGCTCGACCGCATGAAAGGCCGAAGCAGCCAATTCATCTTGGGTGGCATGACGACCCTAGGAATGGAGGCACGAACCTGGTTAAGATACCAATAATCCAAGTCATTTCCCCCCACCACCGGCCCCCCCTCCCCCCCCACCCCAAGTGTCTAAGTCCTCAATTTAAAAAAAATGCTAAATTTTCAGTGACAAGTGGCTCACGTCTCACGATACTCTTAACCTTTTCAGTGAGGTTGGTATAGTAACCATCATCATCATAGGCAGTCCCTCGGAATCGAGGAAGACTTGCTTCCACTCGAAACACGAGTCCTGAGGTGACTGAACAGTCCAATACGAGAACCACAGTCCCTGTCACAGGTGGGACAGATAGTTGTTGAGGGAAGGGGAGGGTGGGACAGGTTTGCCGCACGCTCCTTCCGCTGCCTGCACTTGGTTTCTGCACGCTCTCGGTGATGAGACTCGAGGTGCTCAGTGCCCTCCCGGATGCTCTTCCTCCACTTAGGGCGGTCTTTGGCCAGGGACTCCCAGGTGTTGGTGGGGATGTTGCACTTTTTCAGTAACCATAGCCCCACTGACTCTAGTCATGCAGCAGATGTTACAGATACCGTGACACTGGTCACCCCTTCCCGTGAGGAGGTGGTTCCACGAGTGCCCTCACACTTCTGGTACCTCACCCAAGCGGGTCCAGACAGCGAATGCCTCTGGATATTCGACCATGGGGTACATGACAGCCAAGCCCTATCCTGCCGTTAACTAATCTCCAAACACACCTGACAGAATGAGTCGCTGGAAAGGAACCAAGGGCAGGAACCTCAATAGCACAAATATTGGTTTGACACGGGAAATTGCTGAATTACCTCACGTTTAGAGCACACTTTTTTTTTTAAAAGCAAAAATCGCTTCGAGTTGCCAGTTTGGTTGCTATTCACGGTAATAATTACATTTCTCCCTCGTGTTTAAGATGCTGCCTACATGCTGGGGCAGCCTATACACAGATCAATCCAGTAGCTCACACTACAATCTACTGGGAATAAAAGAAAGAAGAAAAGCAAGACTTTCACGACCACCGGACGTCCCAAAGCACTTTACAGCCAATGAAGTACTTTTGGAGTGTAGTCACTGTTGTAATGCAGCAGCCAATTTGCCCACAGCAAACTCCCACAAACAGCAATGTCATAACGACCAGATCATCTGTTTTTTTAGTAATGTTGATTGAGGGATAAATATTGGCCAGGACACCGGAGAACTCCCCTCCTCTTCTTCGAAATAGTGTCCTGGGATATTTTGCTTCCACCCAAGAGGGAAGAGGGGTCTTATCTGAAAGACGGCACTTCCAACAGTGCAGCACTCCCTCAATACTGCACTGGAGTGTCAGTCTAGTCTTTGTGCTCAAGTCTCTGGAGTGGGACTTGAACCCACAATCTTCTGACCCAGAGGCAAGTGTGCTACCCACTGAGCCACAGCTGACATCTTGAACATTCCTTTTACATATGATATTTATTGGTTCAAACGATGGCAACAGCTCACACATGGGTACTGTTATGTATCTGGACTTGTATATACTCTGTACAGCCACCAGAGGGCTCATTCCCCGGAGTCCCAAGAGATCTCATAATCCCTTGGGAGCACAGGTATTTAAGAGTGCTTCACAGGTTGGAGAGGCACTCTGGAGCCCTGCAATAAAAGATTACGGTCACACTTTACTTTGAGCTCACAGTATTCAGTCTGACTCTTTCTCCATACGCTACAACTGGCGACGAGATACAGATAGCAAACCCAAAGATGCAGAGAACAGTGGGCATCCTGGAGAAATTCTCGGAGGGAGATGATTGGGAAACTTTTGTGGAGCGACTCGACCAATACTTCGTGGCCAACGAGCTCGATGGGGAAGAGAGCGCTGCCAAACGAAGGGCGATCCTCCTCACCGTCTGTGGGGCACCAACGTATGGCCTCATGAAGAATCTACTCACTCCAGCGAAACCCACGGAGAAATCGTACAACGATTTGTGCACATTGGTCTGAGAGCATTTGAACCCGAAAGAAAGCGTTCTGATGGCAAGGTATCGGTTCTACACCTACAAAAGGTCTGAAGGCCAGGAAGTGGCGAGTTATGTCGCCGAGCTAAGACATTGCGAATTTGAAGGACATTTGGAGCACATACTCAGAGAGTTTTTCGTACTTGGCATTGGCCACGAAACCATACTTCACAAACTTTTGACTGTCGAGACCCCAACCTTGAGTAAGGCCATAGTGATAGCCCAGGCGTTCATTGCCACCAGTGACAATACGAAGCAAATCTCTCAGCACACAAGTGCTGCTACAAGTACTGTGAACAAAGTGATGTTGTTTTTGAATCGTAACGGACAGGGCAGGTCACACATACCTGCAGCTACACGTCCGCAGATGTCTCAGAGTCCACCATCAAGGGTGATGAATGCAAGGCCATTAACACCTTATTGGTGTTACGGGGGTGATCATCGTTTCCATTCAAGGGCTGTGGAATAATGGGACACCTCCAACAAGTGTGCAGTCGAGCTGCTAGGCCTGCTAAACCTGCAAACCACCACATTGCAGAGGAGGACAGATCCACGGAGGATCACGATGAACCAGAGCCTCAGATAGAGGAGGCAGAGGTACATGGGGTGCACACATTCACCACGAATTGTCCCCCGATAATGCTGAATGTTGAACTAAATGGACTCCCGGTGTCAATGGAGCTGGACACGGGCTCAAGCCAGTCCATCATGGTCAAAAAGACTTTCGAAAGGTTGTGGTGCAACAAGGCCTCAAGGCCAGTCTTAACTCCAATTCGCACAAAACTAAGAGCTTACATGAAAGAACTGATACCTGTAATCGGCAGTGCTACTGTAAAGGTCTCCTACGATGGAGCGGTGCACAAGATACCACTCTGGGTGGTACCGGGCGATGGACCCACGCTGCTCAGCAGGAGCTGACTGGGAAAGATACGCTGGAACTGAGATGACATCCGAGCGCTCGCGCCTGTCGACGACACTTTCTTTAAGCCCAGGTCTTAAACAAATTTCCTTCGCTGTTCGAACCAGGCATCGGGAAATTCCAAGGGGCAAAAGTGCAGATCCACCTAATTCCAGGGGCACAACCCATCCATCACAAGGCGAGAGCAGTAACGTACATGATGAAAGGGTAGAGATCGAGCTAGACCGGCTGCAGAGAGGGCATCATTTTCCCAATCGAGTTCAGCGAGTGGGCCAGTCCTATTGTCCCAGTCCTCAAGGGAGACGGCACAGTCAGAATCTGTGGCGATTACAAATTAACTTTCAATCGTTTCTCCCTGCAGGACCAATACCCACTACCAAAAGCCGACGACCTCTTTGCGACGCGGGCGGGAGGAAAGACGTTCACGAAGCTGGATCTGACTTCAGCCTACATGACGCAGGAACTGGAGGAATCATCGAAGGCCCTCACCTGCATCAACACGCACAAAGTCTTTTTGTTTATAAC
Source organism: Pristiophorus japonicus (assembly GCF_044704955.1). Taxonomy (NCBI): domain Eukaryota; kingdom Metazoa; phylum Chordata; class Chondrichthyes; family Pristiophoridae; genus Pristiophorus; species Pristiophorus japonicus. The sequence continues at coordinate 37,950,677 of NC_092010.1, forward strand.
AGATGCCCGTTTGGAATCCGATCAGCAGCAGCGATATTCCAGAGAAACATGGAAAACTTACTGAAGTCGGTCCTGCACACCGTGGTCTTCCAGGACGACATCTTGGTCACAGGTTGGAACACAGTCGAGCATCTGCAGAACCTGGAGGAGGTTCTTAGTCGACTCAACACGTGGGGCTCAGGTTAAAACGCACGAAGTGCGTTTTCCTGGCGCCTGAAGGGGAGTTCCTGGGAAGGAGGATTGCGGCGGACGGCATCAGGCCCACCAACGCGAAGACGGAGGCAATAGAGAATGCACTGAGGTCATAGAAAGTGATGGAGCTGCAGTTGTTTCTGGGACTCTTGAACTACTTTGGTAACTTCTTACCGGGTCTCAGCACCCTGTTAGAACCACTGCATGTCTTACTACGAAAAGGGGGCGAATGGGTTTGGGGCAAAAGCCAAGAAAATGCCTTTGTAAAAGCGAGAAAATTGTTATGCTCAAACAAATTGCTTGTGTTGTATGATCCATGTAAGCATTTGGTACTAGCATGTGATGCGTCATCATATGACGTCGGGTGTGTATTGCAACAAGCTAATGATTTCGGGAGACTGCAACCGGTTGCTTATGCATCCAGGAGTCTGTCTAAGGCCAAGAGAGCCTACAGCATGATTGAAAAAGAAGCGTGTGTCTATGGGGTAAAGAAAATGCATCAATACCTGTTTGGGCTAAAATTCGAATTGGAAACTGACCATAAGCCACTTATATCCCTGTTTTCCGAGAGCAAAGGGATGAATACCAAAGCATCGGCCCGCATCCAGAGATGAGCGCTCACGTTGTCCGCATACAACTACGCCATCCGCCACAGGCCAGGCACAGAAAACTGCGCCGATGCTCTCAGTAGGCTGCCATTGCCCACCGCAGGGGTGGAAATGGCGCAGCCGACAGATTTAGCCATGGTTATGGAAGCATTTGAGAGTGAGCAATCACCCGTCACTGACCGGCAGATCAAAACCTGGACAAGCCAGGACCCCTTATTATCTCTAGTCAAAAGCTGTGTGCTTCACGGGAGCTGGCCCAGTGTCCCAGTGGAAATGCAGGAAGAGATAAAGCCGTTCCAGCGGCGCAAAGATGAAATGTCTATACAGGCAGACTGCCTTCTGTGGGGCAATCGAGTAGTGGTCCCCAAGAAGGGCAGAGACACCTTCATCAATGACCTCCACAGTACCCACCCAGGCATCGTAATGATGAAAGCGATAGCCAGATCCCATGTGTGGTGGCCCGGTATCGATGCGGACTTAGAGTCCTGCATTCACAGATGTAATATATGCTCGCAGTTAAGCAATGTACCCAGGGAGGCGCCGCTAAGTTTATGGTCTTGGCCCTCCAAACCGTGGTCTAGGGTACACGTCGACTATGCAGGCCCGTTTTTTGGGTAAAATGTTCCTTGTGGTTGTAGACGTGTACTTCAAGTGGATTGAATGTGAGATAATGTCGGCTAGCATGTCCGCTGCCACCACTGAAATCCTGCGGGCCATGTTTGCCACACGTGGTGAGCGACAACGGGCCATGTTTTACCAGTGCTGAGCTCAAAGAATTTAAGATCCATAACGGGATCAAACATGTCACATCTGCCCCGTTTAAACCAGCGTCCAATGGTCAGGCAGAGAGAGCAGTGCAAACCATCAAGCAAGGCTTGAAGAGGGTAACTGAAGGCTCACTGCAGACTCGCCTATCCCGAGTCCTGCTTAGCTACCGCACGAGACCCCACTCACTCACTGGGATCCCACCTGCTGAACTGCTCATGAAAAGAGCACTTAAGACAAGGCTCTTGCTAGTGCACCCTGATTTACATGAACAGGTAGAGAGCAGGCGGCTTCAACAAAGTGCATACCATGATAGCGCACATGTGTCACGCGAGATTGAAGTCAATGATCCTGCATTTGTATTAAATTATGGACAAGGTCCCAAGTGGCTTCCCAGCACTGTCGTGGCCAAAGAGGGGAGCAAGGTGTTTCGGGTCAAACTTTCAAATGGACTCATTCACCGGAAACACTTGGACCAAATCAAACTCAGATTCACGGACGACCCTGAGCAACCCACCTTGGACCCTACCTTATTTCATCCCCCAACGCACACAAGTGGCAACCGACACCATGGTTGACCACGAAGCAGAACCCATCATCCACAGCAGCCCTGCAGGGCCCAACACACCAGGCAGCCCAGCAAGGCCAGCTGCACAGCAGCCCAGCGAGGGCCCAACAAATGACTCAACAACACCAGCTTTCACACTAAGACAATCAACCAGGGCAAGAAGGGCCCCAGATTGACTCACATTGTAAATAGTTACACCATTGACTTTAGGGGGGAATGTTGTTATGTATCTGGACTTGTATATACTCTGTACAGCCACCAGAGGGCTCGTTCCCCGGAGTCCCAAGGGATCTCATAATCTGGAGACCTGCAATAAAAGACTACGGTCACACTTTACTTTGAGCTCACAGTGTTCAGTCTGACTCTTTCTCCACACACTACAGGTACCTCCTCACATGCGTGATATTCTACTGGTTCAAATCACTACAGTGATTTGCATATACGTCGCCTAGCTACGCACTTCTATTCAATTTCCTCAATGCTCAGATGATCTCCCACACCTCAGATAGAACACTAAAGCCGAGCGTCTTGACAATTTGTGGCTTGCCAATCAGAAATCGAAGGTGTGGACAAACTGCTCACTTGACCATCTGTAACCCCAGGTCTGTCTGAAGGGAAGTCTGCTGCAGTGTTGTTTTTGGTGCACTTGGTCGTGCCCTCTTCAGACAGCCTTACCTGCCACATATAGAGGATAAAATGCTGCTTTCTGTTCACTTGGTATGTGTACAGAATCAGGTAGCAGTCGCCGCCATAGAGGAAGCCATGCCTCTCGGGGTCCACGGGAACCAGTTCAAGGTTCTCTATTCGCCAAACCTGCAAAGACAATACGATCTATGGTTATGACATCGTTACGGCAGGTCATGTTGAGAAAGTGGTTAAAAAAGCTTACGGGAAAAGCAAGGAAGTTATGGTGAACCTGTATAAAACACTGGTTCGGCCTCAACTGGAGTATTGTGTCCAATTCTGGGCACCGCACTTTAGGAAGGATGTGAAGGCCTTAGAAAGAGTGCAGAAAGGATTTAAGAAAATGATTCCAGGGATGAGGGACTTCAGTTACGTGGATAGACTGGAGAAGCTGGGGTTGCTCTCCTTGTAGCAAAGAACGTTGAGAGGAGATTTGATAGAGGTGTTCAAAATCATGAATCTGGACAGAGAAGATCGAGAGAAACTGTTCCCATTGGCAGAAGGGTCGAGAACCAGAAGACACAGAGTTAAGGTGATTGGCAAAAGAACCAAAGGCAACATGAGGAAATTTTTTTTTGCGCAGCAAGTGGTTAAGTTCTGGAATTCACTGCCTGAGAGGGTGGTGGAGGCAGACTCAATCATGGGAATTAGATAAGTACTTAAAGGGAAAAAAATTGCAGGGCTACAGGGAAAGGGTGGGGGGAGTGGGACTAGTTGAAGTGCTCTTGCAGAGAGCCAGCACTGGCTCGACGGGCCGAATGGCCTCCTTCTGTGCTGTAACCGTTCTATGATTTTATATGAAAAGCAGGAGGGAGTTCAATGGCAGCTTCATGGCCAGAGAAAATGGAGGGTCCCTGGCTCTCTGCTATTATCAAAAATATTCAAAATGGTATTTAAAAAGTTATAGCGCAGCTGGTACAAAATCAAAATGGCGTCAGATTACATCGCCACACAATGCTTGTCAAATTCAATTGCAGTGAGTTCACTCCTGAATTACACTCCGCAGTTTGGTTTGGAACAAATCCGCTTTGCAGCATTCGGCTACTGCTCTATTGAGCTGGAAGCAGATGCAATGAGACAGCGGCACAGCACTGGATTCAAGATCTGCCGCCCCGCACACACCCCAACCGCCCTCCTCAAAACAAGCCTCAACTGGGGTATTTGGGCAAGCCTTGATGAGGTTCTTAAGAAACAGGAGGGAGACATTGGGAAGACACTGGCTCTGATTTCCCATTCAAGCATTTTCCATTTATCTAGAAATAGGAGAAATTTAGGGGAAAGAGAATTGACAAACAATGTTCTTGTCTTCAATCTGATCCAACCATTTATCTACCTGCCCAATCGCCCATCCACCTGCTCATCCATCCATCGACCTCTCTATCTGTGCACTCCATCCTTCCATCTGTCTATCTACATCTCCATCCGTCTTATCACCTGTCCCCCATCCGCCCATCCGTCTATCCATCCATCCAACGACCTCTCTATCTGTCCATCCATCTGTATATTTTATATCTCTCTCTCAATACCATTATCAAGTAATAATAGTACTGTACCTCAGTTTTCCCTGTGCCATCGTCAACCATCCTCTCTTGAGCTGCCATCTTTGGGATGGCATGCATTAGGGTGACATCAAACTTCTGTTGACTAACCTTGGCTGGAAAGGGAATAAAAGATCTAAGTGAAAGTGGAATATCAATATCAACTCCTAAGGAGTACGTTATACTTAGGAACATAGGGACTGGAGTCGGCTATTCAGCCCCTTGAGCCTGTTCTAACATTCACGGAGATCATGGCTGATCTGTATCTTAACTCCATCCACCTGCCTTGGCTCCATATCCTTTATACCCTTGTCTAGAAAAAAATCTATTAATTTCAGATTAAAAATATGAATTGAGCTAGCATCTACTGCTTTGTGTGGGAGAGAGTTCCACACTTCTACCACCCTTTGCATAAAGAAATGGTTCCTAACCACTCCTGAATGGCCTGGCTCTGATTTTAGGGTTATGTCCCCTTGTCCTAGACTCCCCCACGTTTCTCTCTATCCCAACAAAATCCTAAAAACCTCACATCACCCCTTAACCCTCTATATTCCAGGGAATACAAGACTAGTTTATGTAACCTCTCCTCATAATTTAACCCTTGGAGCCCTGGTGAATCTGCACTGCAATCCTTCAAGACCAAGATGACCAGTTCATTCATACTCTCTGTTTTCTGTCCGTTAACCAATCCTCAATCCAGGAGCAATAATTTTGTTTAATAACCTCTTGTGTGGCACCTTGTCGAATGCCTTCTGTAAATCCAAATATATCACATCCACTGGTTCCCCCTTCTCTATCCTTTGATTATCCCACAGACCAATATCTGAGGTACGATGCCCAATATTCCAGGTGTGGTCTAACCAGGGCTTTGTATAACTGCAGCAAAACTTCATTCCCTTTATATTCTAGCCTTCTTGTTGTAAAGGCTAATATTCCATTAGCCTTTTTGATTATGTTGTGTACCGGACTACTCCATTTTAGAGATCTGTGTACATGGACCCCGATAATCTCTTTGGACCTCCACTTGGATTAAAATAGAAAACCCCGATCATCTGAAAAAACGGTCAAAGTTAATCCACCTCTCTGCACATTCCTGCCCAACATCGGAAAGGTTACTACTGTACATACTTACCAACTTTACCAACTGTGTGGATTTTCCCTAAACCTACAGTCTGCTCCTTCACCGTCCATTTCTTGAAGAGCTGTTTGAACATGGCTGACTCAGCTCCATCATTCACAGTCTCAATGTTAGTGGTGTTTGGGTAGTCCTTCATCTTAATAAAGTCCTGCATTACAGAAAAGAATCCATCAAGATTATACAAATATTTGTGTATAGAAAGTAACTGAGCATCTCCCTGCAGGTCAATTTTGTTCCGTTCTTAAATTCAAACCAGCGATAGGCAAGGTACTGGAGGAGCTGGAACCAGGCTGACTGTTCAGCTTTCGAGCTCAGCAGTTAACTCAGCACAGACCAGAGCTGAACCAAACAGCTTGCTGATCGCAATGAGACACCAAGGCAGACACGTTTCTAGGACTGGAGAAAACTTAGCCAAGGTTGCAGCTCCTGATCACTAACTGATGACTTATGCTGGAAAGGGAGCTTGTGTGGCAGGACAGGATTAGGCTGGACTGTGATATTCCCATGGTTAAATAGCCTGCCATCACTTACTGTCGAGGCTCGCATGTAAATAATGCCCACTGGAGGAGATACCAGAAGGCAGCAGGTTCCTGTTGAACCTCAGCTTGATTCAGAGCCTTCAGGAGGACAGGGGAGAACACTGGACGACAGAACAAACCTTTTCTTGCTTCCTTTCCTCTTGATACCTTGAGGATACAACCAAGATTGGGAACTGGCCTTCTGGACCAACACGGCACTCGAAACATAGGTCTTCCATCCCACAGAACAGATGACCAGCCATTTAGACTGTACTTACCAAAGCTCTAGATGTTGCAGCCTGTTGGACTGTACTCACCAGCCGTCTAGACACTGCAACCTGTTGCACAGTACTCACCAGCCGTCTAGACACTGCAGCCTGTTACACAGTACTCACCAGAGCTCTAGACATTGCTGCCTGTTTCTCAGTCTTTGTAGCACATTTTCCCTTCCAGACATAAATCTTAGTTCCTCCCTGGTCTAGTATGTAGCAATCCTGGAAGATAGTGAACAATTTCACATTAAATGCAATTTCACATTAAATGTAAGTAACATGTCGATCAGTGTGTGGGGTGCATGTTTCATTGAAAATTCCTGTGTAAACCAGGTCTTGTGGAAAAACTCATTCTAAAAGTGTCCATATTTTTTGCAATTAACTAAGGTCCCTGCAGGTGTCGCTGTGATCAAACGTTCAATGTTGGAGGTGGCAAACCATGGCCGTCACACAACACGCTCTGTTTTAGTAAATGTCCTCCAGTGGCCAGAGTTTGTGACAAATGGTTTAATGTGTCAGTGTTACTAACAAATACTGGAGGAGATAAGGAAGTGTCCTGCCCATGCTCTGACAATGCTCAGTGCCTAAAGAAGGACCAAGGCTGTGCGGAGTACTCACATCGTGGTTCAGCATGTCCTGGATGAGAGGCCGTGTGGCAACTTCGGTCACCTTCATTTGTCCGCCCGCATCTGAAACACTGAGTGATAAAGGAGCTGTTTTTCTTTGTTTCGAACTCTATGCCTGTTTGTTGCCATTGCTTTCCTTGAATGCTATACGGTATGTCATACAAAATAACGCGACATTGCACAAACTCACTTTGCCATGGAATGATATACAGGGCCCATCACTTGCTGCATAATATCCCCCATCCCCCAGCCATTTGTCACTGTCTGTCCCCACACCCATCCCCGCTGCAGAAAACAACTACATCGCACACCCAGAATGGAATACCATTACTACAAGCTCCATCGTCACATATTATACTGAGCAGCAAATGAGTGTGTTTGCGGACATGGCATGTCTCATGTGCACATGTGCTTTATGACATTTTCTGAACCTCTATTGATAAACACATTTCACAGGTGCTACTCTATGTAACCATCTCCATGTGTGCTAGCATATATGTAACACATTCCACATGTGCTATTTATATGTAACATGCTCCACATATTCACTATCCTAAATATAAAACATACTCCATGTGATATTGTAGATGTAACATTATATATGTAACATGCTCCAAATATGTGCTACCCTATATGTAACACGCTCCATATATGTGCTATCCTTTATGTAACACGCTCCATATATGTGCTATCCTATATGTAACATGCTCCATATGTGTGCTATCCTATATATAACATGATCCATATATGTGCTATCCTATATGTAACATGCTCCATGCATGTGTTGTCCTATATATAACATGATCCATACATGTGCTATCCTATATGTAACATGCTTCATACATGTGCTATCCTATATGTAACATGCTCCACACATGTGCTATCCTATATGTAACATGCTTCATACATATGCTGTCCTATATATAACATGCTCTCGACATGTGCTATCCTATATGTAACATGCTCCACACATGCGCTATCCTATATGTAACATGCTTCATACATGTGCTATCCTGTATGTAACATGCTCCACACATGTGCTATCCTATATGTAACATGCTTCATACATGTGCTATCCTATATGTAACATGCTCCACAGGTGATATTCTATATGTAACACACCCCACACGTTTGCTAACCCACTCCCAGCAATTCCACATATAAAATACAGCTGGGTTTACATATACCCTGTACTCTTACAGGGAGAGGCTAATGTTGGCTTTCTGTCGTTGATCTGCTTTTTCATCGGATGTCGATGGGTTTATTTTCTTGGTTCTTTCCCCGAGAAAGTTTATTACAACCTTCATCAGCTCAGGAGAATTCTGTTCCTCGTCGCCTTCAATCACTCCGATTTCTGTACGCCCACCTCGCTCCCGATCTCGAATGTCCTTGGCGAGTTGCATACCCTATAGAGAGGACAAATGGAGTCCAAAGAAATATTAACTCCACCAATCATTGTGAGGGGGACCCGATAAAGAAAGAAAAAGAAAGACTTGCATCTCTATAGCGCCGTTCACGACTGCCGGACCTCCCAAAGCGCTTGACAGCCAATTAATAACCTTTTAGAGTGTAGTCTAAATGTTGTAATGTAGGAAACGCGGCAGCCAATTTGCACACAGCAAGCTCCTACAAACAGCAAAGTGATAATGAGCAGATAATTTGCTTTAGCGATGTTGGTTGAGGGATAAATATTAGCCCAGGTCACTGGGGGGGGGGGGGTGGGAAACGCCCCAGCATAATAGTGCCATGGGATGTTTTACGTCCACCTGAGATGCTTAAAGGTTCCTCATAAAAGCATAGGAAGCATTGACTGCCAAATCACACTGTACCTTCAGTCGTTCGATTCGATTGCTGTCTGGCCCATTCCATTGAATGATGACTTTGCCAATATCCAGTAGAAATACGTCACCCAAGCTGTAACTCTCCCAACTCATTTCAACCTGTAAAACACATCACGCATGTTAGAATAATCGCCACCCAGCGCCACAAACCAGTGAATGGCCGGTTAGTGAACTTCTCCAAAAGGTTGGGCAGCTTGGTCGGTTGAGCTTTGGAGTCAGGGCCTGAATGTGTTAGCTCAGCCTTCCACCATTCTGGGGTGGATAAAATGAGCAGCACAGGGAGTGCGGAGAAACAGGAGCGTGCAGGGGCCCAGCTCCTGCTGTATGATGATGGGGACTGAGCATCACACCCAATGGGCAGTTCACACTTAATGGAGACCCACCTAAGTGGTCCTTTCTCAATCAATCTTCTCTGGCAATGCCCTAAGGTTCTCTGGATCTGGAGAGTGCTGATGTCAAATACACATTCCCTGCTCCCGGCACGGTCTGTTAGATGATCCAATGTGTGTGTTTCACTGTGTCCAGAAGAGGCGAGGGCCCAGGGGCAGCACGGGCCAGCCCACACTGCGATATGTGTGCGCACTAGGTCCGTGCAGCAGAGCAGGTCTCCAGTTGTCCTAGTTAACCCTTGCCACTGGACCAAGACCTCGCTCTGTCAAGCCCGTGTGGTGGCTGATGTGCAACGGTCACCCCACGTAAAAAAGTCCACGCACAGGCATCTTCCACCCCTTCAACTGGAGTCCAGGACTGAAATATCGGGTCCTTCATTGAAACATCTGTGAACTCATGTGGAAGCAAGTCATCCTCGTTCGAGGATCTGCCTATGATGATGGTGTCTATATTTGTCTGCGTTTCTCTTGATCTGTGTCTGTGTGTTTCTCTGCATGTCTGAATTAGAAGCTTTGCCTCTTGATACAGAGAAAGCACAGTAAGGTGTAGCCTCTATTCACAGGACAGGTGGCTGCCCCCTATTGGTCACTGAAATATTCTGGGTGTCATACAGTGACTTCCTGTCATCCCTTTACCAGAATGATATCAGGCCTTAGAGGGTTAAATTGGGAGGACAGGTTGCATAAACTAGGCTTGTATTACCTCGAGTTTGGATGGTTGAGGAGTGATCTGATCGTAGTATTTAAAGTCTTGAGGTTTTGATCGGGTAGATGCAGAGAAACGGTTTCCTCTGCTGGGGGGAGTCCAGAACAAGGAGACATCACCTTAAAATCAGAGCCAGGCCATTCAGGGGTGATGTCAGGAAGCACTTCTTCACACAAAGGGCCGTGGGAATCTGGAACTCTCTCCCACAAAAAGCTGTGGATGCTCGGGGTCCATTGGAGCTTGATTCTGGTTGGAGAAGGGCATCAAGGGATATGGAGCAAAGGCAGGAAAAAAAGATAATCATCCATGATCTGACTGAATGGCCTCCTCCTGTTCCTAATGTAACAGGCTCAAGGGGCTGAATGGCCTCCTCCTGTTCCTAATGTAACAGGCTCGAGGGGCTGAATGGCCTCCTCCAGTTCCTAATGTAACAGGCTCGAGGGGCTGAATGGCCTCCTCCTGTTCCTAATGTAACAGACTCGAGGGGCTGAACGGCCTCCTGTTCCTAATGTAACAGATTCGAGGGGCTGAATGGCCTCCTCCTGTTCCTAATGTAACAGGCTCAAGGGGCTGAATGGCCTCCTCCTGTTCCTAATGTAACAGGCTCGAGGGGCTGAATGACCTCCTCCTGTTCCTAATGTAACAGGCTCGAGGGGCTGAATGGCCCCCTCCTGTTCCTAATGTAACAGGCTCGAGGGGCTGAACGGCCTCCTCCTGTTCCTAATGTAACAGGCTCGAGGGGCTGAACGGCCTCCTGTTCCTAATGTTGGTACGTTTCATCCTCCGTAGCCAATCTGAACGTGCGGCACTCCTGAGTCTACAGCCCAGAAACAGGCCATTCGGCCCCACCGCTCCGTGCCGGTGTTAAACTCCACACCAGCCCTCTCCCACCCCTCTCCATCTCACCCCAGCACTATATCCCTCTATTCCTTTCTCCCCCATGTGTTTATCCAGCTTCCACTTTAAATGCATCGATACTATTCGCCTCAACCCCTCCCTGTGGCAGCGAGTCCAACATTCTCACCCCGCTCTGGGTAAAGAGGTTTCTCCTGAATTCCCCATTGGGTGTATTAGTGACTGTCTGATATTGACGGCCCCTAGTTCTGGTCTCTCCCACAAGTGGAAATATCTTCTCTACCCTTTCATTATCTTAAAGACCTCTATCAGATCATCTCTCAGTCTTCTATTTTCGAGAGAGAAGAGCCCCAGCCTGTTGAGCGTTAGTGAGGTTGAGAAAACACCATGCGGTGAGCCTGGCCCATGCCCAATCCATGACCCAGACTGAGTGGGGAAGGTCAGGCCCACCTGGCTACAGGCGGTGCTCAGAGGACAGTCTTACCTCGGTCGCAGTGATGCTCTTCTTCCCTTTCACGTGGAGGAGTCGTCGCACGTCGTAACTGTTGGTTTCAACATGCTTCATTCCAGAGGCCACGCCCCCTTTCTTGTAGCTGCAAGGAACAGACACGAGGCACGTCGTCAGGGAAACGTGGGGGTGGGGGGGGGGGGGGGTGGCAGAGCTCGACACTGCATAAGCCCAGCGCTACAGCCAAAGAACTTGCATTTGTATAGCACCTTTCACATCCTCAGGACGTCCCAAAGCTGGTTGGTCAGCATGGTGGTGGAGTGCACCAATGTGTAGTGCTGTAAAGTGTGGGGGCAGGTTCCAACCATCACCCCCCCCCTCCCATTCTACTGAGCTGGCCATCTCACTGTTCTAAGTGGGACAGATCTTGCAGGCTATCCCTGACATGCTGTGGGCCAACAGAAGCAGCAGAGTTGGACTCCACCAGCACAATCTGTAACCTTATAAGAACATAAGAAATAGGAGCAGGAGTAGGCCATACGGCCCCTTGAGCCTGCTCCGCCATTTAATACGATCATGGCTGATCTGATCATGGACTCAGCTTCACTTCCCTGCCCGCTCCCCATAACCCCTTATTGTTTAAGAAACTGTCTATCTCTGTCTTAAATTATTCAATGTCCCGGCTTCCACAGCTCTCTGAGGAAGCAAATTCCATAGATTTACAACCCTCTGAGAAAAGAAATTCCTCCTCATCTCAGTTTTAAATGGGCGGCCCCTTATTCTAAGATTATGCCCCCTAGTTCTAGTCTCCCCCATCAGTGGAAACATCCTCTCTGCATCCACCTTGTCCAGCTCCCTTATAATCTTATACGTTTCGATAAGATCACCTCTCATTCTTCTGAATTCCAATGAGTAGAGGCCCAACCTACTCAACCTTTCCTCATAAGTCAACCCCCTCATCTCTGGAATCAACCGAGTGAACCTTCTCTGAACTGCCTCCAAAGCAAATATATCCTTTCGTAAATATGGAAACCAAAACTGTACGCAGTACTCATGGCCTTCATAAATCCATCACTCTTGATCATCATCAAGCTAGGAGACCAAACCTGGTTCAATTTGGGGCATAGAAGGGTATATCAGGATCAGTGCCAGGCAAACCTTAGAATGAGGTACCTTTGCGTGAAGCTACTGCACTGGGCTACCTGTATGCTAAACAGCAAAAGCTGCAGGCTATAGACAGAGCAAGTCAGACCCTCAACTAAAGAATGAGAGCAAAGGACAAGAGAAGCAATGTCGTGGGAATGCCACCACCTCCAAGTTGCCCACCATCCTGACTTGGACATGTATTGCTGGTCCTTCATCGTCAATGGATCAATATGCTGGAACTCCCTACCTAACATCATTGTGAGAGGACCTTTAAGGAAGGATATACTTGCGTTGGAGGCTGTTCAGAGAAGGTTCACTCGGTTGATTCCAGAGATGAGGGGGTTGACTTATGAAGATAGGTTAAGTAGGCTGGTGTGGATGTGCTGTATTTGGACTTCCAGAAGGCATTTGACAAGGTGCCACATAAAAGGTTACTGCACAAGATAAAAGTTCAGGAGTTGGGGGTAATATATTAGCATGGATAGAGGATTGGCTAACTAACAGAGAACAGAGAGTCGGGATAAATGGTTAATTCTCTGGTTGGCAATCAGTAACTAGTGGGGTGACGCAGGGAACAGTGCTGGGACCCTAACTATTTACAATCTATATTCATGACTTGGAAGAAGGGACTGAGTGTAATGTAGCCAAGTTTGTTGATGATACAAAGATGGGAGGAAAAGCAATGTGTGAGGAGGACACAAAAAATCTGCAAAAGGACATAGACAGGCTAAGTGAGTAGGCAAAAATTTGGCAGATGGAGCATAATGTTGGAAAGTGTGAGGTCATGCACTTTGGCAGAAAAAATCAACGAACAAGTTATTATTTAAATGGAGAAAGATTGCAAAGTGCTGCAGTACAGCGGGACCTGGGGGTCCTTGTGCATGAAACACAAAAGGTTAGTATGCAGGTACAGCAAGTGATCAGGAAGGCCAATGGTATCTTGGCCTTTATTGCAAAGAGGATGGAGTATAAAAACAGGGAAGTCTTGCTACAGCTATACAAGGCCACATCTGGAATACTGCGTGCAGTTTTGGTTTCCATATTTACGAAAGGATATACTTGCTTTGGAGGCAGTTCAGAGAAGGTTCACTAGGTTGATTCCGGAGATGGGGGGGTTGATTTATGAGGAAAGGTTGAGGAGATTGGGCCTCTAAGCATTGGAATTCAGAAGAATGAGAGGTGATCTTATCGAAACGTATAAGATTATGAGGGGTCTTGACAAGTTGGATGCAGAGAGGATGTTTCCACTGATGGGGGAGACTAGAACTAGGGGGCACGATCTTAGAATAAGGGGCCGCCCATTTAAAACTGAGATGAGGAGAAATTTCTTCTTTCAGAGGGTTGTAAATCTGTGGAATTCGCTGCCTCAGAGAGCTGTGGAAGCTGGGACATTGAATATATTTAAGACAGAAATAGACAGTTTCTTGAACGATAAGGGGTTATGGGGAGCGGGCAGGGAAGTGGAGCTGAGTCCATGATCAGATCAGCCATGATCGTATTGAATGACAGAGCAGGCTCGAGGGGCCGTATGGCCTACTCCTGTTCCTATTTCTCATGTTCTTATGTTCAAGAACAAGGCCCATCACCACCTGCTCAGGGCAACTAGGGATGGGCAATCAATGTGGCCTTGCCAACAACGTCCACATCCTGAGAACATTTTTTGAAAACCTGTCGGGTGGTAACACAGTAGCCTCCTCGTTAAGAACAATTAGAGCTCGTGCTCCAGGACTAACTCTCAGCAGCATTGGCAGAGGCCTGGGCGCAGGTTGGCCGTTCAGCCGTGTGGCCCAAGAGAAACGACTAATGAGAATGGGGCAGGATAGCGATATTTACAAATGCTCACATGCAGAAATACATTTCACTCGCCTGCAGGTCGGTGAATTTACCCAGTGACTACACGGAGCACGAGCGCCCAGATTCCGTCCCTGGTCTGTGCTGTTGGCTGATCCCAGTCAGGTTGGTGGAAGAGGTGCTGTATTTCACCTCCGCAATTGGCCAGGGATCCTGCTCCTGAGCGCCCTCCATTTGCCACTGCTGCAAAGTGCACACATATGTGGTCGTCTTGGTAGGGGGGGGGGCGGTGCGGAAACAGGATCGGGCTGGCCTCTATGGTTGAATAGTCTCTCACCACTCATTGTTGAGGCTCACATGTGAAGAATGGCTGCTTGGGTGATGGACTTGATGTCAACCAGTTCCTGAGGCACGATAGCCTTGGGGAGGTGGCGGGCCGGGGGGAGGTGGCGGGCGGGGGGGGGGGGAATTAGTGTGAGAAAATGAGAAATGAAGGAAAAATGTACAGGGCTATGCGGAAAGAGCAGGAGAGTGGGATTAACTGGATAGCTCCACCACAGGCATCTTTCTGTGTTGTATCATTCTAGTAATGAAAATAAAGGTTTGATGAGGTCATGGTTATTTGCGGATATATTTTCAGATCTAACCGTCACCAGATGACAATTCATGCCCGGTCAAAGTTTCACGAGCTCCACCTGTCCCTGAATATCCAGCCCCAAGCTCCCTCTGTCCCTGAATATCCAGCCCCAAGCTCCATCTGTCCCTGAATATCCAGCCCCAAGCTCCGTCTGTCCCTGAATATCCAGCCCCAAGCTCTGCCTGTCCCTGAATATCCAGCCCCAAGCTCCATCTGTCCCTGAATATCCAGCCCCAAGCTCCATCTGTCCCTGAATATCCAGCCCCAAGCTCCATCTGTCCCTGAATATCCAGCCCCAAGCTCCCTCTGTCCCTGAATATCCAGCCCCAAGCTCCCTCTGTCCCTGAATATCCAGCCCCAAGCTCTGCCTGTCCCTGAATATCCAGCCCCAAGCTCCCTCTGTCCCTGAATATCCAGCCCCAAGCTCCCTCTGTCCCTGAATATCCAGCCCCAAGCTCTGCCTGTCCCTGAATATCCAGCCCCAAGCTCCGTCTGTCCCTGAATATCCAGCCCCAAGCTCCCTCTGTCCCTGAATATCCAGCCCCAAGCTCCATCTGTCCCTGAATATCCAGCCCCAAGCTCCGTCTGTCCCTGAATATCCAGCCCCAAGCTCCCTCTGTCCCTGAATATCCAGCCCCAAGCTCCGTCTGTCCCTGAATATCCAGCCCCAAGCTCCCTCTGTCCCTGAATATCCAGCCCCAAGCTCCCTCTGTCCCTGAATATCCAGCCCCAAGCTCCCTCTGTCCCTGAATATCCAGCCCCAAGCTCTGTCTGTCCCTGAATATCCAGCCCCAAGCTCCACCTGTCCCTGAATATCCAGCCCCAAGCTCCACCTGTCCCTGAATATCCAGCCCCAAGCACACTCTGTCCCTGAATATCCAGCCCCAAGCTCCGTCTGTCCCTGAATATCCAGCCCCAAGCTCCGTCTGTCCCTGAATATCCAGCCCCAAGCTCCCTCTGTCCCTGAATATCCAGCCCCAAGCTCCATCTGTCCCTGAATATCCAGCCCCAAGCTCCCTCTGTCCCTGAATATCCAGCCCCAAGCTCCCTCTGTCCCTGAATATCCAGCCCCAAGCTCCCTCTGTCCCTGAATATCCAGCCCCAAGCTCCCTCTGTCCCTGAATATCCAGCCCCAAGCTCCCTCTGTCCCTGAATATCCAGCCCCAAGCTCCACCTGTCCCTGAATATCGAGCCCCAAGCTCCGCCTGTCCCTGAATATCCAGCCCCAAGCTCCCTCTGTCCCTGAATATCCAGCCCCAAGCTCCCTCTGTCCCTGAATATCCAGCCCCAAGCTCCCTCTGTCCCTGAATATCCAGCCCCAAGCTCCCTCTGTCCCTGAATATCCAGCCCCAAGCTCCCTCTGTCCCTGAATATCCAGCCCCAAGCTCCACCTGTCCCTGAATATCCAGCCCCAAGCTCCCTCTGTCCCTGAATATCCAGCCCCAAGCTCCCTCTGTCCCTGAATATCCAGCCCCAAGCTCCCTCTGTCCCTGAATATCCAGCCCCAAGCTCCACCTGTCCCTGAATATCCAGCCCCAAGCTCCCTCTGTCCCTGAATATCCAGCCCCAAGCTCCCTCTGTCCCTGAATATCCAGCCCCAAGCTCCGTCTGTCCCTGAATATCCAGCCCCAAGCTCCCTCTGTCCCTGAATATCCAGCCCCAAGCTCCCTCTGTCCCTGAATATCCAGCCCCAAGCTCTGTCTGTCCCTGAATATCCAGCCCCAAGCACCCTCTGTCCCTGAATATCCAGCCCCAAGCACCCTCTGTCCCTGAATATCCAGCCCCAAGCTCCGTCTGTCCCTGAATATCCAGCCCCAAGCTCCGTCTGTCCCTGAAAGTCCAGCCCCAAGCTCCGTCTGTCCCTGAATATCCAGCCCCAAGCTCTGTCTGTCCCTGAATATCCAGCCCCAAGCTCCGTCTGTCCCTGAATATCCAGCCCCAAGCTCCCTCTGTCCCTGAATATCCAGCCCCAAGCTCCCTCTGTCCCTGAATATCCAGCCCCAAGCTCCCTCTGTCCCTGAATATCCAGCCCCAAGCTCTGTCTGTCCCTGAATATCCAGCCCCAAGCTCCCTCCGTCCCTGAATATCCAGCCCCAAGCACCCTCTGTCCCTGAATATCCAGCCCCAAGCTCCACCTGTCCCTGAATATCCAGCCCCAAGCTCCACCTGTCCCTGAATATCCAGCCCCAAGCTCCCTCTGTCCCTGAATATCCAGCCCCAAGCTCTGTCTGTCCCTGAATATCCAGCCCCAAGCTCCCTCTGTCCCTGAATATCCAGCCCCAAGCTCTGTCTGTCCCTGAATATCCAGCCCCAAGCACCCTCTGTCCCTGAATATCCAGCCCCAAGCTCCCTCTGTCCCTGAATATCCAGCCCCAAGCTCTGTCTGTCCCTGAATATCCAGCCCCAAGCTCTGTCTGTCCCTGAATATCCAGCCCCAAGCTCTGTCTGTCCCTGAATATCCAGCCCCAAGCTCCACCTGTCCCTGAATATCCAGCCCCAAGCTCCGCCTGTCCCTGAATATCCAGCCCCAAGCTCCCTCTGTCCCTGAATATCCAGCCCCAAGCTCCGTCTGTCCCTGAATATCCAGCCCCAAGCTCCGCCTGTCCCTGAATATCCAGCCCCAAGCTCCATCTGTCCCTGAATATCCAGCCCCAAGCTCCCTCTGTCCCTGAATATCCAGCCCCAAGCTCCCTCTGTCCCTGAATATCCAGCCCCAAGCTCCCTCTGTCCCTGAATATCCAGCCCCAAGCTCCACCTGTCCCTGAATATCCAGCCCCAAGCTCTGCCTGTCCCTGAATATCCAGCCCCAAGCACCCTCTGTCCCTGAATATCCAGCCCCAAGCTCCCTCTGTCCCTGAATATCCAGCCCCAAGCTCCCTCTGTCCCTGAATATCCAGCCCCAAGCTCCCTCTGTCCCTGAATATCCAGCCCCAAGCTCCACCTGTCCCTGAATATCCAGCCCCAAGCTCTGTCTGTCCCTGAATATCCAGCCCCAAGCTCCGCCTGTCCCTGAATATCCAGCCCCAAGCTCTGTCTGTCCCTGAATATCCAGCCCCAAGCTCCCTCTGTCCCTGAATATCCAGCCCCAAGCTCAGCCTGTCCCTGAATATCCAGCCCCAAGCTCCCTCTGTCCCTGAATATCCAGCCCCAAGCTCTGTCTGTCCCTGAATATCCAGCCCCAAGCTCTGTCTGTCCCTGAATATCCAGCCCCAAGCTCCACCTGTCCCTGAATATCCAGCCCCAAGCTCCGCCTGTCCCTGAATATCCAGCCCCAAGCTCCCTCTGTCCCTGAATATCCAGCCCCAAGCTCCGTCTGTCCCTGAATATCCAGCCCCAAGCTCCGCCTGTCCCTGAATATCCAGCCCCAAGCTCCATCTGTCCCTGAATATCCAGCCCCAAGCTCCCTCTGTCCCTGAATATCCAGCCCCAAGCTCCCTCTGTCCCTGAATATCCAGCCCCAAGCTCCCTCTGTCCCTGAATATCCAGCCCCAAGCTCCACCTGTCCCTGAATATCCAGCCCCAAGCTCTGCCTGTCCCTGAATATCCAGCCCCAAGCACCCTCTGTCCCTGAATATCCAGCCCCAAGCTCCCTCTGTCCCTGAATATCCAGCCCCAAGCTCCCTCTGTCCCTGAATATCCAGCCCCAAGCTCCCTCTGTCCCTGAATATCCAGCCCCAAGCTCCACCTGTCCCTGAATATCCAGCCCCAAGCTCTGTCTGTCCCTGAATATCCAGCCCCAAGCTCCGCCTGTCCCTGAATATCCAGCCCCAAGCTCTGTCTGTCCCTGAATATCCAGCCCCAAGCTCCCTCTGTCCCTGAATATCCAGCCCCAAGCTCAGCCTGTCCCTGAATATCCAGCCCCAAGCTCCCTCTGTCCCTGAATATCCAGCCCCAAGCTCAGCCTGTCCCTGAATATCCAGCCCCAAGCTCCCTCTGTCCCTGAATATCCAGCCCCAAGCTCCCTCTGTCCCTGAATATCCAGCCCCAAGCTCCATCTGTCCCTGAATATCCAGCCCCAAGCTCCCTCTGTCCCTGAATATCCAGCCCCAAGCTCCACCTGTCCCTGAATATCCAGCCCCAAGCTCCACCTGTCCCTGAATATCCAGCCCCAAGCTCCCTCTGTCCCTGAATATCCAGCCCCAAGCTCCACCTGTCCCTGAATATCCAGCCCCAAGCTCCCTCTGTCCCTGAATATCCAGCCCCAAGCTCCCTCTGTCCCTGAATATCCAGCCCCAAGCTCCCTCTGTCCCTGAATATCCAGCCCCAAGCTCCCTCTGTCCCTGAATATCCAGCCCCAAGCTCCCTCTGTCCCTGAATATCCAGCCCCAAGCTCCCTCTGTCCCTGAATATCCAGCCCCAAGCTCTGTCTGTCCCTGAATATCCAGCCCCAAGCTCCACCTGTCCCTGAATATCCAGCCCCAAGCTCCATCTGTCCCTGAATATCCAGCCCCAAGCTCCGTCTGTCCTCCCATTCACAGACCAAGGGAAAGGACTCACATGATGCCATTTTTGAAGTAGCCCCTGAAGGTCTCCGACTCGTGTCCCTGCACCTCTCGATGCTGTACGGGACCTCCCTCCAGGTAGTCATCCAGCTGCGTGGTGTAGATTGCAGCAGCGCCCTGCTCATCCTGCGACGAGTCGGTCCCGATCCAGTAATGAATGTTGCGCTTGAGGCCACTGCCGACGCTCTGGGTCTGCATGGTGGAGGAGGAGGAAAGATCTTTAATAACAACTTGTATTTATTATAGCGCCTTTAATGTAAAATGTCTCAAGGTGTTTAACAGGAGCGTAAATCAGACGGGAATCTGACAGCATAAGGAGATATTATGGCAGTTTGGTCAAAGAGGGAGGTTTTAAGGAGTGTCTTGAAGGAGGATAGAGAGGCGGAGAGATTTAGGGAGGGAGTTCCAGAGCTTGGGGCCCAGGCAACAGAAGGCACGGCTACCGATGGTGGAGCGATTATAATCAGGGATGTTCAAAAGGGCAGAATTAGAGGAGCGCAGAAATCTCAGGGGTTGTGGGGCTGGAGGAGATTGCAGAGATAGGGAGGGGCGCGGCCATGGAGGGATTTGAAAATAAGGAAGAGAATTTTAAAATGGAGGCGCTGTCAGACCTGAAGCCAATGTAGGTCAGTGAGCACAGGGGTCTGGCACTGACAATCCTTTAACCACACGGCTAGAATAAGGATGTAGGAACAAGCTTAGCCCCGACCCTACATTACAACAAATGTGCAGCACAGAAACAGGCCGTTCGGCCCAACATGTCTAATCCATTTATGGGTTTATGCTCCACATGAGCCTTCTCCCACCTTACTTCATCTCACCCTATCAGCATACCCTTCTATTCCTTTCTTATGTGTTTATCTGGATTCCCTTAAATGCATCTCTGCTATTCTCCTCAACTATTCACTCCCTGAGGTAGAGAGGTCCACATTTTAACCACTCTGTCATTCACACACAAATGTGTTTCCAGTTCAGGTCAGCTGATAAGGGGCAGAAGCAGGCATGCTGGCTGATTCCCCTTTCTAATCCAGGAGTATGGAGGCCATTGTAGTCTTCTTACAATTGCCCCTGCCTGTGAAAATTATTCAATGCCAATCACAGCCCTGACGTGGAGATTCGAGAGCAGAAAGCCCTCCTCTACACCAGCGCTAGGCCATTCGGGAAATCTCAGCGCCGCTCACATTGACTCCATTCTAATCAGCCCACAATTTAAGATCAATTGGCACTAAATTGGTCATTGCATCAGAGAAGCCACCAGGACGCCTCTGTGGGAAATAGAAATGCCATCCCCGTCCTGTACCTGCCCTGGGAGTGTTTGATGGGACAGTGTAGAGGGAGCTTTACTCTGTATCTAACCCCCTGTACCTGCCCTGGGAGTGTTTGATGGGGCAGTGTAGAGGGAGCTTTACTCTGTATCTAACCCCCTGTACCTGCCCTGGGAGTGTTTGATGGGGCAGTGTAGAGGGAACTTTACTCTGTATCTAACCCCGTGCTGTACCTGTCCTGGGAGTGTTTGATGGGACAGTGTAGAGGGAGCTTTACTCTGTATCTAACCCCGTGCTGTACCTGTCCTGGGAGTGTTTGATGGGACAGTGTAGAGGGAGCTTTACTCTGTATCTTACCCCCTGTACCTGTCCTGGGAGTGTTTGATGGGACAGTGTAGAGGGAACTTTACTCTGTATCTAACCCCGTCCTGTGCCTGTCGTGGGAGTGTTTGATGGGACAGTGTAGAGGGAGCTTTACTCTGTATCTTACCCCCTGTACCTGTCCTGGGAGTGTTTGATGGGACAGTGTAGAGGGAACTTTACTCTGTATCTAACCCCATCCTGTACCTGTCCTGGGAGTGTTTGATGGGACAGTGTAGAGGGAGCTTTACTCTGTATCTAACCCCATGTACATGCCCTGGGAGTGTTTGATGGGACAGTGTAGAGGGAGCTTTACTCTGTATCTAACCGGTGCTGTACCTGCCCTGGGAGTGTTTGATGGGACAGTGTAGAGGGAGCTTTACTCTGTATCTAACCCCGTGCTGTACCTGCCCTGGGAGTGTGTGATGGGACAGTGTAGAGGGAGCTTTACTCTGTATCTAACCCCCTGTACCTGTCCTGGGAGTGTGTGATGGGACAGTGTAGAGGGAGCTTTACTCTGTATCTAACCCCGTGCTGTACCTGCCCTGGGAGTGTGTGATGGGACAGTGTAGAGGGAGCTTTACTCTGTATCTAACCCCGTCCTGTACCTGCTCTGGGAGTGTTTCATGGGACAGTGTAGAGGGAGCTTTACTCTGTATCTAACCCCCTGTACCTGCCCTGGGAGTGTTTGATGGGACAGTGTAGAGGGAGCTTTACTCTGTATCTAACCCCGTCCTGTACCTGCCCTGGGAGTGTTTGATGGGACAGTGTAGAGGGAGCTTTACTCTGTATCTAACCCCGTAATGTACTTGCCCTGGGAGTGTTTGATGGGACAGTGTAGAGGGAGCTTTACTCTGTATCTAACCCCGTCCTGTACCTGCCCTGGGAGTGTTTGATGGGACAGTGTAGAGGGAGCTTTACTCTGTATCTAACTCCCTGTACCTGCCCTGGGAGTGTTTGATGGGACAGTGTAGAGGGAGCTTTACTCTGTATCTAACCCCGTGCTGTATCTGCCCTGGGAGTGTTTGATGGGACAGTGTAGAGGGAGCTTTACTCTGTATCTAACACTGTGCTGTACCTGCCCTGGGAGTGTTTGATGGGACAGTGTAGAGGGAGCTTTACTCTGTATCTAACCCCGTCCTGTACCTGCCCTGGTAGTGTTTGATGGGACAGTGTAGAGGGAGCTTTACTCTGTATCTAACCCCGTGTACCTGCCCTGGGAGTGTTTGATGGGACAGTGTAGAGGGAGCTTTACGCTGTATCTAACCCCCTGTACCTGCCCTGGGAGTGTTTGATGGGGCAGTGTAGAGGGAGCTTTACTCTGTATCTAACCCCGTGCTGTAGCTGCCCTGGGAGTGTTTGATGGGACAGTGTAGAGGGAGCTTTACTCTGTATCTAACCCCCTGTACCTGCCCTGGGAGTGTTTGATGGGGCAGTGTAGAGGGAGCTTTACTCTGTATCTAACCCCGTGCTGTACCTGCCCTGGGAGTGTTTGATGGGACAGTGTAGAGGGAGCTTTACTCTGTATCTAACCCCCTGTACCTGCCCTGGGAGTGTTTGATGGGGCAGTGTAGAGGGAGCTTTACTCTGTATCTAACCCCGTCCTGTACCTGCCCTGGGAGTGTTTGATGGGACAGTGTAGAGGGAGCTTTACTCTGTATCTAACCCCGTCCTGTACCTGCCCTGGGAGTGTTTGATGGGACAGTGTAGAGGGAGCTTTACTCTGTATCTAACCCCGTAATGTACTTGCCCTGGGAGTGTTTGATGGGACAGTGTAGAGGGAGCTTTACTCTGTATCTAACCCCGTCCTGTACCTGCCCTGGGAGTGTTTGATGGGACAGTGTAGAGGGAGCTTTACTCTGTATCTAACTCCCTGTACCTGCCCTGGGAGTGTTTGATGGGACAGTGTAGAGGGAGCTTTACTCTGTATCTAACCCCGTGCTGTATCTGCCCTGGGAGTGTTTGATGGGACAGTGTAGAGGGAGCTTTACTCTGTATCTAACCCCGTGCTGTATCTGCCCTGGGAGTGTTTGATGGGACAGTGTAGAGGGAGCTTTACTCTGTATCTAACCCCGTCCTGTACCTGCCCTGGGAGTTTTTGATGGGACAGTGTGGAGGGAGCTTTACTCTGTATCTAACTCCCTGTACCTGCCCTGGGAGTGTTTGATGGGACAGTGTAGAGGGAACTTTACTCTGTATCTAACCCCCTGTACCTGCCCTGGGAGTGTTTGATGGGACAGTGTAGAGGGAGCTTTACTCTGTATCTAACCTCCTGTACCTGCCCTGGGAGTGTTTGATGGGACAGTGTAGAGGGAGCTTTACTCTGTATCTAACCCTGTGCTGTACCTGCCCTGGGAGTGTTTGATCGGACAGTGTAGAGGGAGCTTTACTCTGTATCTAACACTGTGCTGTACCTGCCCTGGGAGTGTTTGATGGGGACAGTGTAGAGGGAGCTTTACTCTGTATCTAACACTGTGCTGTACCTGCCCTGGGAGTGTTTGATGGGGACAGTGTAGAGGGAGCTTTACTCTGTATCTAACCCTGTGCTGTACCTGCCCTGGGAGTGTTTGATGGGACAGTGTAGAGGGAGCTTTACTCTGTACCTAACCCCCTGTACCTACCCTGGGAGTGTTTGATGGGACAGTGTAGAGGGAGCTTTACTCTGTATCTAACCCTGTGCTTTACCTGCCCTGGGAATGTTTGATGGGACAGTGTAGAGGGAGCTTTACTCTGTATCTAACCCCCTGTACCTGCCCTGGGAGTGTTTGATGGGACAGTGTAGAGGGAGCTTTACTCTGTATCTAACCCCGTCCTGTACCTGCCCTGGGAGTGTTTGATGGGACAGTGTAGAGGGAGCTTTACTCTGTATCTAACCCCGTGTACCTGCCCTGGGAGTGTTTGATGGGACAGTGTGGAGGGAGCTTTACTCTGTATCTAACCCCCTGTACCTGCCCTGGGAGTGTTTGATGGGACAGTGTAGAGGGAGCTTTACTCTGTATCTAACCCCCTGTACCTGCCCTGGGAGTGTTTGATGGGACAGTGTAGAGGGAGCTTTACTCTGTATCTAACCCCGTGCTGTACCTGCTCTGGGAGTGTTTGATGGGACAGTGTAGAGGGAGCTTTACTCTGTATCTAACCCCCTGTACCTGCCCTGGGAGTGTTTGATGGGGCAGTGTAGAGGGAGCTTTACTCTGTATCTAACCCCGTGCTGTAGCTGCCCTGGGAGTGTTTGATGGGACAGTGTAGAGGGAGCTTTACTCTGTATCTAACCCCCTGTACCTGCCCTGGGAGTGTTTGATGGGGCAGTGTAGAGGGAGCTTTACTCTGTATCTAACCCCGTGCTGTACCTGCCCTGGGAGTGTTTGATGGGACAGTGTAGAGGGAGCTTTACTCTGTATCTAACCCCCTGTACCTGCCCTGGGAGTGTTTGATGGGGCAGTGTAGAGGGAGCTTTACTCTGTATCTAACCCCGTCCTGTACCTGCCCTGGGAGTGTTTGATGGGACAGTGTAGAGGGAGCTTTACTCTGTATCTAACCCCCTGTACCTGCCCTGGGAGAGTTTGATGGGACAGTGTAGAGGGAGCTTTACTCTGTATCTAACCCCCTGTACCTGCCCTGGGAGAGTTTGATGGGACAGTGTAGAGGGAGCTTTACTCTGTATCTAACTCGTGCTGTACTTGCCCTGGAAGTGTTTGATGGGACAGTGCAGAGGGAGCTTTACTCTGTACCTAACCCCGTGCTGTACTTGCCCTGGGAGTGTTTGATGGGACAGTGTAGAGGGAGCTTTACTTTGTATCTAACCCCGTGCTGTACCTGCCCTGGGAGTGTTTGATGGGACAGTGTAGAGGGAACTTTACTCTGTATCTAACCCCGTGCTGTACTTGCCCTGGGAGTGTTTGATGGGACAGTGTAGAGGGAGCTTTACTCTGTATCTAACCCGTGCTGCACTGACCTGGGTGCTGTTGGCTGCAAAAAAATTGGAACATTTTCCATTCCTCATCACTTTAATGACCACAAGAAAGCAACATCCAAAAATGGTTTAATGGGCTTTAGCTCCATTACCAAAGCTGTAAAGCCAGGTCTTGAACTTACCGCTAGGAGGATGTAGCAGTCACCATCAAAAAAATTACCATGGACCTTCTGAGGGATAGGCACCAACTCCAGTTTCTGATAAAAAAATAGATCACATATAACCAAGAAGAGTAATAAAACCTACTGGCATAAAAGAAAATACAAAAATCAAACGTTTTCTTGCACTATGTAACGATGCCTGAAAGGAATAGGCCGCTCATGGTTTGAAATGTGTCGGTGGATTACTGATCAGGAATTTTATTCCTTTTTATGATGTCACATGTCAACTCTTTGGATTACTGTCTCTTGATCTCCCAAGAAGACCCCACTGCGCACCAAATCTCGACATCTCGGAGTGAATTATTCTTCAGGAAAGCGCGATTGACAGCTGTAAATTTGGCACACACCCCGTTTACTCCTATCCGGTGTTTCCATCAATCTTACGCCAGAGTTATGGCAGCTCTATTATTTACTGACAAGTGTGCGGTTCGGAGTGCTGACTCACCTCAATTCTCCAGATCAGTATTCCGGGGGTGTTGTTAACAGCGCTGAAGGTCGTTTCCACTGACATTATGGCTCGGATTGCAACTTTCGGCAAATCAGCAGTATTTTGCTGCAAAAGAAAGGGTAGAGAGTGAAGGGACTCTTGCAGGTGGAGGCAGGGGGCACTGGGCACCTGCCTACGTTCATGGTAAGGAGCTCGGGTCACCAACTCTGGTTGGATGTATTCCTGGAGGTTTCATCATATGACCTCCGATCGCCCCGCCTTCCCGGAACTGATTGGAAAGCGGAAAGACTCCTCGTTCCCGTTACATTGTGGGGCAGTGCCTTGGAGCTCCCGCATCGCCGAGCCAGCTTTTAAATTGAAAAAAAACCGCGCATGCGCGGAATTTGGAATTTGCAAAACAAACTACAGCGACCATTGCTCGTATGAGCTTTCAACCACATTTCCGCAGCAGAACCAAGACCGCTTATTTCCATCATCTCTGCTCTTGCCTCAGCTCATCTGCTGCTGAAGCCCTCATCCATGCCTTTGTTACCTCCAGACTTGACTGTTCCAACGCACTCCTGGCCGGCCTCCCACATTCTACCCGACGTAAACTAGAGGTGATCCAAAACTCCCTGTGTCCTAACTCGCACAGAGTCCTGTTCACCATCACCCCCTGTGCTCGCCGACCTACATTGGCTCCTGGTTAAGCAACGCCTAGATTTTAAAATTCTCAAATTTTACAAATCCCTCCATGGCCTCGCCCCTCCCTATCTCTGTAATCTCCTTCAGCCCCACAACCCTCCGAGATGTCTGCACTCCTCTAATTCTGCCCTCTTGAACATCCCTGATTATAATTGCTCCACTATCGGTGGCTGTGCCTTCTGTTGCCTGGGCCCCAAGATCTGGAACTCCCTCCCTAAACCTCTCCGTCTCTCTATCCTCCTTCAAGACGCTCCTTAAAACCAACCTCTTTGACCAGGCTTCTGGTCACCTGCGCTAATTCTTACTTAGGCGGCTCAATGTCAAGTTATTAGCGCGTAACACTTCTGTGAAGCGCCTTGGGATGTTTTACTATATTAAAATAGAAATATAAGTTGTTGTTGTTACCTGATTGGATGATTCGTGGCTCTCAGTCGAACATACTTTTTTCTCCTGTCTCCAATATTTTTAGAACTAATAAACCAAAGGAGTTCAAAGAATTTTTTTGTTTAAAACACACTTTTTTTTAGTGCCCCAATGATTTTTCTCCCAGGTTTCGCTCACTGGAGTGCCCAGGAGATGAATCTTTAATTCCTGGATACCCCGGGCAATCCTGGAGATTTGGCAACTATTAACAGGAACTGAAGCAGTTTAACAGAGTGCCGGGCCGCTCGGTATAAGTGGCAGACAGACTTAGTACAATACAGTGCATTGGTAGGTGTACACTAGACTCACACCGTTGTTACAGCACAGGCTTGCAGGAAATTCTCTGCCACGGTATTTGAACGGGAGATATATTGTTCGTTTTGGAAAGGTGCATGCCCTCCTACCCTCACTCACAACATTACCAGGATTAGAAACGGAACCCCCTTTCCCCATCCCAGACACTAGAATATTTAAACAACTGGGAGCACTGAGCAGAGCAAATTCTCACGAGGCATTTACACCACTACGATTAAATGAAGAAACGGAGGCAGCAAACAGGACCGGAAAAGATGGAGCACCGTCCTGGTGAAAATATGGAGCCCTCTCCATAAACATACACCGCAAAGCTCAGGACCTCGCCCAGCGACACTCTTGAACTGGACGTTACTGACCTTTCCCCAAGGGCGAGAAAGCTAAACGTCGGCACCTCTCGTCGCAATAAAATCAGCTACCCTACTACGCGCTCCTCCAAATCTTCTGCCTGTGAATGTGAGGCATTTTCCTCATCTGAATGAGATTTGTGCAGTGTCCAGTCCCCAGTGGAAATGAGAAATTAATGATTTTATAATAAATTTACATTACCTCGGTGCTTTGGTCGATGTTGGGGACGAGAGGACAGCTGAGATAAGGAAAAGGCACACGCGCAAGCAACTGGGCTCCAGGATCAGACAGGTATGTATCAGGTAGCACTGAACCCTGTGGGCGTTGGCGTATATTTGCATGGCACTGGCTTTCATCTCTGTTTGGATCCGAAGGGAGAGAACAAAAGGAGCCATTCATTCGAACTCACAGCAAGGCGACTGTCCACAAAACCATTCATTTCTCCTGCTCACTGATCCCTGGTGGCATTGCTCACAGGTTGGGCTGCTTCGCCTCAGAGAGACAGCTGTGTTTAACCTGGCCTGTCCCTTTAAGACCACCACTCAGGGATTCCCTGTTGGGGGAGTGGGTGAATGTGTTGTCGCCTCCCCAATTCATACCCATCTTTTCCACAACTCCATGTTTGAATCTGTCGAGGAAATTTCTAAGTTAAATTAACTCAGGCGGAGGCTTTCAGAGTCGTGCTTGGAGAGAATTTTATTTAAAATCAAGATATCTCGGAGAGCCTGCTTGGACCGTACCAAGGCAGAAAACTCTCCTGTACAAGCAAATTGTCCCGATCTTTATACAGAAATAGAATACAGAAATAGAAAAGGAATCTTATTCATTAGTTCCGTGAGTACAAAGGTCGTCTCGGGAGACACACACTCCATCTGTCCTTGCATAGTTTCTCCCTGTTCACAGTCTGATAAGCAGAATATCAGGAGACTCCCTTTTAGTACCGGATAGTCATTTAATTACATTTCTAAGTTTCAAGGCTAAAAAGTGTGGGTGTTGTTCCAGTCCTATTATTTCTTCAAATATAGTAAAAACAGAATTTAACCCTTCCCTTTACCATAAGCCATAGATTCATAGATTCTTTCTTCCACAGAATCCCTCCAATCAAGTTGCCACAGTACCGAAACAGCCCTCATCAAAGTCACAAATGACATCCTATGTGACTGTGACAAACATAGAAACATAGAAACATAGAAAATAGGTGCAGGAGTAGGCCATTCGGCCCTTCTAGCCTGCACCGCCATTCAATGAGTTCATGGCTGAACATTCAACTTCAGTACCCCATTCCTGCTTTCTCGCCATACCCCTTGATCCCCCGAGTAGTAAGGACCTCATCTAAAGGCAAACTGTCTCTTCTTGTCCTTCTCGACCTGTCTGCAGTCTCTGACACGGTTGATCACTCCATCCTCCTCCAACGCCTCTCCACCATCGTCCAGCTGGGTGGGACTGCACTCGCCTGGTTCCATTCTTATCTAATCGTAGCCAGAGAATCACCTGCAACGGCTTCTCTTCCCGCCCCCGCATCGTTACCTCTGGTGTCCCCCAAGGATCTATCCTGGGTCCCCCCCTATTTCTCATCTACATGCTGCCCCTTGGCGACATCATCCAAAAACACGGCATCTGTTTCCACATGTACACTGACAACACCCAGCTCTACCTCACCACCACTTCTTCCGACCCCTCCACGGTCCCTAAATTGTCAGACTGCTTGTCCGGCATCCAGTTTTGTAGGCACAGAAATGTTCTCCAACTAAATATGGGGAAGACCAAAGCCATTGTTTTCGGTCCCCACCACAAACTTGTTCCCTAGCCACTGATTTCATCCCTCTCCCTAACATTTGTTTGAGACTGAATCATTCCGTTTGCAACCTTGGTGTCATATTTGACCCTGAAATTAGCTTCCAACCACATATCCACAGCATAACTAAGACCGTCTATTTCCCCCTCCGTAACATCACCCGTCTCTGCCCTTGCCTCAGCTCATCCGCTGCTGAAACCCTCATCCGTGCCTTTGTTACCTCCAGACTTGACTATTCCAACACACTCCTGGCTGGCCTCCCACATTGTACCCGACGTAAACTAGAGGTGATCCAAAACTTGACTGACCGTGTCCTAACTCGCACCGAGTCCCGCTCACCCATCACCCCCTGTGCTCGCTGACCGACATTGGCTTCCGGTTAAGCAATGCCTTGATTTCAAAATTCTCATCCTTGTTTTCAAATCCCTCCATGGCCTCGCCACTCCCTATCTCTAATCTCCTCCAGTCCCACAACCCCCCCCACCCTGAGATGTCTGCACTCCTCTAATTCTGCCCTCCTGACCATCCCTGATTATAACTGCTCAACCATTGGTGGCCGTGCCTTCAGCTGCCTGGGCCCCAAGCTCTGGAACTCCCTCCCTAAACCTCTCCGCCTCTCTACCTCTTTTTCCTCCTTCAAGACGCTCCTTAAAACCTATCTCTATGACCAAGCTTTTGGTCACCTGCCCCTAATTTCTCCATATGTGGTTCGGTGTCAAATTGTTTGTCTTTTAATACTCCTGTGAAGTGCCTCACTACATAAAAGGTGCTATATAAATACAAGTTGTTGCCAAGTTTAAGAAAAATGCATTTCATAAACTGGGAAGGTGTCTGACGCCACTTTACACAGAGAAAAATGCCCTCAGGTACAGGAAAGGCCCAGCCTCCATCCCTGGCCTGTGATGAGTTAGCTGATATCCAAATTTTCTCTATCCTTTGTGAAAAAGTACTTCCTGCTTTCTCTCCTAAACGGCCGAGCTCTAATTTTAAGATTGTACCCCCTTGTTCTGGATTCCCCTACCAGAGCAAATAGTTTCGCTGTATCTCCCCTTTCGAATCCCTTTAAACACAATGGTCATGTTGCCTTCCATGAATACAAGGAGCCATCACTGGTCCCGGTCTCGTTTCCTTTGTTTCTGTGTTCTAGGATTTAAAAGCAGAGTTAGGCTGGAAGCTGGGCATTTTCAGATGTATGGACAGTGGCAGAAGGCAGTGCCAACTTATGATGGCACTGGAGCAGACCGGTCTAAAATTGGGGAATGGGAGGGGGAAAGAGGTCTGTAAACAGTCCCCATGGCGAACAATCCCTGTGTGTGTTGCATAGATGCTGATTGCCTGGCTGGGCCGTGATTGCACCATGTACTCCTGCACGGAACCTGCTGCATCATTCATTGCAACCACTGGTAAACACAGTCTCACGCACCTGCTCTTATTTGTATGCGTCAACAGAGAACCAATAACACGGAATCCCAGGGTGAGTCAGTATGTGGAGAAATGGATTTTCATATATATTATTTCTAGGCGCTGTACTCTGTAACACAAAGATAACATTCAAATTTATGTACTTCGATGCTTAGAATTTTGAGATAGACCCCAGCAAGTAGCATCAACGCCACCCCCCCGCCCCCGCTCCCCTCCTTCCCGCACACCTCCAATTTTCTCTCCACTTCTCCAAAGGCACTGGTTCGTGCTGGCTAAATTCCAAGGACCTCGGCCACTAGCCAGTACTTTGGCCAAGTAGCTAATCTGCATGCGAGAGCTGAGGTGCTGAGTGTCATCTGGCTATTTGAAGTGGGGCTTTCGAGCTCTGTTATAATTCAAGGGTTAAGAATGGATCTCGGAAGTAAAACGAGCTGACATAGGCTTTTGTAGTAGTCAACTTTCCAAAAGGTGTTTAAAAGGAAATAACTTGTTGGAATGATTCATTGATACAAGCTGTGTAACCTGACGACAATTACAGGAGGCCAAACTGTTGAACCACAGGAGGCCCAGAGGGGCCGTTAAACAGAGCAAGGGGTCAAAAGTGACACGTTGGAAAAACGCCATCTGGTGTGAGACATAGGCCAATGATTGTGTGACACGAAAGGGAATTAGTCAATCAACAATTATGCACGCGAGCTTTGGGCCAATTAAACGGCATGGAGGGTGTTATATATCTGGACTTGTATTTACTCTGAATAGCCACCAGAGGGCTCATTCCCCGAAGTCCCAAGGGATCCCATAATCCCTTGGCAGCACAGGTATTTAATAAGGCCTCACAGGTTGGAGAGGCACTCTGGAGACCTGCAATAAAAGACTACGGTCACACTTTACTTTGAGCTCAGTGTTCAGTCTCTCCATACACTACAACTGGCGACGAGATACAAATAGCGAACCCAAAGATGCAGAGAACAGTGGGCATCCTGGAGAAATTTTCAGAGGGAGATGATTGGGAAACTTTTGTGGAGCGACTCAACCAATACTTCATGGCCAACAAGCTAGATGGCGAAGAGAGTGCTGCCAAACGAAGGGCGATCGTCCTCACCATCTGTGGGGCACCAACGTATGGCCTCATGAAGAATCTGCTTACTCCAGCGAAGCCCACGGCGAAATCATATGATGATTTGTGCACATTGGTCCGAGAGCATTTGAACCCGAAGGAAAGCGTTCTGATGGCGAGGTACCGGTTCTACACCGACAAAAGGTCTGAAGGCCAGGAAGTGGTGAGTTATGTCGCAGAGCTGAGACACCTTGCAGGACATTGCGAATTTGAAGGACATTTGGAGCACATGCTCAGAGACTTTTTCGTACTTGGCATTGGCCACGAAACCATACTTCGCAAACTTTTGACTGTAGAGACCCCAACCTTGAGTAAGGCCATAGCGATAGCCCAGGCGTTCATTGCCACTAGTGACAATACTAAGCAAATCTCTCAGCACACAAGTGCTGCTACAAGTACAGTGAACAAAGTGATGTTGTTTTCGAATCGTAATGTACAGGGCAGGTCATACATACCTGCAGCTACACGTCCGCAGATGTCTCAGAGTCCACCATCAAGGATGATGAATGCAAGGCCATTAACACCTTGTTGCCACCGCGGGGGTGATCATCGTTTCCATTCATGTCGATTCAAAGAGTACGTTTGCAAGGGCTGTGGAACAATGGGACACCTCCAATGAGTGTGCAGGCGAGCTGCAAATCCTGTTAAACCTGTAAACCACCATGTTGCAGAGGAGGATCACAACGAAACAGGGCCTCAGATAGAGGAGGCAGCGGTACATGGGTACACACATTCACCATGAATTGTCCCCCGATAATGCTGAATGTTGAACTAAATGGACTCCCGGTGTCAATGGAGCTGGACACGGGCACAAGCCAGTCCATCATGGGCAAAAAGACTTTCGAAAGGTTGTGGTGCAACAAGGCCTCAAGGCCAGTCTTAACTCCAGTTCGCACGAAACTAAGAACTTACACAAAAGAACAGATTCCTGTAATCGGCAGTGCTACCGTAAAGGTCTCCTACGATGGAGCGGTGCACAAGCTACCACTCTGGGTGGTACCGGGCGATGGTCCCACGCTGCTCGGCAGGAGCTGGCTGGGAAAGATACGCTGGAACTGGGACGACATCCGAGCGCTATCGCCCGCTGACGACACTTCGTGTGCCCAGGTCTTAAACAAATTTCCTTCACTGTTCGAACCAGGCATCGGGAAATTCCACGGAGCAAAAGTGCAGATCCACCTAATTCCGGGGGCACAACCCATCCATCACAAGGCGAGAGCAGTACCGTACATGATGAGAGAAAGGGTAGAGATTGAGCTAGACCGGCTACAGAGGGAGGGCATCATTTCACCGATCGAGTTCAGCGAGTGGGCCAGTCCTATCGTCCCAGTCCTCAAAGGAGATGGTACCATCAGAATCTGTGGTGATTACAAAGTAACTATGAATCGTTTCTCCCTGCAGGCCCAATACCCACTATCAAAAGCCGACGACCTCTTTGCAACGCGGGCGGGAGGAATGACGTTCACGAAGCTGGATCTGATTTCGGCCTACATGACACAGGAACTGGAGGAATCATCGAAGGCCCTCACCTGCATCAAGGGGTGCATGCAATAAAGGTGCAGCAGTTATCATGGGTGACTTTAATATGCACATAGATTGGGCTAACCAAACTGGAAACAATACGGTGGAGGACGATTTCCAGGAGTGCATAAGGAATGGTTTTCTAGACCAATATGTCGAGGAACCAACTAGGGGAGAGGCCATCTTAGACTGGGTGTTGTGTAATGAGAGAGGATTAATTAGCAATCTCGTTGTGCGAGGCCCCTTGGGGCAGAGTGACCATAATATGGTGGAATTCTACATTAGGATGGAGAAGGAAACAGTTAATTCAGAGACCATGGTCCAGAACTTAAAGAACAGTAACTTTGAAGGTTTGAGGCGTGAATTGGCTAGGATAGATTGGTGAATGATACTTAAGGGGTTAACAGTGGATGGGCAATGGCAGACATTTAGAGACCGCATGAATGAACTACAAAAATTGTACATCCCTGTCTGGCGTAAAAATAAAAAAGGGAAGGTGGCTCAACCGTGGCTATCTAGGGAAATCAGGGATAGTATTAAAGCCAAGGAAGTGGCATACAAATTGGCCAGAAATAGCAGCGAACCCGGGGACTGGGAGAAATTTAGAACTCAGCAGAGGAGGACAAAGGGTTTGATTAGGGCAGGGAAAATAGAGTACGAGAGGAAGCTTGCAGGGAACATTAAAATGGACTGCAAAAGCTTCTATAGATATGTAAAGAGAAAAAGATTAGTAAAGACAAACATAGGTCCCCTGCAGTCAGAATCAGGGGAAGTCATAACTGGGAACAAAGAAATGGCAGACCAATTGAACAAGTACTTTGGTTTGGTATTCACTAAGGAGGACACAAATAACCTTCCGGATATAAAAGGGGTCAGAGGGTCTAGTAAGAAGGAGGAACTGAAGGAAGTCCTTACTAGTCGGGAAATTGTGTTGGGGAAATTGATGGGATTGAAGGCCGATAAATCCCCAGAGCCTGATGGTCTGCATCCCAGAGTACTTAAGGAGGTGGCCTTGGAAATAGCAGATGCATTGACAATCATTTTCCAACATTCCATTGACTCTGGATCAGTTCCTATGAAGTGGAGGATAGCCAATGTAACCCCACTTTTTTAAAAAGGAGGGAGAAAGAAAAAAGGGAATTATAGACCGGTCAGCCTGACATCGGTAGTGGGTAAAATGATGGAATCAATTATTAAGGATGTCATAGCTGCGCATTTGGAAAGAGGTGACATGATAGGTCCAAGTCAGCATGGATTTGTGAAAGGGAAATCATGCTTGACAAATCTTCTGGAATTTTTTGATGATGTTTCCAGTAGAGTGGACAAGGGAGAACCAGTTGATGTGGTGTATTTGGACTTTCAGAAGGCTTTCGACAAGGTCCCACACAAGAGATTAATGTGCAAAGTTAAAGCACATGGGATTGGGGGTAGTGTGCTGACATGGATTGAGAACTGGTTGGCAGACAGGAAGCAAAGAGTAGGAGTAAATGGGTACTTTTCAGAATGGCAGGCAGTGACTAGTGGGGTACCGCAAGGTTCTGTGCTAGGGCCCCTGCTGTTTACATTGTACATTAATGATTTAGATGAGGGGATTAAATGTAGTATCTCCAAATTTGCGGATGACACTAAGTTGGGTGGCAGTGTGAGTTGCGAGGAGGATGCTATGAGACTGCAGAGTGACTTGGATAGGTTAGGTAAGTGGGCAAATGCATGGCAGATGAAGTATAATGTGGATAAATGTGAGGTTATCCACTTTGGTTATAAAAACAGAGAGACAGACTATTATCTGAATGGTGACAGATTAGGAAAAGGGAAGGTGCAACGAGACCTGGGTGTCATGGTACATCAGTCATTGAAGGACGGCATACAGGTACAGCAGGCGGTTAAGAAGGCAAATGGCATGTTGGCATTCATAGCGAGGGGATTTGAGTACAGGCACAGGGAGGTGTTGCTACAGTTGTACAGGGCCTTGGTGAGGCCACACCTGGGGTATTGTGTACAGTTTTGGTCTCCTAACTTGAGGAAGGACATTCTTGCTATTGAGGGAGTGCAGTGAAGGTTCACCAGACTGATTCCCGGGATGGCGGGACTGACATATCAAGAAAGACTGGATCAACTGGGCTTGTATTCACTGGAGTTCAGAAGAATGAGAGGGGATCTCATAGAAATGTTTAAAATTCTGATGGGTTTAGACAGGTTAGATGCAGGAAGAATGTTCCCAATGTTGGAGAAGTCCAGAACCAGGGAACAAAGTCTAAGGATAAGGGGTAAGCCATTTAGGACCGAGATGAGGAGGAATTTCTTCACCCAGAGAGTGGTGAACCTGTGGAATTCTCTACCACAGAAAGTTGTTGAGGCCAATTCACTAAATATATTCAAAAAGGAGTTAGATGAAGTCCTTACTACTCGGGGGATCAAGGGGTATGGCAAGAAAGCAGGAATGGGGTACTGAAGTTGCATGTTCAGCCATGAACTCATTGAATGGCGGTGCAGGTTCGAACGGCCAAATGGCTACTCCTGCACCTATTTTCTATGTTTCTATGTAACACACACAAAGGTCTTTTTGTTTATAACAGATGTCCATTTGGAATCCGATCAGCAGCGGTGATATTCCAGAGAAACATGGAAAGTTTACTGAAGTCGGTCCCGCACACCGTGGTCTTCCAGGACGACATCTTGGTCACAGGTCGGAACACAGTCGAGCATCTGCATTACCTGGAGGAGGTTCTTAGTCGACTCAATCACGTGGGGCCCAGGTTAAAATGTTCGAAGTGCGTTTTCCTGGCACCTGAAGTGGAGCTCTTGGGAAGAAGGATTGCGGTGGACGACATCAGGCCCACCAACGCGAAAACGGAGACAATCGAGAACACACCGAGGCCACACAACGTGATGGAGCTGCGGTCTTTTCTGGGACTCTTGAATTACTTTATGATTTGGTGGCCATTACAGAAACGTGGTTGCAGGGTGGCCAAGACTGGGAATTAAACATACAGGGGTATCTGACGATTCGGAAAGATAGACAAGAAGGGAAAGGAGGTGGGGTAGCTCTGTTAATAAAGGATGATATCAGGGCAGTTGTGAGAGATGATATTGGCTCTAATGAACAAAATGTTGAATCATTGTGGGTGGAAATTAGAGATAGTAAAGGGAAAAAGTCACTGGTGGGCGTAGTTTATAGGCCCCCAAATAATAACTTCATGGTGCGCGGACAATAAACAAGGGAATAATGGAGGCATGTGAAAAAGGAACGGCAGTAATCATGGGGGAATTTAACCTACATATCGATTGGTCAAATCAAATCGCACGGGGTAGCCTGGAGGAGGAATTCATAGAATGCATACGGGATTGTTTCTTAGAACAGTATGTTACAGAACCTACAAGGGAGCAAGCTATCTTAGATCTGGTCCTCTGTAATGAGACAGGAATAATAAACGATCTCCTAGTAAAAGATCCTCTCGGAATGAGTGATCACAGTATGGTTGAATTTGTAATACAGCTTGAGGGTGAGGAAGTAGTGTCTCAAACGAGAGTACTATGCTTAAACAAAGGGGACTACAGTGGGATGAGGGCAGAGTTGGCTAAAGTAGGCTGGAAACACAGACTAAACAGTGGCACAATTGAGGAACAGTGGAGGACTTTTAAGGAGCTCTTTCATAGTGCTCAACAAAAATATATTCCAATGAAAAAGAAGGGCGGTAAGAGAAGGGATAACCAGCCGTGGATAACCAGGCAAATTAAGGAGAGTATCAAATTAAAAACCAATGCGTATAAGGTGGCCAAGGTTAGTGGGAAAATAGAAGATTGGGAAAATTTTAAACGACAGCAAAGAATGACGAAGAAAGCAATAAAGAAAGGAAAGATAGATTACGAAGGTAAACTTGCGCAAAACATAAAAACGGATAGTAAAAGCTTTTACAGATATATAAAACGGAAAAGAGTGACTAAAAAATGTTGGTCCCTTAGAAGATGAGAAGGGGGATTTAATAATGGGAAATGTGGAAATGGCTGAGACCTTAAACAATTATTTTGCTTCGGTCTTCACAGTGGAAGACACAGAAACCATGCCAGAAATTGCTGGTCACAGGAATGTGGGAAGGGAGGACCTGGAGACAATCACTATCACTAGGGGGGTAGTGCTGGACAGGCTAATGGGACTCAAGGTAGACAAGTCCCCTGGTCCTGATGAAATGCATCCCAGGGTATTAAAAGAGATGGCGGAAGTTATAGCAGATGCATTCGTTATAATCTACCAAAATTCTCTGGACTCTGGGGAGGTACCAGCGGATTGGAAAGCAGCTCATGTAACGCCTCTGTTTAAAAAAGGGGGCAGACAAAATGCAGGTAACTGTAGGCCGGTTAGTTTAACATCTGTAGTGGGGAAAATGCTTGAAACTATCATTAAGGAAGAAATAGCGGGACATCTAGATAGAAATAGTGCAATCAAGCAGATGCAGCATGGATTCATGAAGGGGAAATCATGTTTAACTAATTTACTGGAATTCTTTGAGGATATAACGAGCATGGTGGATAGAGGTGTACCGATGGATGTGGTGTATTTAGATTTTCAAAAGGCATTCGATAAGGTGCCACACAAAAGGTTACTGCAGAAGATAAAGGTACGCGGGGTCAGTGGAAATGTATTAGCATGGATAGAGAATTGGCTGGCGAACAGAAAGCAGAGAGTCGGGATAAATGGGTCCTTTTCGGGTTGGGAATCGGTGGTTAGTGGTGTGCCACAGGGATCGGTGCTGGGACCACAACTGTTTACAATATACATAGATGACCTGGAAGAGGGGACAGAGTGTAGTGTAACAAAATTTGCAGATGACACAAAGATTAGTGGGAAAGCAAGTTGTGTAGAGGATACAGAGAGGCTGCAAAGAGATTTAGATAGGTTAAGCGAATGGGCTAAGGTTTGGCAGATGGAATACAATGTCGGAAAGTGTGAGGTCATCCACCTTGGGAAAAAAAACAAAAAAAGGGAATACTATTTGAATGGGGAGAAATTACAACATGCTACGGTGCAGAGGGATCTGGGGGTCCTTGTGCATGAATCCCAAAAAGTTAGTTTGCAGGTGCAGCAGGTAATCAGGAAGGCGAATGGAATGTTGGCCTTCATTGCGAGAGGGATGGAGTACAAAAGCAGGGAGGTCCTTCTGCAACTGTATAGGATATTGGTGAGGCTGCACTTGGAGTACTGCGTGCAGTTTTGGTCGCCTTACTTAAGGAAGGATATACTGGCTTTGGAGGGGGTACAGAGACGATTCACTAGGCTGATTCCGGAGATGAGGGGGTTACCTTATGATGATAGATTGAGTAGACTGGGTCTTTACTCCTTGGAGTTCAGAAGGATGAGGGGTGATCTTATAGAAACATTTAAAATAATGAAAGGGATAGACAAGATAGAGGCAGAGAGGTTGTTTCCACTGGT
Source organism: Pristiophorus japonicus (assembly GCF_044704955.1). Lineage (NCBI taxonomy): Eukaryota > Metazoa > Chordata > Chondrichthyes > Pristiophoridae > Pristiophorus > Pristiophorus japonicus. Next base: position 37,989,158 of record NC_092010.1, read on the forward strand.
CGGGGAGACTAGAACTAGGGGGCACAGCCTCAAAATACGGGGGAGCCAATTTAAAACCGAGTTGAGAAGGAATTTCTTCTCCCAGAAGGTTGTGAATCTGTGGAATTCTCTGCCCAAGGAAGCAGTTGAGGCTAGCTCATTGAATGTATTCAAGTCACAGATAGATAGATTTTTAACCAATAAGGGAATTAAGGGTTACGGGGAGAGGGCGGGTAAGTGGAGCTGAGTCCACGTCCAGATCAGCCATGATCTTGTTGAATGGCGGAGCAGGCTCGAGGGGCTAGATGGCCTACTCCTGTTCCTAATTCTTATGTTCTTATGTACTTTGTTAACTTCTTACTGGGTCTCAGCACCCTGCTAGAACCACTGCATGTCTTACTACGAAAAGGGGGCCAATGGGTCTGGGGCAAAAGCCAAGAAAATGCCTTTGTTAAAATGAGAAAATTGTTATGCTCAAACAAATTGCTTGTGTTGTATGATCCATGTAAGCGTTTGGTACTAGCATGTGATGCATCGTCATATGACGTCGGGTGTGTATTGCAACAAGCTAATGATTTCGGGAAACTGCAACCGGTTGCTTATGCATCCAGGAGTCTGTCTAAGGCTGAGAGAGCCGACAGCATGATTGAAAAAGAAGCGTTAGCGTGTGTCTATGGGGTAAAGAAAATGCATCAATACCTGTTTGGGCTAAAATTCGAATTGGAAACTGACCATAAGCCACTTATTGCTCTGTTTTCCGAGAGTAAAGAGATGAATACCATGCATCGGCCCGCATCCAGAGATGGGCGCCCAAGTTGTCCGCATACAATTACGCCATCCGCCACAGGCCAGGCACAGAAAACTGCGCCGATGCTCTCAGTAGGCTGCCATTGCCCACCACGGGGGTGGAAATAGCGCAGCCCGCAGATCTAGCCATGGTTATGGAAGCATTTGAGAGTGAGCAATCACCCGTCACTGACCGGCAGATCAAAACCTGGACAAGCCAGGACTCCTTATTATCTCTAGTCAAAAGCTGTGTGCTTCACGGGAGCTGGTCCAGTGTCCCAGTGGAAATGCAGGAAGAGATAAAGCCGTTCCAGCGGCGCAAAGGTGAAATGTCTATACAGGCAGACTGCCTTCTGTGGGGCAATCGAGTAGTGGTCCCCAAGAAGGGCAGAGACACCTTCATCAATGACTTCCACAGTACACACCCAGGCATCGTAATGATGAAAGCGATAGCCAGATCCCACGTGTGGTGGCCCGATATCGATGCGGACTTAGAGTCCTCCGTTCACAGATGTAATACATGCTCGCAGTTAAGCAATGCACCCAGGGAGGCGCCGCTAAGTTTATGCTCTTGGCCCTCCAAACCGTGGTCTTGGGTACAGGTCGACTATGCAGGCCCGTTCTTGGGTAAAATGTTCCTTGTGGTTGTACTCCAAGTAGATTGAATGTGAGATAATGTCGGCTAGCACGTCTGCTGCCACCACTGAAAGCCTGCGGGCCATGTTTGCCACACACGGCTTACCCGATGTCCTGGTGAGCGACAATGGGCCATGTTTTACCAGTGCGGAGTTCAAAGAATTCATGACCCGTAACGGGATCAAACATGTCACATCTGCCCCATTTAAACCAGCGTACAATGGTCAGGCAGAGAGAGCAGTGCAAACCATCAAGCAAGGCTTGAAGAGGATAACTGAAGGCTCACTGCAGACTCGCCTATCCCAAGTCCTGCTTAGCTACCACACGAGACCCCACTCACTCACTGGGATCCCACCTGCTGAACTGCTCATGAAAAGAGCACTTAAGACAAGGCTCTCGTTAGTTCACCTTGATCTACATGAACAGGTAGAGAGCAGGCGGCTTCAACAAAGTGCATACCATGATAGCGCAAATGTGTCACACAAGATTGAAGTCAATGATCCTGTATTTGTATTAAATTATGGACAAGGTCCCAAGTGGCTTCCCGGCACTGTCGTGGCCAAAGAGGGGAGCAGGGTGTTTTGGGTCAAACTTTCAAATGGACTCATTCACCGGAAACACTTGGACCAAATCAAACTCAGATTTACGGACTACCTTGAGCAACCCACCTTGGACCCTACCTTTTTTCATCCCCCATCATACACACCAGTGGCAACCGACACCATGGTTGACCACGAAGCAGAACCCATCATCCACAGCAGCCCAGCAGGGTCCAACACACCAGGCAGCCCAGCAAAGCCAGCTGCACAGCAGCCCAGCGAGGGCCCATCAAATGATTCAACAACACCAGCTTTCACATCGAGACAATCAACCAGGGCAGGAAGGGCCCCAACTCGACTCACATTGTAAATAGTTACCCTATTGACTTTGGGGGGGGGGGGGAATGTTGTTATATATGTGGACTTGTATTTACTCTGTACAGCCACCAGAGGGCTCATTCCCCAGAGTCCCAAGGGATCCCATAATCCCTTGGGAGCACAGGTATTTAAGAAGGCTTCACAGGTTGGAGAGACACTCTGGAGACCTGCAATAAAAGACTAAGGTCACACTTTACTTTGAGCTCAGTGTTCAGTCTGACTCTTTCTCCATACACTACAGGGGGGCGCCATGCACGAGGCTGACATGCATCATTAAGTTTGTAAAAGGTTGCTTGGAACTTTGTATCATTGGAGAAGCCTGGCTACAGACAACCAGCAGGCAAACTCCCCACCGATGCAAAATAAAGACTACTTGAATCTTCGAACCCAGAACTGGTGTTGAGTGTTTATTTTAAATACTCCCCTACAATTGGTGTAGTCGGCAGGATCTCAAGCAGACAGCGGACACCGGCAGATGGAAGCCATGTCAAAGGTGCAAGTATGTTTTAATTACCACGTACAGTTGGGACGAGCAGAAATCTGCCTGGTGTCAGCTGCCTGAGAGATCCGAATTTGCAGGTCTGGCCGAGATGTCAAGTAATCAACGGAAGATCCCAGGTGAAACAATTATGAGCGGTTATATAGAAGTGTGTCTGTGTAACGTTGCGATTGATAATTGGTATAGGTTGCAAGTTAGTCTCACTCGTGAGGAGTAAGTAAGGGACATACTGCTGACAACCAATGGGTTGCAAGCATTAGTCTCACTCAGGGCGAGTAAGTAATAAGTAAGGGACGTATCGCTGACAACCAATAGCCATGGGAAGTGAGAAACTCGAGTGGGGACCAGAGGGGTCTCAGACACAGTACCTAGCAGACAAAAATCAAAAACTAATTGGGATACTGATTAAACAAAATTGGAAACCAGACGACCCAGCCACTGAACAAAGAAAATGGTGGGAGTCGGAAAAGAAACAAAAGGAGGAGAAAGCCTTCATTTTATAGTCACTCGCGCGTTATTATAAATTAAGTAGGCGGACTAGACTATTGACTGAGAAAACGATGAAATAAACTGACAGTAGGTGTGATGACGACAGCACCCAACAGGACACATGAAAAGGAACAACTGCCAGCAGCCCCCATTAATTAGAAACAGTGGGGATGGTAGGAAAACCCAAAGTCTGTTATAACTGCAACAAACTCAGACAAAAGTGGTGCGAAATGTAGAGAGAGAGAGGGGCCCTTTGTAATGCAAGAAATAAGGGTCGAAGTTAGTTGCTATGATGACCGTTTACAAAAAAAGCAGGAAGGAATCTTTTTTTTTTAAAAAGAGATGTTTAGTGGGAATTCAAACCATGAAATTGGAGGCATATAGCAGAGAAGTGTGCTAAAACCTAAGGGGGACATAAGTTTAAAGTAATTGGGGGGAGGTTTAGAGAAGATCTCTTCACCCAGAGGGTGGTGTGGGTCTGGAACTCACTGCCTGAAAGGGTGGTAGAGGCAGAAACCCTCACCACGTTTAAAAGGTAATTGGAGGTGCACTTCGAGCGTACGGGGATCAGAAATTGAAACTGGTTTAAGGAATAATGGATAGTTATGACTCAATAAAAAGGAGAAAAGAGATCATGTTTCTTTCTTACTGTTCTGGTGTCCTTCTTTAGTGTTTAAAGTTTTTGGAAAGCCATATTCCTTTGTGTGGCTGTGGCTCCTCCCCCTTTTCCAAGTGCCATTGGGAAGTTTGAGATTGGAATTACTGAGGTTAATTAACCTATTAAAAATCAGACTTTTATTATGGCCATGATAAAATTCTGGTTGGTGTAAATTGTGTGGAGAGCCTTTAGTACTGGACAGAAGGCATTTCACATCAATTAGTATGGTTTAAAAAAAATTCTGACCAATGTGTAATGGGGGAGAAAAGGATGAAATGCTATTGTGTGCGAAGTTGTTTTTCTGAATGTTTATTTTGAGAATAAAAACAGAGACTTTACAAAAGTGAGAGATTCTTAACTGTAGAGTTTAAACTGAAAAGGCTACAGGCTGAAGTTGACATTGATTGATGGGGTCTGTGTTTGTCAGCTTTTGAAACAAAGGAAGTTCACTCCTTCACAGGCAGCTGTGAATTCTAACTCAGTGGGCGATACCTTTTGAATATTGAAAATGTTGTTAATTTGAAGAGAATCACCAGAGATGCTCTGTTTCTTTTGTTTTAAGTAGGTGACCATCAGGAAGAGGCAATGTTGTTTAAAGGGGTTAGTGGATTATACCAGAGGGATCAGGAGGGCACACCACCGTAACAGACTACATCTGGCCCCGAGTAAATCTCAGGAGTGGGAGGTGGGGGGCCAGGTAATGGAACAAAACTATGCCAGGGTGGAAGTTTTGAACAAGGGACCGTATAATATCGTTGATAAAGCTAGTCCCATGGTATATGCAGCCCGGTTACCCAGGGGAATTAAATGGGTTTATATGAACCAGATTAAGTTTTTTCAGTTCCCCAGCAGGTACCGAGACAAACGGAAATGGCTATGAACATGGGGAGTGGGATTAGTCCTCTCCAGGGGGGATGTGAAAGAAAGGGTGCCTAATGGGATACCCCCACCTAATCAGGTACAAAGGGAAGTGGACAGGACATGGGAGCTGGAAGAATCTCCTCGGGTCCCAGATCTGGAACCACCTCCTGTCCACAGACATGTCTCGCAAACCCCGCCAATCTCACAAAGTAGTAAGAGACATATCGTGAATGGTAGAAGTAGGGACCGCCAAGGTTATAGGATGGGGGTATATTTACTGTGGCATGGTAATCATACCACTGTAACCATCCATCATATCAAGGGGTGCAAGGAAGGGAGCGCAGTTGTACAAACAGTAGAGTTCAAAAAAACTCATCCAAAGGCACCTTTTTCCAATGAATAAACAGATTTGTGGGAAAAGCAAATTGTTTGTCATAAACACATCCCAGGGCCAACAAATGGGCTAATGGTAATGTCAACTCAGGTGATATTGTACCATGATGTGCATCACGAAGTGGTACCTGTAATATTGAATCTGACCAAAGTGGGACTACCTGGGTGTTGTAAGCCTAAAACAGCATGGCTACGTGGGTGACTGAGCAAGGGAGTTTGGCAGAGGACCAGTACAACCTGCACTGAGTTCAGGGAGAGTGATGGGCTTGATCGTACCTTGACAAGAATGTTGTCGAGACTATTGGGGAGAATCATAACAGAAGACGGTGAGGCCTGATTAGTATGTTGCAACTGATGTAATGCTATAAAAGGGGGTAAACCAGATTATAGAAGGGGAACAAATCGTCTTCAATGAAACGGCTCGAAGTAATGTATGGATCTTCGTTAGTGGAACAAGCCCAAGGAAACCTGCAGCATATTGCAGAGGGAAAACTTTCTTTCTGGGTAACTGATCGAGACATAGGGCAATGCCCACTTATCAACTTACTAAGACTCTGTGCCAAGTCAGAAGATTGGTACAGGTGTACCCGGTGGCACGAGTGTCATTTACAGGAACAGAATGACATCTCCCTGTTCGAGATATTAGGGTGTTACTCAATCATGCCTGAGAAAATTTAGTAGGATACAATGAACACTGGAAATGTAACCGGGGTGGATGGGATAACACGGAACTGCACCATGAAGGTAATTGCGGGACAGTATTTTCCTGTACGATCTGTATAAAGAGGGAAGGGTGAATATTGTGTCAGCACCATACACTGGGGATACCAGTACGGTACCAACCTGACTTGTCCCATTGCAACAGGAACTTTTTGTATTACCCCAGTCCAAACTGAGAGACTTGGGGTGCTGGTTTCATTATGTATTTATTTGCGTGGGAGTTGTGTACGGACCACCAAACAGTAGTAGTGAGGTTGGGGACAGCATCAAACAAGAAATTAGGGATGCGTGCAATAAAGGTACAGCAGTTATCATGGGTGACTTTAATCTACATATTGATTGGGCTAACCAAACTGGTAGCAATGCGGTGGAGGAGGATTTCCTGGAGTGTATTAGGGATTGTTTTCTAGACCAATATGTTGAGGAACCAACTAGAGAGCTGGCCATCCTAGACTGGGTGATGTATAATAAGAAAGGACTAATTAACAATCTTGTTGTGCGAGGCACCTTGGGGAAGAGTAACCATAATATGGTAGAATTCTTTATTAAGATGGAGAGTGACACAGTTAATTTGGAAACTAGGGTCCGGAACTTAAGGAAAGGTAACTTCGATGGTATGAGGCATGAATTGGCTAGAATAGACTGGTGAATGATACTTAAAGGGTTGATGGTGGATAGGCAATGGCAAACATTTAACGATCACATGGATGAACTTCAACAATTGTACATCCCTGTCTGGAGTAAAAATAAAACGAGGGAAGGTGGCTCAGCCATGGCTAACAAGGGAAATTAAGGATAGTGTTAAATCCAAGGAAGAGGCATATAAATTGGCCAGAAAAAGCAGCAAACCTGAAGACTGGGAAAAATTTAGAATTCAGCAGAGGAGGACAAAGGGTTTAATCAGGAGGGGGAAAATAGAGTATGAGAGGAAGATTGCTGGGAACATAAAAACTGACTGTAAAAGCTTCTATAGATATGTGAAGAGAAAAAGATTAGTGAAGACAAACGTAGGTCCCTTGCAGTCAGATTCAGGTGAATTTATAATGCAGAATGGCAGGCCAGTTGAATAAATACTTTGGTTCTGTCTTCACAAAGGAAGACACAAATAACCTTCCGGAAATACTAGGGGACCGAGGGTCTAGTAAGAAGGAGGAACTGAAGGATATCCTTATTAGGTGGGAAATTGTGTTAGGGAAATTGATGGGATTGAAGGCCGATAAATCCCCGGGGCCCGATAGTCTGCATCCCAGAGTACTTAAGGAAGTGGCCCTAGAAATAGTGGATGCATTGGTGATCATTTTCCAACAGTCTATCAACTCTGGATCAGTTCCTATGGACGGGAGGGTAGCTAATGTAACACCACTTTTTAAAAAGGGAGTGAGAGAGAAAATTGGTAATTATAGACCGGTTAGCCTGACATCAGTAGTGGGGAAAATGTTGGAATCAATTATTAAAGATGAAATAGCAGCACATTTGGAAAGCAGTGACAGGATCGGTTCAAGTCAGCATGGATTTATGAAAGGGAAATCATGCTGGACAAATCTTCTAGAATTTTTTGAGGATGTAACTAGTAAGAGTGGACAAGGGAGAACCAGTGGATGTGGTGTGTTTGGACTTTCAAAAAGGCTTTTTACAAGGTCACACACAAGAGATTGGTGTGCAAAATTAAAGCACATGGCATTGGGGGTAATGTATTGACGTGGATAGAGAACTGGTTAGCAGACAGGAAGCAGAGAGTCGGGATAAACGGGTCCTTTTCAGAATCGCAGGCAGTGACTAGTGGTGTGCCGCAGGGCTCAGTGCTGGGACCCCAGCTATTTACAATATATATTAATGATTTAGATGAAGGAATTGAATGTAATATCTCCAAGTTTGCAGACTCACACTGGGTGGTGGTGTGAGCTGTGAGGAGGACGCTAAGAGGCTGCAGGGTGACTTGGACAGGTTAGGTGAGTGGGCAAATACATGGCAGATGCAGTATAACATCGATAAATGTGAGGTTGTCCACTTTGGTGGCAAAAACACGAAGGCAGATTATCTGAATGGCAGCAGATTAGGAAAAAGGGAGGTGCAATGAGACCTGGGTGTCATGGTACATCACTCATTGAAAGTTGGCATGCAGGTACAGCAGGCGGTGAAGGCGGCAAATGGTATGTTGGCCTTCATAGCCAGGGGATTTAAGTATAGGAGCAGGGAGGTCTTACTGCAGTTGTACAGGGCCTTGGTGAGGCCTCACCTGAAATAGTGTAATCAGTTTTGGTCTCCTAATCTGAGGAAGGACGTTCTTGCTATTGAGGGAGTGCAGTGAAGGTTCACCAGACTGATTCCCAGGATGGCAGGACTGACATATGAGGAGAGACTGGATCGACTGGGCCTGTATTCACTGGAATTTAGAAGGATGAGAGGGGATCTCATAGAAACATATAAAATTCTGATGGGACTAGACAGGTTAGATGCAGGAAGAATGTTCCCGATGTTGGGGAAGTCCAGAACCAGGGGTCACAGTCCAAGGATAAGGGGTAAGCCATTTATGACTGAGATGAGGAGAAACTTCTTCACTCAGAGAGTTGTTAACCTGTGGAATTCCCTACCGCAGAGAGTTGTTGATGCCAGTTCATTGGATATATTCAAGAGGGAGTTAGATATGGCCCTTACAGCTAAAGGAATCAAGGGGTATGGAGAGAAAGCAGGAAAGGGGTACTTATTGAATGGTGGTGCAGGCTCGAAGGGCTGAATAGCCTACTCCTGCACCTATTTTCTATGTTTCTATGTAATATCACTAAGAAAGGTGTTAAAAGTGTCGTCATCATAGGCAGTCCCTTGAAATCGAGGAAGACTGGCTTCCACTCTCAGGTGACTAAACAGTCTAATATGGGAATTACAGTCTCTGTCACAGGTGGGACAGACAGTCGTTGAAGGAAAGGGTGGGTGGGACCGGTTTCCCGCACGCTCCTTCTGCTGCCTGCACTTGGTTTCTGCATGCTCTTGGTGTCGAGACTAGAGGCGTTCAGCGCCCTCCCGGAAGCTCTTCCTCCACTTGGGAGCTCCTGGCCAAAGACCGCCCTAAGAGTCAGTGGGGATGTTGCACTTTATCAAGGAGGCTTTAAGGGTGTCCTTGAAACGTTCCCTCTGCCCACCTGGGGCTCGCTTGCCGTGTAGGAGTTCCGAGTAGAGCGCTTGCTTTGGGAGTCTTGTGTCAGGCATGCGGACAATGTGGCCTGCCCAACGGAACTGGTCGAGTGTGGTCAGTGTTTCGATGCTGGGGATGTTGGCCTGGTCGAGGGCGCTAACGTTGGAGCGTCTCTCCTCCCAGGGGATTTGAAGGATCTTGCAGAGACATTGTTGGTGGTATTTCTCCAGCGATTTGAGGTGTCTACTGTATATGGTCCATGTCTCTGAACCATACAGGAGGGCGGGTATCACTGCAGTCCTGTAGACCATAAGCTTGGTGCCAGATTTGAGGTCCTGATCTTCGAACACTCTCTTCCTCAGGCAGTCGAGGACTGCGCTGGCGCACTGGAGGTGGTGTTGAACCTCGTCGTCGATGTCTGCCCTTGCTGATAATAGGCTCCCGAGGTATGGAAAGTGGTCCACGTTGTCCAGGGCCACGCCGTGGATCTTCATGACTGGGGTGGAGGGGGAGGGCAGTGCTGTATGTCAGGATCAGGTTGGTGGAGGACCTGTCTTACGGATGTTTAGTCTAAGGCTTATGCTTTCATACGCCTCAGCGAAGATGTTGACGATGGCTTGGAGTTCAACCTCTGAATGTGCGCAGAAGCAAGCGTCGTCCGCGTACTGTAGTTTGACGACAGAGGTTGGCACGGTCTTGGATCTAGCCTGGAGACGACGAAGGTTGAACAGGTTCCCACTGGTTCTGTAGTTTAGTTCCACTTCAGCGGGGAGCTTGTTGAGCGCGAGGTAGAGCATTGCAACGAGGAAGATCGAGAAGAGGATTGGTGCGATGACGCAGCCCTGCTTGACCCCAGTTCGGACGTGGATCCATTAGTAAGAATCACGGCTTGCATGTCGGCGTGGAACAGGCGGTGGATGGCGACAAACGCTCAGGGGCAGCTGAAACGGAGGAGGACGCTCCATAGTCCCTTGCAGTTAAAAGTGTAACTGCCAAAAGGAAGATATAATGAGTCTGGTTAGTTAATTGGGCCAATTGAGGACCAAGTACAATGGGCATTAAGCGAAATGCTTAATTTCAGAGGGTCACAACGGCTAGATGCTGAGGTGATACTTACAGTACATATGATCGAGATAGTCCGACAATGAACCACGAGACTATGTGTGGTTTATATGTTATCTATTGTCTAACCACAACCAACACACACTATGGGTATGCGGCGAGGGTGGCAATTGTTCACACATTTTACATAGCCGGTATAGACCAAGAAGTTCAAGACTTAGCCCAACTTTTGAGAACCCTTTTACTAAAGGGAAACTGTTATGTCTCGAATAAAGCAATGTGACTGAGTACTGTAGACGTGAGTAAGTGTGACCTTAGTCTCTTTATTCTAACTCGAGTGCTGGAACAGCATGGGAGGCCTGCTTATATACAGTGCTCCCAAGGGATGCTGAGAGCCCTTGGGACTCCAACAAATGCAACCTCTGGTGGCAGTAGAATGCTGGTTACATAGTGTTGCATACATAACAGAAACGATCGGACTTTGCAATTATCAGATAACAGAGGACGAGGTCGCTAGACAAATGTTGTAAGTCAAGGAAATCAGAGAGCCTCATGCCTAAACTATCAATAAGATAAGTGTGTGACTAAATGATCTAACCCAAGAAACACAAAGAACTTGTATGTGCAATGTACGGCATGTGGTTACTAGGGAACATCCGATACAATGTAAACCAGATGGAACAGGAAAAAATACCCGATTGGACAAGTAATGAAATGTTGTCCAAATGGACTAAGGACAGTATTACCCTCAGGTGATGTTCGTAAGACAACACAAGTGTTCTTATCCCCAAGTAATTGTATGACCAGAGAATTGAAATAGGTATGGTTCCAGCTATCCCACAGATAGAGAGTACAGATGCCAAACCTCTGAGGACAGTAGAGAACATAGGCGAAATATAAGGCCAAGCCCCGGGTTCAGTTCCACGATAAGCCCCCTTATGCGGTAAAACTCAGTGGCACATACCGATGGTTGCACGCAATATTTGGACGTGGTAGTGTGCCCATGGAAGGAGGGCAATGTATAGCGTGCGGATTCACTCAGACGGTTAATTGCATGTTGGAAATCAGCCCCCTTAGTCAGGGAGCGACTGAGGTGGCAGCCCGGGATGATGGGACGTACTGCATACCTACCAAGGAAAATGAGTACAAGCATGGTAATATCATATGTGCGATCCCACAACCCAATTTCTGTTTTACGCCTAAAGCTGTGGTCAAACTGGGCCACCGATACCTATTCCCATGAAGAGAGGAATGCATCGACAACATCACTTTAAACAACCCAAGATGGGACGATGAAATGGAACAAAATGAGATACGAAGTTAGCAAGACATTTCCCGTCGTCAAAGAACATTTGACCCAATTGAAAATGGACACGGAGAAAAGCATACTGAAAGATTCCATACAGCATTCAAAAGGACATTGAAGAAACCCTGGAAGACACTCAATAGTGGGAACATGTATGGAATTGGGGAATGAATGTGAATATCCATCCGTGGATTCGTTTGGCCTCTCATATGTTGGTGATCATACAGTTAGGGCTAGCTGTCAGATGGTGAATTGGGTTATGCATGGCATGCAGAAATAGGCAACAGAGAAGGAAAGCAAAAGCTTGAATTATAGAACAGCGAAAGTTATTAGCCGAGTACCCTGAAATACTTGAGACATAGGTTACGCCCGAGTTCCCCAAACCGCGTGGCTGATCACCACAGAACAGAGCAGGGGACACAGGATGAAGTAGAATTAGGTTGGTAATCTTGGGCTGGGTAGCCAAGTACCAAAAGGGGGGGACTGAAGTGGGGCTATTGAGCTCTGTTATAATTAGAGGGTTAAGAATGGATCTCGGAACTAAAACAAGCTGAAATAGGGTTTTGTAGTGGTCAACTTTCTAAAGATGTTTAAAAGGGAAAGAACATGTCAGAATGATTAATTGTTACAAGCTGTGTAACCTGAGGACAATTACAAATAGCCAAACTGTTGAACCACAGGAAGCACAGAGGAGCAGCTAAACAGGGGTCAAAAGTGACACGCTGGAGAAACTCCATTTGGTATGAGACATAGGTGAATGATTGTGTGACGCGAAAGGGAATTAGTCAATCAGCAATTGTGCATGTGGGCTTTGGGCCAATTAAACGGCATGGTGGGGGGGGGGGGTGGCCGTGCACGAGGCTGACATGCATCATTAAGTGTATAAAAGGTTGCTTGGAATTTTGTATCATTGGAGAGGCCTGGCTACAGACAAACCAGCAGGCAGGCTCCCCACCAGTGCAAAATAAAGACTACTTGAATCTTCGAACCCAGACCTGGTGTTGAGTGTTTATTTTAATTACTCCACTACACTATTTGACTACGGGGGCATCACAGTCCCACCCGATCCTGTCCTCCAACTTTCACACATGCACTTTCCAACAGGAGTGACTGCACATGAATCGGGGCAGGGCCCCTGGCCAATCATTTCCACTCGCCCTCCCTACTTCAGAGCGCGAGGACAATTGTAATCGCCTTTACTGCTGCCCCAGTAGATATCAAAGCACAGTCTACGAATGCAGGAGCTTAACATAGATCAATGCCCACTTGCAGGCCATTTGGATCCTAATGTTTGATAAAGCACTGAACCCACATTCCCGGTGTTGTTAAGACTGATCATAGTGCCTCAAGCCATCTCCATATCAATGACTACAGTACACACTGTTCCTCAGTAGAGCTGGGGGATTTGAACACATTTAGCAAGCTGCTGCAGACTTTCAGCATAGCCATATTAACCACGATCAGGCCAAATTTATATTTTATTTACATTTACTGTCTTGGTTGTCATAGTGATATTATTTCCAAACTCTCTTTAAAAACAGGATGTAATACAGGTATAATACAAGTTGGACCCTAGCCAAGAAACAGGGCCGGATGCCGCTCTCTGCAGTGCACAATGGCTGTGTCAGAAATCATTTACATCAAAATTTGTTTGCAACTCCAAAGCTGTTCATGTGCTAACCCTTTGTGTCCTAGTGCTCAGAGTAGAATGTTGTTCCAGCAACATTATCAGCCATGGCACAGTGGGTAGCACTTTTGCCTTGGAGTCAGAAAGTTGAGTATCACTCCTGAGTCGGAGCATGAAATCTCGGCTGACACTCCCAGCGTCAGTACTGAGCGAGTGCTGCACTGTCGGAGGTGCCATCTTTCGAATGAGACGTTAAACCGAGGCCCCGTCTGTCCCCTCAGGTGGACGTAAAAGATCCCAGGGCACTATTTCGATAAAGACGAGGGGAGTTCTCCTCGGTGTCCTGGCCAATATTAATCCCTCACCTAACAGACCAATTGAACAAAGACTTTGGTTCTGTCTTCACTAAGGAAGACACAAATAACCTTCTGGAAATACTAGGGGACCGAGGGTTTAGCGAGAAGGAGGAACTGAAGGAAATCCTTATTAGTCAGGAAATTGTGTTCGGGAAATTGATGGGATTGAAGGACGATAAATCCCCAGGGCCTGATAGTCTGCATCCCGGAGTATTTAAGGAAGTGGCCCGAGAAAAAGTGGATGCATTGGTAGTCATTTTCCAACATTCTATAGACTCTGGATCAGTTCCTATGGATTAGAGGGTAGCTAATGTAACCCCACTTTTTAAAAAAGGAGGGAGAGAAAACAGAGAATTATAGACCGGTCAGCCTGACATTGGTAGTGGGGGAAATGTTGGAATCAATTATTAAAGATGTAATAGCAGCGGACTTGGAAAGCAGTGACAGGACCAGTCCAAGTCAGCATGGATTTATGAAAGGGAACTTATGCTTGACAAATCTGCCAGAATTTTTTCAGGATGTAACTAGTAGAGTGGACAAGGGAGAACCGGTGGATGTGGTGTATTTGGACTTTCAACTGCGGCAGTTGGTGAGAGGTGGGAGCAGCGTCGGAGTGGCCGATAAAAGCCCAGCGGGAGATCGAGAGCCAGCAGCAGTTGGTGAGAGGGGAGCGACCTATAAAAGGCCCAGCGGGAGATCGAGAGCCAGCAGCAGTTGGTGAGAGGGGAGCGACCTATAAAAGGCCCAGCGGGAGATCGAGAGCCAGCAGCAGTTGGTGAGAGGGGAGCGACCTATAAAAGGCCCAGCGGGAGATCGAGAGCCAGCAGAAGTTGGTGAGAGGGGAGCGGCCTATAAAAGCCCAGCGGGAGATCGAGAGCCAGCAGCAGTTGGTGAGACGCGGGAGCAGCCTATAAAATGCCCAGTGGGAGATTGAGAGCCAGCGGCAGTTGGTGAGAGGGGAGAGACCTATAAAAGGCCCAGCGGGAGATCGAGAGCCAGCAGCAGTTGGTGAGAGGGGAGCGACCTATAAAAGGCCCAGCGGGAGATCGAGAGCCAGCAGAAGTTGGTGAGAGGGGAGCGGCCTATAAAAGCCCAGCGGGAGATCGAGAGCCAGCAGCAGTTGGTGAGAGGGGAGCGACCTATAAAAGGCCCAGCGGGAGATCGAGAGCCAGCAGCAGTTGGTGAGACGCGGGAGCAGCCTATAAAAGGCCCAGCGGGAGATCGAGAGCCAGCAGCAGTGGGTGAGAGGGGAGCGGCCTATAAAATGCCCAGCGGGAGATTGAGAGCCAGCGGCAGTTGGTGAGAGGGGAGCAGCCTATAAAAGGCCCAGCGGGAGATCGAGAGCCAGCAGCAGTTGGTGAGAGGGGAGCGGCCTATAAAATGCCCAGCGGGAGATGGAGAGCCAGCAGCAGTTGGTGAGAGGGGAGCGGCCTATAAAAGGCCCAGCGGGAGATCGAGAGCCAGCAGCAGTTGGTGAGACGCGGGAGCAGCCTATAAAAGGCCCAGCGGGAGATCGAGAGCCAGCAGCAGTTGGTGAGAGGGGAGCGACCTATAAAAGGCCCAGCGGGAGATCGAGAGCCAGCAGCAGTTGGTGAGACGCGGGAGCAGCCTATAAAAGGCCCAGCGGGAGATCGAGAGCAGGCAGCAGTTGGTGAGAGGGGAGCGGCCTATAAAAGGCCCAGCGGGAGATCGAGAGCCAGCGGCAGTTGGTGAGAGGGGAGCGGCCTATAAAAGGCCCAGCGGGAGATCGAGAGCCAGCAGCAGTTGGAGAGAGGGGAGCAGCCTATAAAAGGCCCAGCGGGAGATCGAGAGCCAGCAGCAGTTGGAGAGAGGGGAGCAGCCTATAAAAGGCCCAGCGGGAGATCGAGAGCCAGCAGCAGTTGGTGAGAGGGGAGCGGCCTATAAAAGGCCCAGCGGGAGATCGAGAGCCAGCGGCAGTGGGTGAGAGGGGAGCGACCTATAAAAGGCCCAGCGGGAGATCGAGAGCCAGCGGCAGTTGGTGAGACGCGGGAGCGACCTATAAAAGGCCCAGCGGGAGATCGAGAGCCAGCAGCAGTTGGTGAGAGGGGAGCGACCTATAAAAGGCCCAGCGGGAGATCGAGAGCCAGCGGCAGTTGGTGAGAGGGGAGCAGCCTATAAAAGGCCCAGCGGGAGATCGAGAGCCAGCAGCAGTTGGTGAGAGGGGAGCGACCTATAAAAGGCCCAGCGGGAGATCGAGAGCCAGCAGCAGTTGGTGAGAGGGGAGCGACCTATAAAAGGCCCAGCGGGAGATCGAGAGCCAGCGGCAGTTGGTGAGAGGGGAGCGACCTATAAAAGGCCCAGCGGGAGATCGAGAGCCAGCAGCAGTGGGTGAGAGGGGAGCGACCTATAAAAGGCCCAGCGGGAGATCGAGAGCCAGCAGCAGTTGGTGAGAGGGGAGCGACCTATAAAAGGCCCAGCGGGAGATCGAGAGCCAGCAGCAGTTGGTGAGACGCGGGAGCAGCCTATAAAAGGCCCAGCGGGAGATCGAGAGCCAGCAGCAGTGGGTGAGAGGGGAGCGACCTATAAAAGGCCCAGCGGGAGATCGAGAGCCAGCAGCAGTTGGTGAGAGGGGAGCGACCTATAAAAGGCCCAGCGGGAGATCGAGAGCCAGCAGCAGTTGGTGAGACGCGGGAGCAGCCTATAAAAGGCCCAGCGGGAGATTGAGAGCCAGCGGCAGTTGGTGAGACGCGGGAGCAGCCTATAAAAGGCCCAGCGGGAGATCGAGAGCCAGCAGCAGTTGGTGAGAGGGGAGCGACCTATAAAAGGCCCAGCGGGAGATCGAGAGCCAGCGGCAGTTGGTGAGAGGGGAGCGGCCTATAAAAGGCCCAGCGGGAGATCGAGAGCCAGCAGCAGTTGGTGAGACGCGGGCGACCTATAAAAGGCCCAGCGGGAGATCGAGAGCCAGCGGCAGTTGGTGAGACGCGGGAGCAGCCTATAAAAGGCAGCTACAGCGGGAGAGAAAGCAAAATAGAAGTAGAAAGAAATCAAAAAGTGACGTCACAGCCAATGGGGTAAATGATTGGTGAGTAGCTTTTCTTTTTATTTTTTATATCAGTAAGTGAACTGTAACATTGTTATTACCAATTTAAGGGTATCTAAGGGTTAAGACATGGCAGGAGAGCTCGGCCATGTGATATGCTCCTCCTGTACTATGTGGGAACTCAGGGACACTTCCGGTGTCCCCGACGACTACGTGTGTGAGAAGTGTATCCGCCTCGAGCTCCTGACGGTCCGCATTGCGGAATTGTAGCTGAGGGTGGATTCACTCTGGAGCATCCACGATGCTGAGAATGACGTGAGTATCACGTGTAGTGAGTTGGTCTTACCGCAGGAGAAGGGTCCACAGCCAGATAGGGAATGGAAGACCAGCAGGAAGAGCAGTGCAGGGAAGGTAGTGCAGGGGTCCCCTGTGGTCATCCCCCTGCAAAACAGATACACTGCTTTGAGTACTGTTGGGGGGGGATGACTCATCAGGGGAGGGCAGCAGCAGCCAAGTTCATGGCACCGTGGCTGGCTCTGCTGCACAGGAGGGCAGGAAAAAGAGTGGGAGCGCGATAGTGATAGGGGATTCAATGGTGAGGGGAATAGATCGGCGTTTCTGCGGCCGCAACCGAGACTCCAGGATGGTATGTTGCCTCCCTGGTGCAAGGGTCAAGGATGTCTCGGAGCGGGTGCAGGACATTCTAAAATGGGAGGAAGAACAGCCAGTTGTCGTGGTGCACATTGGTACCAATGACATAGGTAAAAAAAGGGATGAGGTCCTACTAAACGAATTTAAGGAGCTAGGAGCTAAATTAAAAAGTAGGACCTCAAAAGTAGTAATCTCGGGATTGCTACCAGTGCCACGTGCTAGTCAGAGTAGGAATCGCAGGATAGCGCAGATGAATACGTGGCTTGAGCAGTGGTGCAGCAGGGAGGGATTCAAATTCCTGGGGCATTGGAACCGGTTCTGGGGGAGGTGGGACCAGTACAAACTGGACGGTCTGCACCTGGGCAGGACCGGAACCAATGTCCTAGGGGGAGTGTTTGCTAGTGCTGTTGGGGAGGAGTTAAACTAATATGGCATGGGGATGGGAACCAATGCAGGGAGACAGAGAGAGACAAAAAGGAGGAAAAAGCAAAAGACAGAAAGGAGATGAAGAAAAGTGGAGGGCAGAGAAACCAAAGGCAAAGAACAAAAAGGGCCACTGTACAGCAAAATTCAAAAAGGACAAAGGGTGTTAAAAAAACAAGCCTAAAGGCTTTGTGCCTTAATGCAAGGAGTATCCGCAATAAGGTGGATGAATTAACTGTGCAAATAGATGTTAACAAATATGATGTGATTGGGATTACGGAGACGTGGCTCCAGGATGATCAGGGCTGGGAACTCAACATCCAGGGGTATTCAACATTCAGGAAGGATAGAATAAAAGGAAAAGGAGGTGGGGTAGCATTGCTGGTTAAAGAGGAGATTAATGCAATAGTTAGGAAAGACATTAGCTTGGATGATGTGGAATCTATATGGGTAGAGCTGCAGAACACCAAAGGGCAAAAAACGTTAGTGGGAGTTGTGTACAGACCTCCAACCAGTAGTAATGATGTTGGGGAGGGCATCAAACAGGAAATATGGGGTGCATGCAATAAAGGTGCAGCAGTTATAATGGGTGACTTTAATATGCACATAGATTGGGCTAGCCAAACTGGAAGCAATACGGTGGAGGAGGATTTCCTGGAGTGCATAAGGGATGGTTTTCTAGACCAATATGTCGAGGAACCAACTAGGGGGGAGGCCATCTTAGACTGGGTGTTGTGTAATGAGAGGACTAATTAGCAATCTCATTGTGCGAGGCCCCTTGGGGAAGAGTGACCATAATATGGTGGAATTCTGCATTAGGATGGAGAATGATACAGTTAATTCAGAGACCATGGTCCAGAACTTAAAGAAGGGTAACTTTGAAGGTATGAGGCGTGAATTGGCTAGGATAGATTGGCGAATGATACTTAAGGGGTTGACTGTGGATGGGCAATGGCAGACATTTAGAGACCGCATGGATGAATTACAACAATTGTACATTCCTGTCTGGCGTAAAAATAAAAAAGGGAAGGTGGCTCAACCGTGGCTATCTAGGGAAATCAGGGATAGTATTAAAGCCAATAAGTGGCATACAAATTGGCCAGAAATAGCAGCGATCCTGGGGACTGGGAGAAATTTAGGACTCAGCAGAGGAGGACAAAGGGTTTGATTAGGGCAGGGAAAATGGAGTACGAGAAGAAGCTTGCAGGGAACATTAAGGCGGATTGCAAAAGTTTCTATAGGTATGTAAAGAGAAAAAGATTAGTAAAGACAAACGTAGGTCCCCTACAGTCAGAATCAGGGGAAGTCATAACAGGGAACAAAGAAATGGCAGACCAATTGAACAAGTACTTTGGTTCAGTATTCACTAAGGAGGACACAAACAACCTTCCGGATATAAAAGTGGTCAGAGGGTCTATTAAGGAGGAGGAACTGAGGGAAATCTTTATTAGTCGGGAAATTGTGTTGGGGAAATTGATGGGATTGAAGGCCGATAAATCCCCAGCGCCTGATGGACTGCATCCCAGAGTACTTAAGGAGGTGGCCTTGGAAATAGCGGATGCATTGACAGTCATTTTCCAACATTCCATTGACTCTGGATCAGTTCCTATGGAGTGGAGGGTAGCCAATGTAACCCCACTTTTTAAAAAAGGAGGGAGAGAGAAAACAGGGAATTATAGACCGGTCAGCCTGACCTCAGTAGTGGGTAAAATGATGGAATCAATTATTAAGGCAGCGCATTTGGAAAATGGTGACATGATAGGTCCAAGTCAGCATGGATTTGTGAAAGGGAAATCATGCTTGACAAATCTTCTGGAATTTTTTGAGGATGTTTCCAGTAGAGTGGACAAAGGAGAACCAGTTGATGTGGTATATTTGGACTTTCAGAAGGCTTTCGACAAGGTCCCACACAAGAGATTAATGTGCAAAGTTAAAGCACATGGGATTGGGGGTAGTGTGCTGACGTGGATTGAGAACTGGTTGTCAGACAGGAAGCAAAGAGTAGGAGTAAATGGGTACTTTTCAGAATGGCAGGCAGTGACTAGTGGGGTACCGCAAGGTTCTGTGTTGGGGCCCCTGCTGTTTACATTGTACATTAATGATTTAGACGAGGGGGATTAAATGTAGTATCTCCAAATTTGCGGATGACACTAAGTTGGGTGGCAGTGTGAGCTGCGAGGAGGATGCTATGAGGCTGCAGAGTGACTTGGATAGGTTAGGCGAGTGGGCAAATGCATGGCAGATGAAGTATAATGTGGATAAATGTGAGGTTATCCACTTTGGTGGTAAAAACAGAGAGACAGACTATTATCTGAATGGTGACAGATTAGGAAAAGGGAAAGTGCAACGAGACCTGGGTGTCATGGTACATCAGTCATTGAAGGTTGGCATGCAGGTACAGCAGGCGGTTAAGAAAGCAAATGGCATGTTGGCCTTCATAGCGAGGGGATTGGAGTACAGGGGCAGGGAGGTGTTGCTATAGTTGTACAGGGCCTTGGTGAGGCCACACCTGGAGTATTGTGTACAGTTTTGGTCTCCTAACTTGAGGAAGGACATTCTTGCTATTGAGGGAGTGCAGCGAAGATTCACCAGACTGATTCCCGGGATGGTGGGACTGACCTATCAAGAAAGACTGGATCAACTGGGCTTGTATTCACTGGAGTTCAGAAGAATGAGGGGACCTCATAGAAACGTTTAAAATTCTGACGGGTTTAGACAGGTTAGATGCAGGAAGAATGTTCCTGATGTTGGGGAAGTCCAGAACCAGGGGTCACAGTCTAAGGATAAGGGGTAAGCCATTTAGGACCGAGATGAGGAGAAACTTCTTCACCCAGAGAGTGGTGAACCTGTGGAATTCTCTACCACAGAAAGTAGTTGAGGCCAATTCACTAAATATATTCAAAAGGGAGTTAGATGAAGTCCTTACTACTCGGGGGATCAAGGGGTATGGCGAGAAAGCAGGAAGGGGGTACTGAAGTTTCATGTTCAGCCATGAACTCATTGAATGGCGGTGCAGGCTAGAAGGGCTGAATGGCCTGCTCCTGCACCTATTTTCTATGTTTCAAAAGGCTTTTGACAAGGTCCCACACAAGAGATTAGTGTGCAAAATTAAAGCACATGGTATTGGGGGTAATGTATTGATGTGGATAGAGAACTGGTTGGCAGACAGGAAGCAAAGAGTAGGAATAAATGGGTACTTTTCAGAATGGCAGGCAGTGACTAGTGGGGTACCGCAAGGTTCAGTGCTGGGACCCCAGCTATTTACAATATTCATTAATGATTTAGACGAAGGAATTGAATGTAATATCTCCCAAGTTTGCAGATGACACGAAGCTGGGTGGCAGTGTGAGCTGTGTGGAGGATGCTAAGAGGCTGCAGGGTGACTTGGACAGGTTAGGTGAGTGGGCAAATGCATGGCAGATACAGTATAATGTCGATAAATGTGAGGTTATCCATTTTGGTGGCAAAAACACGAAGGCAGAATATTATCTGAATGGCGGCAGATTAGGAAAAGGGGAGGTGCAACGAGACCTGGGTGTCATGGTACATCAGTCACTGAAAGTTGGCATACAGGTACAGCAGGTGGTGAAGTAGGCAAATGGTATGTTGGCCTTCATAGCGAGAGGATTTGAGTATAGGAGCAGGGAGGTCTTACTGCAGTTGTACAGGGCCTTGGTGAGGCCACATCTTGAATATTGTGTACAGTTTTGGTCTCCTAATCTGAGGAAGGACGTTCTTGCTATTGAGGGAGTGCAGTGAAGCTTCACCAGACTGATTCCGGGATGGCAGGACTGACATATGAAGAAAGACTGGATTGACTCGGCTTATATTCACTGGAATTTGGATGAAAAGGGATCTCATAGAAACATATAAAATTCCGACGGGATTGGACAGGTTAGATGCAGGAAGAATGTTTCCAATGTTGGGGAAGTCCAGAACCAGGGGTCACAGTCTAAGGATAAGGGATAAGCCATTTAGGACCGAGATGAGGAGAAACTTCTTCAGAGAGTTGTGAACCTGTGGAATTCTCTACTACAGAAAGTTGTTGTGGCCAATTCGTTAGATCTATTCAAAAGGGAGTTAGATGTGGCCCTTAGGCTAAAGGGATCAAGAGGTATGGAGAGAAAGCAGGAATGGGGTACTGAAGTTGAATGATCAGCCATGATCATATTGAATGGTGGTGCAGGCTCGAAGGGCCGAATGGCCTACTCCTGCACCTATTTTCTATGTTTCTATGTAACATCACTAAAACAGATTATCTGGTCATTTATCTCATTGCTGTTTGCCTACATTATAACACAGGGACTACACTTCAAAAAGTACTTCATTGGCTGCAAAGTGTTTTAGGACGTCCTGTGGCGGTGAAAGGTGCTATATAAATGCAAGTCTTTCTTTCAAATTATTCCCTTTAACAGCTCATCTGATAGATGGCACCTGTGACACCGCACCTCAGGAAGGATATATTGGCTTTGGAGGGGATTCACCAGAATGATACCGGGACTAAAAGGATTAAATGCATAGACTAGGCTTGTATTCCCTCAAGAATAGAATATTAATGGGTGATCTAATTGAGGTATATTGGGGATCAAGTTCAACAGGTCAGGGCTATAAATAGAGCTGGAGCACCGGGCCCTGGAAAATCGTGGGCGGAGGTGTGGCGAATGAGGGTTCGGGGCCCAGAAGAGCCGAGGGCACAGGCCAGTCCACACTGATATGTGCGCGCACTAGGTCCGTGCAGCAGAGCTGGTCTCCAGTTGTCCTGGTTAACCCTTGCCACTGGATAAAGGCCTAACTCTGTCAAACTCGTGTGGTGGCTGATGTGCAACGGTCACCACACGTTAAAAAAATCCAGGCACAGGCATCTTCCACCCCCTCGATTAGCGTTCAGGACTGGAACATCAGGTTCTTCATTGAAACATCTATGAACGCTCGTGTGGAAGCAAGTCATCCTCGTTCGAGGGACCACCTACGATGATGATGATTGGGGGAAAGAGAGTGATGGCAAGGTATGGGATTATATTTTCTCTTCAAATCAAAGTGATCTTATCAAGATTTTTTTTAAATGAATAAGAAATTCGATAGAGTGAAACTATTTGCTGTATTGGAGGAATCCAGAACCAGGGGACATACTCTTAAAATTAGAGCTATGCCATTTAGGGGCACTTCTTCACACAAAAGCACAATCTGGGAAATCTGAGAATCTCTCCCTCCAAAACACAATTGAGGCAGGTAGGGGTGGGGTCCTATTGAAAATGTCAAATCTAAGATGGATAGATTTTTGTTAGGCAAGGATATTAAGGGATATGGAATCAAGGCAGATAAATGGAGTGGAGTTACATTTCAGCCATGATCTAACTGAATGGCGGAACATGGCTTGAGGGGCTGAATGGCCTACTTCTCTTCCTGTAAAGTCACATGGCTTCCGGACAAGTATGGGCAAAGAAACCTACTGCCCTCTGATGAATCAGTACCCCTCCCTGTTGAACACCACTTGGGAGGAAGCACCAAGGATAGCAAGGGCACAGAATATACTAGGGGGTAAACGAGACTTGGCAGTACCACTGACCAATCCCTGAAGGATATAGCAGCCAGATTGTTCCCTCACCACGTTCGGCAAGCCAAACACTCACCTCACATCACCTCCCCCGGCTTAAACATTCACTCCCTCCACCGTGGCTGCAGTGTGCACCATCTACAAGATGCACTGCAGCAACTCGCCTAGGCATCTTCAGCAGCACCTCCCAAACCCATGACCTCTACCGCCTAGGTGCATGGGAACACCATCACCTTCAAGTTCCCCGCCAAGTCCCACACCATCCCAACTTGGACATTTTTCGGCTCTCAGTCGCTGGGTCACAATCCTGGAACTCCCTCCCTAACAGCACTGTGGGAGTATATTCATCACACGGACTGCAGTGATTCAAGGCGGTGGCTCACCACCACCTTCTCAAGGGGCAATAAATGTCAGTGCCTGTCACATCCAGAGAATGAATATTAAAAACATTCTAATTGTATTCTGCAGAAATCTTAAAGATAATATTCAGCACCCTTTATCTATTAAACCAAATCTCACAAATGCAAAATCTATTCTTTCAACAGGATGCCAGTTACTTTGACAGTCAAATTCACTGCATCACCCTTAGTAGGAACTATTACTAATTTCAAACAAATCATTTGGGAACATATTCTGGTAGTGTAGAACAAACCCCTGCCAAGGCATCAATCAGGAACATCCTTTATCCCCCCACCTCCTCCCAAACTTGAACTATAAAATCAAAACTATAAAGCACGCAGCAGAAAACCCAGACATACCTAGCCTTTGAAGAATTCTGGAACAGGGATCAGAAATGTCTGCAGAGTGGGAAAACGCAGATTCAATTTTCAGCTCAGCTCAATTCCGAACTAGGGCTCATCGATGCTCAGTTCAAGTTCCTCTAGAACGAGGGGCCGTAGATACAGGATTAAATGCAAGGCGGCAGGAGAAACTTAGTGACTGGAGAATAAAAAAGTTAGGCCGACACACCCAGTGCGGTACCGAGGCAGCGGCGCGCCGTCGGAGGGGCGGTACTGAAGGAGTGCAGCACTGTCGGAGGGGCGGTACTGAGGGAGTGCAGCACTGTCGGAGGGGCGGTACTGAGGGAGTGCAGCACTGTCGGAGGGGCGGTACTGAGGGAGTGCAGCACTGTCGGAGGGGCGGTACTGAGGGAGTGCAGCACTGTCGGAGGGGCGGTACTGAGGGAGTGCAGCACTGTCGGAGGGGCGGTACTGAGGGAGTGCAGCACTGTCGGAGGGGCGGTACTGAGGGAGTGCAGCACTGTCGGAGGGGCGGTACTGAGGGAGTGCAGCACTGTCGGAGGGGCGGTACTGAGGGAACGCAGCACTGTCGGAGGGGCGGTGTGTCCAGGCCAATATTTATTCCTCAATCAACAGAACAAAAACATTATCTGGTCATTATCACATTTGCTATTTGTGGGAGCTTGCTGTGTGCAGATTGGCTGCCCGTTTCCCACATTACAACAGTGACTACATTCCAAAAGTACTTCATTGGCTGTAAAACACTTTGGGATGTCCTGAGGGTGTGAAAGGCTCTATATAAATGCAAGTTCTTTCTTTCAGGAAAGGAAAAGGAGATGAAGATGGCAAGGTGCGATTAGAACCATTTGCTTGGGTGGAGGGTAAATGAACAGACTAGATGGGGCGAATGGCCAGTTTCTATGCCCTTATGATGGAGGCCAGTCCTCCTGGTAGGGAATGGAAATCGGAAGGATAATCAAAGTGCTTCCGTGTCTTGGTTGTACATGTTTGATACAACAATACCCTCACCCCCAGAGCAAACGCAAGTACAACACACAGAACAAAAATTATATTGTTTTATTCACCCAGACGAGATGAAACACAACAAAAGCAACTGTGCAGTAGGGCAACATGGAATAATAACCAGGAGGGCTAAATCACCAGAGTGCAGAGGGAAAAGCCACTTAGTGTTCCTTTGGGAGAAGAAGCATCTTGTGGCCAGAGTGAGATTGCACGACTTGTGACAAATTGTGCGTTTGGGAGCTCTGGATTCAGATCCACTGGGAATTAGCTGGCAACAGTCAATCTCATTGCTCTCAAGGCCCTTACCAGCCGTGAGCGACGTCACCTGTGTCTGGGCAGGACTCAAGACTCAGGTTCTCAAAGTGGGAAGATACTAAAAGATAAGGCACCACCCAGTCTCTCGATTAAACATTTAAAAAAACAAGTATATAATTGGAGACAAAATAGGAAGACTACCTCGAGGGAAGTTTTGGATCGTGTCTCTCATCCAAGTCACCCACGAGGTTAATTTAAGGACAGCAGGAGAAGGGGACAAAAACCAAAGGTCTGAGGTATACGTTAAACAGTTGCCAGCCAGCTTATTGGTAACTTGAAGGCAACACCCCATTTTGAAGAGAAGCTCTCTGAAAATAAACCATCGACTTTTTCCCGAGATCAGTTCAGTGTATGATCCCTTTATTTTGAAAGCCCAGCAACTGCTCTGCAGTAGGAGCCAGAAAAGCTAACATTCGATCCTCCATCTCCAAAATAGATTCCCTACTGCCCAGAAACACCCCAGACAAAAACATCTCAACAGCTTTGATTTCAAGATTATTTTTAAAAATATAGTGTACACTAATTTGTGTAACGTTGGCTTTTCTGCAGAGTTATAAAAATTAGAAAAATAAAAACAAGTGATTGGCAGCCATTTTCCAGAATTGCATAATGGTCATGCTCAGTGAGTTATTTTTTTAATAAAGTGCATTATCCATTTTATTTATCTACAGTGTAGAGGTGGGTTTTCAAAAGCTTGCATTCAGTGAAACAAAGTTATATAAAAAGGATCATATGTGTGCATCTTTCTTGTGCCTAAAAAGGAGATGTGGCATATGGCACAGGAACAAAGTGGCGTGTGGATTTTAAAGGAGCAGTTCAGAGTGTATTCAACCGGATAAAGGTTCATCATATCCCAGTGCTATAAACATTGATATTAAGCACATTAAGGTTTGGATAGGCATAACATGTACATCTCCTGAGAGTCCATTCCATTGTGAGAAAGTGCTGCTCTGTACTTTCTACATTTACTTCTCCTTAACCCCCGCCTCCATCTAATTAGTGAAGCCCATTGTCGTGACATCCTATACCTTAGAGAACCAATCAAAATGGAGATTATTGAGAGGTGGTGCTCTGAATGTCACTTTTTGCGCTAGCTTGGCTGCAGTCGCTCCAGACCGGTGTAGACATCCTCCACTTGGCTGAGTCCCTCAAAGGCAGGGATTAGGCTGAGTAACTCGGTATCAGACAGGTCATCAAACCAGGACGTTACTGGCACCTATCAAAAAAGGAGAGAAAAAAAAATAATCAATCAATCAGGACATCCTACATTCCCTGGTCACTCTCTCTCCACACCACAAATTTACACAGTCTTTCCTTTGCTTTCTTGAATTCAGACTTACACCTGGCTGCAGTCCCAGAGTTAATAGGTAGTCTCTGCTACTTCACCCGGATGAATGTACCATGTGCAAGCCTCAACAGGGAGTGGCTGCATGCTATTCAACTGTGTGGGCATCGCATCAGAGTTCGACAATATACATTTGCTGCAGGGGTCACTGGATAGTGATCAGGAGTAGCGGTTCTGGCTAATTCACCCTCTCCTTCCCCACCACCCAAGGACGATTGTAATACTCCTAGTGCATCATCATCATAAGCAGTCCCTCAGAAATCGAGGAAGACTTGCTTCCACTCTTAACATGAGTCCTTAGGTGGCTGAACAGTCCAATACAGGAACCACAGTCCCTGTCACAGGTGGGACTGATAGTCGTTGAGGGAAAGGGTGGGTGGGACTGGTTTGCTGCACGCTCCTTCCGCTGCTTGCGCTTGCTTTCTGCATGCTCTCGGCGATGAGACTCGAGGTGCTCAGTGCCCTCCCGGATGCACTCCCTCCACTTAAGGCGGTCTTTGGCCAGGGACTCCCAGTGCAGAGTCAGCCAACAACGCAGGCCAGGAAATTGAACCTGGCTCGGTGTAGTGCAGCAACACTACAAGCAGTGCTTTTACAAAGTCAATAAGGGAGCTCTGCACCTAGTTTTTAAATGTGAATTTGTGTGCATTATAAAAAAAAAGGATTATAGTCCTGGTATCCCAGCAACCAGTGTTTTACCATGATCAAGAAGATATGGCCATATTAAATTGCCTTTCCTTCTTGATATTTATTCTCAAACAAAATGGCTTCAGCTTCTTTCATTTCACCTCCCATCTTCAGATTTGAATTGTTTTCCCTGTAGCTGCAGGTATTTGCATGGGAGAATTGCAGTGCACAAAGATTGTTGTAATAAATAATTGTGTGTGTGTCATATAGAAGCTATAGCATACGCTCGGGAGCTGAGGAGGGAACACAGAAGAACTGAAAGTCAGAACCAAGCTCAAATGGGTTTATTCTCCACCCCCCCCACCCGCTGAGGTCCAGCTCCATAGGCAGCCTTTGACCTGACTGGCTGATCTTCGTGGGAGCTTGATGGCGATTGCTGGCAGGCTATTCAACTATGGAGGAGTACTACAGCCAGGCCGATCCTGATCTCTCCCAACCACGCGAGTGCACCTTCCAACAGCGGTCACTGGACTGCAATCGGGACCCTGGGTGATGGCCCTCCCCCTCCTTAAACACAAAGGGAACTCGTGGTCAACTGTCGCGCCCCACTGGAGAGGAGCTTAGAAAAGAGCAGGGACTGAACTTGGGATCTTCCCAATCTGTACAACTCAGCAATGCAGCAGGTGGTGTGTAGGTGCCAGCCTTGGCTCAGTGGGTAGCCTCAGAGTCAGAAGGTTGTGGGTTCAAGCCCCACTCCAGAGATGTCAGCACAAACTCTGGGCTGACACTCCAGTGCAGTGCTGAGGGAGTACTGCACTGTCAGAGGTGTCGTCTTTTGGATGCGATGTTAAACCGAGGCCCCGTCTGGTCTCTCGGGTGGACATAAAAGATCCCATGGCACCATTCGAAGAAGAGAGGGGTGTTCTCCACAGCGTCCTGGCCAACGTTCCCTCTAATTTTATTTTGGCCCACACGACCCCTTGAACGAGCTGCGCGGGCCATTCAAAATTCCAAGCCTGTGCGGTTTTCTCTTTAAAAGCCAACTCCCCAGGACCAGCAGAGCGCTGCACGGCCGCGCGGCTTCAAGGGAACGTTGGTCCTGACCAATATTTATCCCTAAACCAACACCAAATAAAACTGACTGACTATGTGGTCATTACTATGCACCTTGCTGTGTGCAAATTGGGTGCTGTGCTTCCTACATTACAACAGTGACCACACTTCAAAAGTACTTCATTTTGGGACGTCTCAAGGTCGTGAAAGGCGCTATATTATTGCAAGTTCTTTAAAAGCAGACTGTCACAAGCCCCTGTACTTACCGCATTGTATGGGTGGAAGATATAAGACGCAGGTGAATTGTCGATAATGATGATCTTGTTCAGGTCTCGGCCCAGACGATTAAGGTCTTTGACGTAGCTTCCCTGATGGAAAACACAGGATTCCCTGAAGAGTCGGGCTCGGAATACACCCCATTTGTCAAGCAAATCGATCACAGGGTCAGCGTACTGAGGAATCAAGGTATGACGTTGGATTAGGAACAGGTTCGGCGGGGGGGGGGGAAAAGACATAAAAGAACTACAGGCGCAACAAGCAGTTCACAGTAATCCTGGGATGAGTTAGGGGGACACCCTGTGCCTCAAATAGACATTTATGGAGTTTCTCCCTTTGCACCCCCGCCCCATTTAAAAAAGTAGGCAGGGCTTTAGCCTTAATCAGTTGTCACTGTTCATCATAACCATGGCAGAGTGTTAGTTTCAGTAGGAGTGCCTACAGGGTTCAAATGATCCCTCAACATTGTATTGGACTGTGAGCAGCAGTCATTAGGGAACAAGACGTTGTAATGTCATATTAGGGACAGTATACAAGATGGCTCCTCCCAGGCTGATCACACTAAAACATAAGGCAGTGGTAACAAGGGGTGACAAACACCAATAATGTATGCACACATCTCCTTGTCTAGTAACACTGAAAAAATTTAGTTTAGTAGAAGACAGTCCTTCCGATAAAGAAGTGATTTGCATCCATCTTGGAATGGTTCAGTTTTGTTCAATGTGAGTGGAATTTGATGTTAATCAAACCAAGCCATTATAAAAAGTCAGGCCTAATCATCATCCAGGACATTACCTTTGACCCTCAGGATATTACCCTTGATCCTGAAGACTTCCCGTCACGTTGCCATGGAAACAAGCAGGAATCACAGCCAACTGACTGGGGTGTGTGTGCGCACGCAAGATATACAGACCGAACGGCCTCAGGAGGTCAAGGGTCCATGAGTGTTCAGGGTGAAGTGGACTAGAGTATGTTTTGTATCAGGTCACCGTGACTGTTCCAGGGAATGACTGGTACAGAGAGCCCCTGGCAGAGGCTTCGCAACAAGTCAGTGGATGGCGAGAGAAATAATTACATATTCCAATTCTGGAAGATTCCTCTGTTTTTTTTTTTTAAAAATGAAGCTCTTCAGCTTAACCAGCTCAGTGTCACTAGAAGGGAAGGGGTACCTTTGCTAAACTGGCTGTAAATAGCACACATTCAAACAGTTCTCCCATTCTTTGCAGAAATTTGTCTACGTAAGGCCTCTTGAACACATACACCTGAAAGAAGGAACACAGGACAATTAGAAACAGCACTGGACCCTCCCCAAGCTCCAGCCCAGTCAACAATCTGCGACCCATTGCTCAGTACTGCGGTTGTCTGTTTATCCAGAAGTGAAAGGTCAGTCTTGGAAAGGTCACGACCCATAGAGCCTTTAGTAATCCTGCCTTTCAGGGGAGGGAGAGGTGTGCCAAGAGCTGTGGGAGTTAATTTGCTTTCCTGAAGGCAAGTATTTGCTGAGGTAATTTGGATCTGCACTATTTTTGCTGGTGGTCTGCCACAAGGTGGACAGAATATGCTCGTTTCCCACTGGATGCAAAAACATTATTAGCTTCTTTCTCCCGCCAGGCCCCCATATAGCTCCGGGCCATTTACTGCTCTGCATGATCTTCCAGCTCCCTTCTGCTGATGTTCAATGACGTAGTCAGGGTGTTCGACACAACCCACCGACTCACTCTCACTCATGCAGAATGTCCGATAACTGTGGAAAATCCTAACAGGCAGAGCATGCGGCAATCCTTGCAGATGTGAAGCAGACCATCTCCTGAAACAAGTCATCGAGAATAGGCCAACTTAAACTAACACAGCCTATCCTGGATTACTTGAAGCAGGCCATAGCCAGACCCTCATTTGGACAGAATCCAGCTCGCCACTGGCTGAAAAATAAGGCTTCACGTAAACTAAATCAGTGAATACAAAATATTACTCGCACTGCGGCATAGAGCAGACATGAGGTTTCCAGCCATTCCCCTGAAGAGAGGCCAAGAAATTGGTCGACGGGATGCCCGTTTTACAGGCAACCAAGCATTCAACATGGCGGGCAGGGCGTGCACACATTTTGCGACGGAAGTGCACCGCTCACCATTTTGATATAGGTAGGAAAATCAAAGAGGTATCCAGGGCCTGCACCTGACTGGCGTTAGGTCCTTTACATATACGAACAAAAAAGGTCCCCGATGCACGTTTGAGGTCCCCTTCCCAAAATTGGTATGCCCTTAACACTTCGTGTCAGGCCTGCTGCATTCAGGAAAACCAGGTCTACTTGCGGCCTAACTTGTGGTCCTTAAAAAGGGACCTCTGCAGGCCACCACCAAAAACGTATGTTGAAAAAAATATTTAACTGAAATGTGGGCAGGGAGGAGCAGCTCCACAGCAGTGCTGAAGACCAGAGCTAACCCCCACCCACCCTGGCCCACACCTTCTCCAAGGCTGGATGTATTCCTGGAGCTTTCAGCACATGACCGCCCTCTTTCAACCAGTCCTGCCTTCTCCTCTCCACCCACCCACAGACTCCCAATATTTTTTATAACTAAAATAAAACCATTTTAAAAAAAAAATGCCTCTGATTTTTCTCCATGGTTTTGCTCGCAGCAGTGTCCAGGAGATTATCATAGAATCAGAGAAATTTATAGCACAGAAGGAGGCCATTTCGGCCCATCGTGTCCGCGCTGGCCGACCAAGAGCTATCCAGCCTAATCCCACTTTCCAACTCTGGATTCGCAGTGGTGGGGCTTTCGAGCGCTGCTATAATTAAAGGGTTAAGAATGGATCTCGGAACTAAAAAGAGTTTTTGTAGCGGTCAACTTTACAAGCTGTGTAACCTGAGGACAATTACAAATAGCCAAACTGTTGGACCACAGGAGGCCCAGAGAGGCAGTTTAACAGGGCAAGGGGTCAAAAGTGACACATTGGAAAAACTCCATTTGGTATGAGACATAGGCCAATGATTGTGTGAGGCGAAAGGGAATTAGTCAATCAACAATTGTGCACACGGGCTTTGGGCCAATTAAACGACATTGGCGGGGGGGGGGGGCGTGCACAAGGCTGACATGCATCATTAAGTGTACAAAAGGTTGCTTGGAACTTTGTATCATTGGAGAAGCCTGGCTACAGACAACCAGCAGGCACGCTCCCCAGCGGTGCAAAATAAAGGCTACTTGAATCTTTGAACCCAGAACTGGTGTTGAGTGTTTATTTTAAATACTCCACTACAGTAGCCCTGTAGGTTACAGCACTTCAGGTGCACATCCAGGTACTTTTTAAAAATGTGGTGAGGGTTTCTGCCTCTATCACCCTTTCAGGCAGTGAGTTCCAGACTCCCACTACCCTCTGAGTGAAGAAATTTTGCCTCAAATCCCCTCTGAACCTCCTACCAATTACTTTAAAGCCCTGAAGACTCTGGGACAATCCTGGAGGGTTGGTAACTCTGCCCTCTTCCCAGAACTGAGCAGAAGGCCGCTGTGTCAAATCCGATTTGCTGGCGAGCTGATCACGTGTAAACCAGGCTCAATATTGGGTGTGCCTCGAGCCTACTCGTTCTGGCACAGGGAAACAATCCCCATGCCTAGTTCGTGCCAGCAAGCAGTGCCCAGGAATTCATCCTTGGTACACAGGCCCAGGACTGCAGCCACTGTCAATATTGTTACAAAAGTCACATTCCCAACAGTAACGAAGAATCTTGGAAGGGGTCTGAACGCAAACCAAGCAGTTCCTCACCTGTTGCATCGTCCCCTCAATTTCCACAGTGACTATGAAGTCAGCATCGCTGATTGGCTGAAACAGCAAGAGACAAAGTCAGGTTAACAGAACTTGTGCACGGTAATTCCCAGCAACACACACCTCCTGTACCGTCCAAATGGCATCAAAGGTTGTGACACAAACGCAAACTTTAGGAATTCTTACAAGGGGCCTTGGTTCGATAAGAGTCCGAATGCTGGCTTTGTCGGGGATTCCCCCTGGTGTCCAATTCCTGGTCTCCCAACGAGTTCGCTGATTGGAGCTGGGCATCAATGGGAACTGGACAGTTGGCCTCAGTTCCCCAGACTGGGCTGGACCGTGATTCAGCAACTTTGCCGTAGAGAGCAAGTACTGGGCGAGGACCGGGCCGAGCTCCTATTGGTCGGACAGCTCACCAACAATCGGCATCGAGACTTGTGCGTGAATAATGGCCGCTTGGGCGAGGTTACCGCCTGAACCCGTGGAGTCATAGTGCCGCAACAGTCAGTGTCACGGTGGGGGGGGGGGGGCAGGTGCGGGAATGTAGTCACCACTGAAAGTAGACAGACTTGCTGTCTGCTGCACCAGTTGCTGTCATTTCTAGAAGATAAAAGTAAGCCAGCAAGATTTACCAGATCAACAGGTCCTTTTCCTACTGCACCTACAGTTCAATCCTCCATTTTCAGTGGGGACAGGAGTTTCTCCCATTTTTCTACTGTCCCCATCCCCCACCAAAGCAGTCACCTCCCTCCCTGGAATACAGTTCTCTGGGCGACAGTCCCCTTCCAGTACACAGGATAGGAGCGTCACATAAATACAAGTATATTTCCCACCCCTCCGCGCACATCCCAGGAGTGGAAAGCCTGGCTGACTGGTTTCCTCTCCCTAACCCAAGGAGGGCTGTCGACAATTGGAACACTCACATCAGCACTCTGGTGGAGATCCGTAAACCCGCCACAGACTGTCCTGTGGGGCTCAGGGACTGAGCTACTGCCCTCACCTTGAAGGAACTGTGAATCAATGTCTCATCTAAATCAATGACAAGACACAACCTTCCCGCGACCTGTGGCTCAATCTCGGGCAGAAGGCAAGTGTCTGGAATCTGAGGAGAAAACAATACAATTTAAAACAAACCCGGTGAAGTGGGCAAGTTAAGTGTGCTCACTGTATGGCAGGGAATATTAACAAGGTGTGGGGGGGAAAGAGAAAGCGAGAGAGATGCAAAGAGAGAGACTGGGTTTGATCCCAGGACCCACAAGTGTTTTGAATGCTCTTTGCCACCGATGAAGGCCCTGGGGCAGATTTTCACCTTTCCTCCTGGGCGGAGCACAGAAAGCAGCGTCTGACGGGAAGATCGTACGACAATAACAGAAACCGCCCAGCTTCTCTTCTGGTTAAAATGAATGGAAGGAACATTCTTCATTCTGCGCTCCACCCTGGCGATGCCCAACACCAGAGTGGTAAAAAATAGAATATACCCACCATTGTCAACCACTGTATTTAAGTGAAGGATAGTGCAGCCTCTAAGAGGATGTCTTTGAAGCAAATTTTGTGGACGCTTAATATGTGGTAGAGCAAGCAGCCAGGTTCAGAGCAAAATGCAAGCAGTCTACGCACAAAATCTTTCACAGTATCTCACACATTTACATCAACACAGAATTCTGGGCTGTTTAAAAACATCCCGTTAAAGTTACCTTGGGGGCACAAGAGACAGCTATCCTCATGGGTCCTTTATTCTGTCAAGCTATGGCCTCTCTCTCTCTCTCTCTCTCTCTCTCTCTCTCTCTCTCGGTTGGCCTCGTGTCTCGGACGTGCTGCTGGCCTCGGCGCATTTACCGCTATCCTGACTCGCGATCAGCAAACTCAACATAGACCAGGTATTGTACCTCCAACCTTTCTAGTCTGCGTGGTCCAGCATCGACCAACGGAGCCATCAGGGGAAGCTCCGTATTTCTATATTTAACCCATGAAAACATTCTGGCCTTTTTTCACTCACAAACATCATTGCAAGTTGGCCCCATTTACTGGTGCCCCCTCCCCTATTTGCTGGTGCCCCCTCCCCTATTTACTGGTGCCCCCTCCCCTATTCCCCCCCCCCATTTACTGGTGCCCCCTCCCCTATTCCCCCCCATTTACTGGTGCCCCTCCCCTATTCCCCCCCCCCATTTACTGGTGCCCCCTCCCCTATTCCCCCCATTTACTGGTGCCCCCTCCCCTATTCCCCCCCCCATTTACTGGTGCCCCCTCCCCTATCCCCCCCCCCCATTTACTGGTGCCCTCTCCCCTATTCCCCCCCCCCATTTACTGGTGCCCCCTCCCCTATTCCCCCCCCCCATTTACTGGTGCCCCCTCCCCTATTCCCCCCATTTACTGGTGCCCCTCCCCTATTCCCCCCCCCATTTACTGGTGCCCCCTCCCCTATTCCCCCCCCCCATTTACTTGTGCCCCCTCCCCTATTCCCCCCCCCCATTTACTGGTGCCCCTCCCCTATTCCCCCCCCCATTTACTGGTGCCCCCTCCCCTATTCACTGGTGCCCCTCCCCTATTCCCCCCCATTTACTGGTGCCCCCTCCCCTATTCCCCCCCCCCATTTACTGGTGCCCCCTCCCCTATTCCCCCCATTTACTGGTGCCCCTCCCCTATTCCCCCCCCATTTACTGGTGCCCCCTCCCCTATTCCCCCCCCCCATTTACTGGTGCCCCCTCCCCTATTCCCCCCCCCATTTACTGGTGCCCCTCCCCTATTCCCCCCCCATTTACTGGTGCCCCTCCCCTATTCCCCCCCCCTATTCCCCCCCCCCCATTTACTGGTGCCCCCTCCCCTATTCCCCCCCCCCATTTACTGGTGCCCCCTCCCCTATTCCCCCCATTTACTGGTGCCCCTCCCCTATTCCCCCCCCCATTTACTGGTGCCCCCTCCCCTATTCCCCCCCCCATTTACTGGTGCCCCCTCCCCTATTCCCCCCCCCATTTACTGGTGCCCCCTCCCCTATTCCCCCCATTTACTGGTGCCCCTCCCCTATCCCCCCCCCCATTTACTGGTGCCCCCTCCCCTATTCCCCCCCCATTTACTGGTGCCCCCTCCCCTATTCCCCCCCCCCATTTACTGGTGCCCCCTCCCCTATTCCCCCCCCCCATTTACTGGTGCCCCCCCCCCATTTACTGGTACCCCCTACCCTATTCCCCCCATTTACTGGTGCCCCTCCCCTATCCCCCCCCCATTTACTGGTGCCCCCTCCCCTATTCCCCCCCCCATTTACTGGTGCCCCCTCCCCTATTCCCCCCCCCCATTTACTGGTGCCCCCTCCCCTATTCCCCCCCCATTTACTGGTGCCCCTCCCCTATCCCCCCCCCCATTTACTGGTGCCCCCTCCCCTATTCCCCCCCCCCATTTACTGGTGCCCCCTCCCCTATTCCCCCCCCCCATTTACTGGTGCCCCCTCCCCTATTCCCCCCCCCATTTACTGAGTGCCCCCTCCCCTATTCCCCCCATTTACTGGTGCCCCTCCCCTAACCCCCCCCCCCATTTACTGGTGCCCCCTCCCCTATTCCCCCCCCATTTACTGGTGCCCCCTCCCCTATTCACTGGTGCCCCTACCCTATTCCCCCCCCCCATTTACTGGTGCCCCCTCCCCATTTACTGGTGCCCCCTCCCCTATTTCCCCCCCCCCCATTTACTGGTGCCCCCTCCCCTATTCCCCCCCCCATTTACTGGTGCCCCCTCCCCTATTTACTGGTGCCCCCTCCCCTATTCCCCCCCCATTTACTGGTGCCCCTCCCCTATTCCCCCTCCCCCATTTACTGGTGCCCCCTCCCCTATTCCCCCCCCATTTACTGGTGCCCCCTCCCCTATTCACTGGTGCCCCTCCCCTATTCCCCCCATTTACTGGTGCCCCCTCCCCATTTACTGGTGCCCCCTCCCCATTTACTGGTGCCCCCTCCCCTATTCCCCCCCCCATTTACTGGTGCCCCCTCCCCTATTCCCCCCCCCATTTACTGGTGCCCCCTCCCCTATTTACTGGTGCCCCCTCCTATTCCCCCCCATTTACTGGTGCCCCTCCCCTATTCCCCCTCCCCCATTTACTGGTGCCCCCTCCCCTATTCCCCCCCCATTTACTGGTGCCCCCTCCCCTATCCCCCCCCCCCATTTACTGGTGCCCCCTCCCCTATTCTCCCTCATTTACTGGTGCCCTCTCCCCCCCATTTCCATTTACTGGTACCCTCTCCCCTATTTCCCCCCCCCCCATTTACTGGTGCCCCTCCCCTATTTCCCCCCCCCCCCATTTACTGGTGCCCCTCTAGTCCCCCTCATTTACTGGTGCCCCCTCCCCTATTCCCCCCCCCATTTACTGGTGCCCCCTCCCCTATTCCTCCCCCCCATTTACTGGTGCCCTCACCCCTAAACCCCCCCCCCCCCATTTACTGGTGCCCTCGCCCCCCATTTCCATTTACTGGTGCCCTCCCCTATTTCTCCCCCCCCCCCCCCCCCATTTACTGGTGCCCCTTCCCTACCCCCATTTCCATTTACTGGTTCCCCCCTCCCCCCCCCTTTACTAGTGCCCTCTCCCGTGACCACGAATGCTGTGTATGTTGGGCGAATGCAGGATCGAGTTTGCCTTCGATGCCTCCCCTAGTCTAGGCTCAAACCCGAAGAGTGGTCACTTGGACAAGATCCCAGAGGGCTCCTGGCATCCGTAAACCAGAACACAAAAGGAGAGAATGAGGGTGTCTCCTGCACCAAGTTCAACTGCCAAAGAGGGTCGGAGAGGAATTTTACAGATTCCTCCAATCCCCTCCCCCAATTGTCCTGGGTTCTTAATGTCTCCTTGGAGATGACACTGCATTGATTACAGGTGGGAGGTTCGGTATCGTGATGCCCATGGGAGACAGTCTGGATGGACCAGTAGGTCTTTTCCTGTCTGTTATTTCTCATATGAAGGAATAAAGCAAGCATTCATCCATGAAATCCAAGGTGGCTGAGAGATTATAGCAAGTACACTTAGTTAAAAAGGGCCTCCTTCTAAAAGTCTAGCTGGGGTTTGGGTTTCTGAAGCTCGGAGATAAATGGAACATAATCCAGTCACCTACAGGCCTCGGGTTTGTCGGTTTTAGTGAAGTGTTTGAGGGACAGATGACTTTGGAAAGCTCCCAAAGTTTGGATTTGAAAGAAATCCCTGGCATCAGGCTACCCACAACGCAACATCGATTGGGTGTGCTCACGTCATGGTCCTGCACTGAAAATGTCAGAATTCTTCAAGAGGTACACAGTACGGCAGAATTCAAGTCTCCTGCATTTCGATATTCAGAATGCTGGGGGACTCTGCATCAGATCAGTGAAAATATACAGATAGCAGAAAGGCTCCACTTAGTGCAGCAGTGAGACACATACCCGGGAGTACTGGCACTGGATATCTTGCGGCAGGTTAGACTGTTTGGGGGAAAAAGAAAGATTTTTTTTTTTTTAAATCAGTCAAGTTCAAATGTAAAGACAATACAGTAACATGAGTGAGTTGTCGGATTTGGAGTACGGATTCTACTCAGGAATTCCTGGTGATGCAGTCAACCGTGGCTCGGGGCATCACTCTCTCCTCGGACTCAGGTTGTCATGGGCTCAAGTCCCATTCCAGAGACTTGAGCACATAACTAGCACCGACACACTCAGTGCAGTACTGAGGGAGTGCTGCATTGTCGGAGGGGCCGTCTTTTGGGTGAGACATTAAACCGAGGCCCCATCTTCCCGTTCAGGTGGGCATAAAAGACCCCACAGCGCTATTCAAAGACGAGCAGCGGAGTTCTGCGCAGTGCCCTGGCCAAGATTGGACTGTTCTCACTGGGGCAGAGAAGGTAAAGAAGAGATTTAAGAGAAGTTTTTAAAATTACAAAGACTTTTGATAGGGTGATAAAGGAAGCCTATTTCCTCTTGGTGGGGAGTCAGTGGTGAGAGGTCGGTCATCAATTCAAAATGGTCAGAGAGAGTGAGGAGGATTAGGATAAATGTCTTTATACAGAGGGTTGTTGGGAGCATGGAATGCTGTCACAGGGAGTGGTTGTGGCACAGACCATTGCACCTTTTAAGAGAAAATTGAATAAATATTTCAAGGAGAGGAAGATACAGGACTAGGGGAGAGAGCGGGGCAGTGGGATTAGTTTGGGATTGATACAGGGCTATGGGGAGAGAGCGGGGCAGTGGGATTAGTTTGGGGATTGATACAGGGCTAGGGAGAGTGGGGCAGTGGGATTAGTTTGGGATTGATACAGGACTATGGGGAGAGAGCAGGGCAGTGGGATTAGTTTGGGGATTGATACAGGGCTATGGGGAGAGAGCGGGGCAGTGGGATTAGTTTGGGGATTGATACAGGGCTAGGGAGAGTGGGGCAGTGGGATTAGTTTGGGGATTGATACAGGGCTATGGAGAGAGTGGGGCAGTGGGATTAGTTTGGGATTGATACAGGACTATGGGGAGAGAGCAGGGCAGTGGGATTAGTTTGGGGATTGATACATGGCTTTGGGGAGAGAGTGGGGCAGTGGGATTAGTTTGGGATTGATACAGGACTATGGTGAGAGAGCAGGGCAGTGGGATTAGTTTGGGGATTGATACATGGCTTTGGGGAGAGAGCGGGGCAGTGGGATTAGTTTGGGATTGATACAGGGCTATGGGGAGGGAGCAGGACAGTGGGATTAGTGCAGGGCCATGGGGTGAGAGCGGGGCAGTGGGATCAGTTTGGGATTGATACAGGGCCATGGGGCGAGAGCGGGGCAGTGGGATTAGTGCAGAGCCATGGGACAAGAGCATGACAGTGGGATTAGTTTGGGGATTGATACAACGCTTTGGTGAGGGAGCAGGGCAGTGGGATTAGTTCTGGTTTGCCTGAGCAAAGAGCTGGGACAGACTGGATGGGCTGAATGGCCCCATTTCTTGCTGTAAACCTTTGTGGAGGTCCCAGGTTCAATTCCCAGTCTGTGCAGAGTTAGCCAATCTCTGCTGGGGCAGAACAGAATCGTACTCAGCTCATACGTCTCCCTTCCCTCCCATGGTAGAATAGCTTACCACTTGGGCGAGGTACCATTGTCCACAAAGCCAGAGTCAGCGCCTTCAGGAGAGGAGGGAAGGAAACTAGTGGGTGGGGCAAGAGAAAGCGAGAAACAGGGACAAGAGACATGAAAGAGCAGGT
Organism: Pristiophorus japonicus; assembly: GCF_044704955.1. Classification (NCBI taxonomy): domain Eukaryota; kingdom Metazoa; phylum Chordata; class Chondrichthyes; family Pristiophoridae; genus Pristiophorus; species Pristiophorus japonicus. Next base: position 38,028,515 of record NC_092010.1, read on the forward strand.
GTACTTGCCTTGGAAACAGTGTTACTTTCCTCTGGTGGGACTGGGTGCTTGGAACCTTCTGGAAACTGGCCAACATTCTGAGTGGAGAAGCAGCAGAAGAGCGAGCGGAGGATATTCCTGCCGCGAGACTTGGTCGCGAAGAGGTTGCGAGCAGAACCTGCACATAACCAGCATACAACTCAAAAAAGATTGGAAAAAAGGCATTTAACTCTCACCTTTCATGACCTCAGGATTCCGATCTCAGGATTCCTTTGCATGACCATATTGAATGGTGGTGCAGGCTCGAAGGGCCGAATGGCCTACTCCTGCACCTATTTTCTATGATTCTATTTACTATGAGCTGTTTGTGGGAGCTTGCCATGCTCAAAATGGCTACCGTGTTTCCCACATTACCACAGCAACTCCACTCAAAAAGTACTTCATTGGCTGCGAAGTACTTTGGGACGTCATGAGGTTGTGAAAGGTGCTGTATAAATACAAATCTTTCTTTCTTTTAATATACACTTGGGACATTAGTAGACAACATCCAACTCCCAAGTCTCCCGCTGTCAAATCAATAACCGACCAAGTCTTCAAAAGTCTCCTGAAAACCTACATGTTTGACCTCTCCTTTGCTCAGCTGGTCCAATCCTACCCCACCAGTGCTTAGTCTCAAGTTTTTTTTTAAATTTCAGGTGAAGATTTTTGCTGGACTAAAACAGCTTTATATAGCGCCTTTAACCCCAGAGAGTACACCCATCCCATAATAACTCCTTGTAATGCTTCTTCTCTCGTCCACCCTCCATTTAAATAGACGGATGCTCACAGTTCTATACTATCTACCTATCAGTGTGCTACTCGCATTAAATTGGTGGCAAAAGTCTTGGCAATCAGTTGCTATTACGCCAGACGCCACCAGAGAGTGCTGCAGGCCCAGGAGTGAACCCCAGGGCTGTTTACGTACAGACCTGCAGCCACAGTGAATTGCAGCTGCTTCCAATAACAGAGTCCCACATGCATTTAATCCAGCTTTTGTGCACCGAGACAATTTTCTTCACCACATAAATACACTTGAAGCAATCTAGAGATTCTGGGGAATGTCACGGCCATCAAACCCAGTTATTAACCTCCAGTGAAGTTACACTTCTAAATGAGGCTCTTTTTGTTGAGGCTCAACCTCCTCCAGACTCCAACTAACCAGGGTGTCCACATTTGTTTTCCAGGAAAGGTACCCCTGGCATCTGACCCAAGTGCCCATTTTTCATCTGTGAATCTAGACGGTATCAGAAGCACAATCAACTGCAGAGCACTTTTCTCCAGTATTAGGATAGCAATAAACTTTTTATTTCATATACTTACTCCATCAGTAAAACTTCAAAAAGGGAGAATTACTCTGCATTTAACCCGTGCTGTCACTGCCCTGGGAGTAAGAGTGCTTGATGGGACAGTGTAGAGGGAGCTTTACTCTGTATCTAACCCGTGCTGTACTTGTCCTGGGAGTGTTTGACGGGACAGTGTAGAGGGAGCTTTATTCTGTATCTAACCCGTGCTGTACTTGTCCTGGGAGTGTTTGATGGTACAGTGTAGAGGGAGCTTTACTCTGTATCTAACCCGTGCTGTACTTGTCCTGGGAGTGTTTGATGGTACAGTGTAGAGGGAGCTTTACTCTGTATCTAACCTGCCCTGGGAGTGTTTGATGGGACAGTGCTGTCAGTGTTTTATTTCCTAGCATACACATCTCACCTTAAGAAAAAGCAGATAAAGCCGTGTAAAGATGAGGGTCATAAATCCAGCCAGTCCGAAGATTTTTGTACCTTGATCGCTCCAGCTGCCATATCCCAATGATTGGAGTGTCAAGAAAAAACTACACTATTTAAAAAGACACTAGAACCACCAAACAGCAACCGTTTTATTATTGACTGGGAAGCGCTTTGATGCGCCTCTTTTCCTGACAGGATGTGCCGGATGTACCCGTCCATCCTGCTACCCCTCCCTTTCCCCATTGATTGATGGGTCGTTACTTGCTGCAAAGTTAGAATTGGAATAAGCCTACTGCAAAGTCCAGAGGTCCTCAATATCTTTCTCTTCCAATTGTACCTCCTTTCCTGAAGCAATTGGTCTGCGGAGGCCGGCCGCACAGATGCCAGCTGCTCCCTCACCCAAGTGCCCATTAAGAAGAATGTGAGCGCCCAGTGAGTGTCGGCAGGCTAGTCAACCATGGAGAGCATTGCAGCCACACCCAATCCAGTCCCCGTCCTCCCCCAAACACATTTCCACCAAGGGTGATTGGATAGCCATCAGGAGCGAGACCCCTGGTTGGATTGTCCCTTTCACAACCTCAGGACATCCCAAAGCACTTACAGCCAATGAAGTACTTTTGAAGTGTTGTAATGTAGGAAATGTGGCAGCCAATATGCGCACAGCAAGCTCCCACAAATTACCAAGGGGGAGCTGTTGTTCCCTGGCTATGCCCATGCAAGTCGGTGCCGAGGCATTACAGGGTCACTTTGTGCACCCATTTTTAGTGTGTCACATTAGATCAAAGTGCACGTTGACATTCAATCAACAGGGACACAGAGGAGCTTGCCAACAAAATGGCTTCCAAATGTTAGCTTTGAACTAGGAGGATCTTTACTGCAGTTCATCCACCTGCCTGGCACTGGTTCCAGAGATCTCAGCAGCCCCGCCGACACCAATGTGCACACACTGCATTTTCAGGCAGGGGTCAGTGGATGGCAAATCAGGAGCAGAGACCCTTAGCTGTGCTTTCCCTCAGGGAGGCTGGGGCAGTTGTAGCAGGCCTGTCCACTAGCAAGCATCAGCACAACTGAGCAGCAATTGGAGATCTTCCCAGTCTGTATGCTTCTGTGCTGCACCATGCTGTGCATTCACCCACTGAGCCATCAAGGAACCATGGAGGACTTCAAAATGTACACCGAGGAGTGCCAGATACAAGGAGGTGCCAACAACATCCCCACTCACCTACACTCCAAACCATCCAAAATTTGGGCAACTTGAGGAAATGTAAACATCTCTGGTGTGGATTCAACTTTATATTTCAAATCACAAAAGCTGACAACTGTTGACACTCAATACATAACGCCCAAGAATAAACAGGAGATTTGCAGAAAATGCAGCTCTGAATAAGGCCCACTGTGCTCACTTAATATAGGCTTGGCTTGCCTCCATTTTGAAAAGGTTTTCCGAACCAAAAGTTTTCAAAATGGTGGCCGTCAGTCCAGTTTACTGCATGTTCTATTCATGTTCGAGTCAGACTGTCAAAGAATCAGTCATCCAAATGACTTTGCACATCCCTGGCACCCATGTTGCCAGGCAACCGAACAGGCTGGCAGAGTCCCAGGTGACTAACAGTGTTTGTGCTGGCCAGGCTCATAGGTGAAAACTTGGGTTGATGGTTTTTGGCTTCTCGGGGAAGTGTTTATGCCAGAACGCCTGTGCCAGGATCATTTACCCATCAAATATTATTCCAGGGTTGACTTTGGATTAAGGCTTGTTTGCCAAGGGAGGAGGGCCCTTAGCTCCCACATTAACAAGAATTTATCAGGCTTCAGATGCGCCTCAATTAGGGCCAACCTCAATCCCAACCAGTGACTAGGATTGAGGGGTTGCTGAGTTAAGAGGCCTCCCCCTGGCTAAATATTGTCACCCTACCTTTTGGTGATAGTCCTTCTGCAACACCTACAACCCCAGACATCCCCGCCGCCCCAAATGTTGAAATTTAAAATTCTCATCCTGGTTTTCAAAATCACTCCCTATCTCGGTTATCTTCTCCAGCCCTACAACCCTCAGTGAACTCTGCGTTCTTTCAACTTTAGCCTCCTGCACCCTGCAATTCATTCGTCCCACTGTTAGCGGCCGTGCCTTCAGCTGCCTGGGCCCCATGCTCTGGAACTCCCTCCCTAAACCTCTCCGCCTCCCTCTCCTTCTTTAAGACACTCCTTAAAACCTATCTCTTTGACTAAGCTGTCCTAATAGCTCCTTCTTTGGCACGGTGTCAATTTCTGTCCAATAACGCTCTAGTGGATGCTTTCCTGCATTAAAGGCGCTGTATAAATGTACGTCATTTTTGATTCTCTTGTTGTAATAGTCCTGAAAGGAACACTGGAGACTTTGTTCGGTAAGCACAATTAGGTCACTCTTACAAAAATGCAGCCCCTGGTCCCTGTGGCTCAGTAGCCAATCGCACTACACAATGAGGTACTGGGGTCTGACCAGACAGGCCCCAGGTTGCACTCAGCTGGCACAATTTACAGCCCGACAGATGGAGAGAGAAAAAACCCCACAAACAGCCAGAGTTCCCGTCCCGGATTGTTGTCCAGTGACCCCCGACTGGAAAAGGGGCGTGTGGACATTGGGCAGGAACAAAAGCAGACTCAGATGCAATGCCCCGGCAGTCAAATACCCTGCCTAGGCTCACCATCTTGGCTTTACACATTCAGAAATGGACACTGGGGGGGCAGGCTGCTGGGACCTGTGGTACTGAACTCCAGTCTGAGGACCGACCCCCCCCACCCCCCCCCCCAAAATCTCACCCATCAGGAGACGAGATGGAAGCTGGATGATTAGTGGGCGAGGGAAATGAAACCAGCACAATGAGCATTGGAGAGACACCCGCCCGCCATCCAGAAGAGTGAAGTGTCATCACTTGGTTCCTGAGGAAAGAGGGAAAAAAATGGAGATGTTAAAAAAGGAGCCAGGTTCCTGCTTCGGATTGCCATCCAGGTCACCTCCATTGGAAAGAGCGTGTGTGCCTGGACATCAAGTGGAGCACAGCATTAAATAGCCTGGCAGCACTCGGGGTGACCACCAACATTTACTTAGATGTGGTCACCTAGTGCCCATGGGGGCACATAGCCAGTGACTGCGAGGAGAGCAGCTTTACGGCAGCATTCTCTCAATCTTCCTATTGTAAACCTTTTCCCAACAAGGTCTCGAACAGGAGAATTAAAACCAGCGCTCCAGAAAGGAGCACTTCAAGCGCTCAGCTCTCTCCACTTGTGTCCCAAATGCCAAAGTGCCCAACTTAGAAAAGCAGGTTTCACACACACACACACATACACACCCCCCACACCCACCCTGGTGGGATGCCACAGGACAGTCAGCTGCAAGGTGGTGCCTGCCTTTTGGTCTGGGAGAAATCTGTGTGGAGGCCAGGTGTGGATCCACGGATGGTGGGACAGGAAGGGAAGGGAGTTGGAGAGTTCAATAATAAACTCGTCCAAACCTGGTCTTTACCGCTATTTCCACTTGTACAGCAGGGGTCACTGGATGTCAATCAGCAGCAGGAACCCAGATGTATTTTTCCCCCTCCCTAACCCAGGGCACTGAGGCCAAGCACAAGACCCTTTTACTGCCAATCCAGCTGAAATCAACTGACTCAGCACAGACTGGGGATCAAACCTGGGACATTTCCTGACTCGCAGGGCTCGGTACTACAGATTATGGTGCTTTTACCCACTGAGCCAGTCAGCTGATAAGTCTACAATTGGATACAGCATAGAGTTCAATGCTATACCTCTCCCACTGTACAGAAGCCCAACTTGCCATTCAATCCCACTAGACAGATTCCCAAACCTCTTCCCATTCAATCCCACTACGGCTTCTGATCCAAGTAGTTTCCCCCGATTATTTTTTCGATCTGATTAGTACTTTACATAGAACCAATCCACTGCCAAACCTCAGCAACACCGATCTAATGGCAGTTATGAATAATGCTGCTTTTAAACCAAATTATTGGGACTGATCAAATAGGATGTGGTACAGAAGTTTGCTGTGTGGTTGTTTTGATCTGCAGTTTCTAGAAGCGCGGATCCCAGGAGGTAGTTTGTGCAGATTCCTGTGCGGAGATATAGGATACATAGCACACACACCAGTGAGCCGGGCTATCCTGAAGCGGTCACTAAATTAGTTATTAAAAGGCTCCCATACAAATCCCACCCAATTACTAAAGCATGCATGCACTTAAAAAAAAAACTTCCAGTTTTCTCCCCATCGCTCCTGAAAGCAGGTCGACTGTTTGCTGAGGCACAGCTAAGGCATGAGCTCTCTGGCATCTCACCAAAGTGATCATGTTTCACACGCGAGCCTTGATGTGGATCATCAGTAGGCTATTCAACTGTAGGTGACATCACACTGAAGCCTGATCCTATCCTCACCCAGGAGCAGGAGTAACGGAAGTCAAAAACCAGGGCCCATTGCCTCCCCCGCCACTGTACCATTGGTGCTGACTGAAGTGAACGGTTGCGTCCCTACATCTGCGACCAGCTAACCCGGCGTCCCTACATCTGCCTTAGCTGCGATCAGCTAAGGCGGCATACACCAAGCATCAAGCTGTGGTCCCATTTACAGACTGTGGCATTCAAAAGACCACCCAGTCACAGCAACATTAGATCTACCCCAGTATTAACACGGCCAAAGAAAAATGCCACACAGAATACCATCGGAGGGTGCTGGTTGCCAAGGGCAGCAACCATAATGACTGGAGGGCTGCATTTGTAAAATGCCATAAATTCTGGATATGTTGGACCAATGGAGAAGCTGCACCCCTCCTCCCGCCATGCCCACTGGGTGGAAGAATCTCCCCCAGCAAGGTTACTCCTACTTTGCCTCCCACTCTCCAGAAGGCGTCGTCTCACTTACTGAAGTCCGGGCCCACGCGCTGCGAATCCGCCGCCATTTCCTCACGCAGGCTCGCGCGGGCCGCCGAGGCAGCGTCCTCATTGGCCGACAGCGGCTCGCGCGGGCCGCCGAGGCAGCGTCCTCATTGGCCGACAGCGGCGCGCGCGGGCCGCCGAGGCAGCGTCCTCATTGGCCGACAGCGGCGCGCGCGGGCCGCCGAGGCAGCGTCCTCATTGGCCGACAGCGGCGCGCGCGGGCCGCCGAGGCCGCCTCTCCCTCTCAGGAAGCCCAGAGCACGAGGGCAAAACTTGGTAGCGGCCATCTTAAAGCTGGAGAAAATAAAACAATGCCATCACCTTTTAATTTGATTTGGCATCTGCCCCTTTACAGTTAAGGGAACGTTTATGGTCAGAATTCTTCCGAAAAGATGGGCCTTTGATGCTGCCCACTTTCCCTCTGACTACACTTCATCGAACCCACATACTAAATGGGGATTTAAAATCCTCTCCAGGACACAGCCTTCCATTTGTTTTGGATTAAACTTGATGTTCCGTCATAAAAGTAAAACCTGAGACAGCACCAGTGTGGCACTTCCCCATGAGCCTCAGCTGTGCCGAGCCATTTCTACTGCAGCCACTTGACAACACCGAAGTAACGTCGCCAGCTTTGGGGTTTGATAGCAACAACAACTTGCATTTCTATACCGCCTTTAACGTAATAAACCATTCCAAGGCACTTCACAGGAGTGTAATCAGACAAAATATGACACTGAACCAAAGAGGGCGCCATTAGGACAAGCTTGGTCAAACAGGTAGGTTTTAAGAAACGTCTTATAAAAGGAGAAAGGTCATTCCACAGCTGGTGGCCTAGACAGCTGAAGGCACGGCTGCCAATGGTGGGACGATGGAAATTGGGGATGCACAAGAGATCTTGGAGGGTTGCAGGAGGTTACAGAGATAGGGAGGGACAAATAGCAGGGACATGTAGGCAAGTATTGGCTTTGGCTGGGTCCATGAATGAGCTGTACACTGCAAAACCACAACCCCACACCGAGGCAGGGCAGTAAACTAGCAATCCAAGGACTGACTTGTTATTTGATGACTCTTGACAATGTTCATGCGCGCAAACTTCAAGGACAGGATCAGGCTAGATTGTGATGCCTGCAGTGGTTGAATTACCTCTCCTGCTGGCTCTTACATGAAGAATAGCCACTTGAACGTTACCAGAGGGCACAGTTGGTGCCCGTACCCTAGCACGAGTTAGCACCTTCGGTGTAGAAGGAAAATGGGCAGGGAAATTAATCTAGCAAAATATATTCTATTAATCATCAACAAACCAATACAAAATAGGTTCGAATAAAGCAAGATCCCATGGCACTTATTTCGAAGAAGAGCAGGTGAGTTACCCCGGTGTCCTGGCTAATATTTATCCCTCAATCAACATAACAAAAAACAGATTATCTGGTCATCATCACATTGCTGTTTGTGGGAGCTTGCTGTGCGTAAATTGACTGCCCACAATACAGCAGTGATTACACTCCAAAAGTACTTAATTGACTGTAAAGCACTTTGAGACATCCGGTAGTCGTGAATAAATCCAAGTCTTTCTTTAAAAAGCAGAAATGCATACATTTCCATTCCTGTAGATGCTGCTAAAACAAAAAACACCTCACCAACAAATCCCAGCACATTCTGTCAGTCCAGCTGTACTGGAGACCTCTGCTGCACACTTGGCTTCTCCCTCTCTGTCATATATCACTGTGCAGAACAGTCACTGAGCCAGCTCTTCAGGAGGTCCTTCTCAAAGTCTGAAGGGCAACAGTTTGACAGTAGACCTTGGGTCACCCCCCAGGAGCTCCAGGTCAGTCACACTGGTTGTATGTTGCCGTGCTGTCTATTTTAAAATGTACACACGCATAATTGAAGCCAGACACCACATCTATGGTGGGACTGACTTCAACATAGATTTGAGAGGGGTGTATGTGGTCTAAATGCTAACAGCCGATTCAGTAGGAAAGTGATTGAACGAAATGATTTTATTGAGTCATACCATTAACCCCATAATTAAGTAATTCCAGCAGGTAACATCACTTAACCCAGTGCTAACCTCTGCCTTCTCCCCTCTGTTAAAGTTGTATATACACACACTCCAGAAAGTGGCTACACCACCAAATTGCATTTATATAGTACCAATAACAGAAAAAGGTCCAAAGTGCTTCACAGAGACACAATCAAAATATGGACGCCAAGCCAAAGGAGATATCAGAAAGGATGGCCAAAAGCTTGGTCGAAGAGACGTATTTTAAGGAGAGATTAAAAAAAAGACGAGGGGGAGGTAGAAAAGCGGAAGGGTTTAAGGAGGAGATTACAGAGCTCAGGGTTTAGGCAGCTGAAAGCACAGCTGCCAATGGTGGGGCAAAGGGATGCACAGGAGTCCAGAGTCAGAGTTTATGAGGGGAGTGGTTTGTTCAGACTGGAGGAGATTACAGAGCTAGGGAAGGAATTTAAACACAAGGATGTGAATTGTTTTTTTTTTAAATTGAGACGTTGCTTAACCGGGAAACAATGTAGGTCAGCGAGCATAGGGGGTGATGGGTGAGCGGGACTCGGTGCGAGTTAGGATACGGGGCAGTGAGCACAGGGGGTGATGGGTGAGCGGGACTCGGTGCGAGTTAGGACACGGGGCAGTGAGCACAGGGGGTGATGGGTGAGCGGGACTGGGTGCGAGTTAGGACACGGGGGCAGTGAGCACAGGGGGTGATGGGTGAGTGGGACTCGGTGCGAGTTAGGACACGGGGGCAGTGAGCACAGGGGGTGATGGGTGAGTGGGACTGGGTGTGAGTTAGGACACGGGGTCAGTGAGCACAGGGGGTGATGGGTGAGTGGGACTCGGTGCAAGTTAGGACACGGGGGCAGTGAGCACAGGGGGTGATGGGTGAGTGGGACTGGGTGCGAGTTAGGATACGGGGCAGTGAGCACAGGGGGTGATGGGTGAGCAGGACTCGGTGCGAGTTAGGACACGGGGCAGTGAGCACAGGGGGTGATGGGTGAGCGGGACTCGGTGCGAGTTAGGTCACGGGGCAGTGAGCACAGGGGGTGATGGGTGAGCGGGACTCGGTGTGAGTTAGGACACGGGGCAGCCGAGTTCTGGATGAGCTGAAGTTTACGGAGAGCAGAGGGGATTGTAGGTCGGCCAGGAGGCGACAAAGGCATGACTGAGGTTTTCAGTAGGGGTGGGCTGAGGTAGAGGGCCAAACCTAAACCGCAACAAGAGGGATAAATCCATTATTTCTACATGAAGGTACAGCAGCAAACAGACATGAAACTACCATAACTTAAAAATTGACATTTTAAACGGTCCATGTTCAAATCTAGTTCTCAGGGTCTACACCTGAATATTATTGACCGGTCGGCTGTGTATTTCCAGCACTTTCTGGTTTTATTTCAGATTTCCTTTTAATTTCTGTGATGGCAACTAGTGGTATTAAATATTAGGGCACTGCTGTTACAATTCATCAAGAGGGGAGCAATTTGCAGAGTCATAACAACTATTACTAAACATCAAATTGTGAGAAACCAGCTCGACTTCCCAATCGCTACCCAGTGACCACCACTGGAGCAGGCTGGGCAGGGACAGGACTGGGCTCATTTGTGACGCCTGCCACTGCCAAATCATAGAATCATAGAAATTTACAGCACGGAAGGAGGCCATTTCGGCCCATCGTGTCCGCGCCGGCCGACAAAGAGCTATCCAGCCTAATCCCACTTTCCAGCTCTCGGTCCGTAGCTCTATAGGTTACGGCACTTCAGGTGCACATCCAAGTACTTTGTAAATGTGGTGAGGGTTTCTGCCTCTACCGCCCTCTCAGGCAGTGAGTTCCAGACCCCCACCACCCTCTGGGTGAAGAAATTTCCCCTCACATCTCTTCTAAACCTCCCCCAATTACTTTAAATCTATACCCCCTGGTTGTTGACCCCCTCTGCCAAGGGAAACGGGTCCTTCCTATCCACTCTATCCAGGCCCCTCATAATTTTATACACCTCAGTCAGGTCTCCCCTCAGCCTCCTCTGTTCCAAAGAAAACAGACCCAGCATCTCCAATCTTTCCTCATGGCCAACATTCTCCAGTCCAGGCAACATTCTTGTAAATCTCCTCTGCACCCTTTCCAGTGCAATCACATCTTTCCTGTAATGTGGTGACCAGAACTGCACACAGTACTCCAGCTGCGACCTAACTAGTGTTTTATACAGTTCAAGCATAACCTCCTTGCTCTTGTATTCCATGCCTGGACTAATAAAGGCAAGTATTCCATATGCCTTCTTAACCACCTTATCTACCTTGCCTGCTACCTTTAGGGATCCGTGGACATGCACTCCCAGGTCCCTTTGTTCCTCTACACTTTACAGTGTCGTACCATTTCATGTGTATTCCCTTGCCTTGATAGACCTCCCCAAATGCATTACCTCACACTTATCTGGATTGAATTCCATTTGCCACTGTTCTGCCCACCTGACCAGTACATTGATATCTTCCTGCAGTCCACAGCTTTCTTCTTCATTGTCAACCACACAGCCTATTTTAGTGTCATCTGTAAACTTTTTAATCTTTAAGTCCAAGTCATTGATATATACACCACAAAAAGCAAGGGACCTAGCACGGAGCCCTGCGGAACCCAACTGGATACAGCCTTCCAGTCACAAAAACATCAACCAACCATTACCCTTTGCTTCCTGCCTCCGAGCCAATTTTGGATTCAACTTGCCACTTTGCCCTGGATCCCATGGATTATTACTTTCGTAACCAGTCTGCCATGTGGGACCTTATCGAAAGCATTGCTAAAAATCTATATACACTACATCATACCCCTGCCTTCACGCAATAGCTTGCCGAGACTCACTGTTCAGAGTCACACATAAACCCGTGTACCAGGAGGTCAGGCCCTCTAAACCCGAGGTTAAAGTAATCAGCAAGTCCTTATCCTGCTGCCCACTGAAAGCAGCCAGCCAGAGTCTTGGCTAGACATCAAAAGGAAAACGTACACGACAGTGACTGGACTTAAAATGGGGCTGCTGCCTCAAGATGTCTTATCTGTGGATGACCAGATTCAGAGTGTTAAAAGGATAATTTTGTAAATTAGGATCAAGATTCTGCATTTGAGAGAGATGCTTTGTTCAGGAATTCTACACATGAAGCAAGTAAGAAGTGATTTGGTCCATTGACATTTGCCTCCTCTTGCCCTAAAAGGAGCTGACACACCTCGGAGTTCGGATCCCTCGTGCACTGGCACCTCACTCAAGTGGCTATTATTTACGTGGGCGCCTAAATGGTGAGCGTCAGCAAATTATTCGAGCATGGGTGCATCACAGCCAAGCCTGACCCCTGCCTTCACGCAATCCTTCCAGTAGAACTGCACTTCGATGGTGATCAGGAGCAGGAACCCTGGCTAATTGTACCCCCCCCCCCCCGAGCCCAGGGGCAGAGGCCGATTCTAGTACTCCCACTGTCACCATGGCCCAGATCATACCACCTTCCTGCTCTGTACAGCTCAGGACTATAACATGCATCAACTGATCCATCAGCAGAGCCTCATTAACTGGGATCGGGATGGGTTTACTCAAAAATGCACAATTCATCACTTACGATTATTAGACAGAGAAATATACGCTGCAAATGTTAGACGCCTGCATTTCATTCCAAGGAAAAGTCACAGTCCAGTTGTTAAACTAGATTTTACAATCTGCAGTGGAAATGTCTTGCATCAGTCGACTCAAATCCTCTATTTAAAAAAGCACAGCAGCTCATCAGCATAAAGCACAGAAAGAAAGAACATGCATTTCTATAGTGCCTTTCATGGCATTAGGACATCCCAAAGCACTTTACAACCAATGAAGTACTTTTGAAGTGTAGTCACTATTGTAATGTAGGAAACACAGGAAAAATAATGGAATAGCAGCCATATTCTACTGACCAGCTGTAGCTTTAAGATATTAAGACAGGGATGGATACTTTAATACAACCAGGGACTCTGGAGTGACATCGCTTCAAGTTTTAAAACATTAGCAAAACATAAAGCAGGGGGGAAAAAAAAAAAAGTTTAGCAAATATTTCTGCCAAACTAGTAACTAATGTGAAGGATAACAAATATTTTGAGGGACTCAACCATGCATGAATATGGCAAGGACTTATATAGTCTGAGATGAACCAATTTTACTGGCCACATTTCCTCAGTCAAACGTCAATGCATTTTTTTTTAAAGCAGAAGCTGGAAATATGAACTAAACAGAAAATGCTGGAGTGTCACAAACGGAAAGACAGCTCCACAAGTGCCATACTTTTCAGAATGGCAGGCAGTGACTAGTGGGGTACCGCAAGGTTCTGTGCTGGGGCCCCAGCTGTTTACATTGTACATTAATGATTTAGACGAGGGGATTAAATGTAGTATCTCCAAATTTGCGGATGACACTAAGTTGGGTGGCAGTGTGAGCTGCGAGGAGGATGCTATGAGGCTGCAGAGTGACTTGGATAGGTTATGTGAGTGGGCAAATGCATGGCAGATGAAGTATAATGTGGATAAATGTGAGGTTATCCACTTTGGTGGTAAAAACAGAGAGACAGACTATTATCTGAATGGCAGCAGATTAGGAAAAGGGGAGGTGCAACGAGACCTGGGTGTCATGGTACATCAGTCATTGAAGGTTGGCATGCAGGTACAGCAGGCGGTTAAGAAAGCAAATGGCATGTTGGCCTTCATAGCGAGGGAATTTGAGTACAGGGGCAGGGAGGTGTTGCTACAGTTGTACAGGGCCTTGGGTGAGGCCACACCTGGAGTATTGTGTACAGTTTTGGTCTCCTAACTTGAGGAAGGACATTCTTGCTATTGAGGGAGTGCAGCGAAGATTCACCAGACTGATTCCCGGGATGGGGGGACTGACCTATCAAGAAAGACTCGATCAACTGGGCTTGTATTCACTGGAGTTCAGAAGAATGAGAGGGGACCTCATAGAAACGTTTAAAATTCTGACGGGGTTAGACAGGTTAGATGCAGGAAGAATGTTCCCAATGTTGGGGAAGTCCAGAACCAGGGGTCACAGTCTAAGGATAAGGGGTAAGCCATTTAGGACCGAGATGAGGAGAAACTTCTTCACCCAGAGAGTGGTGAACCTGTGGAATTCTCTACCACAGAAAGTAGTTGAGGCCAATTCACTAAATATATTCAAAAGGGAGTTAGACGAAGTCCTTACTACTCGGGGGATCAAGGGGTATGGCGAGAAAGCAGGAATGGGGTACTGAAGTTTCATGTTCAGCCATGAACTCATTGAATGGTGGTGCAGGCTAGAAGGGCCGAATGGCCTGCTCCTGCACCTATTTTCTATGTTTCTATATGAGGAGGCACTACTAATATGATCATTTAAACAAAGTATAACTAAAGAAAACTATAAATCTAAATGATATAATCTGTGCCAACCAGACCCTATACACTGTGGGCCGCCCCGACCTGTGTGAGACCACCACCGCAGGTCGGGGCTATAAATAGAGCTGGAGCGCCAGGCCCTGGAACATGGTGGCGAAGGTGCAGCGAATGAGGGTACGGGGCTCAGAAGAGGCGAGGGCCCAGGGACAGCACGGGCCCAGCCCACACTGCGATATGTGTGCGCAGTAGGTCCGTGCAGCAGAGCAGGTCTCCAGTCGTCCTGGTTAACCCTTGCCACTGGATAAAGACCTAGCTCTGTCAAGCCCGTGAGGTGGCTGGTGTGCAACGGTCACCCCACGTTAAAAAAATCCACACAGGCATCTTCCACCCCCTCAAGGAGTTCAGGACTGAAATATCGGGTCCTTCATTGAAACATCTGGTGAACTCTCGTGGAAGCAAGTCATCCTCGTTCGAGGGACCGCCTACGAGAGCAACTGGTGGGCACCACAGGATATGTGCCTCCAGCATTTCCTATTTCAATGTGCATCAAGTGCACAGAGCACCCGAGCCTGGGCACGACCCCCAATGCCTGCAGAGAAAGAAAACACCTACAGATCTGCACAATGCATTAGTGTAGAAAGAGCTACTGCACAACAACAACAACTTGTATTTATATAGCGCCTTTAACGTAGTGAAACATCCCAAGGCGCTTCACAGGAGTGTTAGGAGATAAAAAATGTGTGACACCGAGCCGCACAAATTGAAATTAGCGCAGGTGACCAAAAGCTTGGTCAAAGAGGTATGTTTTAAGAAGCGTCTTGGAGGAGGAAAGAGAGGTTTAGGCAGGGAGTTCCAGAGCTTGGGGCCAGGCAACAGAAGGTGGAGCGATTATAATCAGGGATGCTCAAGAGGGCAGAGTTAGAAGAGCGCAGACATCTCGGGGTGGGGGAGGCCGGAGGAGATTACAGAGATAGGGAGAGGCGAGGCCATGGAGGGATTTGAAAACAAGGATGAGAATTTTGAAATCGAGGCGTTGCTTAACCAGGAGACAATGTAGGTCAGCGAGTACAGGGAGTGATAGGTGAACGGGACTTGTGCGAGTTTGGACACGGGCAGCAGAGTTTTGGATCACTTCTAGTTTACAAAAGGGTAGAATGTTGGAGGCCAGCCAGGAGTGTGTTGGAATAGTCAAGTCTAAAGGTAACAAAAGCATGGATGAGGGCTTCAGCAGCGGATGAGCTGAGGCAGGGGGCAGAGACGGACGATGTTACAGAGGTGGAAATAGACAGTCTTAGTTATGCTGTTGATGTGTGGTCGAAAGCTCATTTCAGGGTCAAATATGACACCAAGGTTGCGAACAGTCTGGTTCAGCCTCAGACAGAAGTTGGGGAGAGGGCTGGAGTCAGTAGCTGGGGAACGGAGATTGTGGCAGGGACCAAAAACAATGGCTTCGGTCTTCCCAATATTCAAGAGCAATCTCGGGCTGTAGCCTGGTCTCAGGATTCCACCCATCCTCCTGGTTGGAAAGCATTGGAACTTCAAGTCATTTAAACCCTCGATTGAATCGCTTGTCTGTAATTACTCCCAATACACTACACTGGCAGATCTCCCATGGCATTGCTCAATGAGGCAGAAGATCGAAAGTGTGATCCCAATAAGGGCCGTTATCAACAAAGTGCAACAGGGAGTAGATGTGCGAGATAGATAGAATTATAAAAAGCCTGTTTCACAGGAATTCATTATCTCCACAACTGCTCACTTGCACAGCAATCATAATCTTCATAGAATCATAGAAATTTCCAGCACGGAAGGAGGCCATTTCAGCCCATCGTGTCTGCGCCGGCCGACAAAGAGCTATCCAGCTTAATCCCAAGTTCCAGCTCTTGGTCCGTAGCTCTGTAGGTTACGGCACTTCAACTGCACATCCAAGTATTTTTTAAAATGTGGTGAGGTTTTCTGCCTCTACCACCCTTTCAGGCAGTGAGTTCCAAATCCCCACCACCCTCTGGGGGAAGAAATTTCCCCTCGCATCTCTTCTAAACCTCCCCCCCAATTACTTTAAATCTATGCCCCCTGGTTGTTGACCCCTCTGCCAAGGGAAACGGGTCCTTCCTGTCCACTCTATCTAAGCCCCTTATAATTTTATATACCTCAATCAGGTCTCCCCTTAGCCTCATCTGTTCCAAAGAAAACAGACCCAGCCTTTCCAATCTTTCCTCAGCCAACATTCTCCAGTCCAGGCAACATCCTGGTAAATCTCCTCTGCACCCTTTCCAATGCAATCACATCTTTCCTGTAATATGGTGACCAGAACTGCACACAGTACTCCAGCTGCGACCCAACCAGTGTTTTATACAGTTCAAGCATAATCTCCTTGCTCTTGTATTCCATGCCTGGACTAATAAAGGCAAGTATTCCATATGCCTTCTTAAGCACCTTAACTACCTGGCCTGCTACCTTCAGGGATCTGTGGACATGCACTCCAAGGTCACTTTGTTCCTCTACACTTTTCAGTGTCATACCATTTCATGTGTATTCCTGTGCCTTGTTAGATGTCCCCAAATGCATTACCTCACACTTATCTGGATTGAATTCCATTTGCCACTGTTCTGCCCACCTGACCAGTACATTGATATCTTCCTGCAGTCAGCAGCTTTCTTCATTATCAACCACACAGCCTATTTTAGTGTCATCTGCAAACTTCTTAAGTCATACTCCCAACATTTAAGTCCAAGTCATCGATATACACTACAAAAAGCAAGGGACCCAGCACGGAGCCCTGCGGAACCCCACTGGAAACAGCCTTCCAGTCACAAAAACATCAACCAACCATTACCCTTTGCTTCCTGCCTCCGAGCCAATTTTGGATCCAACTTGCCACTTTGCCCTGGATCCCATGGGTTATTACTTTCGTAACCAGTCTGCCATGTGGGACTTTATCAAAAGCATTGCTAAAATCTATATACACTACATCATACACACTGCCCTCATCGACCCTCCTGGTTACCTCCTCAAAATTCAATGCAGTTAATCAGACACGACCTTCCCTTGACAAATCCATGCTGACTGTCCTTGATTAATCCATGTCTTTCCAAAAGAAGATTTATCCTGTCCCTCAGGATTTTTTCCCAATAATTTTCCCACCTCCGAAGTTAGGCTGACTGGCCTGTCCCTTTCTCCATTTTTAAACAAAGGTACAACATTAGCAATCCTCCAGTCCTCTGGCACCAAACCTGTAGCCAGAGAGGATTGGAAAATGATGGTCAAAGCCTCTGCTATTTCCTCTTAACAGCCTGGGATACATTTCATCCAGGCTTGGGGATTTAGCCACTTTCAAAACTGCCAAGCACCTTAATACTTCCTCTCTCACTATGTTTATTTCATCTAATATGTCACACTCCTCCTCCCTCATTGCAAAGTCTGCATCGCCCTCCATTGTGTGAAAACGGATACAAAGTATTCATTAAGAATCCAACCCACGTCTTCTGCCTCCACAGACATTATGGTCTCTAATAGGTCCCACTCTTTCTCTAGTTATCTTCTTGCTTTAAATGTATTTATAAAATATCTGAGTTTTCCCTGATTTTACTTGCCAACATTCTTTCATGCTCTTTCTTTACTTTCCTGATATCTTTTTTAATTGCACCCCTGCACTTCTTATGCTCCTCTAGAGTCTCTGCAGTGTGGAGTTCCCTTTTTTCTCTATCTTACCCTGTATGTCCCTGGACATCCAGGGGGGCTCTAGATTTGTTAGCCGCACACTTTAAGGGAACATACTTGCTCTGTACTCTCAGGATCTCTTCCTTGAATGCCTCCCACTGATTTACCATCAAGTAGCCGTTTCCAGTCCACTTTGGCCAAATCCCATCTCAGCTCAGCAAAATTGGCTTTACCCCAATTGAGAACTTTTATTCCTGATCCCCCTTTGTTCATAACTACCCTAAATCTTACTGAATTATGATCACTAGCACCAAAATGCTCTCCTACTGATACTCCTTCCACCTGCCCCTCTTCATTACCCAAAACCAAATCCAGAACTGCCCCCGCCCTTGTTGGGCTTGTTACATACTGGCTAAAGAAGTTCTCCTGAATGCATTTTAGGAATTCTGCACCCTATGTACCATTCACACTACCTTTTTCCCAGTTAATATTAGGGTAGTTGAAATCTGCCACTATTGCAGCTCTATAGTTTTTGCACTTCGCAGCAATTTGTGGACAAATTAACTGGTATTTAAAAAAAAAAATTCCTTCCAAATGTTCTCCCTTCACGCTCCCCTCCTGAAAGCAGTGCCTTGTGGAATACAGTTCCATAAGAGACAGCAGTCCCCAGTTCCTCATGAAGGTGGCCATTCTTCACGTGCAAGACTAGACATTGAATGTTGGGTTACCAATCAGAGAGTGCATCAGAGACAAACCTGACCACATACTCCCTCAGTATCCACACGCACTCACTTTCCAGCATAACTCACGAGCTCGCAGCCAGGATTAGGAATGCTGGTTTCTTCTCGGAGGGTTGTAAATCTATGGAATTCTCTGCCCCAGAGCTGTGGAGACTGGTTCATTGAATATATTCAAGGTGGAGATAGATAGATTTTGAGCGATAAGGGAGTTGAGGGTTATGGGGAGCGGGCAGAGAAGTGGAGCTGAGTCCATGATCCGATCAGCCATGATCTTATTGAATGGCGGAGCAGGCTCGAGGGGCCAAATGGCCAACTCCTGCTACTATTTCTTATGTTCTTATGCTCTCCCAGATCCATTGGCAAAAGCCAACTGCAACATCCCCAGCACCACGTGTCAGCTGTGGCTCAGTGGGCAGCATGCTCAATCGGAGTCAGATGGTCATGGGTTCAAGTCCCCCTCCAGGGACTTGAGCACATAATCTAATGGGGACATTCCCAGTACAGTGCTGAGGGAGCGCTTCACTGTCAGATGAGACGTTAAACCGAAGCCCCAGCTGCTCTCAGGTCAATGTAAAAGATCCCATGGCACTATTTCAAAGAAGAGCAGGCGAGTTATCCCCGTTGTCCTGGCCAATATTTATCCCTCAAATCAACATAACAAAAAAAATTATCTAGTCATTATCACATTGTTGTTTGCGAGATCTTGCTGTGCGCAAATTGGCTGCCGCGTTTCCCACATTAGAATAGTAACACTTCCAAGTTTTTCATTGGCTGTAAAGCACTTTGGGAAGACCTGTTGTCATGAAAGGCACTATATAAATGCAAATCTTTTCTTTCCACCCTTGCCGAGATCAGCTAAGAGAGCAGACACAACCCTGCAGCCATCCTGTTCTGCATGGCTCAGTGCTCGCGACATGTGGTGCAGTCCTCACTGAACCTTCACTGCCCATTTTAAGCACTTTACTCCCACAAGGAATTATGGGGTGAAATTCAATATAATCGACAACTCATACAGATGTTACCCCAAGTCACAAGTGCAGAAGTCGTTGTCAAGCCAACTAGCCATCGCCCACATGCATAAACTGACTCACAGGTTAGGAAAGCATCCATAGCCACCCTTGTGGGCAACCACCTCACCCACCGTTGGGTATAACAGGTCTCCTGCAAAGATTGCTTTTTATAAAGACTTTAAATATTATGAATGGGCTATCATTAAGAAAGCAGAATTCTCACTGCCTCCACAGTATTGGGAAATCCTGCTAGACCCAGTAAGTGTAGAAAGGTATGTCCCATTGTACTAAATTAAGTGTTGGATACAGAAGTGGTAAACAGCAAAAGCCAATCCCCCCCCGAACCCCCCCAAAAAATGTATTCCAACGCCCTACGCTATCCCCAGGTTTGGTTACAATTGAAGGTATTTATGTAGCTCTGGAATAACCAAAACAGTGAGGGAAGGCTCCTTTGGCTAAGGATCCTCCATCTCCCCTTAAAGTAGCCTCAAACCTCAGTCTGCACAACATTCCTTGCAGCGCCAGCGAGAGAGAGACTCGTCTGTGTTTTTTTTTAAAGGAAAAGGAACCCTGCGTTCTGCACTTCCTGCCAGAAACCACTATATCAAAAAGGGAAGACCTGAAATGTGCAAAACCAACATGACAATTAAATACAACAAAAAACACGCGGGGATTTGAAAAAATAAACCACATCCAAGAGAAAACTAAATGTTTGGAATTGCAAGACACGGGCTGGGGGAGTGGGGAATAGCCAGGCCAGAATCAAACAGTATAGTTAAAAGGTGACTCAAACTGACAGTTGTGTCTGCAGTTCAGAAGCGACGCTCACGTGGAAACGATTTTCAGTTTAACAAAAACGTGGCCACCGGTGGGAGAAAATGTGCCAGTCAGAGTAGCAAAGGCTTTAACAGAAGTGGGGAAAGAGTTTCTCCATAAATAGCGGAGAAAAAAAGTTAAGGAACAGGAGACAAACATCTGGACTGGATGCAGACGTTGCAGTCAATGTTCTGTAAATATTCGAACATCGCATCCCGGGTTTTCAAGTGAGAATTCACTTGTTTTGGCTGAAAATCTGCTGTTCGCTCTCTGCTTCACTTAAATGATTTTCTTGGAGAGCATGTGGGGATGTCCTCCATTTCTCTCTCGAATAAGGGGAGGGGACAAAATAAAGTTTGCCCCGGAGTTCATTCCTTACCTGGATTCCATCGCAGAGGCGAGAGATGCTCCTCTTTGCGATCTACTTGTGTTATGATAGACGCTCTTTCCATCGAACAAAAATCACCAAGATTTTTTTTGGGGTCCACCCTCCCCTCACCCCGCCCGCTGGCACAGTCCGATCCCAAATATCTTCGGTCACAACAGATTGCAGCTACTCCTCCAGCACCCTCCCCAAAGCCAACAACAAGGCAGGAAGGGCAAGCGAAAACAAGCCGGACAAATGAGACCGAGGCCGTTTCAAGACGCCCGGGCTTCAAGTAAACAACCCCCTCCCCCTCGGACAGAGCCCCCCCATCGCTATCCCGGCCCCACTGCCGCGCAAACTTCCCTCTGCGCTGCTTCGCCGCTCATTTGTCCAACGTCACAGTTGTCAGAGAGATTTCTTTTATTGACAGCTTTTAAGCGCGAGAAATTGACACTTGGGATGCCTTGAAACTACCTTGACCCTCCTGATTGGACAATTGGGAAAGCCGGAGTCTTAAAGGGGAAGGCAGATTACTCTGCCGGTTTTTATGAATAGGATTCCACAACATGATCGTCTTTCCAGGATTGTTTACATACCGTGTGCTACTCATCTCGAATATTTAATGCTCTTTTGGAATGAATACCCGCTGAGTTCAGTCATATGTTACGTTATTTCAACTGGCGGGGTCGATCTGTTTGGTACCTTTTCCTGAACAAGCAATAACATATTTTTAGCTTGCTGCGAGCTGGGTTGGTGGATCTTTTCACATTTATTCTCAAATGATCATGGATGAGCCCCATTATGAGCACCTTCCGTGTGGATAGGGCGGGACGTGTTTGCCACAAACTATCGTTTAAACTGTTTCAATTCCTGTCCCATGTCCACACTCAGAAAGTTTTCACTCATTTGATAAGGATGTGCTTCATGTTTAAAAAAAACAAGGAAACTGACCTGAAATTAACTTTCAGCTTGAGAAACCAACATGTACATCATTAATAAGTAGAAATTTAGAAAGGCGAGCAAAGTAAAAGGACCAGTCTAACACTTTCATCATCATAGGCAGTCCCTCGGAATCGAGGAAGACTTACTTCCACTCTAAAAGTGAGTTCTCAGGTGACTGAACAGTCCAATATGGGAATTACAGTCTCTGCCACAGGTGGGACAGACAGTGGTTAAAGGAAAGGGTGGGTGGGGAGTCTGGTTTGCCGCACGCTCCTTCCGCTGTTGCGTTGTTTTCTGCATGCTCTCGGCGACAGGACTTGAGGTGCTCAGCGCCCTCCCGGATGCTCTTCCTCCATTTTGAGTGGTCGCGGACCAGGGACTCCCAGGTGCCGGAAGGGATGTTGCACTTTATCAGGGAGGCTTTGAAGGTGTCCTTAAAGTGTTTCCTCTGCCCAACTGGGGCTCGCTTGCCGTGACGAAGCTCCAAGTAGAGCGCTTGAACAGTAACAGACCACCCCTGGTATTGCTAAGGATAAAGGGTAAGCCATTTAGGACCGAGATGAGGAGAAACTTCTTCACTCAGAGAGTTGTGAACCTGTGGAATTCTCTACCACAGAAAGTTGTTGAGGCCAGTTCGTTGGATATATTCAAAAGGGAGTTAGATGTGGCCCTTACGGCTAAAGGGATCAAGGGGTATGGAGAGAAAGCAGGAATGGGGTACTGAAGTTGCATGATCAGCCATGATCTTATTGAATGGTGGTGCAGGCTCGAAGGGCCGAATGGCCTACTCCTGCACCTATTTTCTATGTTTCTATGCTCATGTGCAGTCTCTGATTTATAAGTTGCTATAATAAATTGGAGGTAAGTAAGTTACTTGTAGATTTCAGGCTCCAGGTCAGAAAAACCTGTGCCGAAATGTTTAGGTACCTTTCTCTCTTTTTTTTAAAGATTATTTTGCATCTGTAGGAAAGTGTGATGTTTGGACTGTGATGGGCCCGTGTTAGATGTAAGACTTTATATTTTTACAGCCCACTCATGGCATTGCTCACAATGAGTCAGAGGTTATACTTTTGTGAGAGATTTTGGGGTGTGGAAGTTGACGGGTACACAGCTCAAGTGAAAGAATTTAGAAAGAAGTTTGTAAGAGTTCTGCCCAGAAGTGAAACAAGTGCTTTTGATTGTTCCCTGAAAAATCAATCATTAATGTTTTCCTTACCCACTGCACCGAAGTACATATCACATCTGCATAAATAAATCTTTGTGAATAATGATTGATTCTAATTCACAATATAAACTAAACAGTAGTCGCTGTAATCATCAAGACACCCTGTTCGAGACGTGCAGTATCCACGACCCAGATCGTCAGGAATCTGATGGTCCCCAGGGTAGGAGGATCCAATCTATGACTCTAAGGCCACTTGTAGCCCCTGAGCCCTGACAATCCAGCCCTTAAAGCTCAAGCAACTATTATATTTTTTATTTGTCACATTGCCTGTCTTATTCCATTAGAAGGAAAGAACTTACATTTATATAGAGTCTTTCACGACCACCGGACTTCACTGCCAATGAAGCACTTTGTGAAGTGCAGTCACTGTTGTAATGCAGGAAACGCGGTAGCTAATTTGCACACAGCAAGCTCCCACAAACAGCAATGTAATAATGATCAGATAATCTGTTTTTCAGTGATGTTGCTTGAGGGATAAATATTGGCCAGGACACTGGGGTTAACTCCCCTGCTCCTCTTCGAAATAGATCTTTTACATACACTTGAGAGAGCAGACAGGGCCTCAGTTTAACATCTCATCTGAAACACGGCACCTCCGGCAGTGCAGCACTCCCTCAGCACTGCACTGGAGTGTCAGCCTGGATTTTTACATTCCAGTCTCTGGAGTGGGACTTGAGCCCACAACCTTCTGACTCAAAGGCGAGGGTGTGACCCACTGACAAGTACATCTTCATAGAACACCACAACAGATCGCTGTGGAAAACCTTACTGCTCAAACTTCCCAACCCCTTCACAGAGCCTGACTGCTGAAGTCTGAGGAAACAAATTTAACTCCTGTACAATAAACTCGTCTGGGTGTAAAATTTTCCTCATTGGGCTGGATTTTCGGCTTTGATGATTTCGGGGCAGTAATGACGGCGGAGCGATAAAGTTTGCGCCCGGGAACAGTTTGCGCCTCAGTCAGCAAAATTGGGCAGCTGAGCCCTGAGTGTGGGGCGGAGCGCTAAGGGAAGCGTTACACACCTCTCTTGGGGCGCTAGGCCGGCTGAGCGTGCGAAAATCCCGAGCTAAACAGCCGGCTTGGGATCACTCCAAGAGAAGCCTGGGGAGAAAATAAAAACCTGAAAAAACACCACAAAAACATTCCCAATACATAGCCCATGCCACCACAACATATATCGTAAAAAAAATTAAAAGAAAAAACAATCACACTTACTCGAGGACAGCATTACTTACCTCACTGCAGCTGGTATAGGTCGGACCGTCTGTTTACCCAGGCGGTCCCAGCAGGGTGCGCTGTGGGCCGTACGGGTCGGGCACGACTCAAAAAGCATGCTGGTGTCGCAACCAGGGGCATTGCACACCGGCGCAACTCTTCCGGGCGATGCTGTTCCGCGCCCTGGCAAACCCAGCCCCGGCAAACTCCCACAGGGCACTGGAGGCTTACCGCCTGCCCAGAGGAGCTCACCGCCGCCATTGCCACCCCTCCGAGGCGAAAAACAAAGCGCAGAAGACCAGAAAATCAACCCCATTATAGAACTCTATTAAATTTGCTTTGCGACAAATACTTTTTCTCATCCGAAAGACGACTTCTCCAACAGTGCAGCACTCCCTCAGTCATCATCATAGACAGCCCCTCGGGATCGAGGAAGACTTGCTTCCACTCTTAGCATGAGTTCTTAGGTGGCTGTACAGTCCAATATGAGAACCACAGTCTCTGTCACAGGTGGGACAGGCAGTGATTGAGGGGAAGGGTGGGCAGGGAGCCTGGTTTGCCGCACGCTCCTTCTGCTGCCTGCGCTTGATTTCTGCATGCTCTCGGCGATGAGACTCGAGGAGCTCAGCGCTCTCCTGGATGCACTTCCTCCACTTAGGGCAGTCTTTGGCCAGGGACTCCCAGGTGTCAGTGGGGATGTCGCACTTGATCAGGGAGGCTTTGAGCGTGTCCTTGTAACGTTTCCTCTGCCCATCTTTGGCTCGTTGGCCGTGGACGAGTTCCGAGTAGAGTACTTGCTTTGGGAGTCTCGTGTCTGGCATGCGAACTATGTGGCCTGCCCAGCGGAGCTGATCAAGTGTGGTCAGTGCTTCAATGCTGGGGATGTTGGCCTGGATGAGGACGCTAATGTCGGTGCGTCTGTCCTCCCAGGGGATTTGTAGGATCTTGCTCAGTACTGCACTGGCAGTGTCAGCCTGGACTATGTGCTCAAGTCTCTGGAGTGGGATGAAACAGTGCCAAAAGGACCGGTGAGATACTGGTGGGGCAGCACCACGTGTAAAAGAGCAACAGCCATCTCTCAAAGTATAACTCACTTCCCTGTACTTGGCAGGATTAAAACTTGGCCTCAGATAGCAGTCACATTCACAGGATACGACAGGAGCCAAGGCTGCCCTGAGGAACAATAACATCAACTTGATCCAGCTTTTTGGAGACAGCGGTTACCTCGCAGTCATTCGAGTGATGGGGGGGGGGGGGTTGCAGAAAGACCCTTTCATGACCTATCTTTACAAGTAGAGGTATTAAATGGTGCCTTTTCCCCTTGTTTTGTTTGTGCTTTTTCAATTTTGTCCCCTCATCAAAGCACTGTCTCACCCTACGGGTACAGTTCCACAGGTCACGGTCATTCTCTGATACCTTGCCCAAGAGGCCATTCTTCATGTGTGAGCCTAGGTGGGCTATTCAAACATGGGAGACAATGCAGCCACGCCAATCACGTCCTCCGCCAATATCCAAACACACAGGCACTTTCCAGTAGGGGAGGTCACTGGATAGTAATCACAAGCAGAAACCCAGGATCATTATTCTCTTCCTTAGCCCAGGGTTACTGAGACTAGAAATTGGTGTAAGAATCCTGAGAAATTTCCATTTCAGATTCCCACTAGCTAACATGGACATCTATAGATATGTGAAGAGAAAAAGATTAGTGAAGACAAATGTAGGTCCCTTGCAGTCAGAATCAGGTGAATTTATAATGGGGAACAAAGAAATGGCAGACCAATTCAACAAATTACTTTGGTTCTGTCTTCACGAAGGAAGGCACAAATAACCTTTCGGAAATACTAGGGGACCGAGGGTCTAGCGAGAAGGAGGAACTGAAGGAAATCCTTATTAGTCAGGAAATTGTGTTCGGGAAATTGATAGGATTGAAGGACGATAAATCCCCAGGGCCTGATAGTCTGCATTCCAGTGTACCTAAGGAAGTGGCCCTAGAAATAGTGGATGCATTGGTGGTCATTTTCCAACATTCTATAGACTCTGGATCAGTTCCTATGGACTGGAGGGTAGCTCATGTAACCCCACTTTTTAAAAAAGGAGGGAGAGAGAAAACAGAGAATTATAAACTGGTTAGCCTGACATTGGTAGTGGGGAAAATGTTGGAATCAATTACTAAAGATGTAATAGCAGCGCATTTGGAAAGCAGTGACAGGATCGGTCCAAGTCAGCATGGATTTATGAAAGGGAAATCATGCTTGACAAATCTTCTAGAATTTTTTGAGGATGTAACTAGTAGAGTGGACAAGGGAGAACCGGTGGATGTGGTGTATTTAGACTTTCAAAAGGCTTTTGACAAGGTCCCACACAAGAGATTAGTGTGCAAAATTAAAGCACATGGTAACGTATTGATGTGGATTGAGAACTGGTTGGCAGACAGGAAGCAGAGAGTCGGGATAAACGGGTCCTTTTCAGAATGGCAGGCAGTGACTAGTGGAGTGCCGCAGGGCTCAATGCTGGGACCCCAGCTCTTTACAATATACATCAATGATTTGGATGAAGGAATTGAATGTAATATCTCCAAGTTTGCAGATGGCACATAGGAAGAAAGACTGGATCGACTAGGCTTATATTCACTGGAATTTAGAAGAATGAGAGGGGATCTCATAGAAACATATAAAATTCTGATGGGATTGGACAGGTTAGATGCAGGAAGAATGTTCCCGTTGTTGGGGAAGTCCAGAACCAGGGGTCACAGTCTAAGGATAAGGGGTAAGTCATTTAGGACCGAGATGAGGAGAAATTTCTTCACCCAGAGAATTGTGAACCTGTGGAATTCTCTACCACAGAAAGTTGTTGAGGCCAGTTCGTTAGATATATTCAAAAGGGAGTTAGATGTGGTCCTTACGGCTAAAGGGATCGGGGGTATGGAGAGAAAGCAGGAATGGGGTACTGAGGTGAATGATCAGCCATGATCATATTGAATGGTGGTGCAGGCTCGAAGGGCTGAATGGCCTACTCCTGCACCTATTTTCTATGTTTGTATGTTTGTATGAAATGTGTGGCTCAGTTCCGTCATGGTTAATAAAATTACCTTCTGGGGGCAGCGGCATCAAATAGACCAGTTTCTTCTGCAAATAGGACGTGTAAGGGCTCAGAGATAGCCAGCTCCTGGGAATACTCTAGGACTCCTGACAGTCCCAGCTGGATATGTTAGCGGAATGCAGGGTAACGTGCACACTGCCCTGCTTACATGGCCGTAGCGAGCGACGGTTAATGTAGCACACTGAACCATTCCATCTTCTAATTAGGGACCACAAGCCACAGGTTGAGTTACATTTGCAATACTTTCACACAATGCTGCAAGATGAAAGGAACATTCATTTGTTGATGAGTCTTCGTGTTGCTGCTGTGAAAGAAAATCTTATTTTATACCCCAGATTTCTCGGTAGTTGTTATGTAACAACAATGGTTCATTTTGTCATTGCAGAAGACAGTGAACGGGGCGGAGGAGGCACTCAAAAATCTCAAACAGATCCTGCTATGTGGCTCGGTGGGTACGTGCACGACCTCATGGTTCAGTACCTTGCTATGTAAGGTACTTGTATACTGTTAACTGAACACTAGATTGCTCCCGAATGGGTAATTACATGGTACCAATTACACGCCAAGTTCTTCTCTTGTATTACTTTGTTATTCTTTGACGGAATGTTCTCGAGGGGCTGGAAGTAAACGCAGCTAGTTATTGCCGCACCAATTTGAATGTTTATTCGAACATAACATACCTGATCTCAGCTGGGCTAACAGTAGGGGCACTCAATGTCTCCAGGCAAGGGAGGGGAAAAATCAACTAGTGTTCCTGCACCTGATCACTCTCCAATCTCACCCTCCCGTATTGTTACCTCTGGTGTCCCCCAAGGATCTATCCTTGGCCCCCTCCTATTTCTCATCTACATGTTGCCCCTTGGTGACATCACCTGAAAACACAGCGTCAGTTTCCACATGTACGCTGATGACACCCAACTCTACCTCACCACCACTTCTCGCAACCCCTCCGCGGTCTCTAAATTGTCAGACTGCTTGTCCGACATCCAGTTCTGGATGAGCAGAAATTTTCTCCAATTAAATATTGGGAAGACTGAAGTCATTGATTTCGGTCCCTGCCACAAATTCCGTTCCCTAGCCACTGACTCCATCCCTCTCCCCAACTCCTGTCTGAGGCTGAACCAGACTGTTAGCAACCTTAGTATGATATTTGATCCTGAAATGAACTTTCGACCACATATCCACAGCATAACTAAGACCGCCTATTTCCACCTCCGTAACATCACCCGTCTCCGCCCTTGCCTCAGCTCATCCGCTGCTGAAGCCCTCATCCGTACCTTTGTTACCTCCAGACTTGACTATTCTAACGCATTCCTGGCTGGCCTCCCACATTCTACCCAACGTAAACTAGAGGTGATCCAAAACTCGGCTGCCCCCCCCCGTGTCCTAACTCGCACTGAGTCCCGCTCACCCATCACCCCCTGTGCTCGCTGACCCATGTCCTAACTCGCACCAAGTCCCGCTCACCCATAACCCACTATGCTCATTGACCTACATTGGCTCCCAGTTAAGTAATGCCTCGATTTCAAAATTCTCATCCTTGTTTACAAATCCCTCCATGGCCTCCTCGCCCCTCTCCATCTTTGTAATCTCCTTCAGCCCTACAACTCCTCCGAGATCTCTGCGCTCCTCAAATTCTGCCCTCTTGAGAATTATAATCGCTCCACCATCGGTGGCCATGCCTTCTGTTGCCTGGGCTCCAAGATCTGGAACTCCCTGCCTAAACCTCTCCGCCTCTCCATCTCTCTTTCCTCCTTTAAGACGCTCCTCTTTGACCAAGCTTGTGGTCACCTGCGCTAATTTCTACTTATGTGGCTCGGTGTCAGATTTTTTTGTCCCATAAAACTCCTGTGAAGCGCCTTGGGATGTTTCACGTTAAAGGCGCTATATAAATACAAGTTGTTGTTGTTGTAAAATGCACATTGCTGAATGTTTGGTTTTGTGAGAAATGGAAATGTCTTACTTGTACAGAAGGGGGTTCTCTTTTGCCCTTGGGTTCAGTGTTCTGTTCCCCAGCACTGACACATCTCTCACCATGATTAGCACAAAATCAGCCACGACCCTAAAAAATATAAACCAATAAGGAATTATCATTAAAATTGATTATCACGGCAAAATGATTTAGATCTGTCTGCTGTAAGCAGTAAATTCAATTACACTCACTGGTTGTACGGGCCCTGTTGCTTCAAGATATGAACCTGACTACAAACTTGAGACTGTGGTCTCCTGCAGCTAAACTGGAATGAATACTTTTAAATAGTACGACTTCGAGATTCAGTCACTGTACAGAGCTTAAGTGCTTTATGATTGGCTAACCAGCTATAAAGTGCATTTCACTAAATGTTAAACAATTAGTGCTCAGATGTCCATTCTATGCTGACAATAATTTCATTATAGTCTGAATGTTTTTAATCATTCTTGGCAGGGTAGCATTCCACATGCACCTCCAGTTTTCACGGTTGAGCAGAGACAGTATGGCCTTGAATTTCTGTGGGGTTCTGCCCGTCTCCTGCTGTAATTTCTGCAAAAGATCATTGACCCCCTCTGGAGAAATGGCACAAACAACCATTCTTAATCCATGTCCTCTCAGAGAACCTGAACGAAAATTCCAGCCATAAATGTCTGCAGGTCTTCAACTGTGGGAGGCATCACAGCTGCCCCAATGCTTTTTCAACCTGATGTCCACACAGGCACAATTCCCAGCAGCAGCCACTGGATGGCGATCAGGAGTGGGAACTCTGGCTGATTGTACCCCGAGGGCACCGAGTCCAGTTGAAGTGTCCCAATTGCGACCAGCTAACAGAATTTCGACATGGGGCCTTCTGGTCTGTCCTACTTGGTGCGGCACTGGGTGGTGCCTTTGCCCACCAGGCCATTTCAATTCAGGGAAGGAATTTGACCAATTTTTAGACTTTTCACCTTAAACAAGAATTGTTGCCCAAACCTCAGCAAAACACTTCATACTGCATCAGTCTGACCTGTTCCTCATTATATCCCCGTGGCCGTTAGGTGAGGGAGGTTTTGTGCTGATTGTAGCTTTTTGTCGACTGGGAGCTGAGAATACCTGAGCTCATGTCATTAAGGAACCTCAAGAGCCACTAGTGAGAGGAGACCTTCGACCCTTTCTTCTGGGGTAGACTCAGGATGAAGCTCAAGCAGGGCTATGGGAAAAGAACAGGGGAAGTGGGACTAATTGGATCGCTCTTTCAAAGAGCCAGCACAGGCACGATGGGCTGAATGGCCTCCTTCTGTGCTGTATGATTCTCTGAAAGGGCAATATCCCAGCAGACCGCACCATCATCATCATCATCATCATAGGCAGTCCCTCGGAATCGAGGAAGACTTGCTTCCACTCTTAAAATGAGTCTTTAGGTGACTGTACAGTCCAATTTGAGAGCCACAGACTCTGTCACAGGTGGGACAGATAGTCGCTGAGGGTAAGGGTGGGTGGGACTGGTTTGCCGCACGCTCTTTCCACTGTCTGCGCTTGATTTCTGCATGCTCTCGGCGATGAGACTCAAGGTGCTCAGCGCCCTCCCGGATGCTCTTCCTCCACTTAAGGCGGTCTTTGGCCAGGGACTCCCAGGTGTCAGTGGGGATGTTGCACTTTATCAGGAAGGCTTTGAGGGTGTCCTTGTAACGTTTCCGCTGCCCACCTTTGGCTTGTTTGCTGTAGTAATACCCTCCCTCCTGTATGGCTCAGAGACATGGACCATGTACAGTAGACACCTCAAGTCGCTGGAGAAATACCACCAACGATGTCTCTGCAAGATTGCAAGATCCTACAAATCCCCTGGGAGGACAGATGCACCAACGTTAGCGTCCTCGACCAGACCAACATCCCCAGCATTGAAGCACTGACCACACTTGATCAGCTCCGCTTGGCGGGCCACATTGTTCGCATGCCTGACACGAGACTCCCAAAGCAAGCGCTCTACTCGGAACTCCTTCACCATCATCACTTACTTAGCGAACCCCTTTAGGAATTATAGACAACATTTGCACGCCAAACATTAGAAAGTAGCACGGCCAAACAAAGTGTGTTGGGTAAATTTTCCAGGTGCATAGTCCCAGTGCGAAGCACATATCAAGAAATTACACGTGTGCCCTCGCAATGATTCTAATCCAATGGGAGGAAAAATATTTGGGGAGGCGTGTGTTCACAAACTCCAATCCTGTGTGCGAGGCTCGGTGTCAGGAACATGCTTTTGTAAAAAGTTACCCTGATGTATACCTTAACGTTGAGCAACCTGGGTGAAAAGCCAAGGCTAATAGTGCAGCGCCGCACCAAGGTCAGTTGACTTCAAACTAGGGTTTTTAAAAGCCTGTAGGGGAAGGTGAAACGGAGGGAGGGAGGGCACGAGTTAAACAGCATTGAGGAGCTGGGAATGAATAAGTCACTGTAGGAGACTTCATTTCAACACAGTGAGAATGTAGAGAGGGGATAAGAGTGTGTGGGAGCAAATGGTATGAGTAAAATTGAGAAACAAAGAAAAAACTTGCGTTTATAATAACGTGTATTTATACAGCGCCTTCAATGTAGTAAAACGTCCCAAGGTGCTTCACAGAAGCGATTATTAAACAAAATTTGACACTGAGCCTCATAGAAACATAGAAAATAGGTGCAGGAGTAGGCTATTTGGCCCTTTGAGCCTGCACCACCATTCAATATGATCATGGCTGATCATTCACCTCAGTACCCCTTTCCTGCTTTCTCTCCATACCCCTTGATCTGTTTAGCCGTAAGGGCCATATCTAACTCCCTCTTGAATATATCCAATGAACATAAGGAGATCTTAGGATAGGTGACCAAAAGCTTGGTCAAAGAGGTCGGTTTTAAGTAGTGTCTTAAAGGACGAGAATGAGGTAGTGAGGGGGAGAGGTTTAGGGAGGGAGTTCCAGAGCTTAGGGTCCAGGCAGCTGAAGACACGGCCACCAATGGTGGAGCGATTATAATCAGGGATGCGCAAAAGGCCAGAATTAGAGAAGCGCAGAGATCTCGGAGGGTGTTAGGGCTGGAGAAGGTTACAGATATAGGGAGGGGGTGGGGCCATGGAAGGATTTGAAAACAAGAATGAGAATTTTAAAAAGTGAGTCATTGCCAGACCGGAAGGCAGTGTAGGTCAGTGAGTACATGGGGTGATGGGTGAATGAGACTTGGTGCGAGTTAGGGCACGGGGAGTTTTGGATGAGCTCAAGTTTTCGTACGGTAGAATGTGGGAGGCCAGCCAGGAGTGCGTTGGAATAGTTAAGTCTAGAGGTAACAACGGCATGAATGAGAGATTCAGCAGCAGATGAGCTGAGACCTCCAGATGTCTCAAAGCGCTTTACAGCCAATTAAGTACTTTTTGAACTGTTGTAACATGGGAAAGCACGGCAGCCATTCTGCGCACGGCAAGCTCCCACAAACAGCAATGTGATAATGACCAGATAATCTGTTTTTTTTGTGATGTTAATTGAGGGATAAATATTGTTCCCAGGACACTAATATGGTGAAAGCACTGGCAAATAAAATTTCCTCCATTTTTTCAAAAAACACACACTTCCAGACAGAAAGAAGCAAAGATAACCAAAGTCCCATCCTAAAGGCCTGGCCAAGGGCACCAACTAGGGTTGAACTTCCAGCATTGAACTGTCTAGCAGGTTCAGGGTGATATGAGCTTCTTGAGAATTAGAAAGTGTGACTTATTATATTATACTTTGAAGACCCTGGAGAAAATGGCTGACTATCCTTTAACAACATGGCGACTCCCTCCATGGCAGTTGGTTATCACGTACCCCGGACAAGTGCCCAACATCCTGCGTTGGACGGTTGGCCGGGCTCGCTCCCTCCCCTACCCATACATGGACCTTGAGAGAACATGCCCCCTGAGCCCAGTCCCTCCCTCTCCCTCCCCCTGCTGCCATGCTCATTACTTCCCTCCCCAACCCCTCACGTGGAGCACGAGAGGACACACCCATCCAGCCCAGCCCTGCGCGCACCCCCCCGCTCCTTTGCGCACGTCACTTCCATTCTCCCACCCTGCCACCATTCAGCCCATCCTCTATCCGCATTGCTCCTGCTCTTTCTTCAACTCCCTCCCCTCCACAGCTCTATCCTCTCACACAACCATCCCACCGCCAATCGCCGTCAGTTCCGCCTCTTCTCCCATACTCACCCCCCACTTCATTCTCACACCACTTGCAGCCTGTGCCCCTCCCCCTTCGTGCTTCCACGACCACACATGCCTTTCCCAACTGACACCTCGAACACCCCGCCTCACCACATTTATTAAGCAGCTTTCACCACCTCAGGATGTCCCAAAGCACTTTACAGCCAATGAAGTACCTCTGTAATGTAGGAAATCTGACAACCAATTTGTGCACAGCAAGGTCCCACAAACAGCAGTGTGATAATGACCAGATCATCTGTTTTAGATATTGCTTAATAGATAAATATTGGCCAGGAGACTGGGAAGAACTCACCTGCTCTTCTTCGAAAAGTGCCACGGGATCTTTTACATCCACCTGAGAGAGCAGATGGGGCCCCAGTTTGACGTCTCACCGGAAAGATGGCACCTCCAACAGTGCGGCGCTCCCTCAGCACTGCCCCTCCGGCAGTGCAGCACTCCCTCAGTACTGCCCCTCCGACAGTGCAGCACTTCCTCAGTACTGCCCCTCCGACAGTGCGCGCTCCCTCAGTACTGCCCCTCCGACAGTGCGCGCTCCCTCAGTACTGCACAACCTTCTGACTCAGAGGCGAGGGGGCTACCAACTGAGCCACAGCTGACACTTGTTGGTGGGACTATTTCAGATAACTGAGTTAAATGTGGGAAATATGTTATTCTCCCAATGGGTCTGAGTGGAATGGGAAAAGCCAAATTTCTTCAGGGAACTGCAAAGATTTGAAAGCAAAAGCAAGAAACCCGTATGAAGCCAAATGTTTCTGAGTCTCCAAGCATCGCCTGTCGAAGGCCTCTTCTGCTGGAGTGCTGAGTATTTCCGATTGGTGTCACATTGGCCATGCATTCCTATGTGTTGAGCAAGAGATCACTCTGGGCAGATGTTATTTTCGTCCTACTAGAGAAGTTAGGGTATCACTGGGTCTTAAAGCCTTTTAATTAAAACCCCCCTGGAGCATTCACGCGAGCAGGTAATCAGAATCAGCAAGCATCGCTCCCAATGGACTAATTCGATCGGACTCGAGCAGGAGACATGAAAGCCGATGAGAGTTCTTCAGTAATCTGTGTGACCGAGATTCCAAGTTCCACTCTCATCAACCTCCAATGAAGATAAAGAACCTTGTACATGAGGGGGAGTGGAGAGAGGGAGTGCAGAGACTGCGCCAAAATTTATTGTCGCCTGCCTGGTTTTTTTTACAGGTAGAGTATTACTCATCCTCATTGTAATGTGGTGAAGGGGAGTTAGCAAATATCCTCCCGCCCCCAGCATGAAAATGTATCCAGAAATACACACACAGACTGGTGAAATGGGCACAATATTTGCAGATTAGTCACTTTATCTGAGCCAGATGTCTGATGGAAGAGGGGGCAAGCCATTTAATTGAAATACACAATTACTCCAAATGGAATGTTGGCCTTTATTGCAAGGGGGATCGAGTATAAAAGCAGAGAAATCCTGCTACAACTGTACAGGGTATTGGTGAGGCCACATCTGGAATACTGCGTGCAGTTTTGGTCTCTGTATTTAAGGAAGTATATACGTGTATTGGAGGCAGTTCAGAGAAGGTTCTCTCGGTTGATTCCGGGGATGAGGGGGTTGACTTATGAGGAAAGGTTGAGTAGGTTGGACCTGTATTCATTGGCGTTCAGAAGAATGAGAGGTGATCTTATCGAAACGTATAAGATAATGAGGGGGCTCGACAAGATGGATGCAGAGAGAATATTTCCACTCATAGGGGAGACTAAAACTAGGGGACATAGTCTCAGAATAAGGGGCCGCCCATTTAAAACTGAGATGAGGAGGAATTTCTTCTCTCAGAGGGTTGTAAATCTGTGGAATTCTCTGCCCCAGAGAGCTGTGGAGGCTGGGTCATGAATATATTTAAAGTGGAGATGGACAGATTTTTGAGCGATAAGAGAGTAAAGGGTTATGGGGAGCGGGTAGGGAAGTGGAGCTGAGTCCATGATCAGATCAGCCATGATCGTATTGAATGGCGGAGCAGGCTCGAGGGGCCGAATGGCCTACTCCTGCTCATATTTCTTATGTTTTTATGTA
Organism: Pristiophorus japonicus; assembly: GCF_044704955.1. Classification (NCBI taxonomy): domain Eukaryota; kingdom Metazoa; phylum Chordata; class Chondrichthyes; family Pristiophoridae; genus Pristiophorus; species Pristiophorus japonicus. Next base: position 38,063,836 of record NC_092010.1, read on the forward strand.
CAATTCTTATGATATTTGTTTACATATATGTTCGATTGTCAGCTCTTTCTGGGTTTAGCTTACAGAGATTTAAATTTGCTTGGTCCTGATTTTTTAAGAGTCTTTCTCAGCCTGTCTTGCTCAAATTAGAGAGTCTGTCTAATGCATTCAGAGAGAGACAATTACCCCAGAGAGGTTCTGTGAATGATGAGAAACTAAGAACTAGCATGTAGCAATACAAATAAAGAACATGTATTTATACAGCACCTTTCATGTGCTCAGGACGTCCCAAAGCCATTGCAGTACTTTCGAAATATAGTCACTGTTGTTTGTAGAAAACGTGACAACTGATCTGCGTTCATCAAAGTCCCACAAGCAGCAATGCGATAAATGACCAGATAATGTTTTAATGATATTGGTTGAGGAATAAATATTGGCCAGGATACTGGGAGAACTCCCCTACTCTTCTTTAGAGAATGTCATGGGATCTTTCACGTCCACCTGAGAGAGCAGACGGGGCCTCAGTTTGATGTCTCATCCGAAAGACGGCACCTCCGACAGTGCAGCACTCCCTCAGCACTGCACTGGAGTGTCGGCCTGGATTATGGGGCTCACGTCTCTGGAGTGGGGATTGAACACATGACCATCTGACTCAGAGGCAAAAGTGCTATTCACTGAGGCACGGCTGATACTTTAATATTGTGTATATTATGGTTTAACACAGTAGTCATGACTATTTGTTGATTTCTTACTTACTTCAGTTAGTTAAACTTAAATAATTACTCTAAAATCTATCGTGTGCCTTTGCCACAGTGCACTTATCCATTTACTGTTTAATAAATCTGGCGGCTTTAGCCTAAGCCAACGTTTCTTAAGTGTCTACTTTGCTGCCTTCTGATACCAAAGATCATGTGATGGCATCTGAGGTTAACCAGTAACCAATGGCTGGTTGAAAATTACTTAAATATTAGCATAGTAAAAGCACTCTCTGAGACTCAGTGATTGAGGAGTCATCTATGGGAGTGGTATGGAGACCCTGAACCCAAAAAGATCTGGAGTGAAGGCTGCTTCACAGGGCAGTTAAGAGCTGGTGTAGGACTGGAATCAGATATCGGCCCAGAATGGCTAAGGACAGCAGGTTTGCTTCCCTAAAGGACATTAGTGAACCAGTTGGGTTTTTAATGTCAATCCGATAGCTTCATGGGCACTTCCACTGGCACCAACTTCTTATTTACAGACGTCTTTTAAACTGAATTCAAATTCTCAAACTGGCATGGTGGGATTTGAACTCAAGTTCTCTAGATTAGTAATCCAATAAAATAATCGCTATACTACCCTCAAATTCAGTTGGAGGCAGGGAGTGAGAACTCTGTGCCTTGAGGATACCCTGTAATATAAAGGGAGCATAAGAGGACTCTGCTGTAAATGAGAATTTGGCAGTGAGCAAACTCTTTAACAGCCAATTAAAGGGGAGGACACTAATTCCTCTCTGTGTTTTTATTAGCTTGTATTTCCAAGCCCTGAATAAGCTCTTGGCACAACTTCACTGTTATGCTGAAGGCGGAAATACATTGGCGCCGTCTTCAAAAGAGTTGAGCTGTGCGCTAGGAGGTGTTGGATTACCAGCCTGCTGCCATTCTTTGTGGTTTGCTTCACTGGAGATAATGAGCCCTGGGAGCAGGTACCCACCTAACCACCCCCCCCTGCCTACAGTCGCCGTGCTCACAGTCTGCAAAGACTCAGTGGGTGGTAGTGAGAGGGAAAAAAAGAGGGATTCAGACCCACGAAAGAGAACAAAGATGAGATATAAAGAGCTGCTATGCTCGAGCAGTGCAGCTGGGAGCAGAGGCAAAGCTCTCCCTCTGCAGGCTGTGCTACTGAGTTCAGAACAACCAGATGTCCAAAGAACCAACGCCATCATAGACCTGTGAAATTGGGAGTCTATGGCCCCAATTTTAACTCCCGCCAGCCTGGCGGAAAGTGGATGGGGCGGGGGGGGGGCAGTTAAAATGAGGCCAGTCACTTACCCCCTCTGATTCTGCTTTCTTTTGAGCAGGACACCAGCAGGAAGGAAGCGGGATCCTTCTTTAAATATGTAGATCGGGTCTGATCATATCATTGGAACCCAATCTGCAATTTTAGTCAGAGGCCCAAGCAGGGGGAGCAGGGGCGGCTTTCTCCGTCAGGCCAGTCCTGCCAGGAGGGGGATTCATGGGCCCGAGAAGAGGCCCAAGGAGGTAAGTTTTACAATGTAACTTTAGGTTTCCTCGTGGGCAGGGGGAGCCTCCTTCTAACCGGGCCCCCTTCCCCCCCAACTCCCTTCCCACACCCCCCTTCACCACCCCCTTCCCCTCCAACTCCCTTCCCCCACCCCACTCCACCACCCCCTTCCCCCCAAACTCCCTTCCCCCACCCACCTCCACCACCCCCTTCCCTCCCACCCCCTTCCTCCCCTCCTTCCCCCCACCCCCTTCCCCCCATCCGCGATCTCCTCCAGAGCCCGCCCCCCGTCAACTGACTGCGAGGACCAGTCCATTCCCACTGATTCCTGGCTGCGGCCTCCTGCTGCCGAATTCCAGGTCCCTGGTGCAGTCTGCTAAATGTGGGGAGCCGGCCACAGACGTTTACACTCCCCTAACAAATGGGAGCTTGGCGGGAGAGCATTGTGCGGTCACTCTTCTGAGATGGGAATGAGAAAACAAAGCTGGGAGCACACATTCAGCCGCAGAGATCAGCGTGATCCGTAGCAATTTCCATTCATTCAGTACTGTGGGACCTGTTAACCCCAAGTGACTGAATTTCTGATCTGCACTGCCGGTGCACAGAGTTATGTTCTACATCGAAACATAGAAACATAGAAAACAGGTGCAGGAGCAGGCCATTCGGCCCTTCGAACCTGCACCACCATTCAATAAGATCATGGCTGATCATTCACCTCAGTACCCCTTTCCTGCTTTCTCTCCATACCCCTTGATCACTTTAGCTGTAAGGGTCATATCTAACTCGCTCTTGAATATATCTAACGAACTGGCCTCAACAACTCTCTGCGGTAGAGAATTCCACAGGTTCACAATTCTCTGAGTGAAGAAGTTTCTCCTCATCTCGGTCCTAAATGGCTTACCCCTTATCCTTAGACTGTGACCCCTGGTTCTGGACTCCCCCAACATCAGGAACATTCTTCCTGCATCTAACCTGTCCAGTCCCGTCAGAATTTTATATGTTTCTATGAGATCCCCTCTCATTCTTCTAAATTCCAGTGAATACAGGCCCAGTCCCTCCTCATATGTCAGTCCTGCCATCCCGGGAATCAGTCTGGTGAACCTTCGCTACACTCCCTCAATAGCAAGAAAGAGGCAGATTAGGAGACCAAAACTGAATACAATATTCCAGGTGAGGCCTCACCAAGGCCCTGTACAGCTGCAGCAAGACCTCCCTGCTCCTATACTCAAATCCCCTAGCTATGAAGGCCAATATGCTATTTGCCTTCTTCACCGCCTGCTGTACCTGCATGCCAACCTTCAATGACTGATGTACCATGACACCCAGGTCTCGTTGCACCTCCCCTTTTCCTAATCTGCCGCCATTCAGATAATATTCTGCCTTCATGTTTTTGCCACCAAAGTGGATAACCTCACATTTATCCACATTATACTGTATCGGCCATGCATTTGCCCACTCATCTAACCTGTCCAAGTCACCCTGCAGCCTCTTAGCATCCTCCTCACAGCTCACACCACCACCCAGCTTAGTGTCATCTGCAAACTTGGAGATATTACTCTCAATTCCTTCATCTAAATCATTCCTGGGAAATCTACTCTTATAGCAGGCAACTTGTGACACATAAGAACATAAGAAATAGGAGCAGGTGTAGGCCATTTGGCCTCTTGAGCCTGCTCCACCATTCAATAAGATCATGGCTAATTTGATCCTGGCTTCAACTCCACTTCCCTGCCTGCTCCCCATAACCCTTGACTCCCTTATCACTCAAAAATCTGTCTATCTCCACCTTAAATATATTCAATGACCTTGCCTCCACAGCTCCCTGGGGCAGAGAATTCCAAAGATTCACGATCCTCTGAGAGAAGAAATTCCTCCTCATCTCCTTCTTAAATGCGCAACCCCTTATTCTGAAACTATGCACCCTAGTACTTGATTCCCCCATGAGGGGAAACATCCTCTCTGCATCTACCCTGTCAAGCCCCCTCATAATCATATACATTTCGATAAGATCACCTCTCATTCTTCTAAACTCCAATGAGTATAGGCCCAACCTGCTCAACCTTTCTTCATATGACAACCCCTTCATCTCAGTCTCCCCATGCAGAGTCTCGCTAAATTAGCCCACAGAGTTCTGACTGAGAAAGTAGAGGTGTGAGACGTACGGTGTGATACCAGGAGTTCATGTCACAAACCTCAGCCTTGTTCTTTGCTCCCTATCTCTGTAACTACAGGATGTTCCAAAGACCTTTACAGCCAATGAAGTACTTTTTGGAGTATAATCACTGTTGCAATTTGCACACAGCAAGCTCCCACAAACAGCAATGAGATAAATGACCAGATAATCTGTTTTTAGGTCTTGGTTGAGGGATAAATATTGGCCAGGACACCAGGGATAACTCCCCTGCTCTTTTTCGAAGTAATGACCGTGGGATCTTTTACGCCCACCTGAGAGAGCAGACGGGGTCTCGGTTTAATGTTTCATCTGAAAGACAGCACCTCCGACAGTGTGGCACTCCCTCAGTACTGTGCTTGGGGTGTTGGCCTAGATTATGTACGCAAGTCTCTGTAGCGGGACTTGAACGCACGACGTTCTGACAAAAGTGCTGCCATCGAGCTACGGCATCAAGGAGCAGACGCACTTCAAGGGAAATATTTGAAATCTGTCATTTTTCACTCATCTATGGACGACAGGAAAGCGGGCGTTGCTCAATATGTTTTGGAAAGTCTCCACCTTCACCTCCATTGAACGAACACATAGGCCCCATGAGAAACTGAGCTTGTTTCTCGTGTCTGACTCTGAAACACACTAATTTCTAGCCTCATTTATATCTATACTTTAAATCTGGATCTATTTTGAATTTGTAGTTGAGATAGCTGCTTAAATGATTATCTTCTGGTATGAAAACATAGAAACAGAGATTTCAACACAGCAGGAGCCTGGAGGACACCCTCGCCTGTACTGCATTTAGACCCCTCTGAGGGGCTGATTTAAAAAAAACATTTTTCCACTTTCTCCCATTTTGTATGTAATTGTCCAGGACAGACGAAGGAACCTTCCTGGTCCGTAGTTGTAAGTTTTAATAAGGTTAGCGCAAAGGTTAATCATTCTTTTACTATTATTTGCAGGACAAATATGGACATACAGATCTTTGGAACTGCCTCAGTCAGTGTCATTGGGGCCACCTTAGTAAATTGTCATAGGGCCAGTTTTGATAAGTGTCTCCGTGGCAATGTAAACATTGTCAGTGTGTAATGAAGTTTTAAGACTGGCACAGGATGGAAAGCAGAGAGTGCACCCAAGGCCCAGTGTTAATATATATTTGTACTTTCTTTCAATATTCACAATGCCAAGTCATTCAGATAGAAGTTTCAACTAATTTGATGACAGGTTATTGGATGATTAATTTTAACTTCAATCCCAGCTAATGGAATTTTAGAATGCTGCAGAAAGTAGGCTGGAGAGAGGTCGGTGAAAGGCACTTCCTTATTAGAAGACTTTGTTGCAGGGTTTCAGTTGGCTTGGCGATAGGAGGGGCTACAATTGACCTCCGCACCCCTGGACTGTGGAGGACAAAGATCAGCCAGTGCCTTCTATGGGAGAGTGCAAGTGGTTGTGGGCTGAGGACAGATACCCACCACCATGAGAAGAAAGGGAATTTGGATATATACCCTGAAAAATTTGCAGGGCAATGGGGAAAGTGCAGGGGCGGGGGTGGAACTAATTGGTCAGCTCTTTCAATGAGCCGGTACAGGCATGTTGGGCTGAATGGCCTCCTTCGTACTATGCAGCACGATTCTATGAAAGAAGGAAAGAACATGCATTTCTATAGCGTCTTTCACAACGCAGGACGTCCCAAGTGCTTTGCAGCCAATGAAGTACTTTTGAAGTGTTGTCAACAATGTTCCCTTTAATTTTATTTTGAGTGTGCCGCCCCTTTAACGAGTTGTGTGGCCCATTCAAATTTGCACGCATGCGCGGTTTTCCCATTGTAGAGCCAGCAAGTAGCCTGCCTGGGACCTCCAGACCCCTTCGCGACCACGAAGCCTAACTGGAACATTGGTTGTAATGTAGGAAACATGGCAGCCAATTTGCACACAGCAAGATCCCACAAACAGCAATGAGACAAGTGACCAGATAATCTGTTTTAGTGATGTTGGTTAAGGTAAAAATATTGGCCCAGGACACCGAGGAGAACTCCACTTGCTCTTATTCAAAAAGTACTATGGGATCTTTTACATCCACCTGAGAGGGCAGACAGGATCTCAGTTTAACATCTCACCTGAAAGGCAGCACCTCCGACAGTGCAGCACTCCCTCAGTACTGTATTGTAGTGTCAACCTAGATTGTGGGACTTGAACCCACAACCTTCTGACTCAGAGGCGAGAGTGTTGCCCACTGAGCCACAGTGGTCTCCTGAATGAGGTTAGATTGTCTAAGGAATTCTCCAGATTTTTTTCTCCCCAATTGGCTTAGGTTTTATCTGGTTTTTCACCTCTCCCAACAGATTACATGGCTCCGGGTGGAATGGGAAGTATATATATTGTGATGCACAAGTCAGGAGTGTGATGGAATACTCTCCACTTGTCTGGATGAGTGCAGCTCCAACAACACTCGAGAAGCTCGACACCATCCAGGACAAAGCAGCCCGCTTGATGGGCACGCTACCCACCACCTTCAACATTCACTCCCTCCACCACCGGCGCACCGTGGCTGCAGTGTGTACCGTCTACAAGATGCACTGCAGCAACTCGCCAAGGCTTCTTCGGCAGCACCTCCCAAACCCGCGACCTCTACCCCCTAGAAGGACAAGGGTAACAGGTGCATGGGAACACCACCACCTCCACGTTCCCCTCCAAGTCACACACCATCCTGACTTGGAAATATATCGCTGTTCCTTCATCGTCGTTGGGTCAAAGTCCTGGAATCACATGGCACTGCAGCGGTTCAAGAAGGCGGCTCACCACCACCTTCTCAAGGGCAATTAGGGATGGGCAATAAATGCCAGGCTTGTCAGCGATGCCCACATCCCGAGACTGAATTAAAAGAACACATCACAATGCATCAGGCTGGATGGACCAGTTGGTCTTTTACTGTCCGTATGTTCATACTGTGATGTGTCAGTGGGCAAGGAGGAGAATTACCATGTTTGTATGGTAACTTTCTTCATTTAAGTTATGTTACTGACAACTGGCCACCTTCCAGGTCTGAGCAGCCAACACAAGCAAAGCAGTCATGTTTTTTCGAGAGGCTGGATGCTCGTCTCATACAGCCAGCACTCTCCTCAAACGTACAGGCATGGTGTCTGACAAAACAGGAGACTGCACCGGGATAAAGAGAGCAGCAGGGGACCAGATTCAGCCTCGCTGCACTCTCACCTTCTGCCTCTCTTCCCCCTTCCTCTCTCTCCCTTCCACTCTCTCTCACTCTCTCTCCTGATGTTCCCGAATGGAGCATTACCCTTAGTGGGCCTCACAACTCTCACTGAAGCCAGGACCTGGAGTTGTGCTGCTGCCCAGTATGTGGGGGCGGAGTCATAGTGACTTCTTGTAAATCATATGACTGTCTAGCTGAAGTAAATAACAACTGGTGCTCTTAATTTAAAGACGTAGATGGACAGCGCCTCCCCGCGACTGGCTCTCAACAGTCACCTCAGGAAAGGCCCTCAGCCAAGCTTTCCGCTAATTTTAGTGCAAACCTCAATGTGTGCAAACAGTGGTCGAAAATACTAACAGTTTATTTATCAGAGTTTACAGTTACTCGGAAGAATTCTACCCCTCCAAAAACGGGTTAATGAACGTTAGCAAGAAGTTGGGGACGACACCCATTTTTGCTCGTTGAAGTCATTACTGAGGAACTGGTGCAGTCCAATGTGAGTCAGGCGAAGCGAGTGAAAATCAATCTCAGCCATGAACTCATTGAATGGCGGTGCAGGCTAGAAGGGCCGAATGGCCTACTCCTGCACCTATTTTCTATGTTTCTATGTTTCTATGTTTCTAATCACAAAGTGAGCATTTCGCTCCAGATCAGTCCTGGGCTTAGTGAATTTAACAAAAGGGGAAGGTTTAGACTTATCAGCACAGCAGCGTCAAAATGAATAGTACAGAGGGATTTGTGTCAGAGAGCTTCAATGTAATATATGACAGTGAAGCAGGAGGAGAAGAGAGAGAGAGAGAGAGAGAGCATGTTAGGAATGCAGAGGGCATAGGAAGCACCCAGGGCCCAAGAATTCTTAATTTGGCTCTGACCAGTGGCCTCCTTTGCTGGAGTTGCTGAGGGCTCATTGCTTTTAAAGCCAGTGCCTGTGTCAATGTGTCTATGACACATTGTGTCTGTATTTCGAACAATCCAAGACTAATCCCATCGTCTAGCTCTCTCCCCATATCTGTGCATTTTCCTCCGCTTCAAGTGTTTATCTACTTGAGGACATGCTCCCATTCCTTATTTTTCTTCCCAAAATGCATTACTCACATTTCTCCACGTTAAACTGCATCTGCCGCCTGTCTGCCGATCCCCCGAACACGTCTGCTCATCCCTCTAATTTTGCAGCAAATTCCGATATGCTCCATGTGCCCAAGTCTAAATCATACATTAAGAAAGTGGGCCCAGCATTGGGCCCTGGGATACAACACTTCCAACCCTTCTGCAATCTGAACAACACCCATTCTTTCCTGCACAGCACCAACTTTCTATCCATTTCCTCTTATCCCATACACCTGAAGATTTGTAACAAACTTCCTGTAAGTCATCTTATCGAGCACCTTCTGAACATCCATATACACTATATGTACTGCTATCCCTTTCTCCATACAAACGCTGAGATTGATTTTCACTCGCTTCGCCTGACGTTAATGGGGCAGTAAAGGCCTCAAAATGGGGTGCGTGGCCTTACCGCCGCGTTAACACCAGCAATACGGTCGGCTTCATGTTGAAAGGAGCCCACTGCCTGGAGTCCAAAGTGCCCATCGATGATAGACCCCTTTTGCTATGGAAATCGGGGTGCTATGATGTAAATAGGTCCTCGTCTGCTATTTTTGGTCCGAAGTGCTCACTCCAAAGCGGCCCGCCAAAGGTAAGTGTTCATTTATGTTTGTGAGTCTCAGAGGAGCAGGAGTACCCCCTCAAAATAATCTGGGCCACTGCTATCCCGGGACCGCCACCCTCCCTGATCGTGACCCCCCTTTGCAACTTTGCTGACCTCAGCCCTGGCCCGATCTTGAAGCCTCTATCTAGTGAGCTGGCACTTGGTAGTTTGCCTGCCAGATTTAAATGAGTCGAGGGCCTCAAAATGGTGGGGGCCTCTTCACCGCCGGAACGGACGGCCGACAAAAGGTCAAAGTCGACCCCACTGACTTCTTCAAAAAAACTCAAATCAATTTATCAAACATGACTTGCCTTTAACAAATCCACGCTGGCTTCCCTTAAATATCCTGTGCTTCTCTAAAAGCTGACTCATTTGATCTCAAATTCTGGATTCTGAGCGTTTGCTCATAACCAACATTAGACTAACTGGTTGGATGTTACCTTGCTTATCCTTCTCTCCCTTCTTTAACAGAGGTGTTACATTGGCTGCCCTGTCCCACAGCACAACTTGTATACTTAAGGAGGATTGGAAAACTGGTCAGAGCCTCTGCTATGTCCTCTCTGACTTCCTTCAGCGGTCTGGGGTGCAGCTGTCCAAGCCTGGCAACTTATCCACCTTGAGTTCTGCTGATTTTTTCAGCACCAATTCCTTTGCTACAGTTCCCTCTAACAACTATTCCACATCCTCCTCTGGAACACCTAAATACTCACTGCATCCATCATTTGTAAAAACAGACTCTATCCTTTTATGCACCCCTTTTAGCCTAATCGGAATGTATCCCTTCTGTACTCTATCCATTGCATTTGAAGATTCTCCACTGCTGATCCTGTTTGCTAACTTTCGTGCCCAGTTAGTTTGGCTCAGATCCCTTCTTATCTCAGTCAACGTTGCTTTTTTTCCAGTCTAGCTCCCTTATCTTTGACTCTTCATTAATCTTGTCTGTTCTTACATTGAATATAACTATGTTCTGACCCGTTATTTCCCAATTGTTCTCCACGCTCTCACATCGCTTATTTGTCTCACAAAGTCCAGCAATGCTTCCTGTCAATTAAAGAAGACTTGACCCTCATTCCAATTTTCCACTCAGGCTCATGGTTCATGAGTCAGAGGATGCCCGGTGAATAGAGGAAAAATGAGAAAGGATCCAAGTTGGTTGAAAGCAATTCGACCTGGAGCATGAGGGAGCACCGTACTGCACTGTCGGAGGGGCAGTACTGAGTGAGCGCCGCACTGTCGGAGGGGCAGTACTGAGGGAGTGCCACACTGTCGGAGGGGCAGTACTGAGGAAGTGCTGCACTGTTGGAGGGGCAGTACTGAGGGAGCCTCGCACTGTCGGAGGGGCGGTACTGAGGGAGCGCCGCACTGTCGGGAGGGGCAGTACTGAGAGAGTGCTGCACTGTTGGAGGGGCAGTACTGAGAGGGTGCCGTCTTTCGGATGAGACGTTAAACCGAGGCCCATCAGCCCTCTCAGGTGGACATAAAGGATCCCACAATACTATGCTGAAGAAGAGCAAGGGAATTATCCCCGGTGTCTTGGGGCCAATATTTATTCCTCAACCAACATCACTAAAGCAGATGAACTGGCCATTATCACATTGCTGTTGGTGGGAGCTTGCTGTGCGCAAATTGGCTGCTGCGTCTCCCTACATTACAACAGGGACTACACTTCAAAAAGTACTTCATTGGTTGTAAAGCACTTTGGGGGTTGAAGGTTGGAGGAAGGAGCAGGTGGGATCTGATGAAAATAACTTAAGTCTGAAGATAAAAGAAATAGATGAGAAATAGAGTAAAGGTCAGACCAAGATAAAGAACAAGAATAACAGCCAGGAAACAAATACAGTTATAAAGCAGAAGTATAAAATGAATGTTAAAAATAAAGTGAAAGGAACAACTATTAAAGATGAATTAAACTGCCTGTACAGCATCCAAAATAAAACCAGGGAACTGGAGGAACCAGATGTAGTAGGAATAACTGAAACATGGCTACATAATGAACAGGACTGGCAACTAAATATTGCAGGTTATAACATAATAGGGAAGGATAGGGAAGGAAGAAGGGGTGGGGTTGCTGTACTAATTAGAGATAACACAGTGGCAGTAGAAAAAATGGGACATAATTAACAGAAGATTAGACATAGAATCCATATGAATTGAAATAAAAGGTAAGAAGGGGTCGATCATGCTAATAGGGGTATACAACAGGCCACCTAATTGGGGAACATCTAGGCAATAAGGTTTAAAGTCAAGATTGAGGACATAAGTAAGACAAAGACCAAAGAAATGAATTGGAAAAAAGCTGATTTTAAGGGGATGAGGATGCACCCACTGAAGAGAGTACAGTACATGTTTCTAACAATGGCTCAATGATACCACCATCCCCAACCTCCCTCCCGTCCCCACCCCATACTGGCCTTGCTTCGGGATGGCCATCAGCTGGTTTCCCAAGCCATACTGGGGAGGGCTGGACAATTTGTAAGAGCGGGGATTTGGCAATATTTCCCGCTCCATTTCCCCTGCTGTACTGCTAATATACCGTCCGAAATCATTGGCAGGGAAAGTCCAGACCGAGAGATTCATCGCCCTGGTGCTCGGACGTTCAGCGGCTCCCTCTTGTGGACAAAGGCAACGTCAGAGTTGCTTTTCTGCTGGGTGTTTGTAAATAACTTATCAATTTCTTTTCAATACACAGTCGTGCTTCTTTCTGTGTGTTTTCGACTTGTTAAATGTAAAGAGCGTTCATTTTTTTAAATATACTCCAGCAAGCAAATTTTGAACGGTTTATTTTTAATCCCCGGCTTGGGAGCTGAGTTAGATTCCCAGGTCTCTGTCCCTCCGTAACCAGCCTGATCATTTTTCTCTCCCTCTGTGGGTCCCGACCTGCTCTGCAGCTGAGCAGCCTCTGCCTGGGTCCCGGGTTACCTCTGCTTCGCCTGCTTTCCTTTCCTGAGATTTGTTTTTTTTTTATTTTCAAATGTTGAACTTTTTATTTCTGATCATTCAGTTGCAGCAGACTTTTTTTTTGCTTCAGTTTTCCTCCTTTATTTCTATCGTTGTAGATGTAATTTTCTCGCCCACGTTTTCTCAGGGTGTGTTGGGACCCTGGGCTGCAACTACGCTCACTCAGCACGGTCTCGACACTTTAGAGAAGCGTAGACATAGGGGTGATTTGAAGCCCAGGAGTCACAATCTCCAGTTATACAAGGCCAGAACTAGGTTAGATGTCAGGTACTTATTTTCCTGGTCATTTATCGCATTACTGTTTGTGGGAGCTTGCTGTGCGCAAATTGCCTGCCGTGTTTCCTACATTACAACAGTGACTGCACTTCAAAAAATCATCATTATCATCATAGGCAGTCCCTGAAGTGAGTTCTTTGGTGGCTGAACAGTCCAATACGAGAGCCACAGTCCCTGTCACAGGTGGGACAGACAGTGGTTGAGGGAAGGGGTGGGTGGGACTGGTTTGCTGCACGCTCTTTCCGCTGCCTGCGCTTGGTTTCTACATGCTCTCGGCGTTCAAAAAAAGTGCTTCATTGACTGTAAAGCGCTTCAGGACGTCCTGAGGTTGTGAAAGGTAAAATGTAAGGCCTTTCTTTCTTTAACGATGAATCCATTTTGATGTTGAACCCTGGGTTGTTGTGGCGAGGGACTGTGTGCCACAGGCTGAAAACCCCAATGTTAGTAAATGCTCTTTCCAGGAACAGCGCAGGTAAAACTCTGATCTGTCCACAAGAGGAAGTGGCAGCCTGCCTGAAGTGACTCATCTCATCAGAGAAATAATTTTCCATTCAAGCCACGATGCGGTCATGTGGATTTAATCCTAAAATTGCATGTGCTTGTACTAGTCCAACATCCCCGAGCATTCACGTTCGATCTCCTGGTCTCAGCTGTTCAGAGGGACCACAGTCTGACATTGTGGTACAACTCCTGGAGGACAGATCCAGGCCAGCTCTGCCTGGGGCGCTGGAGTGCCTTTCCATCTACATATTTTCATTCCTTCCTCTTTTATTCAGTACAGAGTATATACTTCTTATTTTCCTATATCATCTTTCTTTCTGTACAGGGCCTTGGTGAGATCACACCTTGAGTATTGTGTGCAGTTTTGGTCTCCTAATCTGAGAAAGGACGTGCTTGCTATTGAGGGAGTGCAGCGAAGGTTCACCAGACTGATTCCCAGGATGGCAGGACTGACATATGAGGAGAGATTGGATCGACTAGGCTTATACTCACTGGAATTTAGAAGAATGAGGGGGGATCTCATAAAAACTTCTAAAATTCTGACGGGACTGGACAGGTTGGATGCAGGAAGAATGTTCCCGATGTTAGGGAAGTCCAGAACCAGGGATCACAGTCTAAGGATAAAGGGTAAGCCAAATAGGACCGAGATGAGGAGAGACTTCTTCACTCAGAGAATTGTGAACCTGTGGAATTCTCTGCCACAGAAAGTTGTTGAGTCCAGTTCGTTAGATATATTCAAAAGGGAGTTAGATATGGCCCTTATGGCTAAATGGATCAAGGGGTATGGAGAGAAAGCAGGAATGGGGTACTGAAGTTGCATGATCAGCCATGATCATATTGAATGGTGGTGCAGGCTCGAAGGGCTGAATGGCCTACTCCTGCACCTATTTTCTATGTTTCTATGTTTAGGTCTGATTGCTTTCTCTCATGCTCTTCTTTATTTACCTTGCTCTTTTCTGTCTCTCCTGTTTTTTCCTCCACCCCCTCTCTCTCCCAGCTCTCTGGATACACTCTCAAGAGACAGGCAGAGGAAATCCTCATCCCACCAGTCTGCGTTGGACTCAAACCCAGCTCCTAGAGGTGAGAGGGTAACGTGTTAATCCACTGTGCCAGCCAGTCCCATTCTGTCCTTTTTCTACCCAACAGAACCCACTCTTAGAAACAGGCTGCATTGTAGTTGGTACTGTGAGCCTTCCAATTCTTGAACAGACACTGGGCAGATGGCGTGTAATGTGAGCTTTATTACAGTTTGTTCATTACAAACTTGTCTTTTACAAACTTTTAAAGTAATTCATAAATAACAACTTAGAAGCACTAACAGGATAAAAGTTTGAAATAAATAGGTATTAAATAGTATAAATACATAAATGTAAATAGAATATTTTGTAGCAAATAGTTAAAAAAATACTCAGTTGCTTCTGCTATATGTTAAATTGATCAATTTCATATGTTAAACTGACTAAATGAAGAAAGGACAAACGCACTGGCCTTGTGGCTGTGTGACTATGAGAACAGGGCACAGAGAAGTGTCACATTCCCAGAGGTCAAAGCAGAATTTCTTTCAGATTTCTTGTTTAAAAAGCTTTTCGATTAATTACCTTCCAACATCACATGAATAACTTAAAGGGGAGGTTAGAGAGCAGTAAGTATAACATTGGGACAAAAACAAATAATGTTCTGACAAGATCATCAAGCAGCACTATTCCAGAATGACCATATTATAGAAATACCGTTGACTTAGAAATATAAAATCTGTTGGACTGTTATGATGGGCACTGGTGTTGGTGTAATACCACTTTAAGAAGGGATATTTAATATTGTCCAACCAGGGCTTAAACCAACTTCAGAAAACAGCCTCACAATAAAGTTCAGCTCTGGAATTGCGGGATCAAGTTTAGACATTAAGGATAATGTTTTTAAATCTGGATTTTCTTCCCCTTTCCCACTATCACGTAAGATATCGCCTCCCCATGACCCCCCGCCCTCCCGCCCCTCCCCATGACTCCCCGCCCTCCCGCCTCCTCCCATGACCCCCTGCCCTCCCGCCCCTCCCCATGACCCCCCGCCCTCCCGCCTCCCCCCACGACCCCACGCCCTCCCGCCTCCCCCCACGACCCCCCGCCCTCCCGCCCCCCCCCCCACCACCCCCACACCTGTCATTTGAAGTGCAAAGACCAAAAAGAAGCATTTTCTAAAAAAAAACAAGACCCAGGGTTTTACACATGCATTTAATTTTTTTTCCCATTCACAGGATGTTGGCAGGGCCAGCATTTATTACCTGTCCCCTAGTTGCCTTGAGAAGGCGCTTCTTAAATTACGTGGTTCGCTAGATCACTTCAGAGGACAGTTGATGTGGGGCTGGAGTCACATATAGACCGGCATTTTTCCTTCTCTAAAGAACATTAGTGAACCAGTTGGTTTTTTACGAGACTCTAACAGCTTATGATCACTTTTACTGATACTGATTTTTTATTTTCAGATTTAAAAAAAAACCAATTCAGATTCTCAAACTGCCGTGGTGAGATTTGAACTCATGATCTTACTGGATTAGTTAGTCCAGTAAGTACAATACCGTACCCATCTAATACAATGATTTATAAAGTTAAGTGGTGTTTAGAAAATCCAGCTGGCTGCCATTTTAAAGCAGTTTTTTGTGAAGTGGGCCACAGTGATCCACACAAACTGGCATTGACTTTTTTTTAAATTGGTGCTTCCAAATATAATCGGGTACAACAGATTGTGGCTCATGTCTACTGGATTGGACTTTGCTCCTTGCCCAGCAGACCCCCAACTACACCCCACAGTCCCCTGTGTTATGGTGCTCCGAAGGGTTTCCTGAAGGATGTCCAAAGACACGGGCCACCAGAGATGAGAAGGATTGAAATCTCTGCAGAGTTATAAACAATGTGCAGTTCAGCCTCCAATCATTGATCTGGGGTGTGTCTGTGACCCCATCGTCTGCGACCCCGTCATCAGCGAGCCCGTCATCTGCGCTGCTGTCTGAGCTCTGAAACATAAAAGTACTGAGCATTAACAAGACTGCAAAAACTGCCTGTATAGTACAGGTAACTTGATATCTTGCATAATTGGAATTATCATCATCATCATAGGCGGTCCCTCGAAGCGAGGATGACTTGTTTCCACGCCAAAAAAGGATGAGTTCAAAGGTGTTTCAATAAAGGACCCGAACTACATCCTGAAGGGTGGAAGATGCCTGTGCGTGGATTTTTTTAACCTGTGGTGGCCGTTGCACACCAGCCACCACACAGGCTTGACAGAGCCACGTCTTGGTCCAGGGGCAAGGATTACCCAAGACGACTGGAGACCAGCTCTGCTGCACGGACCTAGTGCGCACACATATCGTAGTGTGGGCTGGCCCGTGCTGTCCCTGGGCCCATGACAGTGAGTGTCATGAATGATTTAACCAGCTGGAAGCTGGATGGTGCAGTGGGTTCGACACAATCCTTTCACCTCTGGGACCTGGGTTTAAATCCAATCCAAGATTGAAGGGATGAAGTATCTCCTCTCTGCCAGCTCGAGGGGCTCTCAGTGTTTGGGCAGTGCGTGGGAGTCACAGGATAAAAATCAATACAAAAGCATTGTATTTGTCAATGGTTCCTGTTAGCATTCAACCTCCTTCCTCCTCTGACTCACAACAACACGTTTCGAGTAAGCACGAGACACTTGATGGTGGTGTATACAGAACAGACTTCATAGATGTCTAGATTGAGTGATCGGCTCAACTGGATACAACAGCAGCTATTCGGTTTCTGTATCTTCCGAGCTCTCCGAAGATCTGTTAAAAACCTTGCTCCTTTATACATTATATTTTGCCTACATCAAAGATAAGACCTCTTGCCGTATCTATTATGGAATCCTTTGAAAACAGACTATTCATGTAAACAGCTGTATTTGTTTACTCCAAAGCTCCTTCCCTCAAACAAGACTTCCTGACCTAACTATCCGTAACCTTTTTGAATAACAGGCTTTATTAACTGTTATCTTTCTATGCGACAGTTAGTGGATCCCTCTACCTATGTTTATTGCCCTAGCCACTAGAATTATCACTTAATCACTTATGACTGACATCCTTACTGTCACTTATTTCCTTGCACAAGCATTTTTCGTACATAACGTCATCATCCAACCGTTCCCTCTCTTCAGGTATTGTTCCCCATCCCTTTCAAACCTGCCGTCATCACTTCCCTCCTCAAAAAAACACCCTTGATCCTTCTAGCCTTGCAAACCACTGCCCCATCTCCAACCTCCTAGTTTGTAAAAATAAATATTACCTTGATTGACTTAAGGAGATTCAAGATGATTTTTGAAAGATTACGTGCAAATTCCCGAATATCACTGTTGTGTTTTGACTTTCTCACATTTCCTAGCTGGTGAAACTGATTGTGGTAATATGATAGGCCTTCCTTAATCTTCTTCAGGCATGTCTGAAAGAGTCAAAGGGTAATTTATACTATTAGTGATACCATTGTTTGTGCCTGTGTCCGTGATAATATACATTCCCATTTAAGTCCCTACAGTCCACAGTGTTTTGATCCATGGGCATTCCCATAACTGGCATCCATCATGCCGCCCTCTGCTAGGTGGGCAGCACCAGGGCAATGTGATGGATGGAAAGGTTTTGCTGCCAGACCACCATGAAGCTGTAAGGACCTTCTCTCCTTAAGGGTCTAAATCATGCAGGGCTTCAGTTTCATGGCCACCATGAACCCTCTGGTCACTCACCCAAGTGGCCATTCTTTGTGTGTGAGGCTAGGCAGCGCATATTGGCAGGCTATTTGACTGTGGACTGCATCACAGCCGTGCCCAATCCTGTCTTCATTCAATGTCTGTCCAAGCACTTTGCAGCAGGGTCACTGGATAACAATGAGGAATGGGACCCCGAGTTGAGTTTTCCCTTCCCAGCCCAAGTGCACCGAGGCAAATTGTAGAACCCTGCCATCACCTTGACTGAGATTTATAAAAATTCATTCTTGGGATGTGGGCATCGCTGGTAATGTCAGCATTTATTGCCCATCCCTAGTCGCCCTGAGAAGGTGGTCGTGAACCACCTCCTTGAACTGCTGGTAGCGGTTCGATACAACTGAGTGATTATCAAGACCACTTCAGAGGGCAGTTAACCATTTTGATCAACTAACTCAGCACAGATCGGGAATTGAAGCTGGCAGTTTCTTAGTCTGCACGCTTCAGTACCATGGAGCCATCTGCAGAGTGGAAACAGAGGCATTTCTGCTGGGGCAAGGCTGGTCTTGTCAATTTCCCCCCTTGCACGTTAAACTCAGCCTCCACGTAGAGCTCCTCTGGTGGCCAAACCAAGAAATGGTGAAGGTCAGCAAAATCAAGGAATGCCACTCAAAGAGTTTCGAGGTGAGTTTCAGGGTGAGAAATGTACACAACAATCCAAGGAAAGGAAGATGCTTTCGAGCACTGGAGAAGGAAGGGGTTTGAAATCCTGCTGGGTGTCAACCAAGGAACAGTATTAACCGTCTCCACGAGCTGTGTGGGCCCGAGCATGTCAGGAGGAGGAGGAGGGCCAAATGTTGGGAGGATTCATTTGGGGAATGGAAATAAAGATCCTACAGAATAGATTTTTTAAAAACTATTATGGGACAAAGTGCAGTTAAATCAGGAAGTGAAATAATTGGATCAGCCATCAAGCAAGTCTATTGAATGGTGGTGCAGGCTCGAAGGGCCGAATGGCCTACTCCTGCACCTATTTTCTATGTTTCTATGTTTCTATCTCCCATCACCACCCAGTGCACAGTGGTTTAAAAAAAATATTCTCGGGATGTGGGTGTCGCTGGCAAAACTGGCATTTATTGCCCATCCCTAATTGCCCTGAGAAGGTGATGGTGAGCCACCTGGTTGAAAGCAGTTTTTAATACAACTGAGTGTCTTGCTCGGCCTCTTCTCAAGGCAGTTAAGTGTCAACCACATTGCTGTGGGACTGGGGTCACATATAGGCCAGACCGGGTAAGGACGGCAGATTTCCTGAAGGACATTAGTGAGTCAGATGGGTTTTTACTACAATCCGGTAGTTTTACTGGTTACTTTTACTGGTACCAGCTCAGATTCTCAAAATGCCATGGTGGGATTTAATGTTACATTCTGCTGGTTTATTCATCCAGCGACATAACGCCGCTACACTGTCATACCATGTTCGCTAATGCTTACCTCTGGAACAGTCCTGAGAGTGTGGGGATCACAGTTGTCACTGATTTCGATGCGTGGGATATTTTCACTGTCATTCAGTTTAAGATTTCTTAAGCAACCCTCCTGTTGAGAAAATCACGGTCTGGTTATCATATTAATGGCTTTAACACATCATTAATTGTCCATTATTATATCATTGTTGTAACCTCATTAATTGCCATTAGCAGACATTTTATGCAGTGCTCCACAACCATTAAATCGACCCACAGCTCTAAGCACGGGCCACATCACCCTGACTCATTTTGTTCTCCCTTGGCCCAATTGTAGCATCCCTGTCCCAGCAGAACTCAGCACAGAGCAGGGATTGCCTTGGGATCTTGCTGTGCAGGTCAGTCCCATCCTCCAGCCGATTGAGAGCAATCGGACGATGGATGTGGGAATCCGGGAAGGGACGCCACCCGATCAACCATGGCAGGGGTTAAAGTGCCGTGCAGTGATCTGCCAGCCAGCTCCTGCCATTCCCAACATCAGCTGGAATTCCAAAGCCGTTTTTGATATCCAGACATTGCAATCATTTGACGCATCGTATTTCCTGTTGTGCAGAGACATTTTGATGCAATAAATCCTACCCTAAACACAGACCGATTTACGTACATCTTCTGTGCAAACTCTGTAGATTCTGTTGTTTCTACATTCCCCGGGATAACACCTGTTCACATTGGGCAGGGGGGAGGGGGGATAATCCTTTCCCAGTGAGAAGGATGCAAGAAATTGTGAAATTGAAAAGTTTAAAAAAACTCTGACTTTCTGACCCCGGTATTTCGGGCTGGGAGTCCGACCACATCCTCTTTCTGTGCCAGGTTCATCCTCTGGCCTGGCCATGGCAGTGACAGCTTGCTAAAAACGGCCTACTGCATGGCTGCAGGCGGACAGACCCCGGGGCCTGGGCTATTCCTGCAGTGGTTGCAGTGTTTGCGTGCTGGGTGATCACAGAATGGAACTGGGTCTTAAATGATTAAACTATGCACTTGTAGTATTAGTTTGCATAGCCCCCTATCCAAATAGTCGACCGCAACCTCCCAAGGTGGGGTGAGCATAAGAACATAAGAAATAGGAACAGGAGTAGGTCCCTCGAGCCTGCTCCGCCATTTAATACCATCATGGCTGATCTAATCATGGACTCGGATCCACTTCCCTGCCTGCTCCCCATAACCCCTTATCCCCTTATCGTTTAAGAAACTGTCTATTTCTGTCTTAAATTATTCCCTTCTCAAGAAACTGTCTATTTCTGTCTTAAATATATTCAATGACCCAGTTTCCACAGCTCTCTGGGGCAGAGAATTCCTCAGATTTACAACCCTCTGAGAGAAGAAATTCCTCCTCATCTCAGTTTTAAATGGGCAGCCCCTTATTCTAAGATTATGCCCCCTAGTTCTAGTCTCCCCCATCAGTGGAAATATCCTCTCTGCATCCACCTTGTCAAGCCCCCTCATAATCTTATACATTTCGATAAGATCACCTCTCATTCTTCTGAATTCCAATGAGTAGAGGCCCAACCTACTCAACCTTTCCTCATAAGTCAACCCCCTCATCCCCAGAATCAACCGAGTGAACCTTCTCTGAACTGCCTCCAAAGCAAGTATATCCTTTAGTAAATATGGAAACCAAAACTGCGCGCAGTATTTCAGGTGTGGCCTCTAGAATGTATCTTCCTAACCAACGCCCTGCATGAGAGCTGGTTTTGCGGCAGTATAGGCCCGGAGGTGCCTATGTACCAGTGAAAGCAGAAACATTCACCAGAACAGTCAGTGCCACCACTGTCCCTTCCCCCAGCACCCCTGCAAGTCGGTGAGGAGGTCACCTTGAATCCTGCGCACATCTCTCAACGGGATTCCATTTCTCACTCATTTCAATGCGAATTAAGATACATTGCTGTAGACAGCTAAAATGCAGGTTATTTTTTTTAATGTACTTTTCCTTCCCCGCACAGAAGACTTCCATATATTGGGAATGTCCTCATCCGTTGTTCCTAACAGATCCCAGAGTGATAGTACAGGGGGATAGATTGATTCTAAGCCCTAACTTTCTAAAGGGACGCGGCTTTTAACTGATGCTGGAACCTGAAATAAAAGCAGAACATGCTGGAAATCTCAGCGGGTCAGGCAGCATCTGTGGAGAGAGAAACGGAGTTAACGAACGTGTCCGTTAACTCCGTTTCTCTCTCCACAGATGCTGCCTGACCCGTTGAGATTTCCAGCATGTTCTGCTTTAATTTGAACTGACAATGTTCAGCTGAGGTCTGCTGCTGGATCAGCGAGTTCCTGCTGGGAGGAACTGACCCCCACCCTCCTTGCTCTGTGTGGGACTCCCAGTGCCACAATATCTGAGATCAGCGAACTCCGCACAGGCTGGCGATGGAATCTGAGCGTTTCCTACTGTGTCCAGAGCTCGGGCCACATTGCTGTCGCATTTATCCATGGGACCCGTCATTGCAAGATTTAAGAATTAAGATTTAGAAACATAGAAAATAGGTGCAGGAGGAGGCCATTCGGCCCTTCGGCACCACCATTCAATAAGATCATGGCTGATCACTCCCTCAGTACCCCTTTCCTGCTTTCTCTCAATACCCCTTGATCCCTTTAGCAGTCAGGGCCATATCTTAAAATTGGTTGCCCCAGTGTATATTATTTACTTTCCAATCCGTTAATCTGTAGCGTTGTATTAATCTTTAGGTTTCATATACAAAATAATAGTACACGTTACTAAAAGTTATGGTTCTTCACATAATTGCAATGAAACTGATACTGGAGAATATTTTCCAAAATATAAATTATTTGCAATCGTACAGTTATCACCTATATACGAAACAGCTAATTTCATAACAAATATTGGAGGGACATGTTTTCCTTAATCCTCCCATTTAAAAATCCTGTTTATTGTACAATTATTAATAATAATAATTAAGAATTTGCTGTGCTCCCTCCTCCTGAGTATGGGTGCAGACATAGCCTCAGCTCCCTGCTGTGACTGAGCGGCGCTCATGAACGACTCCTTCACACACATATATATATCGGTGTTTTCAAACTTTGAGAGTCTCTCTCTCTCTGACGTTTCTTATTTTCTTCAAACTGCACCCACAACCCCGATCTGCTTCTATTTTAACTATTGATTTTCGTTTGATATATTTTCAAAACATTTCAAGAAGGAACCTCTCCTATGCGCCCAATATTTTCGTTAATATTCGCTCTAAAAATAAATAACTGCAGAAAAATTAACGGCAAAAAGGAATCAGTCAGCTTAAAAAATAATAACGATAAAATATTTGCACTCAAATGATTATTCCGAAGATTTAATCGTTTTTACAGATTTAGTTCCTGGCCCAAACAATTAAACGTTTTAAAATGCAGCATAGATTTGCTTTATAACACTTAATTTAAAAATATTTAATTCTTAAAATGTAAATATTTTACTTGCAGTTACCCAATGTGAAAACGATTTGACATAGTTAAAAACTTATTTTCTCCTTGCAATTGGTTATTGTTCTAATTATTTGTTGATAAAACTTAAAATAAACTGGGAGAGTGCTTGTTAAATGATAATTAACTTTGCAGTAACTCACCGGTTTATCCGTGTAGTTAAAAGTCTTTGAAGTGAGGTTTCTGGAATAGATTCGACAGGATGTCCAGCTGGGTTGCTGACCCGGGACTGAGCCCATGATCCCAGCCAGACTGAGGAGCAAGTTGAGCGTCAGCAACTCGTAGCATCTCTTCATCTTGCACTGAAAAAGGTCACAGCTCAGCACTGAGGCGCACCAGATTGTCGCGCACAGTCCGATACAAGGCACAATAAGCCATGCCTTTATATAGGACTCGGTGTTACAGTGGGGTTTCCCACTTCAAGATCGGATCGAGAGGAAGAGAACGATTCTATGCAAATCAAATACCTCCACCGATTTACCTGCCCCACAAATGTCCACCTCCCACCGGAACATTTCACACACACACACACACACAGCAAAGCTCACTCTTAAAACACACAACACACACAGTTTCCACTGGGGAATCCTCCGTTCAAAACGGACCAGTTCTGTACGGGCTGGCAGTGTTAAGTTTCTTGTATTCGTTCCTGGGATCGCGGGCAAGACCAGTATTTATAGCTCACCCCGAATTGCCCTCGAGAAGGTGGTGGCGAGCCGCTTTCTGCGTTCAGTGGATAGATCGGCTACGAATTCCTCCAGTCACTATTGCCTTGAAAATGGCACTGCACGATATTTTCGTACCGACATGTATTGACCCGTCTTAAACAGAACGGTCGACCTGTTAAAGGTTCATTCTGTTGAAATAGCAGAATGAGAAATTTGATCCCAAAAGCGCAAAAGTTGGTATAATAATATTGGCACAGCATCATTGTGCTGTCTAAAATAACGCGGTGCATATTATGGTGCAGACAGGGTACAAAAAGACTCCACAATATTGTGTTCAGGCATGTGTGTGACAACATCGTGAGCTCTGTGTTTCCTGTGGAAATTGTACGTGTTTTATTAGAACACATTTACGTTCTTTGGGAAGGTATATTTTTTAAAGAATGTCTTTTCGCTCTTGAAATAAAACAGGCTGTGGATGCTGGGGGTCAATTGAAATTTTAAAGACTTTAAATTTAAACTTAAAAAAAAATCTCCATAGATTTTTGTTGGGTAAGGGTATCAGGGATATAGAGCAAAGGCAGGTAAATGGATTTGAGGTACAG
This sequence comes from Pristiophorus japonicus, assembly GCF_044704955.1. Taxonomy (NCBI): domain Eukaryota; kingdom Metazoa; phylum Chordata; class Chondrichthyes; family Pristiophoridae; genus Pristiophorus; species Pristiophorus japonicus. The sequence continues at coordinate 38,087,769 of NC_092010.1, forward strand.
ACCAGCCACAATTTAATTGAATGGCACAACAGGTTTGAGGGGCTGAATGACCTCCTTCTGTTCCTATGTATTTATTTCTATTAGAATGTGTATTTGTGTTCATTGGCCTCAGTGTGTGGGGTGGGGGGATAATTTCGGGACATTGAGTGAAGGAAATCTTCACAAATACACTTACAATTTGGCTCCACATTGGAGCAAGAGGAATGGGGATGAAGCAGTAGGAAATCTGGAACATATTTTTATACATATTTGTTTGTAAAGACAAACAAAGGAGATGAGAGAAGCTCATATTCTCTTTTCCTGTACAATTTTTATCTGTGGGACAAAGATCACCCAATAATATTTAGCATTAGAGTTCCTACTGCTTGATTCCCATTCCTCTTGCTTCTGTGTGGAGCCAGATTGTAAATGCATTTGTGAAGATTTCCTCCACTCAAAATGTTTTCAACATAATTATAAACATGCTCTAAAAGAACATAAATACCTTCTAAATGAACATAAACATTCTAAAAGAACATAAGTATCTTCTAAATTAACATAAACATATTTTTAAAAGAACATAAACACAAATGCATTTTACCAAAATCCAAATCACAGCTATCTCAGCTCAGACACAGGTGGTGGGGGATTTTGAAAACAAAGTTCATTCGGTGACACAAAATGGCTGCTTGTGTTTTGCTCGTTGTCAAGAAATCTTCAAAACTGTTTGCAGAAATAATGAGGAGACCTAAGTCACTGGCGTTCCATCACACACCAAGACATTCCACAACTATCTATCTGTTTATTTCCTGATTCAAGGTTGTCAAAGCGCACAACACAACAAAAAAAGCAGCACTTCAAGTAGAGAAGGCAATAAGAAAAGCTAATGTAATACTGAGTTTTATGGCAAGAGGTGTAGAATATAAAAGTCGCTGGTGAATCTGTATAAAACTTCAGTAAGACCACAGTTGGAGTACTGTGTGCAGTTTTGGGCTCTGCACTATAGGAAGGATGTTGAGGCAATAGAGAAGGGACAGTATAGATTCACAAGGACTCTGCCTGGTATAGGGAAAAACAAATATAAAGAAAATTGGGGCTGTTTTAGTTAGAACAGGAGATAATGGGGTGATTTGATAACGGTGTTATAAAGGGATGGGGCAGAGCAGACAGTTGAGGGGCCTAGAATAAGAGGACATAGATATAAGATTAAATGTAAGAAATTTAGGACAGAGAGCAGTAGAAATGTTTTTACACAGAGGAGTGTGAAGCTGTGGAATACAATACTGGAGTTAGTGACTGAACATAGGAATTGCTATACAAAAAATGACACAGGTCCATCTAGTTCACCTTCTACCATCCTGGTAATCGCATGATACAACGATAATGGGGTTGTTGACTAGCCATGGCAATCAATCCCTACCTATAAGTCTACGACAGACCCAGACATGAGATGAGGAAACCCCCCAGTGGTGGAGGGCTTTGGAAACCATAGGTCCAAAGTCACCTGTTCCTCCCAAGCACACTACATGTCATATCTCAAATTACTTACATACTGTATCCCAAAATGTTCTTTTCTAAAACCTATCTGATTTACATTTGAATGAATCAACACTATCTGCTTCCACCATCTCTCTATGGAGCTTTAATCCTTAATCCTTTCTGTTATGTATGCAACACCTTGTAACCAGCATTCTACTGCCACCAGAGGGTGCATCTGTTGGAGTTCCAAGGGATTCCAGCATCCCTTGGGAGCACTGTGCCAGTACTCTGGAGTCAGAATAAAGAGACTAAGGTCACACTTACTCACGTCTACAGTACTCAGTCACATTGCTTTGTTTGAGACGTAACAACTAGCAACGAGTAATAGATAACGAACCATCACGCAAAAATGCAGAGAACTGTTGATATCCTGGAGAAATTCTCAGAAGGTGACGATTGGGAAGCCTTCATGGAGTGACTCGACCAATACTTCGTGGCCAACGAGCTGGAAGGGAATGAGAACGCTGCCAAACAAAGGGCGATCCTCCTCACCGTCTGCGGGGCAACAACCTATGGCCTCATGAAGAATCTTCTTGCTCCAGTGAAACTAACAACCAAATCATATGAAGAACTGTGTACGCTGGTCCGGGAGCACCTAAATACGAAGGAGAGCGTTCTGATGGCAAGGTATCGATTTTATACATGTCAACGGTCAGAAGGCCAGGAAGTGGCGAGCTACGTCGCCGAACTAAGGCGCCTTGCAGGACATTGCGAATTCGATGGATTCCTGGAGCAAAAGCTAAGAGACTTTTTTGTGCTTGGCATTGACCATGAGGTTATCCTTCGCAAACTATTGACTATTGAAACACCGAACCTGAGCAAAGCCATAAGGATAGCCCAGGCATTTATGTCCACCAGCGATAACACCAAACAAATTTTGCAGCATAAAGATGCATCGGCAAGTACTGTACACAAAGTAACATCGTTTTCAGGCAGGAATACATTTGGCAGAATGTACACACCTGCACGACTTCAGATGATCTCAGAGTCCGCCATCAAGTGTGAATGCAAGGCAATTAACACCTTGTTGGCGCTGCGGAGGTGATCATCGAGCTCGTCAATGCCGCTTCAAAAACTATGCGTGCAAAGGCTGTGGAACAATGGGACACCTCCAGCGAATGTGCAGACGAGCTGCAAATCCTGCAAACCACCATGTTGCAGAGGCAGACCGATCCATGGCGGATCAAACTGAACTAGATACTCGAACCGAGGAGGAAAAAGTGTACGGGGTACACACCTTCACCACGAAATGTCCACCGATAATGTTAAAAGTTGAACTGAACAGAATTCCAGTATCCATGGAATTGGACACGCGTGCCAGTCAGTCTATCATGAGCAAAAAGGCCTTTGAGAGGCTGTGGTGCAACAAGGCACAAAGGCCCAAGCTGAGCCCTATTCATACCAAGCTGAGAACTTTCACTAAAGAGTTGATCCCTGTAATTTTTTTTTTTTTTTTTTGAAATTCGTAGCCAATCGTTCCAATTCTTTGTCAAATCACAAACGCCAGAGGTCACCTTGCACACGCCAAGGATCACTCTGCGCCAATGCTCTTAGCCAAAAGGCCTAGAGCCACTGCACCATTCCTGGAAGTACTGCAATACCAGGTTCGTGCCATGGAGGTGGATGGGTCAGGTCCCCCACACACCTCCGTGGAGGTGGATGGGTCAAGCCACCCCACCCTAAAGAGTTGATCCCTGTAATTGGCAGTGCAGCAGTAAAAGTCTCCTATGATGGAGCGGTGCACGAACTACCACTATGGATTGTACCAAGAGATGGCCCCACACTGTTTGGCAGAGCTGGCTGGGAAAAATCCGCTGGAACTGGGATGACATCAGAGTGCTTTCGCCCGTCGACAACACCTCACGTGCCCAGGTTTTGAGCAAGTTCCCATTGTTGTTTGAGCCAGGCATCGGAAATTTCTCTTGGTTCCCGGTTCATGACCCATCCATTACAAGGCATGTGTGATGCCATACATGATGCAAGAGAACGTGGAGATCGAGCTGGACAGGCTGCAACGAGAGGGCACCATCGTGCCGGTGGAGTTCAATGAGTGGGCCAGTCCGATTGTTCTGGTTCTCAAGGGCGATGGCACAGTCAGAATTTGTGGGGACTATAAAGTAACGATTAACTGTTTTTCGCTGCAGAACTAGTACCCGCTACCCAAGACAGACGACCTATTTGTGACGCTGGCTGGAGGGAAGACATTCACCAAGTTGGACCTGACCTCGGCCTACATGACGCAGGAGCTGGCGGAATCTTCGAAAGGCCTCAACTGCATCAACACGCACAAAGATCTGTTCATCTACAATAGATGCCCATTTGGGATTCGATCGGCCGCGGCTATTTTTCAAAGGAACATGGAGAGGCTGCTAAAGTCGGTTCCGCGCACTGTGGTTTTCCAGGACGACATATTGATCACAGGTCAGGACACCATCGAACACTTGCAGAACCTGGAAGAGGTTCTAATTTGGCTAGATCGTGTGGGACTCAGGTTGAAACGTTAAAAGTGTGTTTTCCTGGTGCCAGAGGTCGAGTTCTTAGGGAGAAGAATCACGGCAGACGGCATCAGACCCATCGATGCCAAGACGGAGGCCATCAAGAATGCGCCGAGACCACAGAACGTGACGGAGCTGCGGCCGTTCCTGGGACTCCTCAATTATTTTGGTAATTTCCTACCCCGGTTAAGCACCTTGCTAGAACCTCTACATGTGTTGCTACGCAAGGGAGATGACTGGGTATGGGGGAAATCACAAGAGACTGCTTTTGAGAAAGCCAGAAATCTGTTATGTTCCAACAAACTGCTTGTTCTGTATGACCCATGTAACCGTTTAGTGCTAGCTTGCGATGCGTCTTCGTACGGGGTCGGGTATGTGTTACAATAAACTAATGAATTGGGAACATTGCAACCGGTTGCTTATGCATCCAGGAGTTTATCCAAGGCCGAGAGGGCCTACAGCATGATTGAAAAAGAAGCTCTGGCATGCGTTTACGGGGTGAAAAAAATGCATCAGTATCTGTTTGGGCTTAAGTTCGAGTTAGAAACTGACCATAAGCCGCTCATATCGCTATTCTCAGAGAGCCAAGGTATTAATACCAATGCCTCTGCTCGCATCCAAAGATGGGCGCTCACGCTGTCTGCATATAACTATGTAATTCGCCACAGGTCAGTCACAGAGAACTGCGCTGATGCCCTCAGTCGGCTACCATTGCCCACCACCGGAGTGGAAATGGCACAGCCTGCAGACTTGCTCTTGGCGATGGATGCATTTGAAAACAAAAAGTCACCCGTTACGGCCCGCCAGATCAGGACCTGGACCAGCCAGGATCCTTTACTGTTCCTTATAAAAAACTGTGTCCTCCATGGGAGCTGGTCCAGCGTCCCAGCGGAGATGAATGAAGAGATCAAGCCGTTCCAGTGGCGTAAAGACGAAATGTCCATACAGGTGGACTGTCTTTTGTGGGGTAATCGCGTGGTTTTGCCCAAGAAAGGCAGGGAAACGTTCATACGCGACCTACACAGTACCCACCCAGGCATAGTAATGATGAAAGCTATAGCCAGATCCCATGTGTGGTGGCCCGGCATCAACTCAGATTTAGAGCCTTGCGTGCGCCAATGCAACACTTGCTCTCAACTGAGCAATGCACTCAGGGAGGCACCGCTAAGTTTGTGGTCATGGCCCTCCAAACCGTGGTCTAGGATCCACGTTGACTTTGCTGGCCCATTCCTAGGCAAAATGTTCTTGGTTGTTGTGGATGCTTATTCAAAATGGATTGAGTGTGTAATAATGTCTGTAGGCACGTCCACTGCCACCATTGAAAACCTACGAAACAATGGGCCGTGTTTCACCAGCGCTAAATTGAAGGAATTCATGACCCGCAATGGGATCAAGCACGTCACATCTGCCCCGTTCAAGCCTGCATCCAACGGCCAGGCAGAACGGGCAGTCCAAACCATCAAGCAAAGCTTGAAATGCATGTCAGAAGGCTCCCTGCAGACCCGACTGTCCCGAGTACTGCTCAGCTTCCGCACTAGACCCCACTTGCTCACCGGGGTTACCCAAGCCAAGCTGCTCATGAAAATGGCGCTCAAAACAAGGCTCTCTCTAGTCCACCCTGATCTCCAGGATCATGTCGAGGGCAGGTGGCATCAACAAAGCATGTACCATGCTCGCGCAAATTTGTCACGCGATATTGAGGTCAATGACCCTGTATTTGTACTCAACTATGGACATGGTCCCAAATGGCTTGCTGGCACTGTCATAGCCAAAGAAGGGAGTAGAGTGTTTCAGGTCAAACTCGCAAATGGACTAACTTGCAGAAAGCATTTGGAGCAAACCAAACTGTGATTCACAGACAGCCACGAGCAACCTGAAGAGGACACCACCAACTTCGACCCTCCGACCCACACACAAGTGGCAACCGACATCATGGTTGACTACGAAGCTGAACTCATCATCCCCAGCAGCCCAGCAAGGCCAGCTGCCCAGCAGCCCAGCGAAGGCCCAACCAACTCACCCACACCTGCATTTGTACCGAGATGATTGACTAGGGAGCGGAAAGCTCCAGATTGTCTCCCCCTGTAAATAAGTGTACTATTGACTTTGGGAGGCAGTGATGTTATGTATGCAACACTATGTAACCAGCATTCTACCGCCACCAGAGAACGTATCTGTTGGAGTCCCAAGGGATCCCAGCATCCCTTGGGAGCACTGTATATAAGCAGGCCTCCCATGCTGTACCAGCACTCTGGAGTCAGAATAAAGAGACTAAGGTCACACTTACTCACATCTACAGTACTCAGTTGCATTGCTTTATTCAAGACATAACAGGGGAGAAATTAGATTGTGCAAACTTCATCCTATCTTCACCTGACATCTACATACATACACTTTCCAGCAGTAATCACTGGATAGGAATCAGGAGCAGAGTCCTGGCTGTTTTTTCCCTTCCCTCGGCCAGGACCAAGACGACTGGAGACCAGCTCTGCTGCACGGACCTAGTGTGCACACGTATCGCAGTGTGGGCTGGCCCATGCTGCCCCTGGGCCCTCACCTCTTCTGGGCCCTGAACTCGTGCCTCTCCTGCTGTGTAATCTCTCGCCGCCTCCTCGCCCTGGCCTCGTCGCACCTGCTCACGCTCCAATCACCGACCTGGATTATGGTGACGTTCAATCCAGTCGCCCTCTTCACTGTCGTCGCCCTCCTGCACCAGGTGGAGCTGGTGAGACCGCACCTGGAGTATTGTGTGTACAGTTTTGGTCTCCTTACCTAATGAATGATATACTGGAAGCAGGTCATCCTCGATGCGAGGATACTAAGAAGAAGAAGGCCAGGACTATAAGGTTCCACAGCAAGAGAGAGAGTCAGTGGTGAAACTGGTTTTGTTCACTAGTGAAGTTTACTTTGTAATTCTGTGATCCAGGTAGATGTTTAAGATTCCCATGCCGCTATATAAAGATGGGCCGTGCCCTAGCCAACATTCCTCCCTCAAACAACACACCCTCCTAAAAGAGATTCACGGCTCAATCACCTCATTTGCTGTTTTTTGGGATCTTGCTGCACATAAAATGGCTGCTGCATCTGCCTACATAACAGTCACAGCACTTCAAAATAATTCAATGTGCGTGAAGCGCATTGAAATGTTTCCAAGAGGTGTGATCAGGTGCTATTTAATTGCAAGTCTTTCTTTCGGCAAGAAAACCCAGCTAACAACCATTCATGCCCCATGGCTCTTATCACAAGTCCCGGCTCATAGAAATCCGTCACAAAGACAAACAGCACCTGCTAAATATTTTCATGATGTAACCTGTCTTACATCTTGTGCGGAGTTCCTGGTAATAATACTTGCTCGACTATTTGCCAAGAACGTTTGTAAAATACATTAAAATAATTGAGGCTTGTACGCGTTTCCCACATTACAACAGTGACTACATTGCAAAAATTCTTCATTGGCTGTAAAGGGCTTTGGGATGTCTTGAGGTCATGAAAGATGCTATATAAATGCAAGTTTTTCTTTCTATCAGCAGGACAGGGCTGGGATAAGCATAAGGAAAGCCAAGTCCAATCCTCCCAATCAGGTCCACACATCCAGAGTTGCTGGATAATGATCAGGAGCAGGAACCTTGATTAATTGTCTCAAATATTGTGAGGAATTACTGGGAACTGGAATTTCCTGGTGGTTTACGTGTATCGGAGTACACACAGTCAATAACTGAGGCTTGTGTACCGGACTACTCTGACTGTGAAGGAAAGGGCGGCTAGTAGGGACCCGAGGCTTTTTTGATTGTCACTGCTTTGGTGCCGCACGATTATCACATCAGACTTGGGTTCAAAAGGCTGTGGTACATATGTAATAAAAATTGTATGGGTCTTTAATAAGGTCAATTGGGGGGGGGAAAACTACTCCCACTGGTCGATGAGTCAGTAACTCGATAGCATAAGTTCAAGATCATCACCAAAAGAACAAAGGGAGAGGTTTGGGGATTTTTTTGTGCTGAAAGTTTTTAGGGTATGGAATACTCATCCAGAGATGGTGAAAGAAGCAAGATCCATAGTAGCTTTTAAAAGGGAAGTGGATAAATATTTTTTTGAATACATTTATTTAAAGGATACTAATCAAGTGGTGATACAACGGACTGGCTTGCTCGGCCCACTTCAGAGGGCAATTAAGAGTCAACTACGTAGGTGTGGGACTGGAGTCACGTGTAGGCCCAGACTGGGTAAGGACGGTGGCTTTCCTTCCCTAAAGAAGATTAGAAACATAGAAATTTACAACGCAGAAGGAGGCCATTTCGGCCCATCGTGTCCGCGCCGGCCGACAAAGAGCCACACGGCCCTCGGTCAGCAGCCCTGAAGGTTACATATAAACCCATGAACAATGAACAATGATGGAAAGGCAAAGAGCACCCAGTCCAACCAGTCCACCCTACACAACTGCGACATCCCTTATACTGAAATATTCTACACTTCACCCCAACCGGAGCCATTAGTGAACCAGTTGGGTTTTTAACGACAATCGACAGCTTCATGGTCACTTTTACTTTTTATTTCCAGTTAAAAAAATTTTTTAATTCAAAATCTCAAACTGCCATGGTGGGATTTGAACTCATGTTCTGACTGGATTATTAGTCCAAGCCTCTGGATTAGTAGCCCCGTAACATAATCACTATGCTACCATACCCTTGAGGCAGGGATTCGACTATAATTTGAAAGGGAATTGGATATGTACTGTATTTGGAAAGAATATAAATGGATGGGCGGAATGGGATTACAGTAGACAGATCCAGTTGAAGAGCTAGCACTGGCACAGGCCCGATGGGCAAATTACCGCCTTCATGTAATCGCTACGATTCTTGGACCCAGCCATCCTTCTCTAACTTAATAGTTTCTCTGCAAAGCAAAATCAAAGATGTACATTTCTTCATACACAGGCAAAACCAATCAGTTCCAGCTTTTCCTTTTAGATCGTGAGTAGGGCAATGACTTTTTACTGTTTGGATCCCCTCAGACACCAGAACTTTTACTGCCTTTTGGGGTTCTTCATGAAAAATCGCGCGCGGCACATGAGCAGCAGATTGGACTACACACGACAAATGTAGAGATTTGTGGGATTTGTCTTGGGCTGTCACGTTATGACAAATCACAAAGGGCAAGAAGCAAAAGCTGGACGTTGAGTTGCCATAGTAACTGAGCACGTTCCTACCGCGACAGAACTAGAGAGCCTCCCCTTTAGGCCAACTTCCAAAAATGGGTCAGGCCTCAAGAATTAATAGAATTCACCCACGTTTTGAATATTTTTGTGGAAAAGATCAGTACAGAAGTTGCTGACCTGTGAACCAGCTATAGGAGTTACTGCAGCTGACAGTTTGAGTGAGTTGAATCAGAATCACCGGCAATGCATCATTTAACTCGAGCGCACTTTAGCAGTTGCTTCATTTAAGCCATGTGTTAGTTTAACTTCCCTGCACTGCTGGGTTCAGTAACCTTTCTCAGTCTACTCCTGCAATGATCATTACTGGTCTCTTAGAATCATAGAATGATACAGCACAGAAGGAGGCCAGTCAGCCCATCGTGCCTGTGCCAGCTCTTTGGAAGAGTTATCCAAATAGTCCCGCTAACCTGCTCTTTTCTCCAGAGCAATGTTCCCTCTCATTTTTTTTTCCGTGCACGGTCCCTTTAACTGGCTGCGCGGCCCATTCAAATTTTCGTGCATGCGCGGTTTCTTCCATTGAAAAGCCGATGGGCGGCCTGCACAGGACCTCCAGACCTCTGCACGGCCGCACAGCTTAACAGGAACATTTCCCCACAGCCCAGCAAATCTTTACTTTTCAAGATGTTTAGTTGCTTGTAGATGTGGCGTTTCTGTAATTAGCACTCGCTAATGCCAGCTCCCTTACTCTGACAGCAGAAGTGTCTCAAGGTGGAGCTTAACTGCTCGATCTAGTAGAATGCGTTCCCCATACAACTTCCTTTCAAATACAGATTGTGTTAACAAGATTGGATAATATCTATTGAATGGATCTTCAGCACATGCTGTATAAAATCTCCTCCTGGTGTAAAATGTCAGACCCTTCAATCAAAGTGTTTCCCAGATGGACAGAGCTCTACAAAGGTTACCCAGATAGACAGAGCTGTACAAAGGTTAACCAGATCTGCCAGCTTGTTTCTTTTAGCATTATTCAAACAATCACTATTACATAAGTGCTTGTGAATGTTGATACGTTTTGCATGCAAGCAGTCTGAGTAATCTCCGCAGGCAAAGAGAGTAGGTCCCAGTGCTGTGTATCACTGAATGACATCCATTTCAAAACAAAGGGGGTTCATTTAACCTAACCGCCCAGGCTTGGGAGGGGGAAGGAACTGGCACAATCAGATCGATCCACCTCCCCTCCCCGTTTTACAACCCCGACCTCAATTTTGCTCTCTGTTGACTGGTTTCCACCCTGGGCGGGTTAGGTTAAAAAAAGAAAAGAAAGACTTGCATTTCTATAGCGCCTTTCACAACCTCAGGACGCCCCAAAGCACTTTGCAGCCAATGATGTACTTTTGGAGTATAGTCACTGTTGTAATGTATGAAACGCAGCAGCCAATTTGTGCACAGCAAGCTCCCACAAATAGCAATGTGATAATGATCAGATAATCTGTTTTAGTGATGTTGATTGAGGGATAAATATTGGCCAGAACTCCCCTGCTCCTCTTCCAAATAGTGCCATGGGATATTTTACGTCCACCTGAGAGAACAGACGGGGCCTCGGTTTAACGTCTCATCTGAAAGACGTCACCTCTGACAGTGCAGCACTCCCTCAGTACTACCCCTCTGACAGTGCGGTGCTCCCTCAGTACTGCCTCTCTGACAGTGCAGCGCTCCCTCAGTACTGCCCCTCCGACAATGCAGCACTCCCTCAGTACTGCTCCTCCGACAGTGCGGCGCTCCCTCAGTACTGCCCCTCCGACAGTGCGCCGCTCCCTCAGTACTGCCCCTCCGACAGTGCGGCGTTCCCTCAGTACTGCCCCTCCGACACTCCCTCAGTACTGCCCCTCCGACAGTGCGGCGCTCCCTCAGTACTGCCCTTCCGACAGTGTGGCACTCCCTCAGTACTGCCCCTCCGACAGTGCAGCACTCCCTCAGTACTGTCCCTCCGACAGTGCAGTACTCCTTTAAAGTGATCCTTTAAAGAATAATAGTCAAATGTTGCTTTTGCTTTCATTACCTTATCAAGTATCCACCCCCTTACCTCCTGAAGGCAGTGAATCATACAAGGTTACAGTTCCCTAAGCGCTAGTCCAGTCCATGGTCTGAGTCAATTAGCTCATCTCATTTGGGAAGGAGGTAATAGAGGCACTGGAATTGGCCTCCATACCAAGTAGAATGGGGTCATCAGGTTCTGCTTCTGATCACTGCCCAGTCACCCCCTGCCAGAAAGGGTGCATGGACACAGTCCTCAGGTGAAGACAGGATTCATACTTGGCTGGTGGTGTCGCCCCCTTGGACAAATAACCTGCTGGTAATGGGCATTGAAACCTCATGTGGGATGGAACATCACATTAATTATGTCATTTAGAAAATTGTGCATTTAATCTTTACGTCAGAGAAAGGAATTTCAGATTCCCTGTTGAGAGATCAGTGCAATGGGGTATGAGCTCATTCACCAGCATGGAGTCTTTTTCACATTGTTGAAATTTATTTCTGGCTAAATCAGACTCAGCGACCACTTCCCCAAAAACTGACCATGAACCATTGGTCAAATGCAGCTGATGTCCTGTCCTTGAGTGCGTGGGAACCGGGAACCAACACGTAAGAGTTTAAACTTCAACATTTTTGTGATTAAAGGAAGGGGAGCAAAATTAGGAGGAATTTCCAGCTTATCACAAAAAAAATACTCCTCCCCTCCCCCTGCCACCCGCCCCCAAGGTTCAGTAGGTGAAGTCATACAGAGCAGGAAACTTCCAGCTTCGATCTCCAGTCTGAGCTCACTTAACTGATCTCAACCAGGGCAGCAGTTATAGTGCTACAATTGGTGTCAGTACCCCAGTGTTAGGGAGGGCAAAGTCAGCCAGAGTTCCTGCTCCTGATCATGATCCAAATACTCTTATTGAAAAGTGTGTGTGCATGAATGTTTAAGTGTATGTGCGTGCGTGTGTTTGTGTGAGAGAGTGTGTGAGTGTGTGTGTGTGTGTGAGTGAGTGAGTGAGAGTGTGTGTGACAGTGTGTGAGTGTGTGAGAGTGAGTGTGTGTGTGGGAGTGTGTGAGTGTGAGTGTGAGAGAGTGTGTGTGAGGGTGTGTGTGTGAGAGTGTGAAAGAGTGAGTGTGTGTGCGAGAGTGTGTGTGTGTATGAGTGTGAAAGAGTGAGAGTATAAGTGTGAGAGTGTGTGTGTGAGAGAGTGAGTATGAGTGTGAGTGTGAGAGAGTGTGTGTGTGTGTATGAGGGTGTGTGTGTGAGAGTGAGTGTGTGTGTGAGAGTGAATGTGTGTGTGGGTGAGAGTGTGTGTGTGTGTGTGTGTGTGATGGGCCTTCGGTTATGACAATCAGAGAAGCAATCTTACTTTAGATCGCCAGTTCTGATGAAAGGTCATCGGCTTGAAACATGAACTCTGTTTCTCTCTCCGTAGATGCTGCCTGACCTGCTGAGTATTTTCAGCATTTACTGTTTTTATTTCTGATTTCCAGCATCTGCTGAATCTTACAATATAGTTTGAACGTAAGATACGCTGGTTTACAGGAAATTATCTGCTCTAACTAAAAGCTGTCAGATTATCAAGTATAATTTTCAGAGGTCATAGGGTCACGTAGCAACATGTTTCAGGACTTTACCTGTTATGCGGGTTGTGCAGGAATGGTATTGAAAGTGACATAAAACTATTCTTTGTATTTCATTTCCATCCGCGTACTAAACTTTGACATTCCACAGCAGTCAGGTTTCAGCTTATTGCAAGCAGTGCTGTCGTAGATTGAACAAACGCAGACAGAGGGAGGGAGAACTGAAAGGAGAGAAAAGGAAGAAATGGGGAGAGAATAAAGAAAGAAAATATAAATGGAATGAGAGAGAAAGCTAGGCGAGGGAGAAAAAGGAGCTGCAATGAGGGAGAGAATGAGAAACAAGAGTAAAAAGAACAGGGGGAAAGATATAGAATTAGTGAAACGGGTAAGAGAGAGAGAAATCGTTAGACGGTCTTATATTTTAACTCATGGGCAAAGTGAAGGTTAATATGGAAGAAATACTGATGTGAGCATGAGCCAACATATCACCCAAAATCCGCCCCCCCTCCAGTGTCTGTACATGTTCAGATTGAGGCGGTACTTGTGGTACCCATTTCTGACCCGGTAACACTGCATTTACCCAGTCCCATTATGAACAGTTTGCCAAGAGACTTTTCACTTGGGTTGAATTTTATGAAGTGCAGGTAAACACACTGTCAGGCTGTCAATCTCTGAATCTCAAGCAACTGATTTACTCATTCAGTGATTGCTGTCTTATAAACAACCAGATAAACAGACCGGACCGTGCACAAAATTGATGATTGAATCGCCTCTGTGTCCATTCGCATGCGCACTTTGGTCCGGATTTGAGCCGATTACTTCTATCTCCTTTTTTTTTAATTGGCGACTCTTGGGTCCTTAATTCCTGTCTCCTTCCCTTCTTGTTGCTCAGTCATGCCGCCTTTCATTTCTCCCCTCTTGAGTACTTTGTGCTCCTGCTCATCACTACTCCTCCTCTCCTGCCACCATCCCAGATTTGACTCCCTCTTGGATAAGCCCACAGCTTCCCGCTGTGTTTCTCTTGACACTCGGCACTGTCTTCCTGATAAAAGTGGCTGGCAAACGTTGTTTTGATTGGGGACTGAGAAGAGGTGCAGAATAAATTGACCGGCCCTGTGCTCCCGGTGGAGAGCTGTGCTCAAAGACGGCGGGCACGACACTGCATTGCCAATCTCCAACTCTGCTCCCTTTGAGCAAGGCTGCCTGCTGGGAGCGTGGGATCGATTAACTTCTCCTCGTGACATTTTTTATCACCTCTACAAGTGGTGTGCATTGATATGATTTCATCATCATCATAGGCAGTCCCTCGGAATCGAGGAAGACTTGCTTCCACTCCTGAAGTGAGTTCTTTGGTGGCTGAACAGTCCAATACGAGAACCACAGTCCCTGTCACAGGTGGGACAGATAGTTGTTGAGGGAAGGGGAGGGTGGGACAGGTTTGCCGCACGCTCTTTCCGCTGCCTGCGCTTGGTTTCTGCATGCTCTCGGCGTTGAGACTCGAAGTGCTCAGTGCCCTCCCGGATGCACTCCCTCCACTTAGGGCGGACTGGTCTTTGGCCAGGGACTCCCAGGTGTCGGGGATGTTGCACTTTATCAGGGAGGCTTTGAGGGTGTCCTTGTAACGTTTCCTCTGCCCACCTTTGGCTCGTTTGCCGTGAAGGAGCTCTGCATAAAGCACTTTTGGGAACAAACTTGCATTTAGATAGCACCTTTCACGTCCACAGGATATCCCAAAGTGCTTCACAGCCATTTCATTTTAAAGTGTGGTCACTGTACACAAACGCGGCAGCCAATTTGTACACTGCAAGATCCCATAAATATCAACTGAGATGAATGACCAGTTAATCTATTTTAGTGGTGTTGCTTGAGGGAGGAACGTTGGTCCCGGACTCTGTGGAAACTCCCTGGTCTTCACCGAGTGCCAAAGGAACCCTTACATCCACTGGAAGTGTTTATTGGTGGAGAAATGAGAAGTAGAACAGCCACATGCCATTTTAGTCCAATGATGTCATTGACACACGGGTTCATTTTGATTTTGAGCGATTGTGTCAATGTCAGCTCAGTCACCCATTATACATCGCTCCCGATTTTCATTTGCATCGAGAGTGTGGCAATATTTACAGGTGATGCCCCACACACAAAGTTTGAAAACCACTGATATAAATTGATAAAAATAAGTATGTTTTTAAAAAGAAAATGACAAATTACAGGTGCTATTAGTATATAATACACTTAGGGCAAAGGAAAGTGCAGGCCACAGTGAATCCTTCCCCATACAACCCAGCCATCAGCTTTTGAACCCTTGTGTCAGCTGGTCAGTGTTCCTCAAAAATCACCAACTGTTGTCACTGACGTTGGAAGTTGTCAGTATCAACCAATCAGATCATTTGGAGCCAGTCAGAACCAGATATATCAGAAGGTGGGATTGGAGCCAGTCAGATGTTGGCCCTGAAATTCCGATGTCCCAGGTCCATACGAAGTTTCTACGGACCCGGGAAGGCATCGGAAAAGCCGGGTTTCGGCGCGCAATGCGCGTGCACTGAAAACCGGCTTTTCTGATCTGTTAAGTTTCTGGCTTGACAGATCTCGCGCATCTCGGGAGCGAGGACACTTGCAGGGCAAGATATCCAATATTTACGAATATCTTGCCCTGCAAATGTCCTTTAAAATCTTGCGCCTGAAAAAGCAGGCATATAGCCTACTATTATAAGCGCAAGTGTTTAAAAATACACAGAAACATTTTAAAATAAAGTTATAAAAACACATTTCATTTTTAAAACCCTCCCCACTACGGTAACTTTATTTTAAGGCTTAATTAAAAAAACTTTTTAAAAAGTCGGAAAAATATTTTTTTTATAAGAACTTGAATTTAAATGAATGTTAAATATGTATATTTTCTATTTTTTATTGTGTTTTGGGTGTTTGCGGAGGGGGTGGGGGGTTCTCATTTATAGTAATAAGAGTTCCAGACTTACAGAACTCCTATTACTATGAATGAGAATCTATACTTCACCTGATTGGCTGCTGTCTCCAGCTCCCGGCCTGCGCACGTGCCCACGTGCACGCGCTGCGATGCGCAGTCACGGGAGGCCTCAGGCTCGGAAGTTCGAATGGGCGCAGCAGCAACATGTAAGTGCGCATCTTTTTTCGCTATTTCACTCGTTTGCCTGCGGGAAGACCACAATCGGAATTTCAGGCCCGTTATTTTTTTCCTATTGTGTATTGCATACAAAATTGAGATAGAAACATTTAAAATGAAGGCCTGGTCACTGAGAGTTCCAATAACAAGCGTGTTTATTTTGAGTTTGTTCCCAAAGACATTTCAATAACAAATAAGCTGCTAAGATGCAGCTTCGGGGAAAAAAATATTTTCCTCTAAACAAATTTTTGGGGCGTCATCATCATCATAGGCAGTCCCTCTGAGTCGAGGAAGACTTGCTCCCACTCTAAAAGTGACTGAGGAGTCCAATACGGGACCTACAGTCTCTGTCACAGGTGGGACACACATTGGTTGGAGGAAAGGGTGGGTGGGGAGCCTGGGTTGACACACGCTCCTTCCGCTGTCTACGCTTGGTTTCTGCTTGTTCTCAGCGATGGGACTTGAGGTGCTTAACACCCTCCCGGATACTCTTCCTCCACTTTGGGTGGTCGTGGGCCAGGGATTCCCATGTATCGGTGGGGATGTTGCACTTTATCAAGGAGGCTTTGAGGGTATCCTTGAAGTGTTTCCTCTGCCCACCTGGGGCTCACATGCCGTGTCGAAGCTCAGCATAGAGCGCTTGCTATGGGAGTCTCGTGTCGGGCATGCGGACGATGTGGCCCACCCAACGGAGCTGATCGAGCGTGGTCAATGCTTTGATGCCGGGGATGTTGGCTTGAGCGAGAACACTGATGTTGGTGCGTCGATCCTGCCAATGGATTTGCAGGATCTTGCGGAGGCAGCGCTGGTGGTATTCCTCCAGTGTTTTGAAGTGTCTGCTGTACATGGTCCACGTCTCTGAACCATATAGGAGGGCGGGTATCACTACTGCCCTGTAGACCATAAGCTTGGTGCCAGATTTGATGGCTGCTGTCTTATGTGAAGGCTTATTTTCTTCAGTATTGTTTGCAGTTGTTTTTTGAGATAAGGTAGATGTTCTCTGGTGTGAATGCATTAATTGGCTTAATTTGACAATTCTTGTCATTGTACTCTTCTGACACATGTGACACTCAGATTGGTCAACTGAATGGAAGATTCTCTTTCTTTCTTCCATCCTTTTTAGTTTTTTTTTTCTTTAGTAGTCTTCACTTAGCGCATGTCAAAGGCCAAAGTGTATCCAGGACAAAGAGGTTGTAGAAGTTAGACTGTACAGCAGTTATAGGCAGAGATAAGTGTATCTCTTAAATGTTTGAATTTTCCTGAGATTAAGGAAGGTGAGATTGAAGCCACCAGTTCAGATATAGTTATTGGTGCATAAGGTGGAGCAGAGGATTTGAGGGGAATGGACAACACTTTTACAGAAGGAGGCTCATCACTCAATGTCCCCGAAGTTAATATGAGCGTCCAAAGAGAGGTGAATAGTCAACTCAACCACTCAGCTCATAAGGACAAGGTCGTATAAGTTCTGGAAAATTGCTAACCATCGGCACATAGACTCTAATTTATCCAATAGGCTGGGTATCTAATGCTGTTAACTTGTTAGCTATCTAGGGAGCCAAATCCTAAATTAACCTCCCAAATTATATCAATTTCAGACACTGATCTTGATAGTAATTTGATGATCAGCAATCCATTTAATGTTGAATCACTGAACTACCTTTATAACCTCTGTCGTTCATCTTGCCAGTTAACCCTGTCTACAACGATATCTATCGACATACTCAATGTTTAAGTTTAAATATTGCTAATGATGATTTTGAAGTTAATAAACAATTGTTAGTGCAATGACTTGTTGTCTATCTTCTCCTTTGATGATTTCATAAGAAAGGGTTAATAAATTCACCCAGTAGCTGTAGGTATCCTAATTTGGATATGGTTGCTACGGTAAAGGTTCATTCCACCCATGCTGGGTGGTGTAAGACGATTCGGCGAGTCAAGCGTTGGCATCATTCATTCCGAGACATAGGCTGGCCAGTAATCCGCAAACAGTTCCTTAGCGAGGAATTAAGGTGAAAGTGTTATGTCTCAAATAAAGCAATGTGACTGAGTACTGTAGACTTGAGTAAGTGTGACCTTAGTCTCTTTATTCTGACTCCAGAGTGCTGGCACAGCATGGGAGGCCTACTTATATGCAGTGCTCCCAAGGGATGCTGGGATCCCTTGGGACTCCAACAGATGTGCCCTCTGGTGGTGGTAGAATGCTGATTACAAGGTGTTGCATACATAACTTCACTCCCCCCAAAGTCAATAGTACACTTATTTACAGGGTGAGACGATCTGGGGCTTTCCGCTCCCTAGTCAATCGTCTCAGTACAAATACAGGTGCAGGTGAGTTGGTTGGGCCTTCGCTGGGCTGCTGCGCAGCTGGCCTTGCTAAGCTGCTGGGGATGATGAGTTCAGCTTCGTAGTCAACCGTGATGTTGGTTGCCACTTGTGTGTGTATCGGAGGGTCGAAGTTGGTGGTGTCCTCTTCAGGTTGCTCGTGGCTGTCTGTGAATCGCAGTTTGGTTTGGTCCAAATGCTTTCTACAAGTTAGTCCATTTGCAAGTTTGACCTCAATCACCCGACTCCCTTCTTTGGCCACTCTCCCCCAAGTCCTTTGTGCCAATTACCTTTCCACTATGTGCTCTGGCTTAGCTCTCCCCAGACTTAAGTGCCAATAGCCCTTGCACCTTGGCTGTGCTTTGGCTTGGCTCTCTCCCTGTTAACCCCCAAATCCTTTTGCCACAACGTTGGGTAGTGGTTACCAGTTTGGATGGTTCGATGTTGCAGTGGAAGTTCCAGTGGGTTCTGGGTGTGATGCATGTGTGTGTCCATGGCTACATACATCCATTTCCCCCGCCCCCCCACCCCCCCGCCACCCCCCGCCAGCGAGATCATGCAGCTGGCCCGTTACATTAATATACAGGATCAGACACGTGCAAGTACAAAGAAAGGACAAAAGACATTTTTTTTTTCTTTACAGTTTGTATTGTGACACCTTGGTTCAGTGACTTACATTCGTTACGTTTTGCGGTCGTGCACCAGGATTGGGTCGATTGCATTCATGGTTCAGGCATGGTCAGTACTGAGGTAGCAGGACAGACATGCGAGGACGCAGGTTCCAGAGCAACCGGACAGGGTGCTAGTCGTCTGATAGCGGTGCTGCACCCCCTGCTAGTGGGGTGGGCTTGGTTCGCTCACCTAGCCAGGAATCAGGGCCTTTGCCGTTGCCTAGTGGTGGGCAGAGCCACAGATGTGTGTGGCCTCCCTGTCCTCCTTCGAAGGCTGCAGAGTCTTCTGCCTGCTCTCGAACGGTGTTGGGAACCTGCTGTTCCAGGTCCCGTTTGGCGAACTCGTTGGTTCTGACCTTTCGCTCCCGGACATGGCCGAGGTAGTGACTGGGTCTGGGGGCTGTGCCGTCTCCACCCAGGTGGTGGGCAACGGCGGTCAACAGCACGTATTGGCGTCGTTTTTGTTTCCAGGTCCGTGGCGAATAGTACCATCGGGTGCCTGTAGCATGGGATAGATCTGGGGCGAGGTATCAGGATCAGTGCCTTCACCCTCCTGAGGTCGCTGGCCGATAACTTGTGGGGACACCTGTGGCAGGGCATCAGGATCAGCGCCTTTACCCTCCCAAATTTGCTCACTTGCTACTTTTGGGGACACTCTATTCCCGACATCTCGCAACAACATTTTGTTCTTTACATTAGGAATGATACCGACATCTCGCAACAACATTTTGTTCACAATCTTAATCGGTTCGTTACATTGATTGCCATACATACAATGTCTCTTTAAGTTCAGTTGGTTGCAGGTCTCCTTTAAGAGAACCCTGCTGGCTTTACCCCAATCAAATCCTTGGTTAGACACCACGTGTTTGTCCCTCAGCGTTGCACCTCGTTGTATTGCCGCAGCCATCTTTTTTCTTCAGTCACGCTGCACCTCGCTGCAGCAGGGACGCCATCTTGCCTCTGTCCCCAAGGTCGACTGCCTTGATCCTTCTCTCCCGTGATTCTGCCACAAAAGTTGGAAGAGTGCCTGTGAATTCGATCTTCCTCCCCAGGACTCCTGCCACTGGAGCCGGGAAGGTACTTTTAGGTTGTTCCGGTCGGATCATTGCCACGCAGTCGTGATGGATGGTCTGTGCATCAGGTGCTGCGCTGGTCTGTTCTCTGGTGCTTGGCCCAAGCGAAGGTGAGGTTTTGCTCTGCCTCTGAGCACGGGGGACATCGATTGCTGGAGTGACGAGGTCTTCCCATTTCCACTGGATCTTCCCCATCCACCTTCTTCCGAGTAGCGTTGGACCATCACCTGCAACAATCCACAGAGGTAACTTGTGCACCACGCCATTATGGATTACACTTACCTCCGCACTACCAAGGACTGGGATCAGCTCCTTGGTGTAGGTGCGTAACTTTTCCTGTACTGGAACGTTTTTCGTTCCATAACCTCTCAAAGGCATCCCGGCTCATTACTGACTGGCTCGCTCCCGTGTCCACTTCCATAAAGACTGGAACGCCGTTTATCTCGACTTCCATCTTCACTGGAGGACAATCGATGGTGCAGGTATACACTCCATACACTTCTTCTTGAGGCTGAGCTGCCTCTCTGACCAAATCATCATACTCCCCGCTGGATTCAAAGTCATCTACCGACTCCTCTGCTAGACGGTGAGTCGTATTTCTTTTACACATACGCTGGAGGTGGCCTTTCGTGTTACAGGCTTTGCATACATACTCAGCAAACCGACACTGGTGAGCCCTATGGTTTCCTCCGCAACGCCAGCATGGTGCTACTTGATTAGCACCCCTCGGCATACTCTGAGTTCTGGAACCCTGAAGCAGGGAGGTCTTACTACAGTTGTACAGGGCCTTGGTGAAGCCACACCTTGAATATTGTGTACAGTTTTGGTCTCCTAATCTGAGGAAGGACATTCTTGCTATTGAGGGAGTGCAGCGAAGGTTCACCAGACTGATGCCCGGGATGACAGGACTAACATATGAAGAAAGACTGGATCGACTAGGCTTATATTCAATGGAATTTAGAAGAATGAGAGGGGATCTCATAGAAACACATAAAATTCTGATGGGATTGGACAGGTTAGATGCAGGAAGAATGTTCCCGATGTTGGGGAAGTCCAGAACCAGGGGTCACAATCTAAGGATAAGGGGTGAGCCATTTAGGACCGAGATGAGGAGAAACTTCTTCACTCAGAGAGTTGTGAGCATGTGGAATTCTCTACCACAGAAAGTTGTTGAGACCAGTTCCTTAGATATATTCAAGAGGGAGTTAGATGTGACCCTTATGGCTAAAGGGATCAAGAGTATGGAGAGAAAGCAGGAATGGGGTACTGAGGTGAATGATCAGCCATGATCTTACTGAATGGTGGTGCAGGCTCGAAGGGCCGAATGGCCACTCCTGCATCTATTTTCTATGTTTCTATGTCTGTGCTCTCTGCCCTGGGCAGAGCCACGTTCTACAGTCTTGCCTGTGAAAGGCACCATTCTGTGTACAGTACTTGCTGGGTTTGAGTCCACAGGATGAATAATTTGCTTGGTGCTGCAGGTCGAGGTCATGAACGCCTGACTGATGCTGATGGCCTTCTGCAGGTTGACTATGATGTCGGCAGATAATAGCTTGTGAAGGAGGCCCTCGTGGCCAATTCCTATAACGAAGATGTCTCGCAATGCTTCGTTGAGGTGCGTGCCAAAATCACACAGTGCCACAAGTCTCCTGAGGTCGGAAGCATATTTTGCAATCTCCTAGCCCTCAGGTCTGCAGTGAGTGTAGAATCTGTGCCTGGCTGTGAGAATGCTCTCTTTTGGTTTTAGTTCGTAGCGAATTAGTTCAATCAGCTCATCGTATGTCTTATCCTTCGTAGGTGCCAGCAAGTCTCTGATGAGGCGGTAGACCTCAGGCCCACAACTGGTCAGCAGTATAGCCTTGCGCTTCTCCGCCGATGCGTCCGTCTCCCCTGTCAGGTCATTTGCCACAAAATATAGCTCGAGCCTTTCCATGAAGGCATCCCAATCATCACACTATGCGAAGTCTTTTAGTGTGCCAAAAGTAGCCATAATCGCGTGAAAATCCGTATTCTTGTCGCCAGTTATTATGTCTGTAATACACTTATGAATGACTCCACGAGGCAATGTGTTGTACTCAAACTGTAGTGACCTTGGTCCTTTATTTGTAACTCCGGAGTCAGGCAGCCGCATGGTGGCTACCCTTTTATATAGCCCCTGCCACCAGGGCAGGAAACCCCGGTCTCCACCAGTTGCACCCTGTAGTGGTGCCAGCATAGTATATACACAGTGTAAACCTTATTGATAGTACATCAGGTAAACAAGTCTCCATCGTATGCACCTATACAGTGACTACACAGAGAGTATATCTATAGTCTGCATATATAACACCTAGTGCTTGTGTCATCATCATAGGCAGTTCCTCGAAATCGAGGAAGACTTGCTTCCACTCGAAAAGTGAGTTCTTTGTTAACTGAACAGTCTAATACGGGAATGCTTGTGTGGTGCGAATGTTACTTGCCACTTATCTGAGGAATTGTGAATGGAACTGAACACTGTGCAATCATCAGCGAACATCCCCATTTCTGACCTTATGATGGAGGGAAGGTCATTGATGAAGCAGCTGAAGATGGTTGAGCCTAGGACACTGCCCTGAGGAACTCCTGCAGTGATGTCCTGGGGCAGAGATGATTGGCCTCCAACCACCACAACCATCTTCCTTTGTGCTAGGTATGACTCCAGCCAGTGGAGAGTTTCCTTCCTAATTCCCATTGACTTCAGTTTTACTGGGGCTCCTTGATGCCACACTCGGTCAAATGCTGCCTTGATATCCAGGGCAGTCACTCTCACCTCTGGAGCTCAGCTCTTTTGTCCATCTTTTAACCAAGGCTGTAATGAGGTCTGCATTCATTAATGAGGCTCCTGCTGCTTGTGGGATCTTTGAAGTACAGAATGGCTGTTGCATTTGCTCACATAACAGTCACCGACTGTCAAATTAACTCCTTGTGAAGTGCTTTGAGATATTTTGATGTATGCTGCTGTATAAGTACAAGCATTATCATTTCACTAGTGACATACCCCTTAGTTTTTTACCTCTTCCTGTGCAATCATGCCTGGTCTTGACTCAGTGCTTCCATCTCATGACCAGGGCGAGATCATGAATTCACCACACCTGGGAACAAATATACATCCTATCATTCCACAGCACAGTTCACCAGAGTTCTCTTCTTCTTAGGCAGTCCCCCGCAGTCGAGGATGACTTGCTTCCACACTAAAATGAGTTCTAAGGTGATTGATGAGACCGATGCAGGCCAGGTCCAAAACTTCATTTTAAAGGATGGAAGATGCCTGTGCGTGAATTCTTTTAACGTGGAATGGCCATTGCACACGAGCTACCACAGGGGTTTTACAGAGCAAGGTCTTGGTCCAGTGGCAAGGGGATCCAAGATGACTGGAAACCAGGCTCTGCTGCATGGGCCTAGCACACACACATATTCCTACTGTCCTCCTCCCTCCCTCAGGTCCTCTCTCCCTGGTTTTCAGAGATCGTGGTATAGATGAGTGCATTGATCTTGGACCAGCTTGTGTATTTGTCCAGAGCCACATTGTTCTCCATCATTATATATGCATGTTTATTGTGAATCGTTCTGTTCAGTTAAGTAAAATTAAGGGAGTGATTTTAACCCAACCACCCTGGTGATACTGGGATGGCTGTGCAGTTAAAATCACCTCCGAAAACTTACTGCACTGTTCCCGTCCACTGCAGGGTGACCATATTTGCTAACCCAACTCCGGAGACACACGGGCCGGAATCTTCCCAGCCCTGCGAATGCGGGTTTGGAGCGGGCCCGCTGTCAAAATGGCCGTGATTGACAGCGGATCGGGATCCTGCTCTGAACACGCCTCCATGTCAGATGTGCGTTTGGACCCGACAGCAAGCAGTGGGATGGATAATTAACATCATTAAAAGGTCCTTAAATGCTAGTTAAGAGGCTGAAAAGTTGGCACTTACAATTTTACCAATCTTTTGACGGGTTTGTACTGCCTACGGAAAATGTAGGTTGCGCAGCTAGCGAGGCAAAATTTATTAGCAGCCTATATTTTAACAGTTGTACAGATACATTACAAATGCAAAACAAATGTGTATAATTACCAAGGATGTGACATCACACTATTGAAGCACACTCAAACACCGTTTATAAATAGTACAATAACACTGTTCAGTCTGATGCTATGATATGCGTATATTCCAATGAACATGGCTCGAGTCTATTCGGGTAAGAGTTTCGTGAACAGGGGACTCTTCCGGGGACAATGTTTGTCCGGGGACACAGTACCTCATCCAGGGACTGTCCCCAGAAAATGGGGCTGTATGGTCACCTTAGTCCACCGCCATCTTTAACTGGGCCCTTTTATTAGACGGCCAAGGCATCTGCCTAATTCAGGCTGGAGCCTCATTAGTACATGCAAGTGTCATGTATTCAACTATCACTGTAACCCATGTATAAGCTGACCTAAGTTGTACACCTTGAGAACACTGACCACAAAGGGGGTGAACTTGTGGGAGACATTCCTAACCTGGATTTTCAGGTATAAAAGGGGAAGCTCCACCCACCTTCATCACTTGAGATCTTGGTAATAAAGGTAACTAGTCACAGAATGACCTTCTCTCAAGTATGGGCCTCGTGTGTATTTATACTGTATAGTAAGGACATATCATTGGCGACGAGAAACTGGGATTTAAACCACGCGAGCATGGCCACTAGCAGCACAGAAGAGAGGTACTGTGCTGGTGATGATTGGGATGACTTTATTGAGAGACTACAGCAAAGTTTTGTCACTAAGGAATGGTTGGGACAGGATTCGGCCGACAAACGCAGGGCTCATCTCCTGACAGTTTGTGGATCCAGAACGTACTCACTGATGAAGGACCTTCTAGCACCAAAGACGTTCGAAGAGCTCAGTAAGTTGATTGTGGAACACCTTAAACCGGCGAGCAACATGCACATGACGAGACACCGGTTTTACACGCACCGGCAGCGAGAAGGGCAAAGCGTTCCAGACTTCGTGGCAGATCTCCGGTGACTGGTGAGCCTATGTAAGTTCCCAGATGCATGCAGAGCGGAGATGCTGCGAGACTTTTTTATTGAGGGCATCGGGCATGCTGGGGTTTTCAGGAAACTGATTGAGACCAAAGACTTGACCTTGGAAGCGGCGGCTCTGATAGCTCAGACATTTATCTCAGGAGAGGAAGAGACCAGAATGATGTATGACAAAAATCTTGGCTCAAATGCGGCAAATGACCAGGGAGTCAACATTGTTAACACGGCACGCAGTTTTCTAGGCAGACAAGGGCAATCGGACATGCCCCAGCATGTAGTCGAACCCAAAGGGGGAATTCAACAGAGACAATGGCTAGCTGAACGGCGACTCATGCAATCGCAAGGGACAATGCGGCCAGTAATGGGGCCATCAACACCTGTTAATGGTGCGCTTAAGGACAATTACAGAGCCAGTCAGGGACGATCGACTGGTAATGGACCTTTTGTTTCCAACAACGGGGCCTCCAGCTCATGCTGGAGGTGTGGAGGCAAACACCCAGCCAGAGCTTGCAGGTATCAGCAGAAACTGCAACGTCAGCGGTCACTTGGCGCGTATGTGCAGGAAGCCTGCAGCCAGGTTGATGTACGAGGAGGACGGGCCCGATGTAAGCCCTACGAGGCCAAATGAATACTGGGGGAAATCGCTGGAAGCTGTAGTTCAGCAAATTCATGTGGAGCACATATACAGTTCATATACCAGGACGCCACCGATAATGATGAAAGTGCTCCTCAATGGCATCCCAGTATTAATGGAGCTAGACACGGGGGCCAGCCAGTCCCTGATGAGTATCAAACAGTTCGAAAGGTTGTGGGTGTCCAAGGCCAGGAGGCCAAAATTATTGCCGATTGACGCACGACTACGGACATATACAAAGGAGATCATTCCGGCGCTAGGCAGCGCCACGGTAGTCGTGACCCACAAAGATTCGGAGAACAGGTTGCCACTCTGGATTGTCCCGGGGGACGATCCCGCACTACTGGGGAGGAGTTGGCTTGCTGTCATGAACTGGAAATGGGGCCTTGTCAATGCAATTTCTTCTGTGGAGCGAGTATCATGCTCACAGGTCCTGGACAAATTTGACTCATTATTTCAACCCGGCATCGGCACTTTCATGGGGGCCAAGGTAGTGATTCACATAAACCCGGACGCCAGACCAGTACACCACAAAGCCAGAGCAGTGCCGTACGTGATGTGGGAAAAGATAGAATGCGAATTGAACCACCTGCTGAGGGAAGGCATCATCTCGCCAGTCGAATTCAGTGACTGGGCGAGCCCGATCATGCCGGTGCTCAAGGCAGATGGGTCGGTCAGGATATATGGCGATTACAAGGCCACCATCAATCGGGTGTCACTCCAAGACCAGTACCCGTTACCGAGAGCGGAGGACCTTTTTGCGACGCTATCCGGTGGCAAACTTTTTTCAAAATTGGACCGGACTTCAGTTTACATGACCCAGGAGCTGGCGAGTGAGTCGAAGAAGCTGACCACCATTACGACACACAAGGGGTTGTTTGAGTATAACAGATGTCCGTTCGGGATTCATTCGGCCGCCGCGATCTTTCAGCGAAATATGGAAAGCCTCCTCAAGTCAATTACAAGGATGGTGGTTTTTCAAGATGACATCCTCATCACGGGTCGCGATACTGAAGAACACCTCCACAACCTGGAGGAGGTGCTACGCAGACTGGACCGGGTAGGGCTGCGACTGAAAAAGGCGAAGTGCGTCTTCTTCGCTCCAGAGGTAGAATTCCTGGGGAGGAGGGTAGCACCAGACGGGTTCAGACCTACTGCGTCCAAAACGGAAGCGATCCAGAGAGCACCCAGACCCCGTAACACGACGGAGCTGTGTTCGTTCCTGGGGCTCCTGAACTATTTTGGTAACTTTCTTCCCAAATTGAGCACACTGTTAGAGCCGCTACACGTGCACCTACGCAAAGGTCGTGATTGGGTCTGGGGAGACAGCCAGGAAAGGGCTTTTGATAGAGCACGCAATTTGTTATGCTCCAACAAACTGTTAACGTTATATGACCCGTGTAAGAAACTTGTTTTAACGTGCAATGCATCGTTCTATGGGGTCGGGTATGTGTTGCAGCATGTGAATGCCAATGGTCAGTTACAGCTGGTAGCTTATGCCTCCAGAAGTCTGTCCCAGGCAGAAAGGGGCTACGGGATGGTAGAAAAGGAAGCACTAGCATGTCTATATGCAGTAAAAAAAATGCACCAGTACCTGTGCATTTGAGCTGGAAATTTGAGCTGGAGACAGATCACAAACCCCTAACGTCCCTTTTGGCCGACAACAAGGCCATAAATGCGAATGCATCGGCCCGCATACAGAGGTGGGCACTCACGTTAGCCACCTATGACTACACAATTCGGCACAGACCGGGCACCGAAAACTGCGCCGATGCACTCAGCAGGCTCATACTAGCCACCACTGAGGGGGCAACTGAGCATGATGCTGAGATGGTCATGGCTGTTGAAGCTTTCGAAAGCGAAGACTCACCTGTGACAGCCCGTCAGATTAAAGTCTGGACAAATAAAGACCCGCTACTGTCTTTAGTTAAGAAATGTGTCCTGAATGGGGACTGGGCAGCCACGTAGGGGGCATGCCCTGAGGAATTTAAACCGTTTCATAGGCACAAGGATAAACTCTCGATTCAGGCCGTTTGCCTACTGTGGGGAAACCGAGTAGTCATGCCCCAGATGGACAGAGAGGTGTTTATCAGAGAACTTCACAATGAGCACCCGGGCGTTGTCATGATGAAGGCAGTTGCCAGGTCACACGTTTGGTGGTCAGGGATAGATGCAGACCTGGAACTTTGTGTTCGCAGGTGCAACACGTGTGCTCAGCTGGGCAACGCACCCAGGGAAGTCCCCCTCAGCTCCTGGTCCTGGCCCGCCAAGCCATGGTCACGCATCCATGTGGACTACGCAGGTCCTTTCATGGGAAAAATGTTTTTGGTTGTGGTAGGCGCCTACTCCAAATGGATTGAGTGTGCCATTTTAAATTCAAGCACATCCTCTGCCACGGTAGAAAGTCTACGGGCAATGTTCACCGCCCATGGTCTACCGGACGTCTTGGTCAGCGACAATGGCCTGTGCTTCACAAGCACTGAATTCCAGGCCTTCATGGCAGGCAATGGAATCAACCATGTCAGAACGGCACCATTCAAGCCGGCCTCAAACAGCCAGGCGGAACGAGCAGTGCAGATAATCAAATAGGGGATGCTCAGAATCCAAGGGGGTTCCCTACAAAGCCGCTTATCATGCCTCCTGTTGGCCAATTGATCCCGACCACACTCGCTCACAGGGGTTCCACCCGCAGAGCTGCTAATGAAAAGGACGCTCAAAACCAGGTTATCCCTACTGTGAAAGAAATTGTTGAGAGCAGGCGTCAGTCACAATGTGACTACCATGACAGGAATGCAAGGGCGCGATGTATTGATGTCAATGACCCTATTTTTGTCCTTAATTACGCTGCAGGGCCCAAATGGCTTGCAGGCACTGTGATTGCCAAAGAGGGGAATAGGGTTTTGGTAGTTAAACTTACCAATGGACAAAACTGCCGCAAATACGTGGATCAAACTAAAAGGAGGTTCAGCAACCCGATAGAAGAAGCAGAGGAAAAACACGATGTAGAGTTCACTCCTCCACAGGTGACCGAACACCGGAACCAAAGGGAGGAGAGCCCAGTCACTGTGGGCAGTCCGGACAGGCCTGAGGCACCGCAAATAGCAGACACTCAGGCCAGCGCCCAACAACCGGAGCCCCAACTCAGGCGCTCTACAAGGGAGCATAAACCACCAGAGAGACTTATCCTGTGATCCCAATAAGACTTTGGGGGGGAGGTGATGTCATGTATTCAACTATCATTGTGACCCATGTATAAGCTGACCTAAGTTGTACACCTTGAGAATATTGACCACAAGGGGGTGAACTTGTGGGAGACTCTCCTAATCTGGACTTTCAGGTATAAAAGGGGAAGCTCCACCCACCTTCATCACTTGAGGTCTTGGTAATAAAGGTAACTGGTCACAGAGTGACCTTCTCTCAAGTATGGGCCTCATGTGCATTTATACTGTATAGTAAGGACATATCAGCAAGTCTGGTTCCTAAGGACCCCAATGGCATTTTAACTGCCAAATGATCAGGGTGCCCACTGAGACCTGGTCTGCAGGAAGACAAGGTCCTGCAGGTAAGTGTTGAACATTGCTTTGTGGGATCAGAAGGAGCAGGAGTGCTTCTCCGAGCCCCACATGGAAAGTCAGGGTCTCTACTGCTCTGGGCTCCCCCCCATTCTCCTTTAAGAATGGGAGGGAAATAAAGGTTGAGTTATGTGTTGGTGATGAGGTGAGTTTACATGGATGTCAGCGTCTGCCACCATGCATGTATTTTTAGAGGAAGCATGTATTGAGGCAGGAGCTGTTTCAGTTTTGCTTTCACTGTTTACAGTACCTGTTCTGGACTGACATAATGAAGCATTATATAATTCCTCCATTGTAATTTATTCTGAGAACAGCCTCACCCCCAGTGAACTTCCAAAAGCTCGAACTTGTTCAGGTGAGATGCCAAGAGCGCTTACACTTCCGGGCCCTGATTTGATGACGTTTTTGTCCCATTACTCAGCCTGACTCAGTGAACTTCCTGTGCTAAAAAATTCTGAAGTTCCTCTTGAGCTCCCATTGAATCATTCAAAAAAAAACACGGAGTTTTACTGACTGACTTCAGCACCCTGTAACTCCTGGGTTGATACACACTTGTAGCTGTGGTGCTGAGTTGGACAGTCTGGAACAGGGTCACTTTTTCTAACGAAAATCAAATGAATGTGGAAGCATTTAGCCTTCTTTGTATTATTATTATTTTATTCCAGTTTTATTTCTAATGATCATATCATCATAGGCAGTCACTCGAACCGAGGATGACTTGCTTCCACATCAAAAAGTTCACGGGTGTTTCAATGATGAACCTAAAATTCCAGGTCTCGAACTACATGTTGAAGGGTGGAAGATGCCTGTGGGTGGATTTTTTTTAACGTGTGGTGGCCGTTGCACACCAGCCACCACACGGGCTTGACAGAGCTCGGTCTTGGTTCAGTGGCAAGGATTAACCAAGACAACTGGAGACCTGCCCTGCTGCACGGACCTAGTGCGCGCACATATTGCAGTGTGGGCTGGTCCGTGCTGCAATAAGTGCTACAAAAGCCTTTTCAACACCCCCCACCCTCCCGATTTCCTTGTAATATGTATGTTATATTACGGAAATGTGCATATACACGCTTGTCTAACCAGAGAGGAGACACACCTGGAGTAAACTGCCATTCTTGTTTCTTTTATTCCATAATGCTCACTGGAAATCCCACTAATTCTAGTCAATGATACTTTATTATGTCCTACATATCCACATTGGGAGGGGAAGTTTACTTTCTTTTGGGCCAGTCTCTCGTTTTACCCCCACTGGTGAGGCTTCACGATGGAATCTTTACTTCTGACAAACTGGATGTGTAATGTATTCCACAGCATGTGTAATGTATTCCACAGATCACCTAATATTGACAAGAACAATACTGTTACTAATAATAATCAGTCCACCCCACAGCAATAATGCTTATTTATATGTTCTTGGCATGTGAGTGATGTTGGCAAGGCCAAATTTATTGCCTCTCCCTAGTTGCTACATTGACAGTCAACCATTTAGTGTGGGACTGGAGTCATATGTAGCGCAGACCAGGTAAGAATGGCAGATTCCCTTCCCTGAAGGACATAAGGGTTTTTCCTGGCAGCTTCGTTCTGACGAAGGGTCATCGACCTGAAACGTTAACTCTGCTTCCTCTCCACAGATGCTGCCTGACCCGCTGAGATTTCCACCATTCTCTGTTTTTGTTCCTTGTTTGGAGGGATATGTTCTATTAATTTTGCTGCTAGGTGTTAATCACATATCATGTGGATGTGGAGGCCCCGACCTGCGTGAGAACATTAGCGGCAGGTCGGGGCCATAAAAGGAGCGATGAGCAGCCTCTGGAGCAGCGTGGAGGCCCCGGAAGACTACTTCAGGGAGCAGTGCGAGCTGGTGCAGGAGGGCGGCGGCAGCGAAGTGACATCATCAAGGTCCAGGTCGGTGATTGGAGCGTGGGCAGGTACAGCAGGAGCGGCGAGATCGGGGCGAAGGAGCGGCGAGAGACTGTAGAGGGACGTGATTGGGGCCCAGAGAGGCGTGAGTTCGGGGCCCAGAAGAGGCGAGGGCCCAGGGGCAGCACGGGCCTAACCCACACTGCGATATGTGTGCGCACTAGGTCCGTGCAGCAGAGTTGGTCTCCAGTCGTCTTGGTTAATCCTTGCCACTGGACCAAGACCTAGCTCTGTTAAGCTTGTGTGGTGGCTGGTGTGCAACGGCCACCACACGTTAAAACAATCCACGAACAGGCATCTTCCACCCTTCAACATGTAGTTCAGGATCTGAAATATTAGGTCCTTCATTGAAACACCTGTGAACTCATCCCTTTTTGGCATGGAAGCAAGTCATCCTCGATACGAGGGACTGCCCATGGTAATGCCAGCCCACAAGTTACCACATTTATTGAATTCAACTTCATAACCTGCCATGATATGACCTTCAGTTGTTAGTTCAATACCATAACCACTACACTGCAGTAGCCCAATAATGTCGAATGTTTCTACGGGTGGTGGATATAATAACAGCAAAGTACTTCAGCTACAACAAACGTTCACACAAGTTTGGTTCTCCCGTGCCTCAGTTGGTAAATCTGCAATCCGCTGTGGAACTGAGCCATACTGACCAGGAAGGTCCCAGGTTCGTTCATTTCAAGAATCCACAGTGATGACACCTTCGTGCCTTAAAGGGACACACCTACAATTGGTCTCAATTGCCTCGGGCTAAAGGATGAAAGATTAGTGTTATGTATGTAATAACTGTTAGACTGAGTACTGTTTAACTCCAAGAGGTATAACCTTGCCTCTGCTTTATTAAGGCCCAAAGTGCCTAATATACAAAATGGCTGGCCTTTTATGCTTGGGCTGCACGCCAATGGCCTCCAACAGTGACGCCATCTAGTGGCTAGTGATCCCAAAAGTACATACATGACAATTTGACCGAGTACTCAATCCTGATCATTATCCAGCAGGTCAATGGGAACACCACGCAACTTCCCTCCGAGTCATACACACCATCCTGACTTGGGCATATATCGGCCGGTCCCTCATCACCACTGGGCCAAAATATTGCAACTCCTGACCTAACAGCACCGCGGGAACACTTTCACCACGTGGACTGCAGCGGTTCAAGCAGGTTCACCACCTTCTCAAGGGCAACGAGTGATGCCAGCGACACCCACATCCCAAGAATGAAAAAATAAATCAAAGGGAGAGCAGGGAGAAAAAGCTGGGAGTGAGGACTTGGGGGGAAGAGAAGCAGCTGTGAGCAGCACTTTGGATGTAGAATACGAAGGGCAGCACCAGTTTACCAGTTTGGGGGTAAGAGTGGCAGCGTTAACTGAGGCTGTGCAAAGGTTGCCAGCTTGAATGGGGGGCGAGTACTGCCAATTTGAGTTGGGGGGTAGGGGGAAGAAGAATACTAGATGGAACTGGGATGGAGGTGGAAGAGTGCCAGTATGAACTGGGAAAGCTGGAGCAGGAAAGAAAGTATTTGCATTTATATAGTGCCTTTCACAACCTCAGGACGTACCAAAGCTTTCATAGCTAATGAAGTGCAGTCACTGTTGTAATTTGGGCTAATATTGCAGCAACTTTGCACACTGCGAGATTCCACAAACAGCAATGAGATAAATGACCAGATAATCTGTTTTCATGGTGTTGGCTGGGGGATAAATATTGGCCAGGATATCAGGTGAACACCTCTGCTCTTTGAATAGTGCCATGGGATCTTTTACATCTACCTGAGAGAGCACATAGAGCCTCAGTTTAACGTCTTATCCACAGGACGGCACCTTCAACAGTGCAGTATTTCCTCGATATTGCACTGGGAGTGTCAGCCTAGATTTTGTGCTCAAGTCTCTGGAGTGGGACTTGAACCAACGACTTTCTGACCTAGAGGCGAGAGTGCTACCCACTAAGCCAAGAGTGACACCTGAGGTAAGAGTGCAAAGGTGGGGGTTTGGATGTGATACAGTGTCTCCGTGAACTGGAATGGGGGAATGGTTGAATGTGGGAGAGTGGCTGTTCAAGTAACTTTTGGGGAAGTGATGTCCTGGTTGGTTTGTTGAAAATCCCAATGTCACTTTGTTTTCCTTCTTTTTTGGATTAAAAATCCACCAATTGTGACGTTTTAAAAGTGCTTAAAATGAACCAGAATGCAGCATCTTTAAAATTCACAATTTCCCAGGGGTGCATTTCCAAAACCCAGAAATGTAGCACCAATTTTGTGGCTTTAACATTTGAATTTCCCCTTTAGGCTTTCATGTCCTTAAAGAAAGATTTTTATTTCTATAGCGCCTTTCACAACAAAACGCTTTACAGCCAATGAAGCACTTTTTGAAGTGTAGTAACTGTTATAATGTAAGAAACGCGGCAGCCAAATTGCACACAGCAAGCTCCCACAAACTGCAATGAGATAATGACCAGATAATCTGTTTTAGTGATGTTGATTGAGGGATAAATATTGGCCCAGGACACCGGAGATAACTCTTCTGCTCTTATTCAAAATAGTGCCATGGGATCTTTTACGTCCACCTGAGAGAGTAGACGGGGCCTTGGTTTAATGTCTCATCCAAAAGGCGGCACCTCCCAACAGTGCAGCGCTCCCTCAGCACTGCTGTGAAGTGTCAGCCTAGATTATTTTTAATTTATGTTATTTTTCCTCCACAAGTGAAGGAATGTGTACACCTACAGCTTAAGTTACAAAACCCATGTAATGACTTGCTTTTGTGTCATAGGTGTATAATCTGGGCTATTCTTGAGTTGGCAGCTTTTTGCAGGCTGGGTCAAATTTTGCTAGCTTTCTAGGTTGATGTGTTTGCTTTTGCTCAGTCCAAAATTAGACTTGGTATTTGAAGATGTACACAGTTGTGAAATAGTCTGCATGCGCAATCGTGAACTGACCAATTTCATTCACCCATCTGCAAGTGGCCTGTTTCATGTCATTTTATACTTTGGTAAAAAACAACAACCGAGTTCAAAACAGGACAAGTAATGGAATAAAACCAGAAAATGCTGGAAATACTCAGCAGGTCAGGCAGCATCTTTGGAGAGAAACACAGAGTTAACGTTTCAGATCGAGGACCTTTCATCAGAACTGGGAAAGAAACTTACATTTATATAGCGCCTTTCACGACCACCAAACGTCTCAAAGCGCTTTACAGCCAGTGAAGTCCTTTTGGAGTGTAGTCACTGTTGTAATGTGGGAAACACGGCAGCCAACTTGCACACAACAAGCTCCCAAATACAGCAACGTGATAATGACCAGATAAACTGCTTTTGTTATGTTGATTGAGGGATAAATATTGGCCAGGACACCAGGGATAACGCCCCTGCTCTTCTTCGAAATAGTTTCATAGGATCTTTTACGTCCACCTGAGAGAGCAGACAAGGCCTCGGTTTAATGTCTCATCCAAAAGGCAGCACCTCTGACAGTGCAGCAATGCACTGGAGTGTCAGCCTAGATTTATGTGCTCAAGTCCCTGGAGTGGGACTTGAACTACACAACCTTCTGGACCCAGCAGTGAGTGTACTACCCACAGAGCCACAGTTAGAGATGTAACAGATTTTAAGTGATTGCAGGGACAGGGAAAGGGAGATTGGGGGAGAGGAAAAGACAAAAGGGAAGGTCTGTGATAGGGTGGAAGGCAGGAGACATTAAATGACAAAAGGTATGATTGTACAAGGTAGTAAGTGGAACTGTACCTTGGGTTGCCAATCTGTTTGGACATATTGCTGAAGATTTCATCACCAGCCCTGCCTCCAACTGCTCTGCCCAGTCAAACAGCATTTTCTCCCCATCTACAATATTTTTACAATAAATGAAAGTGTTGAAAGAAAATGGAAAAAAAACATGTTTTATGCCCCTTGTGATTTTTCCCCTGAAAGCAATGTCCAGAAAATGAATCTTCAATTCCTAGAGATTCCAGGACAATTCTGGATAGTTGACAACAATAAAACCCTACCACAAACCACTGCCTTCAGGAGAGGAGCTAAAAGTAAACTGAAATAGAAACATAGAAACATAGAAAAGAGGTGCAGGAGTAGGCCATTCGGCCCTTCGAGCCTGCACCGCCATTAAATGAGTTCATGGCTGAACATGCAACTTCAGTACCCCATTCCTGCTATATATATAAATAAAATAACTTTCCAATCATCGTGCCTCAAAACTGAGTTTAACCAAAAAAAAGAGTCGCATGTTAATTCTAAGAATTTGAATCAAGATCCCACTTCCCCCTCTTCTTCCCCCTCGAGCTGATTTCGACTTTTATTTTGGTTGCGGGATCCGTCAACTTTCTCCAAGCGGCATCCGTACACGTGCCAATTTAAAACCCCGCCTCCATACCTAACTGTGATTGGCTAACATGTACACACACTCATGATTTGCAAGCACGCGATTGGGGCGAGTGTCTGTCAATCAGTGGAAGGGCTGTGGCGGTGGGTTGTGGGTAGTAGGTTTGGTTGTGAAGGCGCTGTCAGCTTCGCGGCGGTGTCTGCTTGTGTCTGTATTTGTGTTCGGTGCGATGTGATCAATGTTAGAGCAAGCGCTGGTAGGTTGCATACTAATGCGCCATGAGCGGGCCGCGGGACTAGAATTAAATCAGAAGTAACCGGAAAGAACGCACCAGAGATGCTGGCTGGGCCTGGCTGACATTTTACCTCAGTCAGCGTCTGACTTCCACTGAGTACCATTGCAAGGGCTCTTTGAGATTAGAAGTTTACTTTCAAAAGAATCAATGGAAAACGTCCAGAGAAATTACAGCAAACTAGTTCACTTATCCCGGAGGGGTCCCTCTGCACCTGCACCAGTTCCATGTGATGTGCCAGAATGGCTGGCTGGAAGATTTAATAAAAAGGACACTGGGGATCAGTGAAAACATTCCATTTGCTTGTCACCCCATGTGAGCTGTACTAAGTTATCGCTTGTTTTTTTTGTTAGTTCCCCTTTTTTCACGACATTTGTCTCTTAGCAAATGCACGAACTAGCCTGGTTTGCTGCACACATTTGTCCACTTTTGTCAGTGTTGAGTGGATGGCTGTACTTCTCAGCGCATGCCTGTTGGTTGCACAATATTCTATGGTACTAATATGCACTGCCAACACCTGGCCTTGTTGCCATTGTCTCATTGTTTTACTTTGCCCTTTCTACATCATCATAGGCAGTCCCTCGGAATCAAGGAAGACTTGCTTCCTCCCAGAGTGAGTTCTCTGGTGGCACCTTTATTATTCTCGTTTTCAAATCCCTGCATAACCTCATCCCTCCCTACCTCTATAATCTCCTCCACCCCTACAACCCTCCAAGATCTCTGCACTCTTAATTCTGATCTCTTAAGCATCCCCGATTATAATTGCTCCACCACTCGTGGCCGTGCCTTCAGCTGTCAAGGCCCCAAGCTCTGGAACTCCCTCCCTAAACCTCTCCACCTCTCTTTCCTCCTTTAAGACACTCCTTAAAACCTACCTCATCTACCCGAATATCTGCTTTATGTGACTTGGTGTCAAAATTTGTTTGACAACACTCCCGTGAAGTGCCGCGGGATGTTTTACTATGTTAAGTGTGCTCTATAAATACAAGTTGTTGTTTGGTATAAATAATATAGCCAACCAGCTGAGGAATGCTGGAAAATGATTTGTTATATCATGTGAAATGTGATGAACTTGGACTTGTATGTTCCATCTTCCTAATGCTACACAATGAATTATCATCTGTTTCATTCCACATCAATACATCATAACA
Organism: Pristiophorus japonicus; assembly: GCF_044704955.1. Taxonomy (NCBI): domain Eukaryota; kingdom Metazoa; phylum Chordata; class Chondrichthyes; family Pristiophoridae; genus Pristiophorus; species Pristiophorus japonicus. The sequence continues at coordinate 38,124,693 of NC_092010.1, forward strand.
TCAGGAAGTCATGATTGCTGTGGATTCAAAGATGAAGAATGTTAAGGGGGTCCTCGATAAGTAGATATTTCACTCAATTCATGACCTCCCTCCTTTCCCCGCCTTTAGAATTTGTTTGACTTGGGAGGACGTTTTGATTTCCTGTTGTAAAGTTTTGTGTGACATTTGAAAATTTCATGTGGAGAGGATTTCCGGGTGTTTCATATCGTTTGCTTCCTTTTTGAGTACTGCAATGCAGGGGAGTGGGCCTTTGATGAAGATGTCAGTAACCTCATTTAAAACAGGGTATTGACAGGAACATTGGGCTGGCAGTGAACGCTTAGTGTTTGTTTTAGTTATGAGAAAGATCTTGGTAATAGGCATTTTATAAAAGAATGGACAGGCCCTCCTGCATCAGTGTAATGTTTCCACGCCCCAGCCATCTTTATGTCCTGTCGTGAGACTTAAATTACAGGTTAACTTTAAGTTGATCTCCCAACTGCTGCATTGTTTGTAGCAGACCAGAGACCCTTCACTTTGGACCCTGTCCAGCTCCGTTCCCAGAACGTTTCTTTTTATGGAACTACTTATTGTAGTGCTGTGGCTTAGCTTTAAAATAAAGCATCAATTTAGCTTTTCTGATAGTAGATCCAGTGAGTAGCGAGGCCGTACAGACTAGACCAGTCGGTATAATTTAGCTTCTCGCAGGCAGTGCAGCAGAAGAGGTGCAACAATTTGCTTCAGTTCCCACTCCTGCTCACTATCCAGCAGAGGCTGCTGGAACTGTGGATGTCGGTTGAAGACAGTATGCTGTGATGCCCCCTGGGGTTGAACTGCTTGTCAGCATTTACCAAATGCATTGTGCTCACTTGGATCAGGAACCATTGGGTGCCCAGCAAGGGATCAATGGCTTTTGGAAGGGAACATTATAGAATTTCTGTTTTCTTCTCGTATTGGAGCAACATCCCCATTAACCAGGATATAAAAGTGTTTTATCCAAAATGGTTTAGATATGATTACAGTAATAGAAATGGGCTATAATTTGGAGCGATTTATAAAGAAAATTCATCTCCCAACATTTTTGGCGTTCTCTTTATTATTTTGTAGCTTTGATGTTTTTATAAATAACTGGAAGATTGGACTTTGGAAATCTATGATAAGTATAAATCAAATGCTTCACGTAGTTTCATAATTACCTCGACCAAATAACACCAAGCTTGGTAAAAATATAATTCCTCCTCCTTGTCAACTTCTAATGAAAAGAAAATTGTGTGGGTAGCTGGACTGTGGTGAACTGATGTAAAAGATGACCCCAAAAAGTGGAGAGCTAGGCTTTGAAGTCGAGTGGCGTTGTAGATAGACAAAAACACAATGCCGGAGGTGTTCAAAAAGGCAGCTAGTTGCGGGGCTCAAATGAAGTGGGCTTGAGGGTTGGCTGAATCCTGACGTGCCATGTCCGTGAAGCTCTCTGCCTCTTACCTTGCATTAATACACTGCTGGAGTTTGAAAGGGGCATTGTGGTTTTATTCAAATTTCAGCTCGAGTATTTTTCATGGTGGACTACGGATTCCCAGATTGTACTATGTAATTTGTGCATTGATACTGGGTTTTGTTTCACTGTACATTGCAGAGCAACAACCACAAGTAGAAAACAGTCTGCAGGTGCGGGTGGGATAGTGTACCCTTTGTACGGTGTGTATAATGCAGTAACGGAATCTCCTAGCTATGGAATTTGGGGGACAGGATATTGTCAGTTGAAAAAACTGGAAGTGATTTTTTTTCTTGAATATCCTGGTTAACAAGGGTCTAAATAACTGTGCCAGTTGGATTGGCAGTTCTTTCTTTCCTATGTGCCTCTGTTTTTTTTCATCCCTAGAATAAACCATGAATTTTGATGGTCTTGATTCTGGCCTTGGGGAGTACTCATCATCCCTGCACCCTGGCATTGACCCTTCCCTGGACAGTTCGATTGAGCATTCACTGGACCCAAGGCTTGACCCGAGCTTGCTGCAGAATGTCGAACTGGAAACAGATGGTGTCCAGCTGGATGGCATGTCGGTCTCCGTCCCTGAATCTGTGCATCTTGTTGAAGGAATGTATTCAGAGCTGCACACTGTTGTCGCAGAGGTTGGAGTCCCTGTAACTGCGTCACATTTTGACCTTCAAGATGAATTACTCTGGGTGGGAAATCACGGGGTAAGTACAGTCCATTAACCTGGTCCTCCAACCAAGTAAGTTGGTGGCTCACCGCTCTAGTATGGAGGCCTTGATGTGCACTGCTGGATAAGGAAAGAAAGACTTGCATTTATATAGCACCTTTCACAACCACCCGACGTCTCAAAGCACTTTACATCCAATAGAATGTAGTCACTGTTGTAATGTGGGAATCGCGGCAGCCAATTTGTGCACAGCAAGCTCCCACAAACAGCAATGTGATAATCTGTTTGTGATGTTGTTTGACACCGGGGATAACTCCCCTTCTCTTCAAAATAGTGCCACGGGACCTTTTACATCCACCTGAGAGGGCAGATGGGGACTTGGTTTAACAGTACCTCTGGTAGTACAGCACTCCCTCGGAGTGTCAGCCTAGATTTATGTGTTCGAGTCTCTGGAGCGGGACTTGAACCCACAACCTTCTGACTCTGAGGCGAGAGTGCTGCCCACTGAGCCACAGCTGATTGAATAGGGATTGGCATGCTGTACTTGTATACCTCAAGTCTCTTGCTCTAGCTGGGACGATCCGGGACCAGCTGATGATGATTCCCACCCCGCCAATGTTGCACATTTACCAACCTGCATTGCTCTATTGCTCTGTCTGGAGCAATCCAGTTAGACGGTTTGGGAGTGGGGAGCAGGCGAAGAATGATCGGATGACTTGTCAAGTGTGTATAATTCAAAAGATGGAATTTGAAATGAAGCTGATCTGTTTAATACACACGATGCTCAGACCTCAATATTGAAGGAGTGCTCTATTATTTAGCAGCTGTTGGAGCCTGGAATTTCCCTTTTTAACTAAATGGCTTATACAGTTGAATATAAACCAACAGCACTGACCACTTCCCAAATATCAGATAGCATTCTGTCTGCCTATGTCACTAAAAATGTATTTGAGCATAAATGGTCGATGTGGGAATGGATACCACTTATTTCCAGGGTTTTGCAATGCTGCTGGAAGATCACTCAAAGCTGTTTTCCCTTCATTCTCTCCAAAATCCCACAGCTGCTTGGCTGAGATGGGGAAGTTATCAGCTCTGCTCGAGCGACTAGGTGCAAACCTGCGTACTGTCGGTCAGCGCTGTGACATCCCACATAATACGGTTTTACTGTGTGTGTGTCATTTTCTCACTTTTACTGTTGCAATGAAGATTTGAAGTAAATGTTTGAAAAATCGTGCTTCGTACATTTCCTCAATCAGTTCATATTGGTGGATAAGTCTTTAAAAATGTTTCACAGATCTGTTTCAGGATCTTGCTTTTTTAAAGTATTGAGAGTTCACTTGTGATGTATAACTGTGAGGTGTTAACTTAATCATTGTACACACAGTAGATCTGAGGGGTGACACTGCATGTGGTGAAAAGAACCTCCCAATCTACTAGTCTCAGCCGGTGTTCAGTGGGTAGCACTCTCGCCTCTGAGTCAGAGGTTGTGGGTTCAAGTCCCACTCCACTTGAGCACGAAAATCTAGGCTGACACTCCAGTGCAGTACTGAGGGAGTGCTGCACTGTCTGTCAGAGGTGGCGTCTTTCGGATGAGACATTAAACCGAGGTCTCGTCTGCTCTCTCAGGTGGACGTAAAAGATCCCATGGCACTATTTCAAACAAGAGCAGGGGAGAGAGATATCCCCCGTGCCCTGGCCAATATTTATCCCTCAATCAACATAACAAAAACAGATTATCTAGTCATTATCACATTGCTGTTTGTGGGAGCTTGCTGTGTGCAAATTGGCTGCTGTGTTTCCCACATTACAACAGTGACTGCACTCCAAAAGTGCTTCATTGGCTGTAAAGCGCTTTGAGAAATCCGGTGGTCGTGAAAGGCGCTAAATAAATCCAAGTCTTTTTGTACTTTTTATTATTAAGGAGAAACTTAAAACTTGTATAAGTGTCTGAAATAGAATTCTAAATCCTAATGAATTGTCATTAGTAAAACAAAACCTAGTATTTTCTGCGAAATAGTTGATTAATGTTTACTGCTGCCGTGTAATACATTGGGAATATCAGAGATGCTTCGGGAGAGGGGGCGAGCTCTTTACCTTCAGAGCAGTGCTACTAAACTTGTCTTTGAAATGTCTCTGTCTAGGGCCATGCGACCTCCTTCTTTGGTCCCACTATGGAACGATATTCATCCTTTCAAGTTACAGCTGCAGATGACATACGTCACATACAAAGCATAGAGAGTGGAGTCCTCTTTTTAAATAAGAATAACCTCAAGTGCTTTACTCGAGGAGGACTTATAATGTTTGATTATGTGTAAGTTTTTAAAGTTTAGATTGCTGTAGTTTTAAAGGAAAACTATTAAAAGCAAGTGAACAGCCGAGTTGAAGGGGAGAAAGAGTATTGGAGTTGTTAAGTTTACACACCTACAGTTTTATTCAGAAATGTTCACCCTTTGTGAAGGTGTTAACTGGGGTATGTTTCCACAATGCTGACAGCCCTTCTGTAGCTCACTTGAGTGGCTGTTCTTGCATGAGCTTCGACTGCTGTTTTGCCTGATGTCGCCATCCGGTTAGCTGTACATATACTGCCGTCCAGTGAGAACCAGGTTGGACTTGGCTGTAAGGCATACGCGCCCCACCCCCCTTTCCTGCAATTGAATAGCTTGCCATTGACCACTGTCCAAGCTAACGTGAGGAATGGCCACTTGGGCAAGGTCCCAGAGGGCTGTTGTCACTTGTGGATTCGTACCTCCAGAATGAGCCTGCCTTCAGGAAGAAAGAGAAAATTGGAAGAAAAAAAAATAATCTTGGACGTACTGGTCTGTATTGTTTAATTGCTACATATGACCTTGTTTGACTAGGCTATTGTGGGAACCAATAATGTTAAGGATTCCGTGCAATTTATATGCTTAAGAGTTTGAGTCATTGTAAAAAGTTACTTTTAGAATTCTCCCAGCTCCCTGGTCTGGTTTGGCTCGCAAACTGACTCTAACTCTGCCTATTACTTTAACTTTCATCTTGCTTTTCTTTAATATGCTCTTAGCTATTTTAACATAGAAACATCGAAAATAGGTGCAAGAGTAGGCCATTCGGCCCTTCGAGCCTGCACTACCATTCGGTAAGATCATGGCTGATCATTCCCTCAGTACCCCTTTCCTGCTTTCTCTCCATACCCCTTGATCCCCTTAGCCGTAATGGCCACATCTAACTCCCTCTTAAATATATCCAATGAACTGGCATCAACAACTCTCTGCGGCAGGGAATTCCACAGGTTAACAACGCTCTGAGTGAAGGAGTTTCTCATCTCAGTCCTAAATGGCCTACCCCTTATCCTAAGACTGTGTCCCCTGGTTCTGGACTTCCCCAACGTTGGGAACAATCTACCCGCATCTAACCTATCCCGTTCCGTCAGAATCTTGTATGTTTCTGTGAAATCCCCTCTCATCCTTCTAAACTCCAATGTATAAAGGTCCAGTTGATCCAGTCTGTCCTCATGTCAGTCCAGCCATCCCGGGAATCAGTCTGGTGAACCTTCGCTGCACTCCCTCAATAGCAAGAACGTCCTTCCTCAGATTAGGAGACCAAAACTGAACACAATATTCCAGGTGAGGCCTTACCAAGGCCCTGTACAACTGCAGTAAGACCTCCCTGTTCCTGTACTCAAATCCCCTAGCTATGAAGGCCAATGTGCCATTTGCCGCCTTCACCGCCTGCTGTACCTGCATGCCAACTTTCAATGACTGATGAACCATGACACCCAGGTCTTGTTGCACCTCCCCTTTTCCTAATCTGCCTTCGTGTTTTTGCCCCCAAAGTGGATAACCTCACATTTATCCACATTATACTGCATCTGCCATGCATTTGCCCACTCACCTAACCTGTCCAAGTCACCCTGCAGCCTCTTACGTCCCCCTCACAGCTCACACTGCCACCCAGTTTAGTGTCATCTGCAAACTTGGAGATATTACACTCAATTCCTTCATCCAAATCGTTAATGTATATTGTAAAGAGCTGGGGTCCCAGCATTGAGCCCTGCGGCACTCCACTAGTCACTGCCTGCCATTCTGAAAAGGACCCGTTTATCCCGACTCTCTGCTTCCTTTCTGCCAACCAGTTCTCTCTCCACGTCTGTATATTACCCCTAATACCATGTGCTTTGATTTTGTACACCAATCTCTTGTGTGGGACCTTGTCAAAACCCTTTTGAAAGTTGAAATACACTGGTTCTCCCTTGTCCACTCTACTAGTTACATCCTCAAAAAATTCCAGAAGATTTGTCAAGCCTGATTTCCCCTTCATAAATCCATGCTGACTTGGATCGATCCTGTCACGGCTTCCCAAATGTGCTGCTATTTCATCCTTAATAATTGATTTCAACATTTCCCCCACCACTGATGTCAGGCTAACCGGTCTATAATTACCCGTTTTCTCTCTCCCTCCCTTTTTAAAAAGTGGTGTTACATTAGCTACCCTCCAGTCCATAGGAACTGATCCCGAGTCGATAGACTGTTGGAAAATGATCACCAATGCATCCACTATTTCTTGGGCTACTTCCTTAAGTACTCTGGGATGCAGACTATCAGGCCCTGGGGATTTATCGGCCTTCAACCCAATCAATTTCCCTAACACAATTTCCCGCCTAATAAGGATATCCTTCAGTTCCTCCTTTTCACGAGACCCTCGGACCCCTAGTACTTCCGGAAGGTTATTTGTGTCTTCCTTCGTGAAGACAGAACCAAAGTATTTGTTCAATTGGTCTGCCATTTCTTTGTTCCATGTGATATGCTCCTCCTGTACCATGTGGGAACTCGGGGACACTTCCGGTGTCCCTGGGCGCTACGTGTGTGGGAAGTGTATCCGCCTCGAGCTCTTGACGGTCCGCGTTGCGGAATTGGAGCTGAGGGTGGATTCACTCTGGAGCATCCACGATGCTGAGAATGACGTGAGTATCACGTGTAGTGAGTTGGTCTTACCGCAGGAGAAGGGTCCACAGCCAGATAGGGAATGGAAGAGCAGCAGGAAGAGCAGTGCAAGAAAGATAGTGCAGGGGTCCCCTGTGGTCATCCCCTTGCAAAACAGATACACTGCTTTGAGTACTGTTGGGGAGGATGACTCATCAGGGGAGGGCAGCAACAGCCAAGTTCATGGCACCGTAGGTGGCTCTGCTGCAAAGGAGGGCAGGAAAAAGATTGGGAGCGCGATAGTGATAGGGGATTCGATGGTGAGGGGAATAGATAGGTGTTTCTGCGGACGCAACCGAGACTCCAGGATGGTATGTTGCCTCCCTGGTGCAAGGGTCAAGGATGTCTCGGAGCGGGTGCAGGACATTCTGAAATGGGAGGGAGAACAGCCAGTTGTCGTGGTGCACATTGGTACCAACGACATAGGTAAAAAAAGGGATGAGGTCCTACGAAAAGAATTTAAGGAGCTAGGAGCTAAATTAAAAAGTAGGACCTCAAAAGTAGTAATCTCGGGATTGCTACCAGTGCCACGTGCTAGTCAGAGTAGGAATCGCAGGATAGCGCAGATGAATACATGGCTTGAGCAGTGGTGCAGCAGGGAGGGATTCAAATTCTTGGGGCATTGGAACCGGTTCTGTGGGAGGTGGGACCAGTACAAACCGGACGGTCTGCACCTGGGCAGGACCGGAACCAATGTCCTAGGGGGAGTGTTTGCTAGTGCTGTTGGGGAGGAGTTAAACTAATATTGCAGGGGGATGGGAACCTATGCAGGGAGACAGAGGGAGACAAAAATGAGGCAAAAGCAAAAGACAGAAAGGAGATGAGGAAAAGTGGAGGGCAGAGAAACCCAAGGCAAAGAACAAAAAGGGCCACTGTACAGCAAAATTCTAAAAGGTCAAAGGGTGTTAAAAAAGCAAGCCTGAAGGCTTTGTGTCTTAATGCAAGGAGTATCCGCAATAAGGTGGATGAATTAACTGTGCAAATAGATGTTAACAAATATGATGTGATTGGGATTACGGAGACGTGGCTCCAGGATGATCAGGGCTGGGAACTCAACATCCAGGGGTATTCAACATTCAGGAAGGATAGAATAAAAGGAAAAGGAGGTGGGGTAGCATTGCTGGTTAAAGAGGAGATTAATGCAATAGTTAGGAAAGACATTAGCTTGGATGATGTGGAATCTATATGGGTAGAGCTGCAGAACACCAAAGGGCAAAAATCGTTAGTGGGAGTTGTGTACAGACCTCCAAACAGTAGTAGTGATGTTGGGGAGGGCATCAAACAGGAAATTAGGAGTGCATGCAATAAAGGTGCAGCAGTTATAATGGGTGACTTTAATATGCACATAGATTGGGCCAGCCAAACTGGAAGCAATACGATGGAGGAGGATTTCCTGGAGTGCATAAGGGATGGTTTTCTAGACCAATATGTCGAGGAACCAACTAGGGGGGAGGCCATCTTAGACTGGGTGTTGTGTAATGAGAGAGGATTAATTAGCAACCTCATTGTGCGAGGCCCCTTGGGGAAGAGTGACCATAATATGGTGGAATTCTGCATTAGGATGGAGAATGAAACAGTTAATTCAGAGACCATGGTCCAGAACTTAAAGAAGGGTAACTTTGAAGGTATGAGGCATGAATTGGCTAAGATAGATTGGCTAATGATACTTAAGGGGTTGACTGTGGATGGGCAATGGCAGACATTTAGAGACCGCATGGATGAATTACAACAATTGTACATTCCTGTCTGGCGTAAAAATAAAAAAGGGAAGGTGGCTCAACCGTGGCTATCTTGGGAAATCAGGGATAGTATTAAAGCCAAGGAAATGGCATACAAATTGGCCAGAAATAGCAGCGAACCTGGGGACTGGGAGAAATTTAGAACTCAGCAGAGGAGGACAAAGGGTTTGACTAGGGCAGGGAAAATGGAGTACGAGAAGAAGCTTGCAGGAAACATTAAGGCGGATTGCAAAAGTTTCTATAGGTATGTAAAGAGAAAAAGGTTAGTAAAGACAAACGTAGGTCCCCTGCAGTCAGAATCAGGGGAAGTCATAACGGGGAACAAAGAAATGGCAGATCAATTGAACAAGTACTTTGGTTCAGTATTCACTAAGGAGGACACAAACAACCTTCCGGATATAAAAGTGATCAGAGGGTCTAGTAAGGAGGAGGAACTGAGGGAAATCTTTATTAGTCGGGAAATTGTGTTGGGGAAATTGATGGGATTGAAGGCCGATAAATCCCCAGGGCCTGATGGACTGCATCCCAGAGTACTTAAGGAGGTGGCCTTGGAAATAGCGGATGCATTGACAGTCATTTTCCAACATTCCATTGACTCTGGATCAGTTCCTATCGAGTGGAGGGTAGCCAATGTAACCCCACTTTTTAAAAAAGGAGGGAGAGAGAAAGCAGGGAATTATAGACCGGTCAGCCTGACCTCAGTAGTGGGTAAAATGATGGAATCAATTATTAAGGATGTCATAGCAGCGCATTTTGAAAATGGTGACATGATAGGTCCAAGTCAGCATGGATTTGTGAAAGGGAGATCATGCTTGACAAATCTTCTGGAATTTTTTGAGGATGTTTCCAATAAAGTGGACAAAGGAGTACCAGTTGATGTGGTATATTTGGACTTTCAGAAGGCTTTCGACAAGGTCCCACACAGGAGATTAATGTGCAAAGTTAAAGCACATGGGATTGGGGGTAGTGTGCTGACGTGGATTGAGAACTGGTTGTCAGACAGGAAGCAAAGAGTAGGAGTAAATGGGTACTTTTCGGAATGGCAGGCAGTGACTAGTGGGGTACCGCAGGGTTCTGTGCTGGGGCCCCAGTTGTTTACATTGTACATTAATGATTTAGACGAGGGGATTAAATGTAGTATCTCCAAATTTGCGGATGACACTAAGTTGGGTGGCAGTGTGAGCTGCGAGGAGGATGCTATGAGGCTGCAGAGTGACTTGGATAGGTTAGGTGAGTGGGCAAATGCGTGGCAGATGAAGTATAATGTGGATAAATGTGAGGTTATCCACTTTGGTGGTAAAAACAGAGAGACAGACTATTATCTGAATGGTGACAGATTAGGAAAAGGGAAGGTGCAACGAGACCTGGGTGTCATGGTACATCAGTCATTGAAGGTTGGCGTGCAGGTACAGCAGGCGGTTAAGAAAGCAAATGGCATGTTGGCCTTCATAGCGAGGGGATTTGAGTACAGGGGCAGGGAGGTGTTGCTACAGTTGTACAGGGCCTTGGTGAGGCCACACCTGGAGTATTGTGTACAGTTTTGGTCTCCTAACTTGAGGAAGGACATTCTTGCTATTGAGGGAGTGCAGCGAAGATTCACCAGACTGATTCCCGGGATGGTGGGACTGACCTATCAAGAAAGACTGGATCAAGTGGGCTTGTATTCACTGGAGTTCAGAAGAGTGAGAGGGGACCTCATAGAAACGTTTAAAATTCTGACGGGTTTGGACAGGTTGGATGCAGGAAGAATGTTCCCAATGTTGGGGAAGTCCAGAACCAGGGGTCACAGTCTAAGGATAAGGGGTAAGCCATTTAGGACCGAGATAAGGAGAAACTTCTTCACCCAGAGAGTGGTGAACCTGTGGAATTCTCTACCACAGAAAGTAGTTGAGGCCAATTCACTAAATATATTCAAAAGGGAGTTAGATGAAGTCCTTACTACTCGGGGGATCAAGGGGTATGGCGTGAAAGCAGGAAGGGGGTACTGAAGTTGCATGTTCAGCCATGAACTCATTGAATGGCGGTGCAGGCTAGAAGGGCTGAATGGCCTGCTCCTGCACCTATTTTCTATGTTTCTATGTTTCCCCATTATAAATTCATCTGAATCCAACTGCAAGGGACCTACATTTGTCTTCACTAGTCTTTTTCTCTTCACAGATCTGTAGAAGCTTTTACAGACAGTTTTTATGTTTCCGGCAAGCTTCTTCTCGTACTCTATTTCCCCCCTCTTAATTAAACCCTTTGTCCTCCTGTGCTGAATTCTAAATTTCTCCTAGTCCTCAGGTTTGCTGCTTTTTCTGGCCCATTTATATGCCTCTTCCTTGGATTTAACACTATCCTTAATTTCCCTTGTTAGCCACGGTTGAGCCACCTTCCCCAGTTTATTTTTATTCCAGACAGGGATGTACAATTGCTGAAGTTCATCCATGTGATCTTTAAATGTTTGCCATTGCCTATCCACCGTCAACCCTTTAAGTATTATTTGCCAGTCTATTCTAGCCAATTCAAACCATCGAAGTTACCTTTCCTTAAGTTCAGGACCCTAGTTTCTGAATTAACTGTGTCACTCTCCATCCTAATAAAGAATTCTACCATGTTATGGTCACTCTTCCCCAAGGGGTCTCGCACAACAAGATTGCTAATTAGTCCTTTCTCATTGCACATCACCCAGTCTAGGCTGGCCAGTCCTCTCGTTGGTTCCTCGACATATTGGTCTAGAAAACCATCCCTAATACACTCCAGGAAATCCTCCTCCACCGCATTGCTACCAGTTTGGTTAGCCCAATCAATATGTAGATTCCACATCATCCAAGCCAATGTCCTTTCTTATTATTGCATTAATTTCCTCTCTAACAGCAATGCCACCCCGCCTCCTTTTCCTTTCTGTCTGTCCTTCCTAAATGTTGAATACCCCTGGATGTTGAGTTCCCAACCTTGGTCACCCTGGAGCCATGTCTCCGTGATGCCAATTACATCATACCCGTTAACTGCTATCTGCGCAGTTAATTCGTCCACCTTATTCCGAATACTCCTTGCATTGGGGCACAGAGCCTTCAGGCTTGTCTTTCTAACACACTTTGCCCCTTTGGAATTTTGCTGTAATGTGGCCCTTTTTGCTTTTTGCCTTATGTTTCTCTGCCCTCCACTTTTACTTTTCTTCTTTCTATCTTTTGCTTCTGCCCCCATTCTACTTCCCTCTGTCTCCCTGCCTAGGTTCCCATCCCCCTGCCATATTAGTTTAACTCCTCCCGAACAGCACTAGCAAACACTGCCCCTAGGACATTGGTTCCAGTCCTGTCCAGGTGCAGACCGTCCGGTTTGTACTGGTCTCACCTCCCCCAGAACCGGTTCCAATGTCCCAGGAATTTGAATCCCTCCCTGCTGCACCGCTCTTCAAGCCACGTATTCATCTGAACTATCCTGCGATTCCTACTCTGACTAATCTTCATTTTCTGTTTTTTAAAAAAACTTTTAAACAATTTTCTACTTCAGTCTCCCTGTTTTCCACTGTGCATTTTGGATATTGAAACAACTTTAAAAAAAAAACCCTGCCATTTGAGTTGAGAACAAGTTACAAAGACTCGAGATTGACAGTTGCATCACGGCAACATCAGTTTTCCTGGGTCGAAGCAGGATGAGGAACACACAGCAGAAGAATAAATGTCTGTGGAGGGTTAAAGCAGTGTCTTGGGCAATGTCTCCCGTAAGCTGCATTGCCTCTCGCGCGGTCTGCCTCCACCAGTGTGGCCCCTTCATTTCTGTGCGTGCGCGATAGCTGGAATGTAAAAGCTGGTGAGTGGCCTGCACAGCTTAGAGGGAACATTAGTCTTCGGCATCAGATGCAAAGTTAAATCCACTTTACACAACTCTCATTGGGTACCACTTCTCTCCCTTGCTCCCTCTCTGCCTCTCCCTCTCTGCCTCTCTCAAATCTATATATTATTTATTTATATATACCGGTATATATACATTCATTCCTGAAAAGGACAATGTGCTGGTGTTGCGTTTTTTAAAAACTCTTTGACAAATGGGCATTGGACATGACTTGAACCCGCAGTGTTTGTGAGTTGTTCTGTTCAGGATAGTTTACCATGTAGAGAAGCTCCCCATTGTCACAGATATTGAATGTCTCCTGTATGTCTTCAAATCAAGCAAAACTTGCAACTTTGGGGCTTTCCAATATTGTATTGAATGATGTGGGAGCAGTGGTATAGCACTGTCTAAAATTTATGACTTTATATTTGTTCACATTCTGCCCTATAGAAGATTGTAGTCACTCCTGTGATAGCATTATAGAATTATATATGTATATCTTCAGCTGCATTAGTTGAAAAGTACAATTTCAGTGAGCTAGGAGTTACTTTAATATGAGAAGCATTACTAAACCAGACTAGATAGTAAAGTGTGATGTACAATTGACTTCCAACAACAAAGAATGTTTGATCTAATGAGTGTGTTGGCACAGTGCCAACCGTGGCTGTGTCGTCTTTAACCGCGTTCTCCATTCTTGTCTGTAGATACTCAAACTGCATGTTTTTAATTTTTTTAGTATGGATGAAGCTGAGGACATGCACAGTCTTCTTCTCACTGACAACAACTCTGTTCTTTTGGGGGGCCTTCAGAATCATGTCATCGAAGTAGACTTAAATGCAGTTCAAGAAAGTGAAAAGGTAAGGTTCTGAGAACGAATGTTGCATTTTTTCCAACTGTACAAATGATTTGATTCATGTTTCAAAGCTACTCTTCCCACTAATTGCCCGAGTGGTCTAAGTCTATAAGAGGACGGCATTGCCATAGCTAGGGTCCCAGACGCTTTGGTGCTACCTCAAGACCCCTGCTAGGTCACTTTGTTGGGACTGCCCTTGAGAACCAAGTGTTAGAAATGCTTCATGAGCAGCTGTGAGTGGTTGTGCGTTCCTTACTCAGTGCAGATCAGTATTACATGGCTGGCTGTGGCATCGATTCTATTTCTAATCATTTGAAGACAGTTTTCTACTGAAAGGCATTGAGTTTTTTTGTAGCTTTTAGCACCTTTAGGTAATGCTGAGTGATTTGTACTATCGCTCTCTTTCGCTCTTTCTCTCTCACTCTTTATTCTCTCCCTCCCCCTTCCAATTCTTTTGGGGTCTCTATTTCCTTTTTTCCTTTCCATTTTCCACACCAGCCATCCCTTGTGGTTTTCTTGAGTTTTGGACAGCCAATAGGACCTGGGTTGAGATTGCCCAAACTCATTTCATTTATGTCACTACAGAAAGGAGACCTTTGTCCCATCAGTCTGGGCTGCATTTAAAGCCAGGCCCCAGGGGTTAAAGGACAGTGTGATTAACCTACTGTTGCACCCAGTACCCAACTCTTGTTGCCTTCACACATAAACAATAGTTTCTTTTTGACTCGGATACAGATGCAGGGCTTTTTCAAGATCTGTGGAAAGGCATTTTATTTGTTCTGAATAACAGTGCTTGTATTAATGTCTCTCTTTCCAGTACACAGTTGACGTTCCAGGAGTTACAATCATGCGACAGTCTAACCGCTTCTTCTTTTGTGGCCATACATCAGGAAAGGTATTTATACTGAATTTAATGCAAGAATTTGTAGCAATAGGAAAAGCACATTCGGCTGAACAAATGGCTCCCTTTTCCATATATTGATCCCATCTTCTCGCCGTATCACTCAATTCCTTCCCACTCCAGAAATGCATTCAACCTGTCTATACTGTCTGCTTCAGTGGACTTTGCTAGTAACTAATCCTGCAGTTCTGTTCGCCTCTGGGTGGAAACAGTCAATGTGACTTCACTTCTTACTGCTACCTCCTTTCTTGCTCCTAATTTCTCATTTACATTGTGAGCGGTGGACATCAGGGAGTGACTTCAAGGCAGCAATCTTAGCCAACAGCTTTTAACCATCATTTGAACCCTGCAATAAAGTTACAGCCTTGCAGATTGTAGTTTTTCCTGACACGTCAGCCGTGGTTCAGTGGACAGCACTCTGGCCTCCGAGTTAGAAGGTTGAGGCTTCAAGTCCCACTCCAGGGACTTGAGTACAAAAATCTAGGCTGACATTCCAGTGCAGTACTGAGGGAGTGCCGCACTGTCGGAGGGCCAGTACTGAGGGAGTGCCGCACTGTCGGAGGGGCAGTACTGAGGGAATGCCGCACTGTCGGCGGGGCAGTACTGATGGAGTGCCGCACTGTCGGAGGGGCAGTACTGAGGGAGTGCTGCACTGTTGGAGGGGCAGTATTGAGGGAGTGCTGCACTGTCGGAGGGGCAGTACTGAGGGAGTGCCGCACTTTCGGAGAGGCAGTACTGAGGGAGTGCCGCACTGTCGGAGGGGCAGTACTGAGGGAGTGCTGCACTGTCGGAGGGGCAGTACTGAGGGAGTGCTGCACTGTCGGAGGGGCAGTACTGAGGGACTGCTGCACTGTTGGAGGTGTTGTCTTTCAGATGAGATGTTAAATCGAGGCTCCGACTGTTTTTTATTAAGGTGGACGTAAAAGATTCCATGGCATTATTTTGAAGAAGAGCAGGAGAGTTCTCCCTGGTATCCTGACCAATATCTATTCCTCAATCAACATCACAAAACAGATTATCTGGTTATTATTACATTACTGTTTGTGGGAGCTTGCTGTGCACAAATTGCTGCTGTGTTTCCCACATTACAACAGTGACTCCAAAAGTACTTCATTGGCTGTAAAACGCTTTGGGACATCCTGAGGAGGTGAAAGGCATTTTCTTTGAATGCTACTGTGGATTTTATGGGGATGGATTTTTTTTAAACAGTTGATTACTGGGAAATACATAAGTATATTCGGAAAGAATCTAATCAATTCTATAGTAATATTTTTGTCATCCAGAATATTTAATGTTTTATTTATTAAGTTTGCATTTCCTGTGGACATTTTGCCTGATCTCAGTCACCTTGTAAAGAAAGAATCAACATTTTCAAAATATTTATTTGCTGGGAGACCCGGGAAAACCCTAAAAGCTTACAACCCTTGGCCCTGGAAACTGCACTTGAATTTGGATCTGATGATCAGCGTGGGGATTACCACTGACTCTTGAGTTGATAACCTCACATTTATCTACATTATACTGCATCTGCCATGCGTTTATCCAATAACCGAACCTGTCCAAGTCACCCTGCAGGTTCTTAGCATCCTCCTCACAGCTCGCACCGCCACCCAGCTTAGTGTCATCTGCAAACTTGGAGATATTACATTCAATTCCTTCATCTAAATCATTAATGTATATTGTAAATAGCTGGGGTCCCAGCACTGAGCCCTGCGGCACCCCACTGGTCACTGCCTGCCATTCTGAAAAGGACCCGTTTATTCCTACTCTTTGCTTCCTGTTTGCCAACCAGTTCTCTATCCACGTCAATACATTACCCCCAATACCATGTGCTTTAATTTTGCACACTAATCTCTTGACCTTGTCAAAAGCCTTTTGAAAGCCCAAATACACCACATCCACTGGTTCTCCCTTGTCCACTCTACTAGTTACATCCTCAAAAAATTCCAGAAGATTTGTCGAGCATGATTTCCCTTTCATAAATCCATGCTGACTTGGACTGATCCTGTCACTGCTATTCAAATGCACTGCTATTACATCTTTAATAATTGATTCCAACATTTTCCCCACTACTGATGTCAGGCTATAACCTGTTTTCTCTCTCCCTCCTTTTTTAAAAAGTGGGGTTACATTAGCTACCCTCCAATCCATAGGAACTGATCCAAAGTTTATAGAATGTTGGAAAATGACCACCAATGCATCCACTATTTCAAGGGCCACTTCCTTAAGTACTCTGGGATGCAGACTATCAGACCCTGAAAATTTATCGGCCTTCAATCCCATCAATTTTCCGAACACAATTTCCTGACTAATAAGGATTTCCTTCAGTTCTTCCTTATCGCTAGACCCTCGGTCCCCTAGTATTTCCGGAAGGTTATTTGTGTCTTCCTTAGTGAAGACAGAACCACAGTATTTGTTCAATTGGTCTGCCATTTCTTTGTTCTCCATTATAAATTCACCTGATTCTGACTGCAAGGGACCTACATTTATCTTCACTAATCTTTTTCTCTTCACATATCTATAGAAGCTTTTGCAGTCAGTTTTTATGTTCCCTGCAAGCTGACTCTCATTCTTTATTTTCTCCCTCCTAATTAAACCCTTTGTCCTCCTCTGCTGAGTTCTAAATTTCTCCCAATCCTCAGGTTTGCTGCCTTTTCTGGCCAATTTATATGCCTCTTCCTTGGATTTAACACTATCCCTAATTACCCTTGTTAGCCACGGTTGAGCCACCTTCCCCGTTTTATTTTTACATCAGTAGACTGGGTCTTTACTCGTTGGAGTTCAGAAGGATGAGGGGTGATCTTATAGAAACATTTAAAATAATGAAAGGGATAGACAAGATAGAGGCAGAGAGGTTGTTTCCACTGGTCGGGGAGACTAGAACTAGGGGGCACAACCTCAAAATACGGGGGTGTCAATTTAAAACCGAGTTGAGAAGGAATTTCTTCTCCCAGAGGGTTGTGAATCTGTGGAATTCTCTGCCCAAGGAAGCAGTTGAGGTTAGCTCATTGAATGTATTCAAGTAACAGATAGATAGATTTTTAACCAATAAGGGAATTAAGGGTTATGGGGAGCGAGTGGGCAAGTGGAGCTGAGTCCACGGCCAGATCAGCCATGATCTTTTTGAATGGTGGAGCAGGCTTGAGGGGCTAGATGGCCTACTCCTGTTCCTAATTCTTATGTTCTTATGTCAGACAGGGATGTACAATTGTTGAAGTTCATCCATGTGATCTTTAAATGTCTGCCATTGCCTATCCACCGTCAACCCTTTAAGTATCATTCGCCAGTCTATTCTGACCAATTCACGTCTCATAGCATCAAAGTTACCTTTCTTTAAGTTCAGGACCCTAGTCTCTGAATTAACTGTGTCACTCTCCACCTTAATGAAAAATTCTACCATATTATGGTCACTCTTCCCCAAGGGGCCTCGCACAACAAGATTGCTAATTAATCCCCTCTCATTACACAACACCCAGTCTAGGATGGCCAGCTCTCGAGTTGGTTCCTCGACATACTGGTCTAGAAAACCATCCCTAATACACTCCAGGGAATCCTCCTCCACCGTATTGCTACCAGTTTGATTAGCCCAATCTATATGTATATTAAAGTCACCCATGATAACTGCTGTACCCTTATTGCATGCATCCCTGATTTCCTGTTTGATGCCATCCCCAACCTTACTACTACTGTTTGGTGGTCTGTACACAACTCCCACTAGTGTTTTCTGCCCTTTGGTGTTCCGCAGCTCTACCCATACAGATTCCACATCATCCAAGCTAATGTCCGTCCTTACTATTGCGTTAATCTCCTCTTTAACCAGCAACGCTACCCCACCTCCTTTTCTTTTCTGTCTATCCTTCCTGAATATTGAATACCCCTGGATGTTGAGTTCCCAGCCTTGGCCACCCTGGAGCCATGTCTCCGTAATCCCAATTACATCATATCCGTAAAGTAGGAAACATGGCAGCCAATTTGCTCACAGCAAAGTCCCACAAACAGCAATGTGATAATGACCAAATCATCTGTTTTTTAGTGATATTGGTTGAGAGATAAATATTGGCCAGGGCACATTTCAGGGGAAATTGGTGTGCTTTTGTCTTTTCTTACTTTCTCTTTCTCCCCACCTACTAGCTGAAGGTGGTGGGTTATATTGGGTTATGGTTCCTTGGGAGTCATCAGCCTTCTGGTCCCTCAAACATTCTTCACATGAGTTTGGAAATTCACAGGATCCAGCCAAATCTTGTCCTCTCCCAACATCAACACGTGCACAGTTTCGAGCAGCGATGGTAAACCTGACGGATTTTACGCTCTCTCCCATTGGTGGCCCAGCTAATTCAGCACAGAGCAGGAATTGAATATGGACCACTGCCGAGTCTGTGTGGTTTGGAACTAGATGGTGTAGTCAGTCTTTAAATCCAGCCCAGTCTTGTGAAGGGGTCGTCTCCCTACTGGCTGTAAGGGTCTGATGTAACCTGAGTTTTGGCGGCTCTCCATTCAGTTCCTGGTAGCGATGTTTCACAATAATTGGCAATCTCAAGCAGAGAGCACAGGATAGCTAGTGTGGGAAATGGAAACAAATGTCACACTGGTGCAGTGGGGAGCACTCTTCTAAGTTATGGGAAGAATGCAGGAAATGTTACTGTGCATCTGGCTGCACTATCCCTAAGCTGGGAGTGCTTGGCGCCTAAAATGAAAAGAATTCCATTCCCCAGCACTGACATCTCCCACTTTGAGCACAAAAATTGAATTAAAAAAGAAATCTGTGTGACTTTGCACTGGTCAGAGCACATGCCCATTAAAGCACCGTTTATGAGGTGTGTTTATACAAGTCTCCGTCTCCAGTGCTTGCTTTTCTTTAAAGTATGTCAGACTCTTTCTGACCTGCTGCAACTCTCTGCCTCCCACTGACCTCCAAGTGTAGTGAAGGGGACATCACAGCTGATCCTGTCCTCACCTGGCATCTAAACACGTGCATTTTCAGCCGGGGCCATTGTATAGTGATCAGGAGTGTGAGCTCTGCCTGATTTCCCCACCCCCCCACCACCACCGTGCTCATCTGAACCACCTTTTAGGGAGCAATCTTAACTTCGTATTGTTTGAGTTGAGCCCCATTCAGATTTGTGATTTTATTTTTGAAATACTCAGTGAGGTGGCAGCTCCAAAAACCACCAGTATGTTCAGGGCAAGTGGTTACACTCACCCAACAGAGAAGTGAGGCTTTTTTAGAATTTTACAGCAGAAGCGGAACTGAAAAAGTCTTAAGAAAATAGGAAGATCAAATTGTTATCATCGACTGTTGGAATTGGTAGCTAATGTCCCACAAAGACCATAGTGGCTTAACTTTTTTTCTTCCCTAATTTTCCCCTCTTTCTCCCCTTCTCGAGGTGGTTTGAACGGTACTGGCTTCCCACCTGAGACCATTCTTCTTGTGTGAGCTGAGGCAGTGAGTGTTGGCAGAATAATGGGGAGGAGGCATTGCGGCTGAGCCTAATCCTTGCCATGATGTCCATATGTGCACCAGTCCAGCCGAGGTGGTGAACCTGTGGAATTCTCTACCACAGAAAGTTGTTGAGGCCAGTTCGTTAGATATATTCAAAAGGGAGTTAGATGTGGCCCTTACGGCTAAAGGGATCGGGGGTATGGAGAGAAAGCAGGAATGGGGTACTGAGGTGAATGATCAGTCATGATCATATTGAATGGTGGTGCAAGCTCGAAGGGCTGAATGGCCTACTCCTGCACCTATTTTCGATGTTTTTATGTTACTGGATAGAGATCAGGAGTGGGAACCCTAGCTGCCCCCCCCCTCCGGCAACCCACAAGTGGTGAGACCAATTTTTCACATCTCTACTGCTGCATTGAACCTGGTACTTTCCTGGAATGTTGGTGTGCGTTTACCAACTGAATCATTCATTGAAGGCGAGCATGCAACTTGCTTTTATTGCATTGTAATTCTCTTGTGTGGTTTTAGGTATCCCTCCGGGATTTGAGAAGCTTTAAATTGGAACATGAATTTGATGCTTACTCTGGAAGTCTCTCTGATTTTGATGTACACGGAAACCTGCTGGTGACATGTGGCTTCTCAAATCGAATGAATGGTCTGTCATGCGACAGATTCCTGATGGTTTATGACCTCCGTATGATGCGGGCTATCAGTCCCTTGCAGGTTCATGTGGATCCTCTCTTCCTGAGATTTATTCCTACATACACATCAAGGCTAGCCATCATCTCTCAATCAGGTATCTTACAAAAGGCCAGAATTATAATATAACATTTATATCGATAGAACTTTATTAGCAGATGTGATGATGCTCACAGTAAGTTGGATGATATGTTATCCTAAAATGACAGGAGCGTTATACCATTTAACATACAGGTTGTTATTCTGTTGCTAAGGTGAAAATGTGTAACTTGCCTACGAGGCCCAGCTTGAGGTTAATTGTTGAGAAAATGTCTTTTGGTTTGCAGCCCTTGTAAATCCCCAGTTTCTCCCCAAGCAGAATGAATAGATTTCTTTATTATATATTTTTTTTAAAAAGTATGATACAAATTTGCATGTGTGATGGACTCGTCTCAAACTTTTATATATAGATTGATATTTCTGTTAGTTCAGACTGACTGAAGAACATAAGAACAAAGAACGTAAGAAGTAGGAGTAGGCCATACGGCCCCTCGAGCCTGCTCCGCCATTTAATACGATCATGGCTGATCCTATCATGGACTCGGGTCCACTTCCCTGCCCACTCCCCATAACCCCTTATTCCCTTATTGGTTAAGAAATTGTCTATCTCTGTCTTAAATTTATTCAATGTCCCAGCTTCCACAGCTCTCTGAGGCAGCGCATTCCACAGATTTACAACCCTCTGAGAGAAGAAATTCCTCCTCATCTCAGGTTTAAATGGGTGGCCCTTATTCTAAGATCATCCCCTCGAGTTCTAGTCTCCCCTATCAGTGGAAACATCCTCTCTGCTTCCACCTTGTCAAGCCCCCTCACAATCTTATACGTTTCGATAAGATCACCTCTCATTCTTCTGAATTCCAATAAGTAGAGGCCCAACCTACTCAACCTTTCCTCATATGTCAACCCCCTCATCTCCAGAATCAACCTAGTGAACCTTCTCTGAACTACCTCCAAAGCAAGTATATTCTTTCTTAAATATGGAAACCAAAACTGTACGCAGTAATCCAGGTGTGGCCTCACCAATACCCTGTATAATTGTAGCAATACTTCCCTGCTTTTATACTCCATCAGCTTTGCAATAAAGACCAAGATTCCATTGGCCTTCCTGATCACTTACTGTACCTGCATAATAACCTTTTGTGTTTCATGCACTAGGACTCCCAGGTCCCGCTGTACTGTAGCACTTTGTAATCTTTCTCCATTAAATGCTCTTTGATTTTTTTCTGCCAAAGTGCATGACCTCACTTTCCAACATTATACTCCATCTGCCAAATTTTTGCCCACTCACTTAGCCTGTCTATGTCCTTTTGCAGATTTTTTATGTCCTCCTCACACATTGCTTTTCCTCTCATCTTTGTATCGTCAGCAAACTGGCTACATTACTCTCAGTCCCTCCATCCAAGTTATTAATATAGATTGTAAATAGTTGGGGTCCCAGCACTGATCCCTGCGGCACCCCACTAGTTACTGATTGCCGACCCGAGAATGAACCATTTATCCCAACTCTCTGTTTTCCGTTTGTTAGCCAATCTTCTATCCATGCTAATATATTACCCCCAACCCCGTGAACTTTTATCTTGTGCAGTAACCTTTTATGACGCACCTTGTCAAATGTCTTCTGGAAGTCCAAATACACCACATCCACTGGTTCCCCTTTTCCACTCTGTTCGTTACATCCTCAAAGAATTCCAGCAAATTTGTCAAACGTGACGTCCCCTTCATAAATCCATGCTGACTCTGCCTGACTGAATTATGCTTTTCCAAATGTCCTGCTACTGCTTCTTTAATAATGGACTCCAACTTTTTCCCAACCGCAGATGTTAGGTTAACTGGTCTATAGTTTCCTGCTTTTTGTCTGTCTCCTTTTTTAAATAGGGGCGTTACATTTGCAGTTTTCCAATCTGCTGGGACCTCCCCAGAATCCAGGGAATTTTGGTAAATTACAACCAATGCATCCACAATCGCTGCTTACTTCTCTTAAGACCCTAGGATGCAAGCCATCAGGTCCTGGGGATTTATCTGCCTTTAGTCCCATTATCTTACTGAGTACACCTCCTTAGTGATTGTGATTGTGTTAAGTTCCTCCCCCCCCCCCCCCCCTTATAGCCCCTAGACTATCCACTGTTGGGATATTTTTTAGTGTCCTCTACCGTAAAGACTGATACAAAATATTTGTTCAGTGTTTCTGCCATCTCCATGTTCCCCATCACTAATTCCCCAGTCTCGTCCTCTAAGGGACCAACATTTACTTTAGCCACTCTTTTCCTTTTTATATACCTGTAGAAACTCTTGCTATCTGTTTTTATATTTTGTGCAAGTACTGTGAATAATTTAAACATTAAACATAAATGACTGAAGCTTCACTCTAAACAGTTTTTAATATTTGCTGCGTCTTTTATTTTCGCGTAGGCCAGTGCTGTTTTTTCTGTTGAAAATGCTTTTTGTTTGTAAAGTCTGCTCAGTATCTACTCTTGTAATTCTGTCTGGGATTAATTTAAAATAAAATCCTGACATCTGGTGAAATTCAGGTCCATAATAGTCATAATGTGGCAACTTAAAAACAAAAATAGCCAAATGTAATCTATGCCAGCAGCAAAAGTCAGAAAGGACAAGATGAAATGTTAAAATTTGAAGTGGTATTGTAAACTGGAAAACATTTTGGAATATGTTTAAGGCTCTAACACACTTGAGACTTCCAGATGATGTTTCTAAAGAGCTGGAGCTCTACTGTCCTCGTTTGACACTGTGTGAATGCCTTGCAACGTGCTCCTAGACACCCGTCTGGTTTTTAAGGTTGCTCCTTGGTAACCCTGAAGCTGGCTGCACCCTCAAACAAATCACTTCTGGCTATTGACACTGCAGTGGTAACTATTTGTGAGCTATGTAGTACATGGAATGTGGGCTTAAACTAGCAGGCATGCAGCATGCCATTCTATTTGCTAACAGATCTTGTTCGAGCCACAGTTTGTTGCAGTGATCTTTGTTTTCTGTTTGTTCCTTTGCAGGACAGTGCCAGTTCTGTGAACCAACAGGCCTCGCGAGCCCAGCAGATATTTTCCACGTCAACACAGTAGGGCAGTTAGTCATGACGTTTGATGTGTCGTCTAGCAAGCAAGCGTTGGTGTTCGGAGACTCTGGAGGGTGTGTGCATCTATGGGCGGACTCGCCAAATGTGACGTTCAATGCCTACTCCCGTGAGACCGACTTTCCGATGCCATGCATGGTAGATACCCTGCCAAACCTGGACTATAATGATGATCTCTTGCCTTTATCGCTCATTCCTGTGCCTCTTATTACTGAGTCTTTATTGTCTGACTGGCCAACAGCAAACTGCATTGTTACACCCAGGTAACTGAAAGTTTACAGTGGGACACTTTTTCCCAACACATTGAGCTTTTGACTACTCACTTTCCCCCTTGCTCAACAGTGCTGCCTTTTATTGGTAATATTCTCCGTTAATTCTCCGAGTGGATAAAAGCCACAGTCGGGACTACGATTTCACACGAGTCACTTCATTCCTCTACGTTCACTTCTATTTCTTGTTTTTCTCCATTTACAGGTTATACCAATCGCAGTGTCCAGTGTTTAGCCAGTAACCCAGAGTACTTAAGGAGGTGGCCTTGGAAATAGCGGATGCATTGACAGTCATTTTCCAACATTCCATTGACTCTGGATCAGTTCCTATGGAGTGGAGGGTAGCCAATGTAACCCCACTTTTTAAAAAAGGAGGGAGAGAGAAAACAGGGAATTATAGACCGGTCAGCCTGACCTCAGTAGTGGGTAAAATGATGGAATCAGTTATTAAGGATGTCATAGCAGCGCATTTGGAAAGAGGTGACATGATAGGTCCAAGTCAGCATGGATTTGTGAAAGGGAAATCATGCTTGACAAATCTTCTGGAATTTTTTGAGAATGTTTCCAGTAGACTGGACAAGGGAGAACCAGTTGATGTGGTGTATTTGGACTTTCAGAAGGCTTTCGACAAGGTCCCACACAAGAGATTAATGTGCAAAGTTAAAGCACATGGGATTGGGGGTAGTGTGCTGACGTGGATTGAGAACTGGTTGTCAGACAGGAAGCAAAGAGTAGAAGTAAATGGGTACTTTTCAGAATGGCAGGCAGTGACTAGTGGGGTACCACAAGGTTCAGTGCTGGGGCCCCAGCTGTTTACATTGTACATTAATGATTTAGACGAGGGGATTAAATGTAGTATCTCCAAATTTGCGGATGACACTAAGTTGGGTGGCAGTGTGAGCTGCGAGGAGGATGCTATGAGGCTGCAGAGTGACTTGGATAGGTTAGGTGAGTGGGCAAATGCATGGCAGATGAAGTATAATGTGGATAAATGTGAGGTTATCCACTTTGGTGGTAAAAACAGAGAGACAGACTGTTTTCTGAATGGTGACAGATTAGGAAAAGGGGAGGTGCAACGAGACCTGGGTGTCATGGTACATCAGTCATTGAAGGTTGGCATGCAGGTACAGCAGGCGGTTAAGAAAGCAAATGGCATGTTGGCCTTCATAGCGAGGGGATTTGAGTACAGGGGCAGGGAGGTGTTGCTACAGTTGTACAGGGCCTTGGTGAGGCCACACCTGGAGTATTGTGTACAGTTTTGGTCTCCTAACTTGAGGAAGGACATTCTTGCTATTGAGGGAGTGAAGGTTCACCAGACTGATTCCCTGGGTGGCGGGACTGACATATCAAGAAAGACTGGATCAACTGGGCTTGTATTCACTGGAGTTCAGAAGAATGAGAGGGGATCTCATAGAAACGTTTAAAATTCTGATGGGTTTAGACAGGTTAGATGCAGGAAGAATGTTCCCAATGTTGGGGAAGTCCAGAACAGGGGTCACAGTCTAAGGATAAGGGGTAAGCCATTTAGGACCGAGATGAGGAGAAACTTCTTCACCCAGAGAGTGGTGAACCTGTGGAATTCTCTACCACAGAAAGTTGTTGAGGCCAATTCACTAAATATATTCAAGAAGGAGTTAGATGTAGTCCTTACTACTAGGGGGATCCAAGGGGTATGGCGAGAAAGCAGGAATGGGGTACTGAAGTTGCATGTTCAGCCATGAACTCATTGAATGGCGGTGCAGGCTCGAAGGGCCGAATGGCCTACTCCTGCACCTATTTTCTATGTTTCTAACACCAAGGGTGCACAGCCCATTCAAATTTCCGTGCATGCA
Organism: Pristiophorus japonicus; assembly: GCF_044704955.1. Lineage (NCBI taxonomy): Eukaryota > Metazoa > Chordata > Chondrichthyes > Pristiophoridae > Pristiophorus > Pristiophorus japonicus. Next base: position 38,150,459 of record NC_092010.1, read on the forward strand.
CGGTTTTTCCATTGAAAAGCTGGCAAGCGGCTTGTGTGGGAGCTCCAGACTTTGCTCACCAACAACATGCACTATATTCTGTGTCCTCCCTCTAAGTGTGGGTCACACCTGTTTACCTGTTCGGCTAGGAACCGATACAACATGGAAGAGCATACGTCGATTCCTCATTCTAAGTGTATTTACCACTCCTTTTATGTTATTTTCCACCCAACACTACACAGCATCATATCTTCGAGCAATAGGCTGGCACATAGCTTAGTCCCCACTGCTGTGTAACCCATCACCAGGAGATATGTGAGAGCATGTTTTTGTGAATCCACACTTGTGATCAAGAAAACAATGCTGTACCCTCTCCACTCCTTGACCTGCTAGATCAGGAGCTCAGTTGCAGAATTGTGGGCAAATTTATCACGATGGGACACCTTGTTGGTATCCAGGTGTGCTACACCACTGTATCATAAATTTGGGACCAACCACTGGATTGGTTTTGCAGATGATGTGTGAGAGGATTAAATACTTTAGAATTGATTTGCTTCAGACGATGTAATTTTAATGTGGTTTGTGCTGACGGTGTAATAGGGACATACAAAAATCTGGATTCCCCATTTGAAAATCTCAAAATTTTATTGTGTGGCCAGTGCAGTATCAGATCTTACTATTTTTTCCCTTTTTATATTCCTGACCGCTTGTTCATGTATTATTACGTTTGGGTGATTAGATAAGTGGGGGAAGTCTTAATGGCACAATATCACTGTTGTGCATTAGAATTTATGTACAATTTATAACTACAATCATTTCTGGAAAGGGGAACAAATCAAACCAAAATATAATCATATTTCTGGTATTACAGAATGCCCCAATGTCCTCAATCTTCTTGGAGATGCACAACAACAACAATAATTTGTATTTATATAGCGGCTTTAAAGTAGTGAAACGTCCCAAGGCGCTTCACAGGAGTATTATGAGAGTAAAAAATTGATACCGAACCACATAAGGAGAAATTAGGGCAGGTGTGACCAAAAGCTTCGCCAAAGAGTTTTAAGGAGCATCTTAAAGGAGGAGAGAGAGGTAGAGAGGCGAAGAGGTTTAGGCAGGGAGTTCCAGAGCTTGGGGCCTAGGCAACAAGGCATGACTACCAATGGTGGAGCGATTATAATCAGGGATGCTTGAGAGGGCAGAATTAGAAGAGCGCAGACATCTCGGGGTTGGGGGTGGGGGGGTGGGGGAGGTTGCTGGAGGAGATTACAGAGATAGGGAGGGATGAGGCCAAGGAGGGATTTGAAAAGAAGGATGAGAATTTTGAAATCGAGGTGTTGTTTAACTGAGAGCCAATGTCGGTCAGCGAGCACAGGGGGTGATGGGTGAGTGGGACTTGGTGCGAGTTAGGACACGGGCAGCTGAGTTTTGGATCACCTCTAGTTTACGTTGAGTAGAATGTGGGAGGCCAGCCAGGAGTGCGTTGGAATAGTCAAGTCTAGAGATAACAAAGGCATGGATGAGGGCTTCAGCAGTGGATGAACTGAGGCAAGGGCGAGACGGGCGATATTACGGAGATGGAAATAGGCGGTCTTAGTTATGCCGTGGATATGTGGCCAGAAGCTCATTTCAGGGTCAAATATGACACCAAGGTTGCGAACAGTCTGGTTCAACCTGAGACAGAAGTTGGGGAGATTGGATGGAGTTAGTGGCTGGGGAACGGAGTTTGTGGTGGGGACCAAAAACAATGGCTTCGGTCTTCCCAATATTCAATTGGAGAAAATTTCTGCTCGTCGGACAAAGCAGTCTGCCAATTTAGAGACCGTGGAGGGGTCGAGAGAAGTGATAGTGAGGTAGAGCTGGGTGTCATCAGCGTACATGTGGAAACTGACACTATGTTTCCAGGTGATGTCACCGAGGGGCAACATGTAGATGAGAAATAGGAGGGGGCCAAGGATAGATCCTTGGGGGACACTAGAGGTAACGATGCCGGAGCGGGAAGAGATTGCAGATGATTCTCCGATTCGATAGATAAGAATGGAACCAGGCGAGTGCAGTCCCACCCAGCTGGACGATGGTGGAGAGGCGTCGGAGGAGGATAGAGTGGTCACCCGTGTCAAAGGCTGCAGACAGGTCAAGAAGGACAAGGAGGGATCGTTTAACGCTGTCACACTCACAAAGGATGTCATTTGTGACTTTGATGAGAGCCATTTCAATGGCAGGTGCGGGAACCGGATTGGAGGGATTCAAAATTAGAATTGGAGGAAAGATGGGCACGGATTTGGAAGGCTTTCACTTTGAAGATCTTGTAATTCCCCAGTTATTAAAAATGTCCTGGTAATTGTTTTATGTTAACTACCCTGGCGGTTACTTTATTTCAGACGAGCTCCGCCTGTCGATCTTGAGATATTGCGTACTATGAAGAAAGTTGGGTTTATTGGATATGCTCCGAATCCCAAAACAAAGCTGAGAAATCAGGTAAAAAAAGAGAGAATGCATAATTTTATAGCAGTAGTTAAGTGATGCTGTACTTAATTGAGGTCGTTGTGGCTTTGATGAATACATGTTTTGGTACTGAGTGGAGTGCAGATCATGTCGGGAATAATTGTTGTTTAGTACCTTACTTGGATAGCTGCTGGCTGAATGAACTTTTTTCATTAAAATAAAACTCCTATTTAAAGAAGAATGTTACCAAGTTCCCTCATGATTCACTGGGTAAAATAAAGTAGAAAGAACCAAAATCAAAGTGTGACGTCACAGGAAAGAAGGGAAGTGATTGCTTGGTGAGTTTTTTTCTCTTTTACATAAGACCATAAGAAATAGGAGCAGGAGTAGGCCATACGGCCCCTCGAGCCTGCTCCGCCATTTAATACAATCATGGCTGACCCGATCATGGACTCAGCTCCTCTTCCCCGTCCGCTCCTCTTCCCCGCCCACTCCCCATAACCCTTATTCCGTTAGCATTGAAGAAACTGTCTATCTCTGTCTTAAATTTATTCAATGTCCCAGCTTCCACAGCTCTCTGAGGCAGCGAATTCCACAGATCCACAACCCTCTGAGAGAAGAAATTTCTCCTCATCTCAGTTTTAAATGGGCGGCCCCTTATTCTAAGATTATGCCTCTAGTTCTAAGATTATGCCCTCTAGTTCTAGGGGCATTGGTTTGAATTAAGAGCTGGGATTAAAAACAAAACTTGAGAACTTAATTCACTAAGTACATTAAAGATGGCAGGACAGGCGATGTGTTTCTGCTGTAGCATGTGGGAGCTGGTTGACCCCATTGAGGTCCACGGTGACCACATCTGCAGCAAGTGTCTGCAGCTCGAGGAGCTTCGGCTCCATGTTGATGAGCTGGAGTCCAAACTGTGGACACTGCGACACATCAGGGAGGGAAAGTTACCTGGACGCTGTGTTCCAGGAGGCAGTCATACCCCTTAGGTTAATTAATTCAAATTTGGTCCGTGGTCAAGGACAGGAGGGTGTGACTGCAAGCAAGGCAGATATGGGGACTCGAGGTAGTGACGGAGGAGCCTCAGCCCATGCTCTTGTTCAACAGGTTCAAGGCTCTTACTCCCTGTGTGGACAACAGCAGGGACTGCAGGGAGGATGAGCGAACTAACCACAGCACCATGGTACAGGGGGTCATTCAAGTGGGGGGAGTAAAAAGAAACATTGTAATGGTAGGGGGCAGTATCATTAGGGGGATAGATAAGGTTCTCTGCAGCCGAGAGCGTGAGTCCCGAAGGCTGTGTTGCCTGCCCGGTGCCAGGGTTAAGGACATCTCCAGGCTGGAGAGGAACTTGGAGTGGGAGGGGGAAGATCCAGTTGTCGTTGTCCACGTGGGTACCAACGACATAGGTAGGACAAAGAGGTTCTGCTTAGGGAGTATGAGCAGCTCGGGGCCAAATTAAAAAGCAGAACTACAAAGGTAATAATCTCTGGATTACTACCTGAGCCAGGAGCAAATTTGCATAGATCAGGAGTTAAACACGTGGCTCAGAGACTGGTGTGGGAGAAATGGGTTTTAGTTTGTGGGACACTGGCACCACTACTGGGGTAAGAGGGAGCTGTTACGTTTGGACGGGCTCCACTTAGACCATGCTGGGACTAGGGTCCTGGCGAATCAAATAACTCGGGCTGTAGAGCGGGCTTTAAACTAAATAGTGCGGGGGGTGGGGGGGGGGGGGGTTTCAGGTGAGCGAAAATTTAAAAACTCAAAGAATAAGGAGAAGGCAATCGAGCAGATTAGCGGTGGGGGAAATGAAAACCAGAGCATGCCAGGAAGGGACAGAATGTATAAACATAACGGTGAATCAGAAAGTGGGGTCAAAGCAGGGAAAAATGGTAAAAAACACAAATTTAAAAGCTCTATCTGAATGCACGCAGCATTCGTAATAAAATAGATGAGTTGACGGCACAAATAGATACAAATGGGTATGATCAGATAGCCATTACAGAGACATGGTTGCAAGGTGACCAGGACTGGGAACGAAATATTCAGGGGTATTTGACAATTCGGAAGGACAGACAGAAAGAAAAAGGAGGTGGGGTAGCTCTGTTAATAAAGGATGAGATCAGTGCGTTGGTGAGAAACGATATTGGCTCAGAGGATCAATATGTTGAATTAGTTTGGGTGGAGATTAGGAATAATAAGGGGAAAAAGTCACTGGTGGGTGTAGTCTATAGACCCCCTAACAGTAGCTACACTGTTGGATGGAGTATAACTCAAGAAATAATGGAGGCTGGTAAAAAAAAAAAGGAATGGCAATAATCATGGGCGATTTTAATCTTCATATTGATTGGACAAAGCAAATTGTCCAGGGTAGCCTTGAGGAAGAGTTCAAAGAGCGTATCCGGGATAGTTTCCTTGGACACTACCTTGTGGAACCAACCAGGGAGCAGCCTATCTTAGATCTGGTACTGTGTAATGAGACAAGATTAATAAATGATCTCCTAGTAAAGGGTCCTCTAGGAATGAGTGACCATAACATGGTTCAATTTCAAATTCAGTTGGAGGGTGAGAAAGTTGGATCTCAAACCAGTGTCCTAAGCTTAAATAAAGGAGATTAAAACGGTAAAAAGGCAGAGTTGGCTAAAGTGGACTGGGAAAATAGATTAAAGTATGGGATGGTTGATGAGCAGTGGCAGACATTTAAGGAGATATTTTGTAACTCGCAACAAAATATATCCCAATGAGAAGCAAAAACTGTAAGAGAAGGGATAACCATCCGTGGCTAACTAAGGAAATAAGGGATGGTATCAAATTGAAAACAAGGGCATACAATGTGGCCAAGACTAGTGGGAGACCAGAGGATTGGGAAAACTTTAAAAGCCAGCAAAGAACGACTAAAAAAATGATAGAGAGGGAAGATAGATTATGAAAGTAAACCAGCATGAAATATAAAAACAGATAGTAAGAGTTTCTACAGGTACACAAAAAGGAAAAGAGTGGCTAAAGTAAATGTTGGTCCCCAGGAGGGTCCTGGGGGTTCTTGTGCATGAAACATAAAAAGTTAGTATGCAGGTACAGCAAGTAATCAGGAAGGCAAATGGAATGTTGGCCTTTATTGCAAGGGGGATAGAAACATAGAAACATAGAAAATAGGTGCAGGAGTAGGCTATTCGGCCCTTCGAGCCTGCACCACCATTCAATAAGATCATGGCTGATCATTCACCTCAGTACCCCTTTTCTGTTTTCTCTCCATATCTCTTGATCCCTTTAGCTGTAAGGGCCATATCTAACTCCCTCTTGAATATATCCAATGAACTGGCATCAGCAACAACTCTGCGGTAGGGAATTCCACAGGTTAACAACTCTGAGTGAAGAAGTTTTTCCTCATCTCAGTCCTAAATGGCTTACCCCTTATCCTTAGACTGTGTATTCTGGTTCTGGACTTCCCCATCATCGGGAACATTCTTCCCGCATCTAAGCTGCCCAGTCCCATCAGAATGTTATATGTTTCTATGAGATCCCCTCTCACCCTTCTAAACTCCAGTGAATACAGGCCCAGTCGATCCAGTCTCTCATAGAAACATAGAAAATAGGTACAGGAGCAGGCCATTCAGCCCTTCTAGCCTGCACCGCCATTCAATGAGTTCATGGCTGAACATGAAACTTCAGTACCCCCTTCCTGCTTTCACGCCATACCCCTTGATCCCCCGAGTAGTAAGGACTTCATCTAACTCCCTTTTGAATATATTTAGTGAATTGGCCTCAACTACTTTCTGTGGTAGAGAATTCCACAGGTTCACCACTCTCTGGGTGAAGAAGTTTCTCCTTATCTCGGTCCTAAATGGCTTACCCCTTATCCTTAGACTGTGACCCCTGGTTCTGGACTTCCCCAACATTGGGAACATTCTTCCTGCATCCAACCTGTCCAAACCTGTCAGAATTTTAAACGTTTCTATGAGGTCCCCTCTCACTCTTCTGAACTCCAGTGAATACAAGCCCAGTTGATCCAGTCTTTCTTGATAGGTCAGTCCCACCATCCCGGGAATCAGTCTGGTGAATCTTCGCTGCACTCCCTCAATAGCAAGAATGTCCTTCCTCAAGTTAGGAGACCAAAACTGTACACAATACTCCAGGTGTGGCCTCACCAAGGCCCTGTACAACTGTAGCAACACCTCCCTGTACTCAAAAGGGATAGAGTATAAAAGCAGAGAAGTCCTGCTACAACTGTACAGGGTATCGGTGAGGCCACACCTGGAGTACTGTGTGCAGTTTTGGTCTCCGTATTTAAGGAAGAATATACTTGCATTGGAGGCTGTTCAGAGAAGGTTCACTAGGTTGATTCCGGAGATGAGGGGGCTGACTTATGAAGATAGGTTGAGTAGGTTGGGCCTATATTCATTGAAGTTTAGAAGAATGAGAGGTGATCTTATCGAAACACATAAGATACTGAGGGGGCTTGACAAGGTGGATGCAGAGAGGATATTTCCACTGATAGGGGAAACTAAAACTAGGGGACATAGTCTTAGAATAAGGGGCCGCCCATTTAAAACTGAGATGAGGAGGAATTTCTTCTCTGAGGGTTGTAAATCTGTGGAATTCTCTGCCCCAGAGAGCTGTGGAGGCTGGGTCATTGAATATATTTAAGGCGGAGATAGACAGATTTTTGAGCGATAAGGGAGTAAAAAGGGTTATGGGGAGCGGGCAGGGAAGTGGAGCTGAGTCGATCATCAGATCAGACATTATTAAATGGCGGAGCAGGCGCGAGGGGCCAGGTGACCTACTCCTGCTCTTATGTAAAGGCAGCATTTATCAGGCATCCAGACCAAAAGATCCTTGATTAATTTGCTGGTCTGTGCTGAGTTAGCTGGGATGGCAGTGGAAATGCTGCAGTTGTCCTTGCGCAATGGTGTTGGAGAACATCCTGGGTTCCCATGCCTACTCGCTGTCCAGTAACCACTGTTCGTGTGTGAGTGTGAGGAGTTCAGGTGAGGGTGATATTGGTCTCTGTTATGATGCCCCTCGTGGTTAAAGAGCCTGTTGTAGCTCACAGTTTGGGTTTGCAGATGAAGAATGGCTACCGGAGTGGAGTTGGCACGTGTAGTACTGATTGCTGCCTGGAATGGAGGCACATCAGAGCATTCTCTGTTAATATACAGGCATGCAGAGATGGGCAATTTCAAGTTCTTTATCATTAGCTTTTTTTGTTACACTTGAGACAATTCTATAATATCTGTCACTTCAGGGTACTGTTCCTAAGTTGACATCTTCATGGAGAAAACAAGTTTTAAATCAATTAAACAGTTTCCCTAATAAATTATATTCTCCCCTCCTTCTCTGGGTCCTTCTCATTTTATTCAGCAGCTGCATTGGTGGGCAGACCACCTGCTCCCAGACTTCTAAGCGGTTATGTAGTTCGGAGTTGTGACAGAGTGAATCAGGGTAACGATCGATGAATTTCCCTGCAAGGAAGCCACCAACCTCTGCTTCCTTTTCCCAGGCTGAGATGGGAACTCGCTCTGCAATTGTGGGCATGAGGTTGAGTGCCACGGCACATTTGTGCTGCAAGATACCATGCTATAACGTCTTGCAACCTTTTAGCAGAAGCTGCATGTGGGGAAAGTCCAATTGTATTTGTTTTGAATTCCTAAGTGTTTGCTCCAGTGGTGTATTGGGATTAGATGGACCAGTTTGCCCGATAAGGAATTCAGTGTGCAACTTTAGTTGTGGCACATCAACATTGGTGCAAGCTAAACCAGTATCTGCAGTTTGAAAAGTGTGGTTTTTCAATTTGCCAACAAGATCCAGTGCTCTGCTTGAAAAGTAAATCAACGGTCATATGCTTATAATTTTAGCGCTTTGCCCATTTTCTCCTCCGCTTCTGAAGGCACTGACACGTGGTTCTACAGGAAGCAGAAGCCCTCCAGTACTGCTCCCAAATGGCCATTTGTGCACCTAGACAGTGAATGTCAGCAAGCTATTCCACCACAGGAGCCCAACCACCAAGCCTCATTCTGCACACGTGCACTTTCAGGCAGAGGTCACTGGATAATGAACCCTTCCCTTCCTTGGCTGATGCTAGTTGTAGTGCTGCTCCCACTGCTGTCTCAGCTGACTCAGCATAGCGCAGGAATTGATCCTGGGGTCGACTGATCTATAGGCTTTAGTAATACACTGGGTTCACTGTTACCCACTGGGCCATTGGCAGAGCCCACTGTGTTTTTAGTATGTTTAATTATTTCTTAAAGTAAGTTATCTGTTTATAGGTTCCATATAAATTGAAGGAAATGGATGCAGAATTTGACAGCTACAATCAAATCCCAGAGTCTCCAATTGGAAGGGAGGAAGAGCCTCATCTGTACATGGTGCCAAAGAAATATCGAAAGGTCTGACTCAAAAAAAATCCATATTGTGGACTATATAGTTCACCACTCAATGTCTAGATGCCTCTATTACTATATTGAGGTTTAGGGCTGTGTTAATACAGACATCACATTAAAGAGAACTAAGGAGATATGATAACATACTAATAAAAGTGAACTTACTTTAATAGAAGAGTAATGTACTGGGATGAGTTCCTATTCTAAAATATGGTGGTGTGTTAAGGAATGAAACGAAAGGTTATTTTCAAAGCTGCAACCCAATCGGGCAGTGCATTCCAAATCCTAACCACTCGCTGCGTAAAAAAGTTTTTTCTCATGTCGTCTCTGGTTCTTTTGCCAATCACCTTAAATCTGTTCCCTCTGGTTACTGACCCTTCAGCCATTGGAAACCGTTTTTCTTTATTTACTTCATGATTTTAAACACCTCAAATCAAATCTCCTCATTTATGCCCAGTCTGTATTTTAACAGTCTTAAAGTCTGTAGTTTGATCTGGGCTTCTTTCAGCTGCTATGCAGTCTGGTGCTTGGCAAATCTCTGGCCACTTTTTTCCCCCTGTAAGTTCACTGCCCAGACCTATCCCCCTCAGTCTCGATCATGATGTTTGTAGACTCTCTGCCCTGGAGCAAGAAGATTGTACAGTACTGGGATACTCTCTCTCTCTCTCTCTTTCTCTCTCTCTTTCTCTCTCTCTCTTTCTCGAGCAGAACCTCACAGGAAAGGGCATGGAAGATTGGGGGATCTTGTCCTGAATTTTGAGTTTTGTCAGGGAGCAGGTGCATTGAAAGTGTTGGGCGTATCCCTGAGTTCTCCAGCACTTTGCTTCTTCCATCAGCCTTGAGATTTGTCAGGCCATTCCCCTGCCAGGCCGGGAGCCCCTCACCCCTCGTGTTACAGCGGTGTCCAGATTGACCTACATTAAGGAGGCTACTGTCACCTTGCCCCCTGCTTTGGGGGAATCTCTTCCTAACTCTAACCCCCGCCCATTAATGATGGGTCTATACTTTTACGACCAAGAAGGAGTAATTACTCGTGTGTTTTTTGTTTTAAGTATCAGTTTGATTATGAAGACTTTTTGGGAATAGTTGACTTATGCCTAAATGATTCAGCTTGATTGTATATATGTTTGTTTAGGTTACCATAAAATACTCAAAACTTGGTTTGGAAGACTTTGATTTCAAACACTACAACAAGACGCTGTTTGCTGGTCTGGAGCCGCACATTCCCAATGCCTACTGCAACTGCATGATTCAGGTGAGGGACACCTTCCAATCTCTCCCGCCTTCGAATTGTCAGCACTGTAACATACAAAATACAAACAAACAGCATGTGTGGTTACCAAAAAGCACGCAATCAGTAAATATAATGTAAAAAACACAATTGGAGGTCAAGAAACTGAGCTGCACCCCACCATTCTGCGGTACCGTGTTTTGTGCCTTTTGTGCATTTCAGTAAATATAATTTTAAGAATCATGTAATTTGTGATTATGTGAGTGCCAATTGATCCCGCTTAATGTGCATAGTGGAGGATATTCAAATTCAAACTATAGTTACTTTCAGTTTGTGTTTTTGAAGTTTATTTAATTTACATGCCTAGAAGTTTAGTTCTTTGCACAGAAAAGTCTTTCATTCTTTACTAGTGTTAATGTTACGACTGGTGCAGTTGTGCTTCCACCTTGCTGTTCACATAATGGGCCAGAAATCCCTGTTTGTTCTTCCCGCGGGCGTTCGACTAAAAATAGGAGAGAAAGATGCGCACCTATCTGAAGCTGCTGCGGCCACAAGGGATCCCGGTCCGGAGGCCTCTCCTGACTGCGCGTCACAGCACGTGCACGTCGGCACGAGCGCAGGCCTGGAGCTGGAGTCACATGGCTCTGGGCAACCAATCAGGTATAGTATATTCTCATTCATAGTAATAGGAGTTTCGTAAGTCTGAAACTCCTATTACTACGAATGAGAAACACCCCCAAAGCACTAATAAAAGATAGAAAAAATGCACAACATATTGTTATTAATTTAAATTAGTTATTAATGTATTTAAAAAAAAAATATATATTTTCCTGATTTAAAAAAAAAAGTTTTTAAAATTATGCTTTAAAATAAACTTACCATAGTGGAGAGAGTTTTAACAATAAAATGTGTTTTTATAACTTTATTTTAAAATGTTTTTGTGTATTTTAAAACACTTATGCCTGTAACAGTAGGCTATGTGCCTGCTTTCATCAGGCGCAAGAGTTTTGAGGACATTTGCCAGGCAAGATATGGGTAAATCCCGCAATCTTGCCCTCGCAAGTGTCCTCGCTCCCAAGATGCGGAGGATTTGTCAAGCCAGAAACTTGACAGATCGGAAAAGTCGATTTTCAGCGCATGCGCATTGTGTGCTGAAAACTGGCTTTTCCAATACCTTCCCGGGTCCGTAGAAATTTCGTACGGATCTAGGGAGGCCGCGATTTCTGGGCCATTAGCAAAATATGGGATTGCCCACACAGCAACTTTCTCACCTTGGCTGCACAGCGTTTAAAGGATGAGGGAATGTCGTGAGTGGAAACCAAATATTTCCTCACGGGGATGTAGGGAAATTGCCAAATAAATCACTAACACCGAACAGCTCAAGAGAGTGAGATAAGCAAAGGAACTGCGATGTATCATAGAAACATAGAAAATAGGTGCAGGAGCAGGCCATTCGGCCCTTCGAGCCTGCACCACCATTCAATATGATCATGGCTGATCATTCAACTTCAGTACCCCTTTCCTGGTTTCTCTCCATACCCCTTGATCCCTATAGAAACATTGTGTCTTTATTTTATCGCATTAGATACTGAATACAATGTTTTTTTTAAACATTACTTTAAATGCCTTTACTTCACTGACTTGAGATGGCCTGGTTTTACTGCATAAGTTTGCCAAGCCGCAAAGGTCAGATGTGGTCTTGCACCCACAATTTCCTACTCCATTACTTCTTCCCCGTTCCCTGTTACCATTGGGCAGCTTGGTAGAGGTGATTAATGACTAGGTGAAGGCCAGGTGATTCCCCACAAACAGGAACAGCAGGTGAGTCACCCTGAGTCACACATTCTGATAGACGGTTGTACAGCGGACAGGCAGAGGCCAGAAAGCAGGATGGCTAATCCTGGGAGCGGATGAGACCATTGCCTATTTGCAATTGAACTTCTCTGAATGCTGGCTGTAAAGGATCTAACTCCAATGATTATGGCCAGTCTCAGTCCAGTTCCTCATGGTTTTGGGTGCAGAAATGCCGCAGATTTGGTACAGCATTAAATTGTCAAATCTCATTCCCAGAGGACTCAGTAGGGTGATGGAAAAATGTCACACTAGTGCCGTAGAGCATGTTCTTCTGAGGATAGAGCTGAGCACGTTGTTTGGGCAGGGTACATAAGAACATAAGAAATAGGAGCAGGAGTCGGCCATTCGGCCCCTCGAGCCTGCTCCGCCATTTAATACGATCATGGCTGATCTGATCATGGACTCGGGTCCACTTCCCTGCCCGCTCCACATAACCCTTATCCCCTTTTTGCTCAAAAATCTGTCTATCTCCACCTTAAATATATTCAGTGACCCAGCCTCCACAGCTCTCTGAGGCAGAGAATTCCACAGATTTACAACCCTCTGAGAGAAGAAATTCCTCCTCATCTCAGGTTTAAATGGGTGGCCCCTTATTCTAAGATTATGCCCCCCTAGTTCTAGTCTCCCCTATCAGTGGAAACATCCTCTCTGCATCCACCTTGTCAAGCCCCCTCATAATATACGTTTGGATAAGATCACCTCTCATTCTTCTGAATTCCAATGAGTAGAGGCCCAACCTACTTGACCTTTCCTCGCAAGTCAACCTCCTCATCTCCGGAATCAACCGAGTGAACCTTCTCCAAAGCAAGTAAATATGGAAACCAAAACTGCACACAGTATTCCAGGTGTGGCCTCACCAATACCTTGTTTGGCTGTAGTAGGGTAGAGGGAGCTTTGCTCTGTATTTGATGGAACAGGGAATACCTGATATGGAAAGTGTTCCATTTTCCAGAAATGACATCCATCGCATTGATGTGATAATTTACAATTTAAGAGGCAATATATTTTATATAATTTTGACTATATCTGTCTTGAAAAGTTACAGTCTGTTGATGTGTGCATTACCTTTCTTTCTCTGTCGCTCTCTTCCGTTTTATAGGTGCTGTATCTGCTCGAGCCCATCCGCTGCCATGTTCAAAATCATCTGTGTCAGAAGGAGTTTTGCTTGGGCTGTGAACTCGGATTTCTGTTTCACATGCTCGATCTCTCGAGAGGCGACCCATGCCAGGTAAATGGGTGCTGAGCCAGTCCAGCCCCTGTGAAATGGACTTGGCTTGGGCTAGATCATTGAGCATGATGCCTTTGGTGTGGGTTGTTCTAGTTGTTAGCCAGAGTTGCCGTCCACATTTTGCCAATTTTAAACAAAAAGCAAAAAAAACTACAATTGCTGGAAACCTGAAACAGAAAATGCAGGAAACACTCTTCTGTAGTCAGCATCTGTGGAAAGAACAGACAAGTGCTACTTTTACATTTTTTTTGTTTGTGTATTGTCAGAAGAGGCAATCAAAAGAAAAATGAAGTCTTATCCTAGACGTTTCCTCCTCCGCTTCTCTTAAATCTCTCTCTTCCCAACCTCCTTGGAAATTAGCCACTCTTTAAAAGGATAAAATATAAAATAAGAATTCATGATTAAAATGTCTGCCATTTGTTTAATGATTGTATTGGTTAGCTATAGTTTATATTGTACCGGGTAAGTATAGTTCTGAAATACATGATTTAATTATCATGGGAGAATGGATTTGGAGCAAGTTTTGTTCCTGACATCTAGTGACAGAAACCGCAAAGAAGCTGTAAAAGTAATTCAAGAAGTGCAGACTTGGGCTGTGATATTTATGATTAATGGAGTGATTTTTTTCACACACTGGATACTGATGAATTTAATGAATGTATTAAGAACATAAGAAATAGGAGCAGGAGTAGGCCATACGGTCCCTCGAGCCTGCTCCACCATTTAATACGATCATGGCTGATCTGATCATGGACTCAGCTCCACTTCCCTGCCCACTCCCCATAACCCCTTATTCCCTTATCGGTCTATCCCTGTCTTAAATTTATTCAATGACCCAGCTTCCACAGCTCTCTGAGGCAGAAAATTGCACAGATTTACAACCCTCTGAGAGAAGAAATTCCTCCTCATCTCAGTTTTAAATGGGCAGTCCCTTATTCTGAGATTATGCCCCCTAATTCTAGTCTCCCCTAACAGTGGAAACATCCTCTCTGCATCCACCTTGTCAAGCCCACTCATTATCTTATATGTTTGGATAAGATCACCTCTCATTCTTCTGAATTCCAATGAGTAGAGGCCCAACCTACTCAACCTTTCCTTATAAGTCAACCCCCTCATCTCCGGAATCAACCTAGTGAACCTTCTCTGAACTGCCTCCAAAGCAAGAATATCCTTTCTTAAATATGGAAACCAAAACTGTACGCAGTATTCCAGGTGTGGCCTCACCAATACCCTGTAGGAAGACTTCCTGCTTTTATACTCCATCGCCTTTGCAATAAAGGCCAAGATTCCATTGGCCTTCCTGATCACTTGCTGTACCTGCATACTAACCTTTTGTGTTTCATGCACCAGGTCCCACTCTACTGCAGCACTTTGCAATTTTTCTCCATTTAAATAATAACTTGCTCTTCGATTTTTTTTCTGCCAAAGTGCGTAACCTCACACTTTCCAACATTATACTCTATCTGCCAAATCTTTGCCCACTCACTTAGCCTGTCTATATCCTTTTGCAGGTTTTTGTGTCCTCACACATTGCTTTTCCTCCCATCTTTGTATCGTCAGCAAACTTGGCTACATTATACTCAGTCCCTTCATCCAATTCGTTAATATAGATTGTAAATAGTTGGGGTCCCAGCTCTGATCCCTGCGGCACCCCACTAGTTACTGATTGCCAACCCGAGAATGAACCATTTATCCCGACTCTCTGTTTTCTGTTAGTTAGCCAATCCTCTATCCATGCTAATATATTGCCCCCAACCCCGTGAACTTTTATCTTGTGCAGTAACCTTTTATGTAGCACCTTGTCAAATACCTTCTGGAAGTCCAAATACACCACATCCACTGGTTCCCCTTTATCCACCCTCTCCGTTACATCCTCAAAGAATTCCAGCAAATTTGTCAAACATGACTTCCCCTTCATAAATCCATGCTGATTCTGCCTGACTGAATTATGCTTTTCCAAATGTCCTGCTACTGCTTCTTTAATAATGGACTCCAACATTTTCCAACCGCAGATGTTAGGCTAACTGGTCTATAATTTCCTGCTTTTTGTCTGCCTCCTGTTTTAAATAGGGGCGTTACATTTGTAGTTTTCCAATCTGCTGGGACCTCCCCAGAATCCAGGGAATTTTGGTAAATTACAACCAATGCATCCACTATCCCTGCCGCTACTTCTCTTAAGACCCTAGGATGCAAGCCATCAGGTCCTGGGGATTTATCTGCCTTTAGTCCCATTATCTTACTGAGTACCACCTCCTTAGTGATTGTGATTGTATTAAGTTCCTCCCCCCGCCATAGCCCCTTGACTATCCACTGTTGGGATATTTTTAGTGTCCTCTACCGTAAAGACTGATACAAAATATTTGTTCAGAGTTTCTGCCATCTCCATGTTCCCCATCACTAATTCCCCGGTCTCGTCCTCTAAGGGACTAACATTTACTTTAGCCACTCTTTTCCTTTTTATAAACCTGTAGAAACTCTTGCTATCTGTTTTTATATTTTGTGCTAGTTTACTTTCATAGTCTATCTTCCCTTAACCATTTTTTGAGTCATTCTTTGCTGGCTTTTAAAAGCTTCCCTCTTGTCAATCTTCTGTCCTCCCACTAGTTTTGGCCACTTTGTATGCCCTTGTTTTTAATTAGATACCATCCTTTATTTCTTTAGATAGCCACGGATGGCTATCTTTTCTTTTACACCCTTTGCACCTCACTGGAATATAACTTTGAGAGTTATGAAATATCTCCATAAATGTACGCCAATGTTCGTCAACCGTCCTACACTTTCATCTATTTTTCCAGTCCACTTTAGCCAACTCTGCTCTCATACCTTTGTAGTCTCCTTTATTTAAGCTTAGGACACCGGTTTGAGATCCAACTTTCTCACCCTCCATTTGAATTTGAAATTTAACCATGCTTCGATCATTCATTCCAAGGGGATTGTTTATTAATCCTGTCTCATTACACAGGACCAGATCCAAGATAGCCTGCCCCCTGGTTGGTTCCCTTACATACTGCTCAAGCAACCCGTCTCTTATACAATCTATGAACTCTTCCTCAAGGCTATCCTGACCAATTTGATTTGTCCAATCAATATGGAAGTTACAATCACCCATGATTATTGTTGTTCCCTTTTTACAAGCTCCCACTATTTCTTGGTTTATACTCCGACCAAGAGTTGCTACTGTTAGGGGGCCTATAGACTACGCCCACCAGTGACTTTTTCCCCTTATTATTCCTTATCTCCACCCAAACTGTTTCAACATCCTGATCATTTGAGCCAATATCATTTCTCACCATTGCAGTGATTCCATCCTTTATCAACAGAGCTACCCCACCTCCTTTTCCTTTCTATCTGTCCTTCCGAATTGTCAAGTACCCCTGAATGTTTAGTTCCCAGTCTTGGTCACTTTGCAACCGTGTCTCTGTAATGGCTACAGATCATACCCATTTGTAACTATTTGTGCCGACAGCTCATCTAACTTGGTACGAATGCTGCATGCATTCAGATAAAGAGCTTTTAAATGTGTTTTCTTACCATTTTCTCCTGCTATGGCCCCAGCATTGTGTATTAACTGCATTAAAAGTGAAATACCTGGCTGCATTTAAATTCTGCAATTAAAAAATGGAAATTCTGCAAATGCAAAGCAGGTTCGTCAACATATGAAAGATAAAGATAGCCTGATATTCTGGGTTCTGATGAAGGGTCCCACACACAATTTTAGCTTTTCTTTCAGATGCTGAATGGCGTGCTTTATATTTTCAGTATTTTGTGTTTTTTCGCCACAGATTTCCAGCATTCACCATTTCTCTATTATCTTTGCAATTCAATTTAATTTTAGGATCATGTTAGCCTCTTATTTTCTTTCCCTCTGGTCTCTCCAAGTCACACATCTCCTGCAGGTCGGAGGATGGCTCGACTGCTCCCAAGCCACTACTGTCGAGCTCATTCTGAACTGACACATGAGGCCAATAGAAAGACGAGTTTCTCTGGGTTTCCTTCTGTCCCTGTGGTGAAATGCCAGACCCCTCAACTCAGCACAGCATCCCTGCTGAGATTGGGAACAGCAGCGTGGGTCATCAAGCTCGCATCCTGCCACTTTGCCAAAATATGGCAGTATTATTATCATTGGAAGTTTTTACTGCAAGCTATGTTCCAAAACAAATTTAAAACATTCTAGGATAAGTAGAATCTTGTGTGTGGACAAAACATCCAAAACTTTTCAACAATTGTGACTCGAGTGTACGACTAAACTTCAGGTTAAGATTTCTTCCCACTAGATGCTGTGTAATATTTGCACCTATTCTACTTCACATGAAAATAGCTATGATTGTTCGTTCTAATAACCACTTTGCACAGTGACAGGACCACAAAGTGCAACTGAACTTGCTGTAAGTAATCTCAACAGCGCCACCTGCAGTTTTGTCATGGAATTATTGTGCGCTGGTGTGCAGCAGTGTTTTAGAAACTTTGGGCCCAAGTTTCCACAGGATAAAAAACGGGTGCCCCTCCGAGCTGGGCGCCTGTTTTTCGCGCCTAAAACGGCGGCAGAAAAAAAACGCGCTATTCTCGAGCGCTTTGCAGTTCCTTGTCTATTTGGCGCGGCGCCCAGGGGGGCGGAGCCTACACTCACGCCGATTTTGTAAGTGGGAGGGGGCGGGTACTATTTAAATTAGTTTTTTTCCTGCCGGCAACGCTGCGCGTGTGCGTTGGAGCGTTCGCGCATGCTCAGTGTGAAAAAAAACATTGGCACTCGGCCATTTTTGTAGTTCTTTGTAGCTGTTTAATTTTTGAACATTTTTTAATAAAATCACATTGCCATCAGCACATCAGCACTGAGGCTACCCTTCTCAATGTCTCCTTTCCCTCCCTCCCCTCCGCGGCAACAAACGGCTGTCTCCTTCCCCTCCCTCCCCTCTGCGGCAACAACCCGCTGTCTCCTTCCCCTCCCTCCCCTCCGCAGCAGCAAACCGCTGTCTCCTTCCCCTCCCCCTCCACAACAACAAACCGCTTTCTTCTCCCCCCCCCACCCCCGGCTCAGCGGCACAAACGGCTTTCTCTCCCCCCTCCCCCCCCCTCCTGCTCAGCGGCAACGAACGGCTGCAGAATTCTCCCTGGCTGAAGCACTTTCACACAGATAGGAAGATGGTTTATTTAATCTTTTCTTTGCTTATAAATGTTTATTCAGGTTGGATTTATTTGTATAATATTTGTAGAAGTATAAATAAGGATTTATTGTAGAATTTAATGACTTCCCTTCCCCCCCCCCCTCCCCCCCACCTCGTTCTGGACGCCTAATTTGTAACCTGCGCCTGATTTTTTTAATGTGTAGAACAGGTTTTTTCAGTTCTACAAAAATCTTCACTTGCTCCATTCTACTTTAGTTTGGAGTAAATTTTCACTGCGGAAACTTTCAAATCAGGCGTCAGTGGCCAGACACGCCCCCTTTTGAAGAAAAAATTCTGTTCCAAAGTAGAACTGTTCTACCTGACTAGAACTGCAGAAAAAAAAATGTGGAGAATTGCAATTTCTAAGATAGTCCGTTCTCCACCAGTTGCTCCTAAAAATCAGGCGCAAATCATGTGGAAACTTGGGCCCATAGAAACTATGGCTCCAAGTTTCCACATGATTTGCTCCTGATTTTTAGGAGCAACTGGTGGAGAACGGACTATCTTAGAAATCGCAATTCTCCACATTTTTTTTTCTGCAGTTCTAGTCAGTTAGAACAGTTTCACTTTGGAACAGAATTTTTTCTTCAAAAGGGGGCGTGTCCGGCCACTGACGCCTGATTTGAAAGTTTCCGCAGTGAAAATTTACTCCAAACTAAAGTAGAATGGAGCAAGTGAAGATTTTTGTAGAACTGAAAAAACCTGTTCTACACATTAAAAAAATCAGGCGCAGGTTACAAATTAGGCGTCCAGAACGAGGTGGGGGGGAGGGGGGGGGGGAAGGGAAGTCATTAAATTCTACAATAAATCCTTATTTATACTTATACAAATATTATACAAATAAATCCAACCTGAATAAAAATTTATAAGCAAAGAAAAGATTAACTAAACCATCTTCCTACCTGTGTGAAAGTGCTTCAGGCAGGGAGGATGCTGCAGGAAGCCTCACAAGTTGAGGCAGCCGTTCCCGACGGCAGGTGGGGGGGGGAAGGAGGCAGTGAGAAGGCTGCAGGAAGCCTCAGAAGTTGAGGCAACCATTCCCGACGGCAGGGGGGGGGGGGGGAGGCCGTCGGGAAACGGCTGCCTCAACTTCTGAGGCTTCCTGCGGCCTTCTCACTGCTGCAAGAAGCCTCAGCGCTGATCATGGAAGGGCAATGTGCTTTTATTTAAAAATTTTAAACTATTAAACAGCTACAAAGAACTACAAAAATGGCCGAGTGCCAATGTTTCCTTCACACTGCGCGTGCGCAAACGCGCACGTCATGAAAAAAACTAATTTAAATGGTACCCGCCCCCTCCCACTTACAAAATCGGCGCGAGTGGTAGGCTCCGCCCCCTGGGCGCCGCGCCAAGCTGCCATGGAGCTGCAGGGCGCTCCAGAATCGCGCGTTTTTTTTCAGGCGCCGTTTTCGGCGCGAAAAACGGGCGCCCAGCTCGGAGGGGCACCCGTTTTGTAGCGTGTGGAAACTTGGGGCCATAGAAAATAGGTGCAGGAGTAGGCCATTCGTCCCTTCGAGCCTGCACCACCATTCAACAAGATCATGGCTGATCATTCACCTCAGTACCCCTTTCCCGCTTTCTCTCCATACCCCTTGATCCCTTTAGCCGTAAGGGCCATATCTAACTCCCTCTTGAATACATCCAATGAACTGGCATCAACAACTCTCTGCGGCAGGGAATTCCACAGGTTAACAATTCTCTGAGTGAAGAAGTTTCTCCTCATCTCAGTCCTTATCCTAAGACTGTGTCCCCTGGTTCTGGACTTCCCCAACATCGGGAACATTCTTCCCGAATCTAACCTGTCTCGTCTCGTCAGAATCTTATACGTTTCTATGAGATCCCCTCTCATCCTTCTAAACTCCAGTGTATAAAGGCCCAGTTGATCCAGTCTATCCTCATATGTTAGTCCAGCTATCCCTGGAATCAGTCTGGTGAACCTTCGCTGCACTCCCTCAATAGCAAGAACGTCCTTTCTCAGATTAGGAGACCAAAACTAACCATAATATTCCAGGTGAGGCCTCACCAAGGCCCTGTACAATTGCAGTAAGACCTCCCTGTTCCTGTACTCAAATCCCCTAGCTATGAAGGCTAACATGCCATTTGCCGCCTTCACCACCTGCTGTACCTGCATGCCAACTTTCAATGACTGATGTACCATGACTCCCAGGTCTCGTTGCACCTCCCCTTTTCCTAATCTGCCGCCATTCAGATAATCTGCCTGTGTTTTTGCCACCAAAGTGGATAACCTCACATTTATCCACATTATACTGCATCTGCCATGCATTTGCCCACTCACCTAACCTGTCCAAGTCACCCTGCAGCCTCTTAGCATCCTCCTCACAGCTCACACCGCCACCCAGTTTAGGGTAATCTGCAATCTTGGAGATATTACACTCAATTCCTTCATCCAAATCATTGATGTATATTGTAAAGATCTTGGGTCCCAGCACTGAGCCCTGCGGCACTCCACTAGTCACTGTCTCCCATTCCGAAAAGGACCCATTTATCCCGACTCTCTGCTTCCTGTCTGCCAACCAATTCTCTCTCCACGCCAGTACATTACCCCCAATACCATGTGCTGTGATTTTGCACACCAATCTCTAATGTGGGACCTTGTCAAAGGCCTTTTGAAAGTCCAACTACACCACATTAACTGGATATCCTTCAATTCCTCCTTCTCACTAGACCTTCGGTCCCCTAGTACATCCGGAAGGTTATTTGTGTCTTCCTTTGTGAAGACAGAAAGATGGAACCAAAGTATTTGTTCAATTGGTCTGCCATTTCTTTGTTCCCCATTATAAATTCACCTGAGTCCGACTGCAAGGGACCTATGTTTGTCTTCACTAATCTTTTTCTCTTCACATATCTATAGAAGCTTTTGCAGTCAGTTTTTATGTTCCCGGCAAGCTTCCTCTCGTACTCTATTTTCCCCCTCTGAATTAAACCCTTTGTCCTCCTCTGCTGAATCCTAAATTTTTCCCAGTCCTCTGGTTTGCTGCTTTTTCTGGCCAATTTATATGGCTCTTCCTTGGACCTAACACTATTCCTAATTTCCCTTGTTAGCCACGGTTGAGCCACCTTCCCTGTTTTATTTTTACTCCAGACAGGGATGTACAATTGTTGAAGTTCATCCATGTGACCTATAAATGTTTGCCATTGCCTATCCACCGTCAACCCTTTAAGTATCATTTGCCAGTCTATTCTAGCCAATTCACGCCTCATGCCATCGAAGTTACCTTTCCTTAAGTTCAGGACCAGAGTTTCTGATTTAACTGTGTCACTCTCCATCTTAATAAAGAATTCTACCATATTATGGTCACTCTTCCCCAAGGGGCCTTGCACAACAAGATTGTTAATTAGTCCTTTCTCATTTTCTATGTTTTCTATGTTTCTATTACACATCACCCAGTCTAGGATGGCCAGCTCTCTGGTTGGTTCCTCGACATATTGGTCTGGAAAACCATCCCTAATACACTCCAGGAAATCCTCCTCCACCGTATTGCTACCAGTTTGGTTAGCCCAATCAATATATAAATTAAAGTCGCCCATGATAACTGCTGTACTTTTATTGCACACATCCCTTATTTCTTGTTTGATGCTGTCCCCAACCTCACTACTACTGTTTGGTGGTCTGTACACAACACCCACTAGCGTTTTCTGCCCTTTGGCATTCCATAGCTCCACCCATACCGATTCCACATCATCCAAGCCAATGTCCTTCCTTATAATTGTATTAATTTCCTCTTTAACCAACAAATCCATTGATTTTGTATGCTGTTTATTTTTGAGGGGGAGGTAGAGAAGAACCTAATGCGCTCTTCAAAAATGGATTAAACAATGGACATCATTGTGGGTACCTCTAAATGTGGTTTGATGGCTTAAGAGGGGATCTCGAAAGGACTGAATAGAAGATACAGAGTCAAATGCCCTTTTTGCCACCTGGAGATCCTGGTGGAAACTTGGCCTGGACTCTTGTTTAGGACTATGCTGGGAAAGAACGACAGGGTGCTTTCTCCATTTTCTTTAACGACAGAAAAGTCTCAATGCAGATTAAACTGGTGCAGAATGGTTATGTCCAAATAGTTCTCCCTCATGACTTTGAATCCCTAGACACGGAATGGTTCCTTTAGAAAGACTTGCATTTCTATAGCGCCTTTCATGACCTCAGGACATCCCAAAGCGCTTTACAGCCAATTAAGTACTTTTTGAAGTGTAGTCACTGTTGTAATGTAGGAAACACGGCAACCAATTTGCACACAGCAAGCTCCCACACACAGCAATGTGATAATGACCAGATAATCTATTCTAGTGATATTGGTTGAGGGATAAATATTGACCAGGGCACCAGGGATAACTCCCCTGCTCTTCAAAATAGTGCCGCCTGAGAGGGCAGACATGGCCTCGGTTTAACGTCTCATCCGAAGGACAGTGCCTCCGACAGTGCAGCGCTCCCTCAGTACTGCCCCTCCGACAGTGCAGCGCTCCCTCAGTACTGCCCCTCCGATAGTGCGACGCTCCCTCAGTACTGCCCCTCCGACAGTGCGGTGCTCCCTCAGTACTGCCCCTCCGACAGTGCGACGCTCCCTCAGTATTGCCCCTCCGACAGTGCGACGCTCCCTCAGTACTGCCCCTCCGACAGTGCGGCGCTCCCTCAGTACTGCCCCTCCGACAGTGCGGCGCTCCCTCAGTACTGCCCCTCCGACAGTGTGGCGCTCCCTCAGTACTGCCCCTCCGACAGTGCGGTGCTCCCTCAGTACTGCCCCTCCGACAGTGCGGCACTCCCTCAGTACTGCCCCTCCGACAGTGCGGCACTCCCTCAGTACTGTCCCTCCGACAGTGCGGAGCTCCCTCAGTACTGCCCCTCCGACAGTGTGGCGTTCCCTCAGTACTGCCCCTCTGACAGTGCGGCGCTCCCTCAGTACTGCCCCTCCGACAGTGCGACACTCCCTCAGTACTGCCCCTCCGACAGTGCGGCACTCCCTCAGTACTGCCCCTCCGACAGTGCGGCACTCCCTCAGTACTGTCCCTCCGACAGTGCGGCACTCCCTCAGCACTGCCCCTCCCGACAGTGCAGCGCTCCCTCAGTACTGCCCCTCCGACAGTGCGGCGCTCCCTCAGGACTGCCCCTCCAACAGTGCGGCACTCCCTCAGCACTGCCCCTCCCGACAGTGCAGCGCTCCCTCAGTACTGCCCCTCCGATAGTGCGCCGTTCCCTCAGTACTGCCCCTCCGACAGTGCGGTGCTCCCTCAGTACTGTCCCTCTGACAGTGCGGCGCTCCCTTAGTACTGTCCCTCCGACAGTGCGGCGCTCCCTCAGTACTGCCCCTCCAACAGTGCGGCACTCCCTCAGCACTGCCCCTCCCGACAGTGCAGCGCTCCCTCAGTACTGCCCCTCCGACAGTGCGGCGCTCCCTCAGGACTGCCCCTCCAACAGTGCGGCACTCCCTCAGCACTGCCCCTCCCGACAGTGCAGCGCTCCCTCAGTACTGCCCCTCCGACAGTGCGGCGCTCCCTCAGTACTGCCCCTCCAACAGTGCGGCACTCCCTCAGCACTGCCCCTCCCGACAGTGCAGCGCTCCCTCAGTACTGCCCCTCTGACAGTGCAGCACTCCCTCAGTACTGCACTGGAGTATCAGCTCAGATTTTTGTGCTCAAGTCTCTGGAGTGGGACTTGAGCCCACAACCATTTTACTCAGAGGCCAGAGTGCTATCAACTGAGCCATGGCTGACAGTCCATTAGCTCATGCAAGGTGAAGCTGTAGCAAAAAAAGGAAATGGTGGCCGGGAAGGGAAGGCTCTGGCCTACAGTGACCTGTTGCTCAGCACCTTGGAGAAGTTGGTCTAAGGGTATGTCTCTGCCAAAGTCCCTCATATGAGGGCCTGGATAAGGCAGTTGGTGACCAGTAAGCCAGATATGTGACATTGGACTTGAACCCCTAGATCAAGGTGCTGGCATATAAGCTGACTTGTGTCAATCCTTCCACTGTACTGAAGGCAAATGGCTGCCTTGTAGCTGATATGGAAACTCTTGAGGCTTGGCATAGAAAGTGTTGTCTCATAAGTCCAGGGCTTGGTGCCTACCATAATTGAGTTACCTTTAGCCGGTAGAACCACTGTGAATGGGTACGGTGTGTCCATGCTGTGGTTATGATGGCAATACAATTCCATTGTGAATCTTGCTGCTCACCATGCTGCTTTTGGGGAGTTTCTCGTAGCGACTGTTCACCCAGCATGGGCTCAAAGCCACACTTGTCTGTTCTCTAATGATCAACTAGGGACTCGCTTCCTTGAAGAGGGACGTTAAGTGGGATCTTTTGGGGTCTTGTTGGTTCCAACATAACACACCCAGCAATGGGAGATTGGAACTCCAGTCAAAAGTCAGCCCACTCTGGCAGAATTGATAATCGAATACCAGGTCCTGCAGTACTCTGGGACACTGTTAATGATTGACCAGCCAGCCTGGCTCATTAATAGATTTGGGGCTGAGATTCCTCTCCTTGGCTCCAGCTGATCCAGGAAGCCAATGCCCTAACGGGTAGTGTGGCCCTGGCTAGGCAAGCATCATCATCATCATAGGCAGTCCCTCGGAATCGAGGAAGACTTGCTTCCACTCTTAAAATGAGTCCTTAGGTGGCTGAACAGTCCAATACGAGAACCACAGTCCCTGTCACAGGTGAGACAGATAGTCGTTGAGGGAAGGGGTGGGTGGGACAGATTTGCTGCACGCTCTTTCCGCTGCCTGCGCTTGGTTTCTGCACACTCTCGGCGATGAGACTCGAGGTGCTCAGCGCCCTCCCGAATGCACTTCCTCCACTTAGGGCGGACTGGTCTTTGGCCAGGGACTCCCAGGTGTCAGTGGGGATGTTGCACTTTATCAGGGAGGCTTTGAGGGTGTCCTTTTAACGTTTCCTCTGCCCACCTTTGGCTCGCTTGCCGTGAAGGAGTTCCGAGTAGAGCGCTTGCTTTGGGAATCTCGTGTCTGGCATGCGAACAATGTGGCCTGCCCAGCCGAGCTGATCAAGTGTGGTCAGTGCTTCAATGCTAGGGATGTTAGCCTGGTCGAGGACGCTAATGTTGGTGCGTCTGTCCTCCCAGGGATCTTGCGGAGACATCGTTGGTGGTATTTCTCCAGCGACTGCTGATACCTCAAGTCGCTAGGCAAGCATACCAGTGCTATCTGGTGATAAGTAATGCAGTCCTATCTGGTTAAACTCACAACAGTACCCCTGCGTAGACTTGGCGCTCCCTAAACTTTGGCTTCTGCCAACCTGTGGACTTTGGGGTAAGTGGAGTGTGTTCCAGTAGGGAGAGAGTGTGCACTTTTTATTGGGCAAGCAGAAACTCTACCCATGTGGGTTTCTCAACTGTGGTCTCTTAACTGTGGTGATGGGTTTTCACATGTGTTTGATGAATGGCCGACCAAAAACCAGGAAACATTTTATAATAACTTTAGAAATACAAAAATAGTAAATAATACAATATTTAATCTGACAAAAAATGTGATGGGTTTACACGTGCTAACTGTGGGAACGCGAAACAGCATCCGTATAAAATCACAAGGTAGGTACAGATCAGAAAGCTCATTCATCCCATCAGAGCTGATCCATCCGTCCAGAAACACCTACAGTCTCCATCATCGCATTCAATAAGCTTTTGAATAACTCCACTACTCTACCCAGATATAAAAATACTGGAAATGTACAACAGGTCTGTCTGCATCTGTAAAGAGAAGTGATGCCACCTCAGCCAGCACCGCTGCCCCAGGCAAGGCCACAGAGGCCAGAAGGTGGGGGCGCGGGGCAGGAGTCGGCGGACGATCCTACTACATCTGGTGCTGAGGAGCTCCGATTGTCGCCCGTCAATCCGCTGGGTCTGTTCTCAACGGATGAGAGCGCGGACTTCGAAGAACCTGCATTGCCACGCTCCAGAACCCATTCCACCCCAAGGCCATGTAAATCTCTGGAATTCGCTGCCTCAGAGAGCTATGGAAGCTGGGACATTGAATAAATTTAAGACAGAAATAGACAGTTTCTTAAACGATAAGGGGTTACGGGGAGCGGGCAGGGAAGTGCATCTGAGTCCATGCTCAGATCAGCCATGATCGTATTGAATGGCGGAGCAGGTTTGAGGGGTCTTATGTTCTTAAACAACAGATGAATGTTTTGGGTGTAGACCTCTCATACCACAAGATGATTAAGCCCTTTAATAGCACGCAAAAGGATGGGGGAAGTAAGCAATTCTACCATTCAGCAGTTTGAGCCGAGTCCCCTGTGTTACTGTCGTGGCTTACTGTGAAGTAGAGGTGACCATATGGAAGTAAATGATGTTCAAAGGTGTTCGTTTCTACACTGTTGAGCCTCGTGTACTTTGATATGGTCACCTGTTTCTTTTGAGACTAACAAGTACTAGTTTTGACCAAAATCATGTTTTTCTGTTTCTTTTCACTGTTAGGCCAGCAATTTCCTTCGTGCTTTCCGAACTATTCCAGAGGCCTCTGCTTTGGGGTTGATCTTGGCTGATTCTGATGAAGCTACTGGGAAGGTGAATCTGGGCCGACTGATACAGAGCTGGAACCGATTTATATTGACACAACTGCACCAGGAGACGCAGGAGCAGGAGGGCCCACAGGCCTATCGGAGTGTCATGGGGAGGTGAGACAGCACTATCGTAATGTGGACAGCGTGGCGGCCCCAACCTGCGAGCAAACACCAACTGCAGGTCGGGGCTATAAAAGGAGCATACCACTGCAAGGTGCAATGCTGGCCGGCTCAGGAGGGCGACTGGATTGGACGTCACCAAAATCCAGGTTGCTGATTGGAGCATGGGCAGGTACAGCAGGAGCGGTGGCAAGCAGCAGGGGAGCGGCGAGGTCGGGGCCCAGGAGCGGCGAGAGATCGTGAAGCGATGTGATCGGGGCCCAGGAGAGGCGTGAGTTCGGGCTCAGGGGCAGCACGGGCCAGCCCACACTGCGATCTATGGACAATAGGAGTATGTGTCCATTCATCAGAGCTGGTCTCCAGTCATTTTATTAACCCTTGCCACTGGACCTAGCTCTGTCAAGCCCGTGTGGTGGCTGGTGTACAACGGTCACCACACGTTAAAAACATCTACGCACAGGCATCTTCCACCCTTCAACATGTAGATCGGGATCTGGAATATTAGGTCCTTCATCGAAACACCTGTGAACTCATCCCTTTTTGGTGTGGAAGCAAGTCATCCTCGATATGAGGGACTGCCTAAGAGAATGTGGTCTGAGCCCGAGTTTGTACGGATTTATTCGTATCCAGTACAGAGCCAATATGCAGCACCATGTGCTGTTAAATGAAGGATTATTACATACTTGAAGGGAATCCCTAATCAGTTTCCCCACAATTGTGACATCACGGAGCAGTCACTTCTGAACAAGAATACTCTAATAATCAGTTTTGTCCAGTGGGCAGCTGACGGTAATAAACGGTGCAGATTTGAGACTTTGTGCAGGTGACCCAGTACCTCAGCACCAAAGCAACATGTCTCGATGTGAGTGAATATAGGTTTGATTCTATTATTTTCACCCTTCACTCTGCTGAGCTCTAAATCTCAGCCCCATTTCTGCAGCGAGATGGTGAGGTGAAAAAACAATATGGTTTGTGATGCCACCTGACCCTTTACATGATTAACATAGTTGAAGCACACTTAAGCCTAATTGCTTGATCTGTTTGTACCAAATAGAATACAAGATGCTATTTAAATGCGATACTCGCTTAAACTCTTCCATATTTCATTTTAGTACATTTGGATCCTCTGGCGAATCTGTGATTGGGAAGCTGTTTGGTTGTGAAGTTGAGAACTGTAGCACTTGTCGCTGTGGGAAGGAAACTGTTCGGGTTTCTTCGAGCCTGCTTTTCACTTTGCAGTACCCTGACATGAATAGTGCTGGTGAGTAATGCACAGAGAATGGTGGGTATCCAGTTCGATCACTGCCTGACCTTCACCATTGCAGTTCAGGACATTGTTATACTTTCACACATTGGCGTGTGACGGGCTCTCTCAAAACTTCTATATCGATAAACTATCTGATTTCTTGAGGCATTACTTCTAGTAAGTTGTAATATGTTGTTTTATAAGAAGCTGATTAACTTGGTCTATCCCTTTAAGGCCACAAACTCTGATTGCCCTAACTAGGCACATCTTGAGGCTTATTCCTGCTAAGTTCATTCTGAACTCAAATCATAGACTACTGCAGCACGGAAGGAGGCCATTTGGCCCTTCCAGTCTGTGCCAGGGCAATTTTCTCTCGGTTAGTCGCTGTTGTAAAATCTCCAGATACTCCCCAAGGTCAAAAGATATCCATAGTAAATGACTGTTTTTGTAGATTTTTGTAAGGATGATGTAAATTCACATAGATGACAGGGGGATCCCTGAAGTGTGGCTGTCTCAAAATGCTTTATCTATCTATAATATATTAAAAATCTTGCGTCTGCATGGACTTCCTGTCAGCTTTTCCCATTTATAAGTTCGTGTCCATATTTATAATGGAAACTCTCTATGTGGAAATGGCTGAGACCTTAAACAATTATTTTGCTTCGGTCTTCACAGTGGAAGACACAAAAACCATGCCAAAAATTAT
Source organism: Pristiophorus japonicus (assembly GCF_044704955.1). Classification (NCBI taxonomy): domain Eukaryota; kingdom Metazoa; phylum Chordata; class Chondrichthyes; family Pristiophoridae; genus Pristiophorus; species Pristiophorus japonicus. The sequence goes on from NC_092010.1 coordinate 38,179,347, forward strand.
TGGTCACTGGAATGTGGGAAGGGAGGACCTTGAGACAATCAATATCACTAGGGGGGGTAGTGCTGGACAGGCTAATGGGACTCAAGGTAGACAAGTCCCCTGGTCCTGATGAAATGCATCCCAGAGTATTAAAAAAGATGGCGGAAGTTAGAGCAGATGCATTCGTTATAATCTACCAAAATTCTCTGGACTCTGGGGAGGTACCAGCGGATTGGAAAGCAGCTAATGTAACGCCTCTGTTTAAAAAAGGGGGCAGACAAAAGGCAGGTAACTATAGGCCGGTTAGTTTAACATCTGTAGTGGGGAAAATGCTTGAAACTATCATTAAGGAAGAAATAGCGGGACATCTAAATAGGAATAGTGCAATCAAGCAGACGCAGCATGGATTCATGAAGGGGAAATCATGTTTAACTAATTTACTGGAATTCTTTGAGGATATAACGAGCATGGTGGATAGAGGTGTACCGATGGATGTGGTGTATTTAGATTTCCAAAAGGCATTCGATAAGGTGCCACACAAAAGGTTACTGCAGAAGATAGAGGTACGCGGAGTCAGAGGAAATGTATTAGCATGGATAGAGAATTGGCTGGCAAACAGAAAGCAGAGAGTCGGGATAAATGGGTCCTTTTCGGGTTGGAAATCAGTGGTTAGTGGTGTGCCACAGGGATCGGTGCTGGGACCACAACTGTTTACAATATACATAGATGACCTGGAGGAGGGGACAGAGTGTAGTGTAACAAAATTTGCAGATGACACAAAGATTAGTGGGAAAGCGGGTTGTGTAGAGGACACAGAGAGGCTGCAAAGAGATTGAGATAGGTTAAGCGAATGGGCTAAGGTTTGGCAGATGGAGTACAATGTCGGAAAGTATGAGGTCATCCACCTTGGGGAAAAAAAACAGTAAAAGGGAATATTATTTGAATGGGGAGAGATTGCAACATGCTGAAGTGCAGAGGGACCTGGGGGTCCTTGTGTATGAATCCCAAAAAGTTAGTTTGCAGGTGCAGCAGGTAATCAGGAAGGCGAATGGAATGTTGGCCTTCATTGCGAGAGGGATGGAGTACAAAAGCAGGGAGGTCCTGCTGCAACTGTATAGGGTATTGGTGAGGCCGCACCTGGAGTACTGCGTGCAGTTTTGGTCACCTTACTTAAGGAAGGATGTACTGGCTTTGGAGGGGGTACAGAGACTATTCACGAGGCTGATTCCGGAGATGAGGGGGTTACCTTATGATGATAGATTGAGTAGACTGGGTCTTTACTCGTTGGAGTTCAGAAGGATGAGGGGTGAGCTTATAGAAACATTTAAAATAATGAAAGGGATAGACAAGATAGAGGCAGAGAGGTTGTTTCCACTGGTAGGGGAGACTAGAACTAGGGGACACAGCCTCAAAATACGGGGGAGCCAATTTAAAACCGAGTTGAGAAGGAATTTCTTCTCGCAGAGGGTTGTGAATCTGTGGAATTCTCTGCCCAAGGAAGCAGTTGAGGCTAGCTCATTGAATGTATTCAAATCACAGATAGATAGATTTTTAACCAATAAGGGAATTAAAGGTTACGGGGAGAGGGCGGGTAAGTGGAGCTGAGTCCACGGCCAGATCAGCCATGATCTTATTGAATAGCGGAGCAGGCTCGAGGGGCTAGATGGCCTCCTCCTGGTCCTAATTCTTATGTTCTTATGTTCTATATAAACTTGTCACATTGTAATTACACTCTCCCACCAAGGGTGGCATTGTAGCGCCTTTGTGTCTCCCAGCTCCTCGGCCTGCACTGCAGAGAAAATCCTAGGATCCAACCAACTCCACTTCTTTCCCAAATTGCCATATGTTTTGCTATTTAACTATAAATAATGAGATAAAATCAAAATGGTATAAAAATGACAGAATGGATGACTTTAAAAATGGGAACTAAATTACGTCTATGCATCTTGGTCCAGATATCCCCCCACCCTCTAACCCTGCTTCACCTGAAGATTACACTTGGTCTTGTCTTCCCGTGTGCAACACAATGGGAGATCAACTCGCCGTATATTGCGCCTCGTGTATGGTGGGCACTTTATATCAGTCTCTCGCTCCTGTAACACTTTCCCCTTTACCCTTTATTGAGTTAGCTTCAAGGTAAAGCAACAGTAGATCAGAACTGAAGAGCTAAGTAGTATATGAATTGAAAGCAAGGAAGTATCAGGAGATTTGTGAAATTACAGGAGGACCAGTCAGAAGAGCCTACCACCAAGCAAATCACTCAGTTTTTGAAACCAAAATCATTCTCTACTTTTTCTCTGAAAATTCTAATGTCCGAAATGAGATTGTGAACAAAATAGCAACAAAAATTATGTTTTGTAAGAATGTGACTAAATTTATGACTGAGCAGGAGCTGATAGTGTGAAAAGGGAAATCTGTCTGTTTTGTATATATTCTGTGAACTTAAAGCTGTCTGAAAAATGACACATTGATTGATCTCGGTTCTTTATTGTATAAATGCGTAAAATGCCTCTCTTGACTTTAGACAAAACTATTCGACAGTATGAGTTTGCTGAAGTGCTGAAGAGAAGTATTTGCCTTGAACAGAACACCCAGGCCTGGTGTGAAAACTGTGAGAAGTATCAGCCTACGGTTAGTATATTTGGGCTGGGGGGAGTTTTCAGCCGGTAAAGTCTTGGTATATTTGCCAGGAGCTATGTATAAAAGCAAAATTACACCATGACCTGATGTAATGCGTGACGTGTGGGGAAAAATGGGTCAGATTGGAAGGGAGTAACCAGATGAGCGGGCTCAGGTCATGATGTCAACTTCTGAGAAGTTTGAGGGGTTTGTCCGATAGCTTTAGAATGTGCTAACTATACTTGTGTATTGAGGCTGTTTAATCTAGTAACCTATGAAAGGTGATTTTAGATTCCGATTTCATTAAGTTTGGTACACACATTCATACCTATTCCAATATAACTCTATGTAGCATTTCATACATTATGTCTGCAATAATAGGCTATACATTAAGGCACGACTGTGGAGATGTATAAAGATTTCCTGCCAGAGATTGTCCTGTGAAGCATTTGTGTTACTGCCATTAACTTCTCCTATATCCTGTACTTTTAAGAACATAAGAAATAGGAACAGGAGTAGGCCATACGGCCCCCGAGCCTGCTCCGCCATTCAATAAGATCATGGCTGATTGGTGGAAGGACAATGCAAGGTTACATTTTCAATCACATAATTAGTGAACATTTTCTTGCAGTGCTTGTAAGAAGCACTCACTAATGTCACTTCACAAAGATCTTGCGACAGCTCAATCATCAACTGAAAGCAACAATCCAGCCTCGAGGATCACCCGCCACCTACCTCAGCTCCAAGGCCAGTGCTGAGGGGTTGCCTTGTCTTTTCGGAGGTGTTGGATAAGATGTTGAGCTGAGGCCCCGTTTGCCTGTTCTGCTTGCGGTGGAACTGGTGAAAATGTGCAACTTGGGTTGTACTAATCCATGTCGGAAGTACAAAAACCATTGACTTCTCATTTATGTAGCTAATTGAAACGATTTTTAGCATTTAAATAGGAATTGTACTGCAAAAAAAACCAAAACTGTGCACTTCCAGCATTGTTAAAATTTTTAAGATTCGTTACTCTCAAAAGTCCAGATTCCTTTATTGACTAATTCAGTTTACAATTTTTCAAGACACCCGAGAATACCTTTTGCATTTGAATGTAGCAGGACCATTATAGCCTATCTGCAGAAAATACTAATTGAACTGTTCCAAAAAAATTCTGGAAAAAAACAAGGCTGCCTGGTTCACTAGCCGTACCATGAAGTAGCAGGTTGCCGCCTGTGATTACTCACACAGGGCATTTCTGGTCTTTGAACGAAGTGGAAACTAGTGCCTTTCATATCACCATTGTGCCATCTTGTGGCACTGTATCAAAACATATGCCGTACACTGCCACAAATCAATCTATTCCAGTTCCAGTGTTGACTGGACGTTGTGTTTTGTTCCAGGTTCAAACCAGGAATATTCGATGCTTGCCTGATGTCCTTGTTATTAACTGTGAAGTTAACAGCACAAAGGAAGCTGAATTCTGGAAATGCCAAGCTGAGGTCTGTAAAGAGGGATTACCATTATTTCAAAATTACATACTTTATAAATCTGCTAGAATTGTTTTAAGGGGTTACATCCCAATATGGATAGTAGGAAGTAGTCTTCTCTCTTTTAAGGTGATTCTGGAATTAACAAATAAAGCAAAAATGGAAAAGAAATGAAGTCTAGCATTTATATCGCACCTTTTACAAACTCACAGCATGCCAAAGAGCTTTACAACCAATGAAGTACTTTTTGAAGTGTAGTCACTGTTGTAATGGAGTTCCTAACTAGTGCAAACTTGGGTGGTGAGGAAAGGAGATGAGTTCAACATTTCCTTGGTTGAAGAGAATGTCATTACAGGCAATTTGTAACTGCAGGCAACTTTGGAGCACCTCTTCAGTGGCTAGTTGGAGCAGTGTCGGTTGGTGCCTGATCGAATGAAAGGTGCTACAGTGGTTTAAGAGAATGTAAAAAGCTAAGAGAAGCTTTAAATGGGAGAAAATTGAGGAACTATTATCAGAGCCCAGCATGCTGCACCAGAGTAACACAATGTGGGTTTATTGCCTCTGGCTTAACTTTCATTCTTGGTTGTGTTGTTACGGGAAGTTTCTAAACAAAAGCCAGACACACTCCCACAAGGAATGAGAGAAAAGCAGAATAAATCATTCCTAGGCCACTTTGTCACATCTCCTCGTTGCCAGACTCAGAGCAGTATGCTGAATACCTAGGAGCTGGTTGGCTAGATCATGAGAAGGGTGAGCGAGATAAAGTTACCTTTTTGAAAGGAGGACATTTTTCTTCCAAAAGGAGAATAAATTCACAAAACTAATCAAAACTGCATGCACTGGTTGAAGAGAGAGAGAATTTCTTCATCCAGTGCTGTTGGCTGGCTTAAGGCGACGATTTATCTGCCCTCTTAAACACTGAAATTTTACTTTGGCGATAACTATCCCACCCTCCATTTTATTGACACCTGTTAGATTTGTGTCTTCAGATCTAACTTTCATCAGTCAGTTTTGCTGCTTCAGTACACCTTGCATTGTACAATATGTTGCACAGGCTCAGTGTCTAGCCATTCAAAATGATCAGTTTGATTTTCAAAAAGGCTATCAATTCAAGAATGATAGTTCTGCGGGAGAGATACTCGGTTCAATTCAGTAGTGGCCATTCATTTATATAATAGCAGGTACTGCCATACAGGAAATGCTGTATTGGATCAAATTATTGTACCAGTCATTTTGTACCAGATATTTTGATAAGGATCAAATACCGGACACGCCTTATGGTTAAGTTGTTCAATAGGAACAAGAGTAGGCCATTCAGCCCCTTGAGCCTGTTGGTCGATTCAATTAGATCATGGCTGATCTATACCATTTTAAAACTGGCCCAGCATCCACAGCCTTTTGGGGGAGAGAATTGCAGATTTCCCCTACCCTTTGTGTGAAAAACTGCTTTCTGATTTCACTCCTGAACAGCCTAGCTCTAATTATGCCCTATTGTCCTTGAAATAGTTTCTCTCTATCATCATCATAGGCAGCCCCTCGAAACGAGGATGACTTGCTTCCACACCAAAAAGGATGAGTTCACAGGTGTTTCAATGAAGGACCTAATATTCCAGATCCCGAACTGCATCCTGAAGGGTGGAAGATGCCTGTGGGTGGATTTTTTTAACGTGGGGTGGCCGTTGCACACCAGCCACCACATGGGCTTGACAGAGCGAGGTATTCGTCCGATGGCAAGGATTACCCAAAACACCTGGAGACCTGCTCTGCTGCACGGACCTAGTGCCGCGCACATATCGCAGTGTGGGCTGGGCCCTGCTGCCCCTGGGCCCTCACCTCTTCTGGCCCCGAACTCATCCCTCTCCTGTCAATCCTATCAAATCTCTTATTCATTTTAAATGCCTTGATTAGATCATCCTTCAACCTTCTATACTCAAGGGATTAAAAGCCAAGTTCATGCAACCTGCCCTCATAATTTAACCCTTTAAGCGGTGGTGTCATGCAGGTGAATCTGCACTGCCATTTCCCAGTCCAATATATCTTTGCTGAGGTTCATTGCTACAAGGTGCATTATTGCATTGTACAGACCAGGAAGGTTCTACATTTGACTTGGTTTGTGTTAAGTTAGCTTATCTTAGCCAGGGTAGGAATAGGAGCTCTACAATTTGTCTCTGCTACCTACCCTCACTCAGGGGTGCTACCTACCCTCACTCAGGGGTACTATCAGCCAGGGTTCTCACTCTGGATCACTGTCCAGTGATCTTTACTCGAAAGTGCATGTGACTGGACGTCAGGTGTGCATGGGATTGAGCTCTGCTACAGTGCCCTTCATGGCAAGTACTTGTAGGTGGTTGTGAGTGAGAGCAGCGAGGGTTTGGCTGTGACCCTTTCTCTGCCCAAACAGCATGCTGACTCACTGTTTAGGGTCACCTGAATAATGGCCACTTAAATGAGCTACCGGGTATTTTGCATGAGTCAGTATGTTCAGCAGGGCACAAAATTGAGGATGGGGAGGGGACAGCTTAAATACAACTTTATGCTGATGGCTTAATGTGTTGTTTTTGAATATTTGCTATAGTGATGTGTTTTATTTTGTGACAGTACGAACTGCACAACAAAATGAGGAAGGAAGATTTAGAAGCAATGAAAATGAAAGAAAATAACCCGACAGAATGGTAGGTTTGCTGCTTTTTCAGTTTTTTAAGAAATAGGAGCAGGAGTGGGCCATTCGGCCCCTCAAGCCTGCTCCGTCATTCAGTAAGATCATGGCTGATCGTCGATCTCAAATTCCACTTTCCTGCCCGTTCCCCATATCCCTTGTTCAAAAATCTGTCTATCTCCACCTTAAATATATTCAATGACCCAGCCTCCACAGCTCCCTGGGGTAGAGAATTCCAAAGATTCACCACCCTCTGAAGAAATTTCTCCTTATCTCCATCCTTTTCTTTCAGCGTGAGTGACGAGCTTGTTTATAATGTAACTTAGTTCAAGTGCTTTTATTCAATATCATTGGGAGAGTTGTAATGTGTACGCACATTTACCTTCCCTTTTTCAAGAACAACATATTGTCTCTGTCAGCTGTTCACAAGAAACAAGAGTTCCTGGCCCAAATAATAAAAACACAACAACCGAGAGTGCTTACAAAGTGGTTGTAATATCAAAGATTGATATCTAAGGGTAGACCTTTGTACCTGTGATACTCTGATCTGTGCTCACAGTGAGCCAGATATCTCGGTAAAGGGGGGAGCTAGGAAAATCTACCCTCCAGTTTTGGAAGGGCTTTGAACAACTGGTTTATACTCCTATGCTCTGTTACCAGAACCCACATTCCAGTTAGTTTATTATACTGTAATTCACATAAATGGTTTCGTCAATGGGAAATGATGTGCGCACCTTTCCCCCTCCTGCATAGTGAATGAATACTTTAACCTGTTATGCCACCAGTTGGCCCCTAATTGTGTTTGTTTCCTTCCAAATCTGTCTTATTACAAAGAGCTTGTTATACTTTCTAAATGTGCTTAGTTAGAAACTATACATAAAGGCTTTTAGATGCTTTAGTGTAAACATAAGAAATAGGAACAGGAGTAGGCCATACGGCCCCTCGAGCCTGCTCTGCCATTTAATACGATCATGGCTGATCCGATCATGGACTCAGGTCCACTTCCCTGCCCGCTCCCCATAACCCCTTATCCCCTTATCAGCTAAGAAATTGTCTATCTCTGTCTTAAATCTATTCAATGACCCAGCTTCCACAGCTCTCCGAGGCAGTGAATTCCACAGATTTACAACCCTCTGAAAGAAGAGTTTTAAATGGGCGGCCCCTTATTCTAAGATTATGCCCCCTAGTTCTAGTCTCCCCCGTCAGTGGAAACATCCTCTCTGCATCCACCTTGTCAAGCCCCCTCATTTTCGATAGGATCACCTCTCATTCTTCTGAATTCCAATGAGTAGAGGCCCAACCTACTCAACCTTTCCTCATAAGTCAACCCCCTCATCTCCGGAATCAACCTAGTGAACCTTCTCTGAACTGCCTCCAAAGCAAGTATATCCTTTCGTAAATATGGAAACCAAAACTGCACGCAGTATTCCAGGTGTGGCCTCATCAATAGCTTGTATAACTGTTGCAAGACTTCCCTGCTTTTATACTCCATCCCCTTTGCAATAAAGGCCAAGATTCCATTGGCCTTCCTGATCACTTGCTGTACCTGCATACTAACCTTTTGTGTTTCATGCACCAGGATCCAAGAACAGAGGGAACACATGAAACTACATCACAATGAAGTTTCAGAAAAAATGCCCATTTCTTTTACTGTCCCATACAAAGTTACAGTATTCTCTTTTTACTTCTCAAGTAGGCAGTCTTTTTTTCAAAAGGAAGAAAATTAAGTTATTTTGCTAGCTATTAATACATCTGAAATTGCACATAACTATGGTATAAATAGAATAGACCATGGCTATCTTTTCTGATACGGTATTTATATAATTTACGAACCTGACTGAAGGTAACACACAGATTTTATGCAATGACCAGATCTGTCAATCCACACACCAAGTACTGTATCCCACTCGTCTCCTGGGATGATCTCTATCATCACTTGCGAGATAGTAATATAACGTTCCATTTACAAGTAGATGCTTTAATTTTTTTCAGGGAAGCACTTTGTAACGCAGAAGGGCTGAGCTTCTATACATCAATTGAGGAACTGAAAAATATTTGGATCCCATGTTCTATCAAGATGAAGCTGACTAAAAATAAGGAGCTGGAAGTTACAACCTGGACTGAAAATGAAGGCGTACGTAACTATTTCTAGGCTTTTATCCCGTGATGTACCTTTTTTAATCTTCCCTTAAAGGATTGATTCTGATATCTGTAAAGCATTAGTGAAGATCTCCGCAGGTCGGGGCTATAGAGCTGGAGCGCCAGGCCCTGGGATATCATGGGCCATTCCGATCTGCGAGAGAACATCTCCGCAGGTCAGGGCTATAGAGCTGGAGCGCCAGGCCCTGGGATATCATGGGCCATCCCGACCTGCGAGAGAACATCTCCGCAGGTCAGGGCTATAGAGCTGGAGCATGCCACTGTAGCTTCAAGCGCGAGCCGACACAAATGTGCGACGGCTTCGAGATGGGTGACGTCATCAGGACCCAGGTCGTCGTTTGGAGCGTGGGCAGGAGCATCGGCAGGGCCCTGGTACAGCAGAGGAGCGGGAAGGTCGTGGTGGACTTGCGACGAGTGATCGTGGCGGAGGAACGATGAGGGATCGTGGCTGAGCTTTGGTGGGTGATTGTGACGGTGGTTCGGCGAATGTTTGGCGCGGAGAGAGATTGTACCGGAGGTGCAGCGAGTGTTTTTGTGACGGAATAGCGGTGAGGGATCGTGGCGGAGGGGCGGCAAATGTTTCTGGCGGAGGAGCGGCAAGAGATCGTGGCGAAGTGCGGTGAATGAGGGTACTTGGGCCCAGAAGAGCCGAGAGCACGGGGCAGCCCACACTGCAATATGTGTACGCACTAGGTCCACGCAGCAGAGCAGGTCTCCAGTCGTCCTGGTTAACCCTTGCCACTGGATAAAGGCCGAGCTCTGTCAAGTCCGTGTGGTGGCTGGTCACCGCACGTTAAAAAAATCCATGCACAGGCATCTTCCATCTCCTCAATTGGAGTTCAGGACTGGAACATCGGGTCCTTCATTGAAACATCTGTGAATTCGTGTGGAATCAAGTCATCTTCGTTCGAGGGACCGCCTATAATGATGAGTGAAGATCAGAAAGGTAATCAAACATTAAATCCAGGTGACAGTACAATGGAACTGTAATAGGAAAGCTCATATAACCAGGTTATGATCTCAAAGTATCGCAATTGTGTGGGACAGGCTTGATGGACCAGATGGTCCGTTGTCCATTGTTCATATGTTTGTAATGATGGTATTGGAAAGCAGGGACTAGGCAGTTTCCTTTTTAGTTGGAAAAATCAGAGGGTGAGCTGCTGTCCACATTTCAGTGGCCAGTTCCAGAGCCGCTTGGGCTGAGAGGTGGAAGCAGATTGCATGCACATCTTTTTCTGAGGGGGTTTGTGTCTCTTCCAAAACACACGGAAAAATTGAGGGCTATAACCTGAAGAAAAAATAGTTTGAACAGAGAATGGTCCTTGACTATTTAACTTGCAGTTAATGGTTAATTTTTCTGGTTACAGAAATGTTTGCAGCACTTATTTCTTTAAATTATTACACAATAATATGAAGTTTGAGGTGTAAAACCATTAGTACTTAAAGTGCATAGGAACTGTTGACGCAACTGAAATACTGCAGTACCAGTTATAGCTACTAGAGGGAGCATTGCTACATGTGCAGCTCACTTCGGGCCTAAGTGGCAGAAGGTGGCTCCTTGTAATCTATTGGAGGATTGGAATATTCTGTTCTGGACCCCTGTCCCTTTCTCCTTCATGGCTGGTACTATCTTCAATTTAGTTGTAACCGGTTTCAAAAATGTTGTCCATTAATTATATTTAATGCTACTTATTGCGTCCTGTTTAGAAATGTGTTGATCTGCAGTGCCCTCTCAGGGTTTCTTAAAGGGATTGAAAGTACCTTGTGTTTAGTCTCTGATAATGTATATCTTGCACATACTCCGATGTTTCCTATAGGAGTTAGTAACAATGCAGCGTGGAAATCAATTTATTTGTAGTCAGGATATTGGAAATTAAGACTTTTAAATATAACATTTCTGTAATTCTGATTTGCCATCTTTTAACACTAAATTTTAAAAAAATTATTAAAATCCATTTTGAAAGAATAGCCAGACTAGACACAGAGTGTAGACAGATTGAAATGTGAGGCTCAACCACACTGTTGTACAGATCGACATCTCTGCAAAGGGAAAATGGAGGGAAGCGCGCTCTCTCGGAGTTAGAGAGCGAGGCCCCAGGACTGTGCCTAATAATTCAGTTTGAGTGGTGTGGGGGGAGGGAAGGGAAGCGATCTGGGAAACATGAATTTTAAAAATGTGTTGGATATTACATGTAGTTTCCAACATTCCAACTTTCGAGTTGAATTTTAACCATGCAATTTTATGTTAACAACATAAATCTATTTTAAATAGGCCCTTTTTTAGATACTTGAAATAATTAGCATCAGAGAGCTGCTTTTATTGTTTTAGTTAAAAAAATAATCAAATGCATCAATATTGAGTTTGGGGTTTATACAGTATGTTAATTTTCAGTACTTTCAAACTGAAACTCAATTGTTATGTAGAAGTTATTGAGCAGACTAAGGTGGCTGACTGTTTACTTTGGTCCTGTTCTATAGCTGAGCCCTTCGGAAGATGAAGAGAACACCTACTTGTATGATCTGGTGGTGACTGTGGCCCACATTTTAGATCCTCGGACTGGTGGCAGTCTTGTGGCTCATATTAAGGTTGGGGAAACGTATCACCAGCGGAAGGAGGTACAGTATAACTTGGGTCCAAACGTGTCTTGAAACTGGCATATTTTAGTTGTCAATAGAGTGGTATTATCAGGAGTAAAACAGTTAATGTACTTTGTTGAAAAATTTAGAATTTTGCCAATGAAATATTCTATGTGCTTCACTTTTCAAAACAAAATAATCAAATGTTCCTAATCAAGGATTGCTTTGTATAACTGAAAATATATTTCTATAATCCTTACATTAATAAACGCAGTGTCTGGTATAGTTTGTCCTTTAAACCATGCTGAATGTAAATGCAAGGTAACTTTTTCCCAACACTCAAAGGCTCACCTCTCTCCTCGCCCCGCCTTAAAAATTCCAGCTACCAAAAAGTATGCTCACTTTTATTTTTACGGATGAGTATCTCAACTCATGGCGATTATTCGAAAGAGTCAGTAAGGTCGCCTTTCTTTTCTGCCACAGTTTTTTACTGCCAGAAGTTTTCTACACCTGTATTAAGTGGTCAGTTCTAGCCTGCTGTAAGTGATGCTGTTACCGCCACTGCTCTACTATGTTTTGTTAGAGGGGGAAAAAAAATCAAGTTTACGAAATGTAAAGCAGGGTGATAGTGCATCATTTTAGGATTTTGGCAGATCATCAATTGACCTGGTTGCAGCTGGTCACAAAACTCCTGTCCACTGCTTCCAAAACACTGGGCAGTGGAAGTAATTTTGAAACTTTAATGAGCAGAGATGGGGGGTCTTGCCAAATGGCAGTTGCTAATTTTAAAATACGAGAACCATTCTATTTTTACAAGTCATAGGTTGCTATTTGGCAAGGTTTTATCACTGAACCACCCGCGCTTTACACCATAGATTTCCAAACTGGGTCCCTGGACTCGAAGCTACACCACAGCATCACTGAGGGCATCCAATTTCTGTATTTGTTGACTTACTAGAATACTATTTCTGTTGCTGTATGTTAATAATAAAAATATTCTCTGCACTGATAGCACTGTTTTCTTTGCTTAGCAATGTTAACTTTGCTTTCTCTCCACAGCTGCTGCCTGACCACCTGAGATTTCCAGTATTTTCTGTTTTTATTCCAGATTCCAGCATCCGCAGTAGTTTGCTTTTGTATTACTGTTTTCATTTGGGAATTAGCGCAGAGTCCCTGAGGAATGTGTTCCCCAATGCAGTAATGTTTGGAAACTGCTGCCTTAAGCCAGGGTTTACCATCTGTATCTCATGCAGTATTCTTGTGTTTCAGGGTGTCACTCACAAACAGTGGTATCTGTTTAATGACTTCCTCATAGAACCAATTGACAAGGTAATAAATGATTTGTTTTTTTCTTTTTAATGATGGTGTCTTGAAACCATATTGAGGGAGAGGGGAAGAGAGAATTCTGCTCTTTTATGTAGCTAAATTTGAAATGCATTCTTTGTGTCCATTTACGATTTTGCCCTAAGTACCAATCATAAATCTTGCTCCATGAAAGGTTATGTAAATCCAGGTTACACAAAATAATTCTCCTCCTCTCTTTCCCACCCCGATGTATGTTGGTAACCTCTTGGAAGCAAGCGGACTGTATTGATACTACTCCTGCTAAGGAAAGTGCCACGACAGTCATTCGTAACCCATGGCTCCACATGGTGCTGAGTTTCAGGTTGCGGCTGTGTCACTGCAGGGAAGTGCAAGTGGAGCCAGGAGCTTTCACATGCAGAGAAACGCTCACTCGCACAATCTCTGGTGACAGTTTCAGAGTAGTAGTGACACAGTGAGTGGACGGGGTGAGGGGCAAAAGAGATGCCTACCCTCAGAACAAAATGTATTTATGTCTATCTGCCCCACCGACAATAAAGCGACCAATCGAGTGGAACAGTATATAGGCATCCTAGTGAACTATGCCCCAGTAATGGAATGCAAGGTTGTGCCCTGCTTCCATGTATAACAAGCTCCCAATGTTAGTTGGCTGATAGGGGGTGGAGGGGATGGGGTGGGGGATAAGATCCAAAATGGAGGCTAACAGCTTCCCAGACAGGGAGAGGGTCATGGTTGGACAGCACCCAGAAGAAGGTTACAGAGCAACATTGGCACGTGGCCTGTGACTAGCTCACCTGACTAACCTCTTAGACCAGAATAGCCGCACCTGCCACAGGGGAATCTAAAGAGTGGAGAATTCTTTTAAGTGGGAGACCAGTAAGACATTTTTGACCAGTGTTGTGATTGGGGTTTATTTAAACATTTTGCATGTTTTTTTTGCAGTGTGAAGCTGTGCAGTTTGATTTGAGTTGGAAGATCCCCTGTATTCTATACTACGCTAGGCGGAATCTGAATTCCAAATACGATTTAACCAGTAGGTAACATTTAATTCATGAATTGCTGACTGGAGATGAATAGGATGATCTGAAAGATGCCCAAATCTACTCCACCCTCGCGACAGCAAAGTTTGGGTCGTGCTTTGCATGCTGCAGTTAGGTGGTTGCTCCCTAACAGTGTATGTGGCCTTTTGGCTAAGATCGTGCGTGGCTGACCTGACAGGGGAGTAACCACCATGGCCCCGGGGTGGTTCTCCCTGGATCAGGAAGGTATATGCTTGCTTTTTTGGAGGTGGGAGGTGGGTGGGGTGGCTTGGCCCATCCACCTCCACGGAGGTGTGTGGGGGACCTGACCCGTCCACCTCCGTGGCGCGAGCCTGGTGTTACAGTGCTTCCGGGAGCGGTGCAGTGGCTCTGGGCCTTTTGGCTGGGAGCGTTGGCGCAGAGTGGTCCTTGGTGTGTGCGGGGTGACCTCTGGCGTTTGTGATTTGACACAGAATTGGAACGATTGGCTACGAATTTAAAAAAAAACAGTGTATGTGGTAAGAAAAAGTGGGGCCTCCTGTCCAGTAGCCATATAAGAGAGTGATGCTCCATGATGGCTCAGTGGGTAGTGGCACTGTTCAGTGTAATCCTGAACTGTACAGACCAGAAAGATCCCATTTGGAATCCCAGTCACTGTTGAGTTTGCTGACATTGCTTAGGGAAGCAGAAGGGATTGATACAATTAGCTTGAACATCTCTGGGCTAGAGAACTGGCAGATCATCCAGGGTCCTGCTGCTGATCACTATCCACTCCTGAAGAATGATTACTTGGGCAAGGTACAGGAGGGCTGCCATCCCATACACAATTGTGGTCCAGGTCAGTGCCTTCAGGGAAGAAAACTGGTGCAGTGCAGGGGAAGGGGAAGCAGAGACTTTATAGCTGCATGCTCTAAATTAAGATTACTCTTGGTTTTTAACCAGAAGCTTTTATGCTAAAAAATGTATTTTTCAGTAGTTTTAGTTGCAAACAAAGTCCACTGACAACTATGGGCAATTGCTGCTGCACTCAAGGTTCCCATTAAGCTGTGTGGCCAAGCAGCGGTCTGGAGGACCCGTGCAGGCCGCTCGCCGGCTTTTCAATGCAAGAGACCGCACGTGACGGGACCGCGCAGCCAAACATTAAAATTAGAGGCAACATTGGCTACACTGTGGAGTGATCCAGTTTTATAACCGTTCTTCCTTAACTTTCTGTTTCCTATGGTATGTTGTTGGTAGGATAACATAACTGGCAGCTTGTGCTCTGTTTTCCTACAGCATAATTGGCTCACTCGACTTGCCACAGAATAATACTGTAAACATAGATGTGAATAAGGCAGCCAGAATGCGATGCATAAAGGAGAAGCAATTTTAATTTTGACAGTTGCTTAAAACGTTGGTGTTAGTTGGATTTCTCTGCCAACAGCAGACGGTTTTGAACATTTATTGGAGGATTTTGTTTGTAAACTATTTAAAGGGGACTGTTAATGATTTTTTTTTAAAGATTCTTGTAGCTTTATTTTTGTCCATCCCTCTCCTTTATTTAATAATATTACAAAGAATTTTCAGCACCAAAACAGGCCATTCGGCCCAACAGGTCTACGCTGGTGACCTGTTAAATATAGGGCTTTGGTTTTTCTATTGAAACAATCAAATGTGTCTCTTTACTCTGTGCCTAATTCAGTCTGTATTTCCCATAATGTATTTTAAATGAAATTCACCAGTAAATAATTCTAATATTTTGCTAAATAATAAATATCTATTAAGTGTATCCCGACTGCAGCAATGATCTCACTCGAGCGGTACGCACATTATGCTGCTCTATTCTTGCTGTGGGAAGTCTGAGGCAGCCATTTTTTAAAGGACCAGAATGCTGGGGATAGAAACCTGGCTGATTTGGTGGTGCTGCCATTGTTTTTCATTCCTATGTCCAACTTGGGGATATTTTTTCTATATGGGTGAGTTGAATTGCCGATGTTTTCTAATCTGCAGTGCATACGCTGGCCAGCTAATTATATGTCCGCTTTATCAGTAACCTTGAAACTGTTTGTTTTTCCCCTTTCAGTAAAGAATCCAATTGAAACTAGTGTTCTGCTGGCAGAGGCGTCCCTTGCTAGAAAGCAGCGAAAGTGTCATGCAACTTTCATCCCACTAATGCTGAATGAAATGCCGCAGCTCAGTGATTTAGTGGGCTTGGATGCAGAGTTTGTCACACTGAATCAGGTACGTATGTTAAACACTTTGTCAAAGGCAGTCCCTTTTGCAAACCTTCCTGGGGAAAGTGGCTTTCTTTTAAGTGCAAATAATCAAAATGTTCGAACACTCTAATTTCACCTTGGATTTTCTCCCAACAATTTCTTTTATTAACCAGTTATCTGCCTTCCCTCATTCACCTCCCCCAAATTCAGAAGGTGAGATAGTGCATGCAATGGATTTTTCCAATAACTATTAGTGACACCAATTTACAGTTGGTGAGTGACCGGCACGAGTGACTAAATCATATAGTCTTTGTGAAAATGTATAGAATCGTAGACATTTACAGCACAGAAGGAGGCCATTTGGCCCATCGTGTCTATGCCAGAAAAGTTTACAAGCCAGCCAGGGACTGGTTTGTTTTGAGGATGTTGCTGTTGGCTTCTCTCCTTCAAGGTGGACTAACTGGTATAGTTAATCGACACCTCGCCCTTCTCCTGTTGTGACACGACCACGGAAGTAAACACATGAAATCCCAGGTTCAACCGGCTTTTATTTCGAGCAATTGTAAGGGAAGGTTCAGTCGTGGAACCTCCGAAATACAAGAGGTTTCAAGTACAATTTATACAGGTTTTGGAGAGGAGCACCCTCCTACAAAATCCTCGATAGGTCTAATTCTATCAGCGAAGTTACATTGATTTGTCGACTCTTATCAAACTGTCTCTGAGTGCTATATGCAATTGCCCATCTTCTCTGGTGTTGTTCCATACTTGCACTTTGCCACAGTATAATAGGCGCCTAAACTGGCTTCCTTATCTCTTCCTCAGGGACTTCTGATCAACAACTGCTAATTTTGCTGTTTAAGTATTACAGAGGTTACGGATTCAGTTTGATGCATTAAACATTTGTGCTATACCTACATAAGCATGTGTTACATACACAGGCAATTATACAGACCTTCCTAATACTGATAAGTTCACTACCTTCAGCATAATTCAGATCACCTATTTGCAACTCTTACAATTTATCCCTTACATTGCCTAGTGAAATCAAATCAGATTTTTAAAAAATATTTTAAGATAATTAATGATTTGTATATCAAGATACTCTTAATAAAGTTCTACATTTATTCATATTAATCAAACTAGTGCAGATTATGTGTATAATTGGGAGTGTGACTTTTTTTGAAAGAAAATTAAAAACACAATCTGCTTCAAGTATGTAAATCTTTTGGTCATCTCTGAATCCAAAGTTAGATGGCACTCTTTTATTTGCTGACGTCATGTGGTTGATTTTGTTGGATTGTGATGTTTTACACTTCTTGCTCACAGGAAGAGGCAGAGCTGCGCAGCGATGGAACAAAATCCACCATCAAACCCAGCCAAATGTCAGTGGCCAGAATCACGTGTGTGCGAGGTCAGGGAGCAAATGAGGGTGTTCCCTTCATTGACGATTATATCTCTACACAGGAGCAGGTAATGTGATAAGCTCTGGTGCTGCTGATCCTCCTGTCGAATTTGGGTGACCTTTGTTTTGCAGTTGATGCATACAAGTATATTGTTTATATTACTGATGTAAATCATTGGCGCATTCGACTTAATCTACTGTCACACGTTGTATTCTCAGTTTGTTCCTGGGGTTTAAGTCCAATGTGTTGGTATTAATTTCTCTTGGCTAAGCAGACAGGCATCAAATAGAGATCAAGCACCTCGCCATAACAGGAATGGTAATCCTCCCAGCTCAGTTTGGCACCAATGTAGACCTGAATCTGCAGTGTGTGGGGAGAGGGAAGCATCTCTTCTGTTGATTAAATGTTATTTAGATTCTGTCTGAAAATGATCTGGTTTGCTTGTTCCACAAGTTTGTCTCTTTGAAAAAAACAATAGGTTGTGGACTACCTGACTCAGTATTCTGGAATCAAACCTGGGGACCTTGATGCCAAAATCTCATCCAAGCACCTAACCACCTTGAAGTCAACGTACCTGAAACTCAGATTCCTCATTGATGTTGGAGTGAAGTTTGTGGGACACGGGCTGCAGAAGGACTTCAGAGTCATAAATCTTATGGTAGGTTTAAAAAGTTCACTTCAATAGAATAGAATCATCGAATAGTACAACACAGAAGGAGGCCATTTGGCCCATCGAGTCTTCTGGATAAACCACCTGTAATGAAATCCTGTACCAGTTGACACTTCCACCGTCTGCCTTCCTCAACTCTTATTCCATCAAATCTTGCCACGTTGGTAGCTGGCCTCCAGTGGACAACCAGTCCTGGCCATCTTTATGGCACTGCCAATGGGAGAAAGCTGGTGTTGAGAACAGAGGTTCAGTGAGGAAATGTTCTATTTTACTTCGATACACGGTATTTTGTTCTGGACACTTAATTAGGATAAGTCTGGATTTAGTCCTGGGGTGGGAGGGTGCTTTATTTTTGAACACCAGAATCACTGCACAGAAACAGCTCGCTCGGCCCATCCGTTCCGTACCGGCATTTTTCTCCACAAACCACCTTATCTAATCCTGCTTTTGCTTTCTCCCCATATTTTCTTTTTCAAACGACTATCTCATTCCTTTTTAAAAAAAAATAATTGTGCACTCTGCTTCAACTACTGTTTGAGGCAGAGAATTCCACATTCAAATAATTTTTTTCCTAACCTTTTCTTTTTGTGATCCTAAGGTGCTTCCTTTTTACCGTCTCCAACCTGTTGAACTATATAGTGAAGTTCGCTTGTACGTTTGCTACATGGCACGCAGTGATTTTACATGTTGTTCATAATGTGCAGTCTAACCAGAACAAAGAAAGCACTGATCTGTCTGATTTGCTGCATTATACCACAAAGTTTTTTTTATATAACTGCAGCTGCTGCAAGGACAGCAGGTCTGCCAGCACCAAAAAGGTACAAATATAAAAATAAGCACTTAAAAGTGTTATTGGCCTGGAAACCCTGGCCTCCCCGGGGTGTGTACAGAGTGTGTACGGACCCGGGAAGGCATCGCAAAAGCTGGTTTTCAGCGTACAATGCGCATGCACTGAAAACCGACTTTTCAGATCTGTCAAGCTGGAGCTCGACAGATCCAACGCATCTCGGGAGCGAGGACAGTTACAGGGCAAGATTGTGGTATTTAAACATAGAAACATAGAAATTTACAGCGTAGAAGGAGGCCATTTCGGCCCATCGTGTCCGCGCCGGCCGACAAAGAGTCAGCAGCCCTGAAGGTTACAGATAAACCTATGAACAGTGAACAATGACGGAAAGGTAAAGAGCATTTACCCATATCTTGCCCAGCAAATGTCCTCAAAACTCTTGCACCTGATAAAAGCAGGCGCATAGCCCACTTTTACAGGTGTAAGAGTTTAAAAACATACACAAATATAATTAAATTTAAAAAACACATTATTTTTTAAAACCCTGCCCACTACATTACATTTATTTTTAACCATAATTTTAAAAACTTTTTTAAAACTCAATTTTTTTTTCTCTAAGATATTTATTAACTTTAATTTTAATTATGTGAGGTGAGTTTTTTTTATTACATGTGTTAAGTGTCTTTGTTTTTTTTCTCATTTATAGCAATGAGAACTGGTAGATAGGGAGTTCTCATTGCTATTAATGAGAAAACTGTGGAATACTGTACCTGATTGGCTGAGCAGTCACACGTGACTGCACCTTCTGCGGGGAACCTGGAGGACGGGAGCGCGCTTCGCAGCGCGGGAAGAGAAGGCCTCCCCACCGGAATTCCACGCTCCTCCCGGACCACCAGGTAAATTCGTAGAAATGTTTCCGGTCGGAGGCAATTGCCCGCGGGAAGCCTCCGACCGCAATTTCAGCCCAATGTAATATCCCCAAAAGTGACTATCATTAGTGTCATATTTTCAGCAGCATTTGTTTCCTTCTGAGGGAGGCCCCGTCTTTGTCCCCTTAGTCTTTCCCATAAAGATCTGCAGCTACTGGGAGAATGCAGACTGGTGATTTTTAGGGGGAGCCCAACTGACGCCTGTCCCAAATGTGGAAGTTAGATGGGTTTCAGTATGAGCTACATTGTTTTTGATAGAAGATGCACAATGGGACTCGTCACTAGGTGACCTAACTTTGGTTTGTTTCTGACAAGGCAGTATTTATTGCCCATTTCTAGTTGCCCTGAGGGCTTTAAGAGTCACATGCAGGCCAGATTGGGTATGAAAGGCAGCTTCCCTTGAGGACATTAGTGAACCACTTCAGTTTTACAATAATCTGCCAACTTTCTCTGGTGCTGACCCACAAATGGCCAGATTTATTAAATTCACTTTCACAACTTGCCATGGTGGGATTTGAAAACATGACCTCTGGGTTACTAGTCCAATACCAGAACCACTCAGCTACCAAGACTGGAGTTATTTAAACTGTTTTTTTGATGAACCACCAAGTTCCATTGTTTCTCTTTTTGAGGGGTATTTTCTCCCCTCCCTGCCTCTCTTGAAGGTGCTGACTCATGTTGGGCTGAAGTTCTGTAGGAGTTGCCATTTTTCATACGAGTGTTGACGGTAAGTGTTGGAAAGTGAGGCTGATCTAGACTTACACTTCCAGCAGGGAAAGAATCATAGAATTGGTTACAGCACAGAACGAGGCCATTTGGCCCATTGATCCCATGCTGGCTTTCTGCAAGAACACTTCAGCTAGTCCCTTTCCCCATAGCTCTACAAAATTTTTCCTTTCAGGTACTTACCTAATTCCCTTTTGAAAGCCACGATTGAGTCTGCCGCCGCCATCCTTTCGGGCAGCGCATTCCAGATCCTAACCACTCGCTGCGTAAAAACGTTTTTCCACATGTCGCCTTTGGTTCTTTTACCAATCACTCCGCCAATGGAAGCAGTTTTGCTCTATCTACTCTGTCTCGACCCCTCATGATTTCAAAACCTCTAGCAAATTTCCTCTCAACCTTCTCTGCCTTAAGGAGAACAACTCCAATTTCTCCAGTCTATCCACATAACTGAAGTTTCTCATCCCTGGAATCATTTTCGTAAATCTTTTCTGCACCCTCTCTAAGGCTTCACTTCCTTCATACAGTGTGGTGCCCAGAATTGGACACACTACTCCAGTTGAGGCCGAACCAGTGTTTTCTAAACGTTCATCATAACTTCCTTGCTTTTGTACTCTGTCTCTATCTATGAAGCCCAGTAGCCCGTATGCTTTTTAACCACTTTCTCAACCTGCCCTGCCACCTTCAATGATTTCTGCACATATACCCCCGGGTCTCTCTGTTCATGCACCCCCTTTAGGATTGTACCCTTTAGTTTATATTTCCTCTCCTCGATCTTCCGACCAAAATGTATCACATCATACTTTTCTGCGTTAAATTGCATCTGCCACGTGTCTGCCCATTTCACCGGCATGTCTATATCTTCTTGAAGCCTATCACTCTCCTCTTCACTGTTCACTGTACTTCCAGGTTTTGTGTCCTCTGCAAATTTTGAAATTGTGCTTTGTACTCCCAAGTCCAAGTCATTAATATCTATCAAGAAAAGCAGTGGTCCTAATATCGGCCCCTGGGGAACACCACTGTATACCTTCCTCCAGTCCGAAAAACAACCATTCACCACTACTGTTTCCTGTCACTGAGCCAATTTCATATCCATGCTGCCACTATCCTTTTTATTCCATGGGCTTCAACATTGCTGGCAAGCCTATTATGTGGCTCTTTATCAAATGACTTTTGGAAGTCTATATACACCACATCAACCGCACTGCCCTCATCAATCTCATCAAAAAACTCAATCAAGTTAGTTAAACACAATTTGCATTTAACAAATCTGTGCTGGCTTTCCTTAATTAATCCACACTTGTCCAAGTGACTGTTAGGTTTGTCCCCGATTATCGTTTCCAAAAGCTTCCCCACTACTGAGGTTAAACTGACTGGCCTGTAGTTGCTGGGTTTATCCTTACACCCTTTTTTGAACAAGGGTGTGACATTTGCAATTCTCCAGTCCTCTGGCACCGCCCCGGTATCTAAGGAGAATTGGAAGATTATGGGGAGCCCCTCTGCAATTTCCTCCTTATCCTCCGTCGGTATCCTAGTATGCATCCCATTCGGTCCTGGTGACTTATCAACTTTAAGTTCAGACAGCCTTTCTAGTATCTCCTCTTTATCAATTTTTATCTCATCCAGTATCTCGACTACTTCCTCTTTCACTATGACTTTGGCAGCATCTTCCTCCTTGAAGACAGATGCAAAATACTCATTCAGTACCTCAGCCATACCCTCTGCCTCCACACATAGGTCTCCTTTTTGGTCCCTAATCGGCCCCACCCCTCTTACTACCCATTTATTATTTATATGCCTATAGAAGATTTTTGAATTCCCTTTTATGTTAGCTGCCAATCTATTCTCGTTCTCTCTCTTGCCCCTCATTTTCTTTTTCATTTCCCCTCTGAACTTTCTATATTCAGCCTGATTCTCACTTGTATTCTCAACCTGACATCTATCATACATGCTCTTTTTTTGCTTCATCTTATTCTCTATCTCTTTCGTCATCCAGGGAGCTCTGGCTTTGGTTGCCTTACCTTTCCCTCTCGTGGGAATGTGCCCGAATCATCTCCTCTTTATAGGCAGCCCATTGTTCGATTACAGTATTGCCTGCCAATCTTTGATTCCAATTTACCCGGGCCAGATCCGTTCTCAACCCACTGAAATTTGCCTTCCTCCAATTAAGTATTTTTACTCTAGATTGCTCCCTGTCCTTTTCCATAGCTAATCTAAACCTTATGATACTATGATCACTGTTCCCTAAATGTTCCCCTACTGACACTTGCTCCACTTGACCCACCTCATTCCCCAGGACCAGATCCAGCAATGCCTCCTTCCTCGTCGGGCTGGAAACATACTGCTCAAGAAAGTTCTCCTGAACACACTTCTGAAATTCTTCCCCCTCTCTGCCCTTTATACTACACCAGCCCAAGTAAATATTCAGTGAGCTGGTTTTATAAATTTCAGTTTTAGACTAATGTATTTCTCTCCCCATTTCCATCTTCAGATTCCAAAGGAGCAGGTGATAGACACTGTGTATTTGTTTCACATGCCTCGGAAGAGGATGATTTCGCTGCGTTTTCTTGCGTGGTATTTTCTAGGTTTGTATTTGTTCTGGTTTAAGATTTTTAGCATTTATTAATGTCAGTCGATGTGCGCCATTCCAAACGTCCCTGTGATCACTTGCGGTGAATTGCGATGATGAGATTGAGGTCGCTTGAATTCCGTGACATTATTAATTTTACCATTGCATGAAGCACTCGTGGAGCCACCAGTAGGGTCAATGATACTCCCCAGTGGTTCAGGCTGTTATCAGTGAGACTACTGCCTGCTTTGTACTGGCTGAGCCCTGTTGGCCTGGAAGGTCCCATCCCTAGTCTGTATTGTTATCTGATTTCAACTGGGGCAGCGATAGGGGCGCCACAATTGACCTTGGTGCATCTGGATTAGTGTGGGGGGGAAGTAGCCAGGGGCCCCACTCCTGATCACTATCCAGCATCCCACCCTGGAAAGTGCACATTGAGGGAGGACATGATCAGGCTCGGCTGTGATGTTCTCCACAGTCAAATAGCCTGCTGATACTCTCCATTAAGGCTCACATGAAAAATGATCACTTGGTTAATGGGAACTGGTGCCAGAGCCCAGCAAGGAGTCGGTGCCTGCAGGAGAGGAGGGGAAAAATTGGGCAAGAAAATATATATAGTGAGGAGCTGTGACCATAAGCAGTGAGCATGCCCTGCTAAACCTTTATAAATCGCTAGTTAGACTTCTTTTGGGCACCACACTTTAGTAAGGGTGTCAAGGCCTTGGAGAGGGTGTGGAGGAGATTTACTTAAATCTGGAGAGACTGATTGGCTTCTTGTACTATTTCACTTCTCTGACAGAACTCAAAATTCAGGGTGAAACGCACGACAGTATTGAGGATGCTCGCACAGCGCTGCAGCTCTACCGCAAGTACCTGGAATTGACCAAGCACGGCATAGATGTGGATGAATTCCGGAAAATACTGAAAGGTCTCTATGAGAAAGGCAGAAAGATGGACTGGAAAGTACCAGAGCCTGAAGGAGAGGTGCAGAACAATCCAAAAAGTAAAGTATCTTTTTTATTTCCTTTATTTGTGTGACAAGCATGTTATTGCTTAAAAGTTCAAATGTAAAATGTTATCCTTATCAGAAAATTGCTGTATTGTACCAAATTTCAGCCTTAGAAAAAGCAGACTGTTGGGAACTGTGTGGCCACTGGTGTTCCTCTCCAGCCTAGATTGATGAGATGAAACCTCTGCCTGCTGGCTGTAACAATCCTACATGAAGTGAATTTGGTAGTCTGAATCCAGTTCATGGGCCCACAGCACAAAAAAACTGTCCCTAATGCAGCATTAATTGGCAATCTCACTGAGTCCACAAGACATGGTGTGAGAAATGGAAAAATCGTACAGGAGGGAGTGCTTTTCTGTGGTTGAGGGACTTTTATTCTGTGTCTAATCATGCTGTACTAGAGGCCAGAGTCTTACTATATACCTCTGCTCCTCTGTCACCAGTCTGCTCCTCATCCTCCGTTCCACTATTGGGAGCTGCTTTTTCAGCTCTCGTGCCCCTACCCTCTGGAAGTCTCTCCCCAAATCCCTCTATCTAGCCACGTTCCTCTTAGCTTTCAAAAGGCACCCCCCCCCCATAAAACTTTCGTCTTTCACCGCATCTTTGGCTCCTTCCAATAGCTCTTTTCCTGCTTTTGTGGGGTTTTTTCTCTCCCTCCTGTTTGGGATCCACTTTTTTTCCCCTTCGTAAAACTTTTCAAGACGTCTTTCTGTACTCCAGAGAAATGCAAGTTGTTAATGCCGACACTGGATGCTCTCAATGGAAAATAGTCCCTTTCCCAGAATTAACATCCCTCCCCTTGTTGAGCAAAAAAATTCAACTATCTGAACTTGATTTTAATTTGAATATCTATTTCAAACCTATTTTGTTTGATCTGTACATGCAGGATGGGGCCAGTAAAAAGGTGTTTCCAAGCCCAAACCCAACAGTTGAACTAAGCTGTAAAGAATTTCTGTAGTTGCTGATGCACGCCTGGGTTTGTATTATCTGCTGAGATTAATCCAGCCATCTGGCACTGCCAGACTGAGTAACTGCTCTGAGCTAGTTCCTTCGACAAGACTGAGAGTAGAATCATACAGCACATAAAGAGGCCGTTCAGCCCATCGTGCCCGTGCCTGCTCTTTGGTGCAGCGATCTAATTGCTCCCAGTCCCCTGCTCTTCCCCCATAGTCCTGTAATTTTTTTCCCTTCAAATAGCTATCCTGTAGTACTCATTGCAACATAAATATTCTGGGTTTTTTTTAGGATTATGATGCTGAGAATCTCTCCTTTTTGACACTTACCCTTAAGTATAATTCTGTGTTGTACAATTTCATAGGTCATATGGTAAATACAAGCTGTACAATGGGCAATATGTAGGTTCTGAAGATAAGCCAAAAATATCAGCCCATGTCAGTCTCAGGTTCTACGTGTGATTCATTCCTTACTAATTAATCATATCAAACTTGTATAGAACTTTTTTTTCATTGAAGAACTCTTTCTACCCTCGACTCTTTTCTTCCCGCCAACCCCCTCCACCCCCAATAAGCTTGAAGCAAAACACTTAGCGATTGGATAACGTGCTGATTGAGGCATTTATTGCCCTGGCAGTAGTTCATACTGGCCATAATCCACCTGGAGTGATTGTTCATATTTCCTGTTTTGTGTAGTTAGTAAAGGTTAATTGTTACATAAATTAAGAACATAAGAGTTTTGAAGAAATGTTTTGGTAAACAATGCTATTTACCTTTGGTTTTTGAGGTTGGTTGCAAGTATAAAGTGATGTCATAGGTTGTCATGTGATTAACAGCCAGCTTTACAGAGCGAGTAGTTTGCAAAATTGGTAGTTCTCTCGTTTGAGTCAGAAGGTTGTGGGTTCAAGCCCCGCTCCAGGACTCCAGCTCTCCGTGTTCTAGCCAACAGTCCTCCAATCACAGATTATTCGTCATCTTTGTTGTTTAAGGGACCTTGCGGTGCGCAAATCGGCTGCTGCATTTGCCTGCACTTCAAAATAAATCTATTGGCTGTGAAGTGCTTTGGGATGTCCTGAGGATGTGAAAAGATGCTATTCAAATGCTAGTTTTTTGGTTAAGCACCTGTTTGTTTTCAAAACTTAAAACTAATTTTTCTAAACCAGCCTGTTTCCATTTCTGAAGTATCTCCATGCCAGCACCATATGCAGCTGAGAGCACTGGCTGCCTGGCCTACACCAACATTGCTGTGTAGTCATCCCACACTGGTGTGTAGGGATGCTTGGAGTGATTCCCTCACGTTCTGTCTGAAAGCAGCTGGCCTGTTCTCCAGGCCTCAAAGTTGTAACATGATTCCGATCTGGAATGCGACATGCATTATCACTGGTTACTATACATCTAGATCTGGCTTTGAATCCTCCTCGGACTGATGGAATGAGCATCTCCATTGTGACAGCTGCAGTGTGAAATGAGTTTGGTCACTCTCAACTTGCCAGCTTGTAGGTGTGGCCCCACAGGACAGAACTAGTCATAATTGGTACTAAATTGCCAATCCTACCCAGAGAGAGAGACACCGATGGCTGGTATGAGCAATGGAAACATCACATTGTGCATTTTTGGCGCAAAGTAGAGGGAGCTCTACCCTGCATCTGACGTTGGGTGTGCTTAACGCTGACCCTGGGTGTAAAAAGTAGAAAAATGTTCCATTCCCTAGTATATCTCTCACCCTGATGACGCAAAATACTGCAATCCGCTTTACATGCTTCTCATTGCCCACAGTGAGTTGATGGGGGTTAATCTTGATGGTTTTTTCAATGCAGATTCTACACCTTCAAGCTTCTCTCTTTTTCTTAAATTAGGCACCCAATTTTCCCACCTCTGATGAGTTTATAATGTGAAGAAACATGAATGAACTATCTAACCTAACGAGGAGCGAATCCTGCAGCATTTGAGTGGGGAAAAAAAAGTTTGTATTTTTAAACAGATTCCAGAAGAAACCTGTTTTAAATGGAGACTGCGTGGAGTGGTGCTTAACCTGGCGCAGTACTAAATTATATCACCGAGGAAAACTGATCTGACTGGATGAATAATGGGGAGGAGAGTCAGATTGTTTGGGGAAAAAATGGAAACGGAGACGTGTTGTGATATAAAAACAGAAAATGCTGAAACACTCAGCAAGTCAGGCATCATCTGAGGAGTGAGAAACCGAGCTAACGTTTCAGGGTGATGACCTTTGCTGTGATTACACTCGTCACTGCATTCTGCCAAGGCTCCCAGATCTCCAGAGGTTTCTCGGCAAACACTCTCTGCTTTTTTTTTTAAATTCAAGTTTCTCCCTCGGTTTTCTTAAGCTGTTCCTTCACTTTCTTGCTCCCTCTCCTTTAAAAACGAATGCCCTCTTGGAGCAGTGCTCATCGGACACAATAACTTCCTGTGAAGATGAAGGCGGAATGCTTAATCCAAATAGCCCAGATGTGGCTGACCGGCTTTGAAGTTTTGGCAGTTCTGAGATTGAGTGAAAATCATTAAAACGCCCCAGTGTCGTCCAGTATTTGTCTGTTGCAGGGACAAACGGAAGAAAATACATAGGGTTCATAAACACGCTGATGGTAACATTGTCACGCATTGCCATCAGATTGCGCGTGCATCAATTTTTCAGTAAAATCATTGGTTTGCAAGAAATGGTAGCCTTCCCTGCTGCAGAGATCGTGTTTTGAACAGTCATGTTGAATAAGGTATTCCACATTGATTTTAACAGTTCACCAAAATCTTTTAGATTGTTTAACAATCAGGGTGTGGGAATGATGTCATCTTGGCACCCTCCCCATGGTAACAGTCCACACTATTCTGAAATTGTATTTAAAGCGCCCCCCCCCCCCCCCCCCCGGCCCAGATAGCCAACAGGGTGATGTAAGGTCTTCAGCCGCTAAAATTATAAATGTGGCCTTTTTGAGCTTACAAATAATCTCCAAATGGATAGCAATCTTTATTACAATATTTTGCATACACCTGTACATATGGTGTGAGACATTATCAATATTCGGCATTAAGTTACACGTACTTGCATTGGAAGGAAAATCATTTGCACTTCCTATTATATAATTGGAAGCTCTTTTTAAAAGTTCCGTTGAAAATGCTCTGGTCTACCTTTGTTTTCTGAAGATAATAAAACTTTATTTTTTAAAGAAACTCCTGGGTGATTCTTTACTTATTCATTTCTTCATTCATGTCAGTTTTCATAATTCTGCACCCTGCTGTAAGTAAAAACATTTACCGTGATTGAGCCAAGGCTGCACTTGCATTGCAAAAATCCAGGTTTCCAATTTGTTCGTTGATCTGTTTAGCCCAGTGCATGTATCTATTGAAAATAAATAACTGGCTATTCAAAAAAAGTGAATGCAGACAAGTGTGTACATAATCTGTTCTGTGTCTTGAATCGGGATTCTTATCATGAATTCAAACTATGTTTGAGCAGGAATTTATAAAATATTTGATAAGATTATGGAATTTTGTGTCATATTAAACCTGAAAATTGTTCAACAAAACATTGGCACTGTAAAGGTGTATGGGATCTGATGTAAACACAAGTATCTTAAAGCAGACATGCTCCTTTTAATTGCGAGTCTCCAGTGTCAACTATAATCCTTGTAAACCAAAAGATGCAAAAATAACCAGTAAATGTACAAGTATTGATAATTTAGGCAACCCGTACTTCCACACTGAATTGGATTGGGGAGGTGGCAGGTGGGAGCCAGCCACATCTGTAGGAAGAAAACAAAGTAACATTTGCTCTTGCATTCCGTGTAATGTTTACAGAGAGGTATTGGAGTAAGCCTGGAATCGGGTGATTGTGCGCACCCTTTTGGTAATGAGGAATACTGCATGGAGAGCAGAAAGTCTGCCCAAAATGGTGGTGGGGAAGAATTGTGTTCAGTATTTAAAAATAGAATTGAGTTCCAAGGTTTTTAATGCATGACGTGGACATGAGAAACAATCTGGGCTCTGGTGCCAGTCTGTCTGTAGTGAGGCCTGTGGAACTATGAAGTTAAGCATTGTTATGGAATCAGTTTTGAATGTTGTGTTTGAGGTGTGATAATGAACCAGATGCCACTCTATGGGCCCAAATTTGGCACCTCCGAGCCCCCTGCCGACATTTTACATCAGAATCAGCGGCAAAAAAAATCCATGCGATCATAGCCGATTCTCGGGCCGTCTGTGGAGCTGGCGTGGCGCAGAAGAAAGAGAGGGGGGGGCGCGGAGCTAGGTCCCGGCGCCGAAAACAATGCCGGGGACCGCTGCACGTGCGCGCTAGAGTCTGTGCGCATGTGCAGTAGCTCGTGGCAGGCCATTTCAGCAAACGCGCGCTGCAGGCTGTGTGGGAGGGGCCAAAGCACGCCGTCCCTAGCCCTGGCCGAATGGGCTCCCTCATCGGCGGCCTGCTGCGTTCCCTAAGGTAGGACTTCTATTTTTTATTTGTTATTTACTGATTGAGTTAGGTGCAGGGTTCCTTCTATTTTATTAATTAATTGCTTATTACTTGATGGTTTGGTGCATGGTGGTGTTTTAAATGTAGTTACTTGCGCCAATTCCTTAACTGTAAGTAAGATCTTTCTGTGCGGACAAAAGTGGACACATACGCTGCCCTAAGTTAGTTTAGCACAACTTTTTTCTGGCCAAATTGGCATAACTGGTGTAAGTGGCTGGGAACGCCCCCTTTTGGAGAAAAAAAACTGACCTAACAAAAAAACCTAACTAACTCACTCACATTGGCGCAAATTAAATGGCCATATTTGCAACTAAAAAGATACACCAGAAAAATCAAGTTACACCAGAAAAAACGGTGCAACTCATGGGGAAATTTGGGCCCTAAGTCTGTGACAAAAAGGTTAAGTGACTGTCGTCCTGGTTTACCCTTGCCACTGGGCCAAGACCAAGCTCTGTCAAGCCCGTGTGGTGGCTGGTGTGCAACGGTCACTGCACCTTAAACAAATCCACGCACAGGCATGTTCCATCCCTGGAGTTCAGGACTGGAATATTGGTGAACTCGTGCCTTTTGATGTGGAAGCAAGTCATCCTCGTTCGAGGGACCGCCTATGATGATGAAGTGACTGTGACTGTTACTTGAAATTCAATTCCAATTTTCTCCCTGAAAACGTGACCAGCAATTTTCCCTGCATTCATTTTAATGGACAGGAAAATTGCAGGCTGGTGAGCAGAGAGTGGGAAACACTAGTGACTGACTCTTGGGGTACGGTGCTACAGATAGCAGCAGCCCTCGGGTACCTTACCCAAGTGGCTGTTCTTCATGTGCGTGCAGGCAGGGAATGTTAGCAGGCTATTCAACTTTTTTTTTTAATTCTCGGAATGTGGGTAACACCACTGGCAAGGTCGACATTTATTTCCCATCCCTCATTGCCCTGAGAAGCTGTGGTGGGTCTTCTTGAACCACTGCAGTCCGTGTGGTGATGTTGCTCCCACAATGGCGCTAGATAGGGAAGTCCAAGATAGTGACCCATCGATGACTTTAAAACAGAAACTTACTTCTTGCACTGTGAAACATGCTGCAGTTTCAAACTGGCTTGATTTCTTTGCTGGCCGGCATAACCTTCAATCTAGAACTTTTCACCCGACCTGCTCGCCTGGGAAACACTACTTTAGGTAAGCGTGCTTGCCTCAGAAATGCAATCCAAATCCAATGCGCTGCATCTCCTTTATCAATACTAATTGTATAGCCAGTTTTTGACAAAGGCATATGATGCCCGTGATAGTGTGAAATCTGAGGCCATTTAACCTAATCAGCACATTAAAGAAAGAATTGGAATTATATAAATTTACATAGAAACATAGAAATTTACAACGCAGAAGGAGGCCATTCCGGCCCATCGTGTCCGCGCCGGCCGACAAAGAGCCACACGGCCCTCGGTCAGCAGCCCTGAAGGTTACATATAAACCCACGAACAATGGCGGACAGGTAAAGAGCACCCGACCCAACCAGTCCGCCTCACACCTGCGACACGCCTTACACTGAAACATTCTACATTCCACCCCAACCGGAGCCATGTGATGATCTGGGAGAGGCAAAAACCAGATTAAAAACCCAGACCAATTTGGGGGGAAAAAATTTGGGAAATTCCTCTCCAACTCAGCGCCTTTCGCGACCACCGGATGTTTCAAAGCGCTGTACAGCCAATGAAATACTTTGCGTGTAGTCACTGTTGTAATGTAGACTTCATGTGCTTTCCCTAACAAATCGCACCTTGTGAAGGCTATCGCAGCCAGCATGTCTGGTTTCTGAGCTCATGGTTCTTGCTTTGACGAAATACCTTGAGTCCCAGGCACATGCTGCTTCCAGCAATAATGAACACAAGTTAAAAATTCAACACTGACAAAAAAAACTTCTTTGTCACAGCAGTATGCAATTTTCAGATGGACTTGTTTTAAAGAGTGAAGCGGTGATGAGAGGAGAAAGGAGTGTTTGACATACGGGCCGAAGTTGATCATCTCCGAGGTCGTTTTGGCCATGGTATTTGGAAGTGCTGCCTGAAATTCCATTACGTGTTTCAGCATGTCTATTCAAACATGGAAAATGCCAAAGGTGCCTTTGTTCTTAAAATAGCCTGATAGACAGCAAGAGTAGCAAAACTCATGATTCTGTCAGTTTATTGCACAAAAAGCAGCAGCTGGTTTTGCACATACAGCAACCATTGCTCAGTTTGGAGGCATTTTCATTGCTTGGAGTATGAAACCTTCCCATCACAGTTTCAGCATTTTAGGTGTGGTTCTCTCCAGAGTATCGCTGCTGTTCTTCAAAAAAAATTTGTCACTATTAATTTTAGAATTATATGATGGATTAGAATTTCTCTCATCATGATGAATTGTTCAGATAAGTGCTTTTAATTCCCAAATTTCCTTAACCATGTTGTATGAAGTCTCGCCTTCAGATGTAGCAGTCCTCTTATTTAAAAATAAAATCCAGGGATTTACAGTATTACTAAATTATAAAACCTTTTTTGTCAGATCAAATTATTGCAAAAGCCCACCATAAGCCAATTTTGTCTGCTTCTAAGAACCATGTGTGAAATGTTACCAAACTAATAATTGGCCCCACAAAATCATTTTCCGTAGTAACAGAATGACCATTGATGTCTTAATGTGATCCCAATATGTAACAATAACGTGTAACAATAACGTGCAACAAATGTTTAACCTGTGCTGAGGCAAGACCATCGACGAGTTCATTGAAAATCAGTTCAGAATCCTGGAAAATGCACAGCCCAATTGTGTTTCTGAAATTCCAGCAAAGGAACACCCCAGAATCAGAGTGGCAAAAATCCCAGAGTCCAGCTACTCCAGTGGTCCCTCTCTCCCTCCATTGCAACTTATTTTGTGCCTCTATTCCAATACTCCGATGATCTGCACTTCTCTTGTCCCTCCTAAATTGCAAATATGTTCTACACAGACATCCTGTTCCCCATATCCTCACTGTTGAAATGAAGACCTGTTAATTCTCTCTCTCTCTGTCTGTCCCAGGGCCTCCCAAGTTATGAAACTTATCATCGGACTTCCTTCCCTCCTACAATCTTGAGGCTTATAAAACCTGAACTTGGTGTCTCCTAATTTTCTTCCCTTTCTCTATTTTCAACCTTGGTGCCTTACAGTACGGACTTGAGCCTTCATTTGGTTTCTCTATGTAAACCACTTGGAGCGAACATTTAAAAAAAAAAGTAAAAATTAAAAGGCACTAGTAATGAAGACAGTAGTTTTTATTATACATCGTATAATAAATTTCATGAAAAATAGCAGTGCAGTATATAAATCTATTTTGATAATACATTATCTAAAACAGTTTCTAAAAAGTCAGTTTAACATCAAACAATCCTCACAACGAATCCAGATTTTCTTTTGGTTGTGTTACTTAGGCTCCATTCCAGAGTTTTGCCATAGCTATTGTGTGAAAACATCATTATAATCACTGATTGGTACTGACTTGGAGGAACAAAGATTGAATTGTTGAGAATTAATATAAACCCATCCCATAAAAGTTAGGAGAAAAGAAGAGAAATTAGCTGGAGTCCAACTCCTGATCACTTTAGTGTTTCCCACTCGAATGTGTGTGTGTATATAAACACACACACACACACACACACCAACCAACCCTCACACAAAACAACCAACACTCACACTCGTCTCACTCACACATGAAGAATGGCCAAAGTACCACACCCCAGGAGACAATCCCTTCAGGAGAGGATGGGGTGAAAATTGGAAACCAAAATATATTTTTTAAAGTAAGTGAATTCATGGCACATGCATACTGTCGTTGCATTGTTGGTATATGGGCAAGTCATGAATTAGTTTGCCCAAGTATAACAGTATGACAGACCTACAGGAGCATTTTTGATTGGTTGGAATGAGTAAAGCCACCAGTGGCCAGATTTTCACACCACTTCAGAACTTTTCATTCTGTGGCTGCTCGGAAACAAAATCAGATACAATAAATAATTGTTAACTATTTAAAAAAAGCAAGAAACTCTAGTTATTGTACAATAACTTTTTTCCCTTGTCCGATTTTTTTTTAAAAGATGATGGATCTAGGAAACGGCGCACACCTGATTTACTGTGTAATGTTAGTGTGCTCCAAAATAATTTTGTATATCACATCTATATTTTAAAAAAAACAAAATGGGGTAGGGACCGTACAGCAAGATTTTTTTTTAAAAGGCACTTAAAATTTGTGACAAATTCCCTCTGAGTTTAGTGTGAAGTAAAATGTCACCTGAAGTGCCTACAATTAAACCAAGAGTGCATTAATAATGGCCTCTAAGTGCTGTCGGGATCTGTAAGCTACAAGGCCACCTGTGTTGGCCCATTTCTCTGTTTCTTTTGCCCCTTCATCGGGCTTCTTGTACTGGAGCTCTGGATAGCCTGCAGGGCCTCCATCCTTTGGCTCAGCCAGAGCTTTGGCCAGGTTCACAATTCCCCCTCCTAAGGATTTCAAGATGGCATGAGGGGCACAGGTATCCCATTTAAATGTCGTGTCTTTTGTGAAGACATAGGCATCTGCTAAACCAAGGATAGTGCACAAGCCCTTGTATCCTGCCCCAGAAGCATAATACATTCTATCACCACAGAGAGGAGCTAATGCTTTCTTTATGCCTTCCTTCTCACTCGAACTCATGACAATTGAGAGTTGGTTGTGGTGTGCAGGAATCTGCTTTGGTACAGAGTGGATATTGATGTCCTGGTAGGAAATGCCCCAGTAATATTTCCCCCGCCACCTGCAAAAAATAAGCCCACATTAGAGGAATAATTTTACACATTAACATACTGAATGAGTGTTACTTGCTTTGAGATGGCCTCATCACCCCTAGGATCTTGCTTCCATTAAATTGTCTTGAAATTGCTTTGAGTGTCAGCTAATTGTGATCTGGAGATGGATTGAAGCATCTCCAGATCACAACATGGAAAATGAGAAGAGTATTCTACATGTTGAAAGTTTTCCAATCTAGTGGATCAATAAGCTGCACTAAAAGCAAGGGACAGGTGTCCTTAGTTGGTGTTGGTTTTGTTATGTTCCTCTCAACACCTCAGGGTGCAGTATTTAGATTGGGCTCTCACTAATCAAAATACTATTCTATTGGCCATGTCCATGTGGTATAGCTGGCACCCTTTGGATGCAAATACTGAAAACAAATGTACCTTAAATTGGGGTCCACTTCATTAAATGGTACATTAATGACTCCCATGATTGGCTGCCCTGACTTTCTGTCAAAGACTCCGATAAGTACAGCAGCAGATTTTAGACCACGTGTGTGGATGCCATCTTTGAATTTCTCTTCAAGTTGTCCTTTGATGTACTGATTGGTTGAATCTGCAAACAGAAACGTTGCAGTTTACAAAAAAATTAAAACATCCTTCAGCAGAAACCTCAAGTATAATTAACGA
This sequence comes from Pristiophorus japonicus, assembly GCF_044704955.1. NCBI lineage: Eukaryota > Metazoa > Chordata > Chondrichthyes > Pristiophoridae > Pristiophorus > Pristiophorus japonicus. The sequence goes on from NC_092010.1 coordinate 38,214,329, forward strand.
GTCACTTTTTTTAAAATGCAAAGGAGAAATGTATGTTCAGTCAGTCCAACTTCATTCAGTTCTTCGAACTATGCAGTTGAAGTAAATCTCAGCCAGTTATACTTTTTTTTTTTCTCTTGCTTTTACTTTATCCCATTAAGTTCCCACAGCACTCGAGATAGATTTTTACTTGACCTTCCTCCAGAGAGTGTATTTTCCAGTCACAATCATCATAGGCAGTCCCTCGGAATCGAGGAAGACTTACTTCCACTCCTGAAGTGAGTTCTTTGGTGGCTGAACAGCCCAATATGAGAGCCACAGACTTTATCACAGGTGGGACAGATAGTCGTTGAGGGAAGGGGTGGGTGGGACAGGTTTGCCGCATGCTCTTTCCGCTGCCTGCGCTTGATTTCTGCATGCTCTTGGTGATGAGACTCAAGGTGCTCAGCGCCCTCCCGGATGCACTTCCTCCACTTAGGCGGTCTTTGGCCAGGGACTCCCAGGTGTCAGTGGGGATGTCGCACTTTATCAGGGAGGCTTTGAGGGTGTCCTTGTAACGTTTCTGCTGCCCACCTTTGGCTCGTTTGCCGTGAAGGAGCTCCGAGTAGAGCACTTGCTTTGGGAGTCTCGTATCTGGCATGCGGACAATGTGGCCTGCCCAGCGGAGCTGATCAAGTGTGGTCAGTGCTTCAATGCTGGGGATGTTGGCCTGGACGAGGACGCTGATGTTGGTGCGTCTGTCCTCCCAGGGGATTTGTAGGATCTTGCGGAGACATAATTGCTGGTATTTCTCCAGCGACTTGAGGTGTCTACTGTACATGGTCCATGTCTCTGAGCCATACAGGAGGGCGGCTATCACTACAGCCCTGTAGACCATGAGATTGGTGGCAGTTTTGAGGGCCTGGTGTGCACTGGCACACTGGAGGCGGTGTTGGATCTCATCGTTGATGCCTGCTCTTGATAGGAGGTTCCCGAGATATGGGAAGTGGTCCACGGTGTCCAGGGCCGCGCCATGGATCTTGTCACAATCGGTCACCAGTTGGAGGAGGAGGGAGGAGGAGTGCAAAGGGGAGTCTCTTTCTGTACTGCTTGAGTGGGCGCCTCCAAGACAATCGACGACTTAATTTATTTTATGCAACTCTTATCCAATCTTAGTGCTTTCTTTCACTATGGGGCTTGGGTCTTCCTCCAAATTTCTCAGTTATAAAACAGAATGGGAGTGCTGCATTGACGGTGGTCATAGAGATTGCACAAAATGGAAGACCCCATCTTCTGAAACTACAAATGCATAGGACTAACTATAGGGTGGGGGGATTTTTCTTTGTAAGATGGTTAAAGGCTTCACTTACCAATAGGATCAACCCATATCCCTAGGGTATCAATTGGGATGTCTGTTGTTTGTTTTTGTAAGTCTGGATCATCAATGTGGACATCTTCGTGGATACACTTGGCCAGAAGGCCAGCAGCTTTCAGATTCCCATCGAGCACTTTACTCAGCAATTCTGCTGTCCCTTGCTCTGTTTTGCAGACTTTCACAGTAATGGTTTCACCTGTAATGCGAATAAGAGAACAGGTATGATTTTTGCTGGATTGTAGTTCATCAGAGTTGTCTGAAGAATACAAGTGGTGATCTCAATTCAGAAAGACCAGAACGGTTCAGGTGTGACAGCCTTATCCATTCTTATACTTAGTGTTTTTTAGTTGGCGATAAACGAAAAAGGACATAGAAAAGTTCTATAACATCAAGATTGTGTACTTTTCTTGTGATCTGATAGTTGTAGACACTGGCTGTGAAACTAGTTTTCTTCTTGGAGAGGGTCTGTAAGCACCACGTAGGTGCTATTACTTGACATTTGGTCCAGACCTGAATCTCAGGAGGATGGCCTTCATGTCAGCCAGCTCCCTAGGCAGAAAGCCGTGGTTTCCTGCATACACAGGCGCTTTGAGTACCGTGTGCTTAGGACTGTTTTAAACTCAAATCACAAAACCAATCTGATGGAGAGACAGACTTGTATGTCACAGTACTTCTGTCGTGGCTCATGATTGCCGACTTGAGTGTTAAGAATTTTGGAATTTTACAATCCCATTGTGGATGCAGAGGGGCCAATGCATTAACTTCCAGTTATCACACCAATATGCAATCAAAGCATATGTAGGGGCAGCTACTGGTTTATACCATGCTGATAATAGTATCGTATTGGCAGAAATGTCATTAGCAAGGATGAGTCAACAAACCATTTAAGGTTAACCCTGGCCAAATTGCTCCAACTTAATTCCAGCAATCTGGCTCAACATCATAGTAACTCAGTGACCCTAACCACACACATTTGATACTTGTAGTTAATTTTTGAATCCTAATTGGCAAAACCGGGTAATTCATCATTACCAGCTGATTATGGTTGTGAAATTTATGAACCAACGAGTTCAGGAAATCCCACAAATCCTACGAGCTACTGCTTGGCAACATCTGATGAGTTTGTCACCATCTTATCAACCGATCAGAGATACCAGTGAGACTTTTTAAAGAATTTGTTGGGAAGTGTAAATTTTGCAGATTAGATACAGACTACTTCACCCGCTGCAATCACCTCACATTGCCCCAGCAAATTAGTTGTTAAAGGAAAAGCAGTCAACAGCAGATTTGCTGCAACACGACCGTGTAAATGGCGCCATGACTCAGCAAGACTGCGAATTGTGGCAAAGTAAACTGCCATTGACATTACCAACTGCAGTTTAAACCCAGAAATTACATTGCAGTGTTGTTCAAATGAATTAAGCATTTATATACTAATGCCACACCATGCGCTGTTGATTTTTAGAACAGTAGTATTCCGATACTTTCACTATTCAGTTACACTATGCTGACGTGATCCATTTTAAGCGTTAAAGTTGTCCGTACCACAGTTCATTGTCTTAACTACATGGAGTTCTTGTGTACCCCGCAAAACTAAGGTCGAAAGTTTACGGGTGCTTCCCAGATGCCGCTAATAAGTAAATGCACCGTCTGGTGTGGTACAGAGCCAAACGTCCCAGGTGCAGACTGGTTTGGTGCTACCATTGGCTTCTTCACTCAGAGTTGTGAACCTGTGGAATAATTCTCTACCACAGAAAGTTGTTGAGGCCAGTTCGTTAGATGTATTCAAAAGGGAGTTAGATGTGACCCCTACGGCTAAAGGGATCAAGGGGTATGGAGAGAAAACAGGAAAGGGGTACTGAAGTTGCATGATCAGCCTTGATCATATTGAATGGTGGTGTAGGCTCGAAGGGCCGAATGGCCTGCTCCTGCACCTATTTTCTATGTTTCTTCCCATGGTGGGATAAGAAATCAGCCAGGGTTACATAGGAGCATATGAAATGAGGGTTCAGCGAGTCGCTCCAAAACAATAATGATGCAGTGAAACATTGTGATCTCCACTGTCCCCTCCCACCAGCAGTCATGTAATCTTCTGGGACAGGTAAAAAGAGATTTTAAAACCCTATGCCAATTCAGGGGGAGCACAATCTGGACAATTCCTCTCGAAGGTGATCTAATGTGTTCAGGAGATCACAGTGGCCGTAAGGTTCTGATCTTTGTCCAGTCCCCCCATGTTGGAAAGTGTTTTTAAATGTTCCTGTGGTTCTTGTCTGGGCTAATGCCTGAAGAATGGCCATTGGTGGGAGGCCGTGAAGCACCTGTTGCCATCAGCGGAACTGTACCCCATCAAAAACTGTCAGTACCTTCGCAAGAGGAGGAGAGAAGGTTTATAAAATGACCTGACAAGCAACGTATGCATTTCAACAAGAAAAGATTAGAGTCTCACCATCAACATCGCTTTCAACGTCAAAAATGATGATTGATATTAAGCACCCCTTCATTTTGTTCTATCCATTTGTGAGGTTTTAATCAGAACAATAAGGAATGCCACAGGAGTACCAGCATAAAGGAGTTACTGAGCTGGTCAGCGTAAGGGAGCTGAATTAACGCCAGTCGATACAATCATTCACCTGAAGCCAATTCAGCATCAACTTTGTCTGTTACTTCAGCTCCCTCTCACTTGAAAACTTCACTGCATTCTTCACAATTGTGGAATAACTGATAAGAAGCATCTTGTAACGTACCCAAACCATTTTCAAACTTATTGGATTCTTCTCCAGCGATGTGAGGTGCAAGTTCTGGAAACTGATTTGACAGAAAGATAATAACTAAAGTATCTGGAAGTTATGGAGATAATTTAAACACACAATTAATAGAAGCACACGATAACCATGCAATTAGCAGCCAGAATATCAGATTTAGTGAGTTTGTATAGGACGTCAACCCACTTTCTCTCCAGGCCAGCCCCTAACAAACAGAGAAACAGAGCTTCCATTTTGCCCAGTTGAGGGCAAAATGGAAGCTCAGTTCTCCCCCTCCTCCTCTTCCCTCCAATTGAAACTAGATTCTCACATGAACTCATTCCAAGGATTATCAATGTTTTATTCATTTTTTTCTTTTGGACTTTAAAAGTTAGATGTGGGTTTAAAAAAAAACATTGCTAAAAGAGATGATGCTGTTATTTACAAGGCCCAGGGCCTGGTGCAGCCAAAACACCGTACAGCAACAGTTGTCATGTTGGATAGGCCACTGGGACTGGGATAATGTATAATGCAGCAGGCACATTCCCTGATCAAATGTGATATTTTTCCAATGGTTGAAATAAACTTATGAATGCCTCTGTTATTTATATGACATTTTTACCCTAAGCATCACACATTGTAATTTTAAGAGCTTTAAAGTACATTCTTTAAAGGATTTTTAAACAGCAAATGAAAGCACTATTTTTACAAACAGAACAACTTGTTCTGAAAGGTTTGTGATAATGACACAGACCTTTTCCCTTCCCATTCCACTTTTGGGACAACTTTCTTGCTCCTTAAGATGAGGCGCCAGAATATGGTCAGCTGACCCTCAACGGTGGGAACATAACTCTTCAGCTGCCAGCCTGGGATTCTAACTCGAGTCAGGTAAGCTGAGAGTCAGATACAATGTCATGCTTCCATTGCCTCACTCTGGATGTGCCTCGACCCCTGACCCTTGAAGAGCTCGCCATAGTGGGCAAACATGATGGTTCCATTTCTAACACTGTGCCTGAGCAAGACTGCTAAATGAGTGCAGAATTTGAGTGCACTTGTGTACTATGAGCTCATGTGACTTGGGAAGTTCATTGTGATTGCTGATTACAGAAAAGGGATCTCTTATTTGAACCCAGACACATGGTTTGAGTGCAGTGTTTCACCCAGCCTGCCTTTCTGGTGCACTCAGTACCTTTTCCGCAATGTCATTCTTAATCACTTCTTGAATGATGACATCTGCCAGAGTCTTGAAGTCTTGTACAAACTTCTTATTTTTATCTGGTCCTTTCTTCTCTTCGATCAGAAGCTGGAACAGTGCCTCCTCTTGTTTACAAGCTCGAGCAATGTTTGCAGATTTCTCAGAAGCACAGATCAAGGCGGTTAGGATGCTGGCCATAACTGCAATGTGGTGACCTTTTAAGCACTGCTTAAAATAAAACAGAAATATTAAGGCAGGTGATGCTGACTTGGTTCCTATTGTCTAAAAGGAGACACATGCTATAATTCTGGCCTAACTAAAGCTTTCTAAACTAAAGGAAATAAATGCATCATGGAATAGCACAGCGGTGTGGCACCCGATTCCAAATATAGCAATATCTCTTAAAATATTAAATTTGATAGCCAGACCTTGCCTGCGCAAATAATTAAAATTGTTATACATAAAGCATTAACCGACTCCAGCGCCCTAACTCAAACTGTCAGATTCAAAGGTCGCCCTAATGTTTAGTTGTCATTTGCTCCTTTCCGACGGATATTCCACACACAATTGGCAGTACTGAGCGGCCTTGACTTTATCGCTGACTGGAAGCACAACAGTCGGCTATATTATGGTCAGAGGACCAATCGTCAGTTGCAAAGCTGAATAGAAGATCTGTTTTCAGAGATTCTTAAAAAGCACATTCTTTCTGAAAAGGTTTCTGTGGTTTTCCACGTGATAAACTCTTTGGTCAATGAAAACAGAGCAAACTGGAGTCAGCAAAGGACTTGCAGGTCACCATGCAAGTCTCTCCTCCTCTAACTAGATTGGAGCTGCTGATATTTTGATTCAGTACCAGATTGTCCGGCTCAGAGAGCATATGCGTGTAATATGTGGGAACAAAATGTACAGAGGAGGTTTGCCCCCAGCTGCCACTGATCAGATTTAAAGAAAGACTTGTATTTATAAAATAACTTATTGCGTCTCTCAGAAACAGCTCAAAGCACTTCAGATACTGTGCCTGGCTTTGGAGTGAGGTGACTGTTATGTAGGCGCAGGCAGCAGCCATTTTGCGTACAGCATGATCACACAAGCAGCAATGAGATAAATGACTAATTCATTTGATTTTCTTTGCGGAATGATCTTGGTTGAGGGAGAAATGTTGGCCAGAACACTGGAAGAACTCCCTGCTATGGAGCACAAAATGAAGAGAGAAATCCCCCCCAAGAATAAGCACAGATGTCTCCCCTTATAACACAAGCATTATGCAGCAATCTAGATGATTACAGCTCCCTTTAATGTAGCAAGACTTGCACTAAATGCGTAACTGAGCGATTTAAACCCAACCACAAAGCTTCTTACCACTTTCTAGACTGTAATAAAGCAACAATTTATGTGGCTTTAGGCCTTAATAGGGAGCAGAATAAATATATTGTACAGTCCAATATCAAAACAGAAAATGTTGGTAATGCACGGCAGGTTAGTCAACAACTGAAAGAAAGTTCAATGTCACTCTTCATGCTATTGAAAACTGGTGAAGTTGGTTTAAGTTCACCAACATCTGGCGTACTACAGGCTCAGTGTGATGGGCTTGTGGCTGACAAGAGTCCTACATGGAGAAATGTAAACAGAGATTACAAATATATAAAACTCAAGTGCTGCAGGAGAGAGCAAGATAGGGCCCAGGGTGCCAGTGGTGATCATGTGCTGTATACTCCGCAACGATATTCCGCAAATAACTGCCACACCAATAATCTGCCCTGACCAGAAAGCCACTGCGGGAATTCCTGCATAGCCATCCAATAGAATTTTGGGAACTAAGGGAATCAAGGGATATGGGAATATTGCGGGAAGGTGGAGTTGAGGTAGAAGATCAGCCATGATCTTATTATATGGTGGAGCAGACTCGAGGGGCCAAATGGCCTACTCCTGCTCCTATTTCTTATGTTCTTAGGTATAAGCAAAGAAGGAGGCCATTTGACCCATCGTATCTGCGCCATCAAGCAAGGAAATTTAAATTGAGATTTTATATATTACATCTCAGAATTGCAGATTTTATAGGCATTAACCTACTATCCCTATCCACCCCAACACCCCTTCATTACCTTCATCATTTAAAAAAACTTCATTTACAGCCCCTCTAAGCTTGCAATTATCTGAAGTAAATAAGCCTAATTCTTGGAGCCTGTCTACATAACTAATAAAGTTCAGTGTCATCCACGTCATCCTCCTCTGCACACTCTCCAAAACCTCTGTATGCTTCACCATTATTCAGGACCCAAATGCCTGCGAAACGTTCTTTAGAAACCATATTTCTTGGTAAAAGCAGCAAGAGTGTAATTCTGAGTCCAGTGAAATGTTACAGGAGCCTCACCATTTCCCAGGTCTAGAACTGGACAGTGGGTTTGTGGGTTTTATTTTCAATGCAGGGATCGAAATCTGGACCATGACTGTCTGGCATTCAGATACAAAACTTGCTATCCCCAAATCTGGACTGTCTGCCCAAACACGAGAGACGCAATCACCTTAATACATAAACTTCTCCTTTCCGATTCGATCAGCCCCAAACTAACTGAAGCCCAATAAATGCAGTTGTGAGTGGAAGATTTATGGGTTCACTAGGATGCCACTGATGGCCACCACAGCCAAAACAAGCAGCTGGTTGTGAAGGGCCTTTGTGCATTTCTAAGATGCAAGCTTGGAAAAAGAAATACCAGAGGTGTTATGATGGAATTCGAGAGGAAAAGCTTCACAATAACATTTATTCCAACACATAGTGTGGTTCTCCAAAACAACATGCTAAAGTACACAGAAAGATCTCAACATAAAAATATTACAGCCGAAGCACTCCAATGTATTCTAGAGCGTGGTTCTCAAACAGGCAGATCTATTGAACGGTCACATACTCTGAATGTTACACAGGGAGACATCATGTCAGCTTGGCTCGGTTGGTACTACTTTTCTATATCAGAAGATTGTGGGCACATAATCTAGATTGATAGAGCAGCACTCCACTGAAGTATCAGAAGTGTTGCCTTTCCAATGAGATGCTAAACCAAGGCCCCATTTCCCTGTTCAACTGGACTTTAAAGATTCCCCGGCACTATTTGAAGAAGAACAGGGCCCTGGCCAATGTTCCAGCATCACCCAACACTTCTCAAAACAAAAAGATTAATCTATTTTATTGGTGTTTATGGGATGTTGCTGATGTAGAATTGGTTGCTGTATTTCCCTACATAATAAGCCATGCACTCCAAAACAACTCATGTAAAGTGCATCGAGCTTACTCAAAAATGTGATAAGGAACTGTATAAATCCAAGTAATATACAGGAAGCTGTCTGTTCATTTATCAGTTTGCATTCAGCCACTTCTCTATTGATTGCCATCCAATTTGGATTATGTGAGCCAGCCCCCTGTTAAATCCGTTTCCTGGAGGCCAGCAGGAAAATTGTAGACCCAGGAAAAACTGCATTTGAAATCTGGCACCGGTGTACGGAAACCCGATTTAACAATATAAACAGAGTGCCAGCTCACGGTGCTGGGCTCACAGAATCTAAACAACCAATATAAAAAGGCCTTATAGTGCTCCTTCGAAGCATGTTCTATGCTTTAAAACTGCTTGATTGAGACAGCCGAGGAACAAACAGTCTCTACAAAGCTTTTCCTGTAGTGGGATTGCAAAAGTAGGCTGCAGGCAGCGCTCTCCATTCACATGTCCCACATTATCTCGAACACTTTGACCCCTCCCAACACCACTGATGAGTTTTCGGTGGAGCTCCTTCCTGTTTGGGACATCAAAACATGTCTAAGATGATCCTGGTCACTTCTACAGTCATGAAAAGCTGCTCCTGATATTTGAACAGCCTTTTATTGCTCAATCACCTGGCTTCTGATCAAAAGACTCTTGCTGGTGAAATTGTTTTGTGAAAAAAAATGTTTCCTTATAAAACAGTAACTGTATTGTAACCTTTTAAAAATGTATTCTCTGGATGTGGGCATCACTGGCAAGACTGGCATTTATTGCCCATCCCTAGTTGCCCTGACTGAGTGGCTTTCTAAACCACTTCAGAGGGCAATTAAGAGTCAATCACGTTGGTATGCAACTTGGAGTTACATATAGGCCAGATGGTTAGTCCAGGCCTTTGGATTACAACATAACCACAACGCTACCGTAATATTGTGATTGAGTCCGCCGATACAAGCATACCAATGTTACAACACATGAACTGAACACTTGCATCAGTTGGCCCAGCAAGACCAGAATGTCCCTGAGGCTATAAGTCTAAAGAATTAAAGCAAGTACCTGACTGACCTCTAGCAAATCTTTGACACTTATCTTCCTTTGCAACATTTATGATTATGTCACAGTACGGTGCCTTGCATTATCTGATGCATTTGGGTTTGTGTCTGCTCCTGTGCAAAGTTGGATGTGGACTCCACCAGTAGGCGAAGACATTCCAAGTCTCTCAGTGAAGCAAGTCTTAGAATCATAGAATTTTAAAGTACTTAAGGAGGCCATTTGGCCCTTCATGTTGTGCTGGCTCTCAAAGAGCACTCCATTTCATCCCAGTCCCCTGCCCTCTTCCCAGAACCTTTTAATATTTTAGTTTTTAATTATTTATCCACTTCCCTTTTAAAATCGAGTATGGATTCTGTTTCCCCCACTGGTTCTGGTAGTGCATTTCAAATCTGAACAAGCCCATGTAAAAGAAAATTCTCCCAGCACTCTCACCTCTGAGTCAGAGGGTTGTGGGTTCAAGACTCACTTCAGAGACTTGAGCACAAAATCTAGGCTAACACTCCAGTGCAGTGCCGAGGGAGCGCCGCACTGTCAGAGGGGCCGTCTTTCGGATGAGACGTTAAACCGAAGCCCCGTCTGCTCAAGGTGGATGCCAAAGATCCCTTGGCACTATTTCGAAGAAGAGCAGGGGAGTTATCCCCAGTGTCCTGGCCAATATTTATCCTGCAATCAAACATCACAAACAGATAATCTGGTCATTATCACATTGCTGTTTGTGGGAGCTTGCTGAGCGCAAATTGACTGCCGCGTTTCCCACATTACAACGGCATACTTACAACTGGCTGTAAAGCACTTTGAGACATCCTGAGGTCGTGAAAGGTGTTCTTAAAGCACCCATATCTTTCTAGGCGAGTGTGGCTCTTTGTCGGCTGGAGCAGACACAATGGGCTGAAATGGCCTCCTTCTGCGCTGTAGATATCTATGTTTCTATTTGAACCTGTGTTATAGCCTCTAGAAGCTTACCCAACACCAGTGTTGGGATAATTGGTGTAGTAAACTGGTTTATCCTTTTTTGAACAGATGTATTATTTTGATAACTCTCCAGTCCCTCTGGCACAACTTCCATATCCAAGAATGTTAGATTGTGGTCAGAACAGCTGCTTACAGCAGTTCTTAATGCAGCTGTACAGGGCCTTGGTGAGGCCTCAACTGGAATATTGTGTTCAGTTTTGGTCTCCTAATCTGAGGAAGGACGTTCTTGCTATTGAGGGAGTGCAGCGAAGGTTCACCAGACTGATTCCCAGGATGGCAGGACTGACATGTGGAGAGACTGGATCGACTGGGCCTTTATTCATTGGAGTTTAGAAGGATGAGAGGGGATCTCATAGAAACATACAAGATTCTGACGGGACTGGACAGGTTAGATGCAGGAAGAATGTTCCCGATGTTAGGGAAGTCCAGAACCAGGGGACACAGTCTAAGGATAAGGGGTAAGCCATTTAGGACCGAGATGAGGAGAAACTTCTTCACTCAGAGAGTTGTTAACCTGTGGAATTCCCTACCACAGAGAGTTGTTGATGCCAGTTCGTTGGATATATTTAAGACGGAGTTAGATATGGCCCTTACAGCTAAAGGGATCAAGGGGTATGGGGAGAAAGCAGGAAAGGGGTGCTGAGGTTAATGATCAGCCATGATCGTATTGAATAGTGGTGCAGGCTCGAAGGGCCGAATGGCCTACTCCTGCACCTATTTTCTATGTTTCTAATCCATCTCTGACTTCCTGGAGCATTCTGACATGTAGCCAGCAGGGCCCAGTGTCTTCCCCACTTTTCATTTTTCCAGCACTACATCCTGATCTTTGTTATTTTATCCAATTGCTGCAGCTCCTCCTCTGTACCCTTTCATTGCCATTGCTAACTCTTGAAAACCAAAGCAAAGTCCTCATTTAGTATCTCTGCCATCCCTTCATCCTCCAAGATTTCCTTTTACATTTCAAATTGGCCCCAAACTAGTCTTTTACATCTTTATAAAATTGTTTACCATTTCCCTTTATTCCCTGTCAGTCTTTCTTCATAACCTCTGAGCCTTTCTAATCTTTGCTTTCCTGTGTTCTATATTTGGCTTGATTTTATTTTGTATTAACCCTAGATTTGTCAGATGCCTTGTTTTAATTTCTCTTCTCATCCAATGAACGCCAGCTTTTGCTGTGCCCCCTTTTACTTGTGGGACTATATCTGGTCTGTACTCTAATTGTCTCCAGTTTAGACATTTCCATGGTTTGTGCATGGTTCGATTTGCCATCTTTTCTTTCCAATATATCTGAGCTGCTTCCCTTTTCAACTTGTTGAAACTGGTCCCGGTAAAATACATTTATATTTGACTCTTCAGTTTTTATATCCAACCTAATTCGGTTCTGGTCACTGTGTCCCAGATGTACCCCTAGCCTTACCGTGCCAACTTGCCCCACTTCATTTCCTAACACGAGATCCAACACTGCCTCCTTCCTTGTTGGTTTAAAAACATATTGCTCTGGAAAGCATTCCTGCTCCTCTTCACCTGACATTACCTCTACACAAGTCTTATCTTTGGACAATTAGCAACGAGTTAAAGGAGAGAGACGCTGGGGGCTCAGGTGATGACATGGGACTTGTAGCTGAGGGAGACCACCTCGATATGGAGTGCAGGAACTGAAAGTAGATGCACAGGGGGAAGAAGTTCGGAAGCGAGGGCGATCCGCGAGCAATGCGGACTAGAGCGGAGACTCGCTGGGCGAGGGTTTTGCGGAAGATGCACCTTTACGGGAGCCCGTGTTGGTGCAGATTTAAAAAGGGGAAAAGCTGCGAGTTCGGATCCCTCGAGAGCTTTGGTGCCAATGCTGTGGGCGCAGCTAATCGCCGGGTGCTCAGGCGCCAGGGATCCAGTGGATCTCCGCCCACACCGAAGCTCCTCCCGGGCCGTTACCGACTCCCGGCCACGTTCAGCTCCGCCATCTCCAATCTTTGCCCCGGCTTCGGTACTCACCAGTCCGCGGGCCCGTGGCGTCCGCTGGAGGCTTCGCTTGCACTCCGAGCCGCTCCTTGCGCGGATGTGCAGGGGTGGAGGAAACTTTAACCCCGGCTGTTTATTTTTTTTCTCTCTCTCTCACCCAGAGCCTGTCACAGATACTTGGGCTGACTGCGAGGGCGGGCCCAGGCCCAGGCCCAGTTCAGTGCTCTTTAAAGGGCCCTCCAGCGAATGAGCCAAGTAAAAGGACAAGAAGAAAAAAAACACAGGCACGGGGAGGCGATTTGCTGCCAGAGGGGAGTTAAACAAAGCGCCCACTACAATTTCCCCAGCTCTCTCAGCAGCAAAAGGCACATTCAAGAGCCTTCAGGACGAACAGAGTGGCCCCTGGACCTCCACAACGATTTGCAAATTGAATTCAAACATGTGCCCCCACCAGAACACTAAACTGAACAAAATAACACTGAAAGGAACCGTAACAAATCAAATTAAAATTCTGTTCCCTGTTGTAATGAAGCAATTCAACCAAGTGCCCCCTTGTTAAAGAGGCACAACCACGAGAACCTGCAAACTAACCCAAAACATTTAAGAAAACCTAACAAATCAAATTAAAGTTTGGTTGCCAGGGGTGATGAAGCACTCCTGTCCCTCCGACACCCACCTCTCGCGGAAGCGTACCGGTGGACACTGCGTGCTCCTCCAGGGGCACCCTGGCTTGGATGTAACCGCGGAAGAGAGGCAGGCAGTCGGGCTGAACGACTGCCCGCTGCCTCCACACACTCATTCCTCCCTCTTTTTAATTGCCAATAAGGATGACCAAGTCATCAAACAAGGATAACATTAACAAAATGTGACCCTTTTTAGAGGGGCACAAACAATAAACTCCAAATCATGAGTAAAACGAAAGGAAACCAAATAAGTCAAATCATAACTTTATTCTCTGCGTCCACAATGAACTCCAGTCCCTCCGGTACCCACCAGTCGCAGAAGGCCGCGAGCGTACCAATGGACACCACGTGCTCCATCTTCAGGGACACCCTGGCGCAGACATAGCCGCGGAACACACTGATTTCTCCCAGTTATTTTTCTGCCAACTGTTGCTCCAGGGGTTCGTCCTGGCTGTCTCTCTTCCATGGTGTTCTCTGTGCCCGATTGTCCTTGGAGAGGAAGCCAGTATGCTTGAGGCCTGTTGCAACCAGTGGGCACTGCAGGGTATAAAATGTCTTATAGACACTGATAACATTCTGATTTCGGTGGGTAGGTTCCCCTTATGTTGGGACTGTTTTGCTTATGTTGAGTTTCTTTTAGTTTGATCGGACAATATGTTGCTTTCCTATGTTAGTGCTCGCTGTGTGGACTGGCCCGTGCCGTGCTGCCCCTGGGCCCTTGCCTCTCTTGGGTCCTGATCACGTCCCTCTACAATCTCTCGCCGCTCCTTCACCCCGATCTCACCGCTCCTCTGTATCTGCCCATGCTCCAATCACCGAACTGGACCTTGATGACGTCACTCTTCGCTGCCATCGCCCTCCTGCACCAGCTCGCGCTGCTCCCTGAAGTAGTCTCCCGGGGCCTCCACGCTGCTCCCGAGGCCTCCATGCCACTCCCGGGGCCTCCACGCCGCTCCCAAGGCCTCCACGCCGCTCCCGAGGCCTCCACGCCGCTCCCGGGGCCTCCACGCCGCTCCAGGGGCCTCCACGCCGCTCCCGAGGCCTCCACGCCGCTCCCGAGGCCTCCACGCCGCTCCCGGGGCCTCCACGCCGCTCCAGGGGCCTCCACGCCGCTCCCGAGGCCTCCACGCCGCTCCCGGGGCCTCCACGCCGCTCCAGGGGCCTCCACGCCGCTCCCGGGGCCTCCACGCCGCTCCAGGGGCCTCCACGCCGCTCCCGGGGCCTCCACGCCGCTCCCGAGGCCTCCACGCCGCTCCAGGGGCCTCCACGCCGCTCCAGGGGCCTCCACGCCGCTCCCGAGGCCTCCACGTCGCTCCGGAGGCCTCCACGCCGCTCCCGGGGCCTCCACGCCACTCCCGAGGCCTCCACGCCACTCTCGGGGGGCCCCCACGCCGCTTCCCGGGGCCTCCACGCCACTCCCGGGGCCCCCACGCTGCTTCCCGGGGCCTCCACGCCGCTTCCCGGGGCCTCCACGCCACTCCCGGGGCCTCCACGCCACTCCCGGGGGCCCCCACGCCGCTTCCCGGGGCCCCCACGCTGCTTCCTGGGCCTCCACGCTGCTTCCGGGGCCCCCACGCTGCTTCCCGGAGCCCCCACGCTGCTTCCCGGGGCCTCCACGCCACTCTCGGGGGCCCCCACGCCGCTTCCCGGGGCCTCCACGCCGCTCCCGGGGCCTCCACGTCGCTCCCGAGGCCTCCACGTCGCTCCCGAGGCCCCAACGCCGCTTCCCGGGGCCTCCACGCCGCTCCCGAGGCCTCCACGCCGCTCCCGAGGCCTCCACGTCGCTCCCGAGGCCTCCACGCCGCTCCCGGGGCCTCCACGCCACTCTCGGGGGCCCCCACGCCGCTTCCCGGGGCCTCCACGCCACTCCCGGGGCCTCCACGCCACTCCCGGGGGCCCCCACGCTGCTTCCCGGGGCCCCCACGCTGCTTCCTGGGCCTCCACGCTGCTTCCCGGGGCCTCCACGCTGCTTCCCGGGGCCTCCACGCCACTCCCGGGGCCTCCACGCCACTCTCGGGGGCCTCCACGCTGCTTCCCGGGGCCCCCACGCTGCTTCCTGGGCCTCCACGCTGCTTCCCGGGGCCCCCACGCTGCTTCCCGGGGCCTCCACGCTGCTTCCGGGGCCTCCACGCTGCTTCCCGGGGCCTCCACGCTGCTTCCCGGGGCCTCCACGCTGCTTCCCGGGGCCCCCACGCTGCTTCCCGCGGCCTCCACGCTGCTTCCTGGGGCCCCCACGCTGCTTCCCGGGGCCTCCACGCTGCTTCCGGGGCCTCCACGCTGCTTCCCGGGGCCTCCACGCTGCTTCCGGGGCCTCCACGCTGCTTCCCGGAGCCCCCACGCTGCTTCCCGCGGCCTCCACGCTGTTCCGGGGCCTCCACGCTGCTTCCCGGGGCCTCCATGCTGCTTCCCGGGGCCCCCACGCAACTCCTGGGGCCTCCACGCCACTCCCGGGGGCCCCCACGCTGCTTCCCGCGGCCCCCACGCTGCTTCCCGGAGCCCCCACGCCACTCCCGGGGCCTCCACGCCACTCTCGGGGGCCCCCACGCCGCTTCCCGGGGCCCCCACGCTGCTTCCCGGGGCCTCCACGCCACTCTCGGGGGCCCCCACGCCGCTTCCCGGGGCCCCCACGCTGCTTCCGGGGCCTCCACGCCACTCCCGGGGGCCCCCACGCTGCTTCCCGCGGCCCCCACGCTGCTTCCAGGGGCCTCCACGCCACTCCCGGGGGCCCCCACGCTGCTTCCCGCGGCCCCCACGCTGCTTCCAGGGGCCTCCACGCCACTCCCGGGGGCCCCCACGCTGCTTCCCGGGGCCCCCACGCTGCTTCCGGGGCCTCCACGCTGCTTCCCGGAGCCCCCACGCTGCTTCCCGCGGCCTCCACGCTGCTTCCGGGGCCTCCACGCCACTCCCGGGGGCCCCCACGCTGCTTCCCGCGGCCCCCACGCTGCTTCCAGGGGCCCCCACGCTGCTTCCAGGGGCCCCCACGCTGCTTCCAGGGGCCCCCACGCTGCTTCCCGCGGCCCCCACGCTGCTTCCAGGGGCCCCCACGCTGCTTCCAGGGGCCCCCACGCCGCTTCCAGGGGCCCCCACGCTGCTTCCAGGGGCCCCCACGCTGCTTCCAGGGGCCTCCACGCTGCTTCCCGGGGCCTCCACGCTGCTTCCCGGGGCCCCCACGCTGCTTCCCGGGGCCCCCACGCTGCTTCCCGGGGCCCCCACGCTGCTTCCCGGGGCCCCCACGCTGCTTCCCGGGGCCTCCACGCTGCTTCCCGGGGCCTCCACGCTGCTTCCCGGGGCCCCCACGCTGCTTCCCGCGGCCTCCACGCTGCTTCCTGGGGCCCCCACGCTGCTTCCCGGGGCCTCCACGCTGCTTCCGGGGCCTCCACGCTGCTTCCCGGAGCCCCCACGCTGCTTCCCGGGGCCTCCACGCTGCTTCCCGGGGCCTCCACGCTGCTTCCCGGGGCCCCCACGCTGCTTCCCGGGGCCTCCACGCTGCTTCCGGGGCCTCCACGCTGCTTCCCGGAGCCTCCACGCTGCTTCCCGGGGCCCCCACGCTGCTTCCCGGAGCCCCCACGCCACTCCCGGGGCCTCCACGCCACTCTCGGGGGCCCCCACGCCGCTTTCCGGGACAAATAAATATATTCTCTTTGCTGTCTCTGATTATCTTAACTCCAGTAGCTGGGCTGCCAAGATTCCGAGCTCGAGAGAACCCTTGGATTTATAATGAGTTTCAAAATTGCTAGGCTTGCTCATAACTGATCTCCCGGTGCATTGTTTTATTACAGATATCATTAATTTGCAGCAATTAAGTGCAGTTGCATTGTGTCACTCAACACCATATTAATTTGACTTTCAACAACAACTTATATTTATATAGCATTTTTTAACGTAGTAAAACGTCCCAAGACAGGAACATTATCAGACAAAAATTGACACTGAGTCACGTAAGGAGATATTAGGACAGGTGTCCAAAAGCTTGGTCAAAGAAGGCTTTAGGGAGGGTCTTAAAGGAGGAAAGAGAGAGGCGGAGAGGTTTAGGGAGGGAATTCCAGAGCTTAGGGCCAAGGCAGCTGAAGGCACGGTCGCCAATGGTGGGGCGAAGGAAGTGGTCGATGCACAAGAAACCAGAATTGGAAGAACGCAGAGTTGGAGGAGGCTAGAGCTGTAAGAGGTTACAGAGATAGGGAGCAGCGAGGCCATGGAGGGAGTTGAACACAAGGATGAGAATTTTAAAATTGAGCCAACGTCATCATCATCATAGGCAGTCCCTCGAAATCAAGGAAGACTTGTTTCCACTCCAAAAGTGAGTCCTTAGGTGACTGAACAGTCCAACACGGGAATTACAGTCTCTGTCACAGGTGGGACAGTTAGTCGTTGAGGGAAGGGGTGGGTGGGACTGGTTTGCCGCACGCTCTTTCCGCTGCCTGCGCCTGTTTTCTTGGCGTGGTCTTGGCAACGAGACTCGAGGTGCTCAGCACCCTCCCGGATGCACCTCCTCCACTTAGGGCGGTCTTTGGCCAGGGACTCCCAGGTGTCAGTGGGGATGTTGCATTTTATCAAGGAGGCTTTGAAGGTGTCCTTGAAATGTTTCCTCTGCCCACCTGGGGCTCGCTTGCCGTGTAGGAGTTCCGAGTAGAGCGCTTGCTTCGGGAGTCTTGTGTCAGGTATGCGAACAATGTGGCCTGCCCAACGGAGCTGGTCGAGTGTGGTCAGTGCTGGGAATGTTGGCCTGATCGAGGACGCTAACGTTGGTGCGTCTGTCCTCCCAGGGGATTTGCAGGATCTTGCGGAGACACCGTTGGTGGTATTTCTCCAGTGATTTGAGGTGTCTACTGTATATGGTCCACGTCTCTGAGCCATACAGGAGGGCGGGTATCACTACAGCCCTGTAGACCATGAGCTTGGTGCCAGATTTGAGGGCCTGATCTTCGAACACTCTTTTCCTCAGGCGGCCGAAGGTTGCACTGACGCACTGGAGGCGGTGTTGAACCTCGTCGGCGATGTCTGCCCTTATCAAATAGGCTCCCAAGGTATGGAAAGTGGTCCACCTTGTCCAGGGCCGCGCCGTGGATCTTGATGACTGGGGGGCAGTGCCGTGACGTGGGGTCAGGTTTGTGGAGGACCTTTGTCTTACGGATGTTTAGTGTAAGGTCCAGTGATAATGTTGACTATTACTTGAAGTTCAGTCTCTGAATGTGCGCAGACGCAAGTGTCGTCTGCGTATTGTAGCTTGACGACAGAGGATGGGACAGTCTTGGATCTGGTCTGGAGGTGACGAAGGTTGAACGGGTTCCCACTGGTTCAGTAGTTTAGTTCCACTCCGGCAGGGAACTTGTTGAGTGTGAGGTGGAGCATTGCAGCGAGGAAGATCGAGAAGAGGGTTGGCCTTGCTTGACCCCGGTCCGGACGTGGATTGGGTCTGTGATGGATCCGTTGGTCAGGATCACGGCTTGCATGTCGGCGTGGAGTAGGCGGAGGATGGTGACAAACTTTTGGGGGCAGCCGAAACAGAGGAGGATGCTCCATAGGCCCTCGCGGTTGACAGTGTTGAAGGCCTTTGTGAGGTCAAAGAAGGCCATGTACAAGGGTTGGTGCTGTTCCCTGCATTTCTCTTGCAGTTGTCGTGCCGTAAAAATCATGTCCGTTGTATCCCGTAGTGGATGGAATCCGCACTGTGACCCCAGGAGGAGCTCCTCAGCCACAGGGAGAAGATGGTTGAGGAGGATTCTAGCGATGACTTTCCCAGTGGCTGATAACAGGGAGATTCCCCTGTAGATGCCGCAATCGGACTTGTCCCTTTTTTTAAAGATGGTCACGATTACTGCATCTCTGAGATCTTCCGGCATGCTCTCCTCCTTCCACATAAGAGAGATGAGATCATGCATTCGTGCCTCTCCGCCATACTTTAGTGCCTCAGTGGGGATTCCATCCGCTCTCGTTGCCTTGTTCTTGAGCTGGCGGATGGCCTTTTCTACCTCGTGCTGAGATGGGGGCGGGTAGCATGCTGCGAGATGGAGTCGAGGACACTCGAGTCAAAGGCAGAGTCTCGGTTCAGGAGATCTTCGAAGTGCTCCTTCCAGTGGGTCTTGATTGCCTCAGTGTCCATGATGAGTGTTACCCAGTTATTGGCCAGCAGTGGGGTGGGTGCTTGGGCCATAGGTGGCCTTGACTGCGGTGAAGAATGCTCGCACATCATGGCTGTCGGCCAGCTGCTGAATCTCCTGTGCTTTCTCCACCCACCGTCTACGTAGGCCAGCGAACACGGGTGATGGGTGAACGAGACTTGGTGCGAGTTTCACCCTTAAAGGATTGTCTCATTGTCAAGGCCCCTATGTAAAAAAAAAACATGGAAACATACCAAGGCTAATTATAGCACCCCGACTATTGCCACAGCTGAGATCAGCTAACTCAGAGATTGAACGCGGGATTTTTCCTGTTTCAAAAACAAGAGCATTGTTTGCCATCTCCCCATAATGAAGTCTGAAATCAGGAAGTCACCGTGTGAGAATGCTGAACTGTGGCCATTAACCTGTCACTGGGAGTCCCGTATGTTGCTACGTGGGCCATTTTGAAACATGGAGCAAAGAAGAGGCAGAGAGGTTGATGGGAAAGTAAGTGTATTGCATTCAAACACGTTTGCAACATGCTCCTGCAACACTCATTCCTCCAGCAGGCGGAGATGCATACCAACATTTCACAAGGCTTGTTGCCAGGTTCACTGATGATGTTAAAACATTCATCTTCTGGTTGAAGTTAACTAACTACATAAAAGTTGCAACACGGAAGCAGGGCATTCAGCCTAATCAATCCGGGTCAGTGTTACCTTCCACACAAGCAAATAGTACTAATCACATCAGCGTCTCTTGAAATTCAGCATTGCTTTGTGCTGAATTACAGACTTCTGCCAGGACAAGCTATTCCTCGAGTGATGCTTGCAGCAAAGCTGAACGTGTAACCCAACTTTTCGACTTGTCATTTCTACATTGTTTAGCTGTTCACATGCCAGTTGCAGTAGCCTCTGATCTGATTTGCCAGTGTCATATCTTCAGAGAACACACATCACACAACCTGTAAGATGGCTGCAGGTTCCGGAATCTTCTGACCTGGTGGTCAGGTGACCTGCTCTTTATTAAACAGCACTAGCTGCAGTAACACAGGTGTCCACAGTGTGGAGCTACAGACATTACACTTCTCCCTCCTGAATGAAGAGTTATTAAAACAAACAATTATCATGCATAACTTGCATGGTTATACATAAAGGATATGGACTTATTTTGCCACATTTACAAATTTAACTTTACCACTTGTTTTCTGTTTCGAACAGGATACCTTCGCTTTCGAACAGAACCTTCCAAACATGGTGTCGAATTTAAACTCATTCGAGGCTCATCCTGAGGAACGTTTTCCTCCACGGAATGCCCTTGATTTCCATTTGAACTCTCTCTAACTTCAGACTGTTTGTTTTCCTGACTCGGACTCAGACGTAAATTCTGACTTTCTCTTGGATTTGTTTCCAGTACATTGGATGTAGGATTTGCTACTGGTGTATCAAAACTATTTGATGAGTCAGAAATAATTGAATCATTCCCACCTTCAACTCCTTCCAGGTCTGTAGGTAAAATATGCTCAATGTGAACAAACCTAACCTGTCCATTATCAAGCATCTTGACCAAATATCTTCACCACTCTTCCTAGTAACCACTTTAACCATTTATGGTGATGGTTCTTCACTCTCACCTTCTGGTTTAATTTCACACTTCTCTCTCTTTTACTCTACCTCTATCATGATTCTCTTTCTGTCTTAATTGTGTCTCTGCTACGGACTGTGCCAAATTTTGTTTTAACAATGAGAATCTGGTTTGTGGCTGTCGTTTGAGAAACAACACTGCTGGTGTTCTACCAGTAGCTGTGTGAGGAGTATTATGATACGTTATTCGAAAATTAGCCAATTTGTGGTCCAGTGACAACTGTCGTTTCTTAGGTTTTGGATCCAACCTTTGTTTTATGAGGGCACGTTTTACAATTTGTAGTGTGCGCTCTGCTGCACCATTCGAAGCAGTGTGGTACGGTGGAACCTGGGTATGTTTCACGCCATTTTTGCTCGTGAACTGTGCAAATTCTTCTGAATGAAATTGTGGTCCATTATCCGAAACAATTTCTTCTGAGAGGCCAAATGAAGAAAATAATCTTTGCAAAATGTCCAATGTTTTACTTGTTATTTTCCACATTGGAAACACCTCGACCCACTTCGAATGACTATCAATCACAATGAACAATTGTTGTCCTTCTAACTCAGCAAAATCAATATGTAGCCTTTGCCACACCCTGGGAGGCCATTTCCATGGCTGTAATGGTACTGATGGTGGTTGCTTGCTTACTGATTGACATGTCGTAGACTGACTGACGATGTACTCTATATCTTTATCAAGACCTGGCCACCATAAGTAACTGCGTGCAAATCTCTTAGTCAAGCACATTCCCAGGTGCTGGTCATGGAGGTCTCCTAATAATTTGGACCTAAATTTATTTGGTATAACCACTCTTGCACCCCACATGAATCAATCTTTATCGACTGATAATTCATTCCTACGAATGAAGAATGGATGAATATCTTTGTCTGTTACCTGGTTTGGCCATCCGTTTGCAATATACTCATACACCTTTGACATAACTGGGTCACGTTTGGTTGGCCTCCCAATCTTTTCAGCTGTGACTGGCAGTTCATCGATGTATGAAAAATAGAAAAATAGAACACCTCTTCTCTATCGAGAGTACTTAAGAAAATGGCCCTAGAAATAGTGGATGCATTGGTGATCATTTTCCAGCAGTCTATCGACTCTGGATCAGTTCCTATGGACTGGAGGGTAGCTAATGTAACACCATTTTTAAAAAAGGAGGGAGAGAGTAAATGGTGATTATAGACCAGTTAGCCTGATATCAGTCGTGGGGAAAACGTTGGAATCAATTATTAAAGATGAAATAGCAGCGCATTTGGAAAACAGTGACAGGATCGGTCCAAGTCAGCATGGATTTATGAAAGGGAAATCATGCTTGACAAATCTTCTAGAATTTTTTGATGATGTAACTAGTAGAGTGGACAAGGGAGAACCAGTGGATGTGGTGTATTTGGACTTTCAAAAGGCTTTTGACAAGGTCCCACACAAGAGATTAATGTGCAAAATTAAAGCACATGGTATTGGAGGTAATGTATTGACGTGGATAGAGAACTGGTTGGCAGACAGGAAGCAAAGAGTAGGAATAAACGGGTCCTTTTCAAATGGCGGGCAGTGACTAGTGGGGTACCGCAAGGTTCAGTGCTGGGACCCCAGCTATTTACAATATAAATTAATGATTTAGACAAAGGAATTGAATGTAATATCTCCAAGTTTGCAGATGACACTAAGGCAGTGTGAGCTGTGAGGAGGATGCTAAGAGGCTACAGGGTGAATTGGACAGGTTAGGTTAGTGGGCAAATGCATGGCAGATGCAGTACAATGTAGATAAATGTGAGGTTATTCACTTTGGTGGCAAAAACAGGAAGGCAGAATATTATCTGAATGGTGACAGATTAGGAAAAGGGGAGGTGAAACGAGATCTGGGTGTCATGGTACATCAGTCATTGAAAGTTGGCATGCAGATACAGCAGGCGGTGAAGAAGGCAAAAGGCATGTTGGCCTTCATAGCGAGAGGATTTGAGTATAGGAGCAGGGAGGTCTTACTGCAGTTGTATAGGGCCTTGGTGAGGCCACATCTTGAATATTGTGTTCAGTTTTGGTCTCCTAATCTGAGGAAGGACATTCTTGCTATTGAGGGAGTGCAGCGAAGGTTCACCAGACTGATTCCCGGGATGACAGGAATGACATATGAAGAAAGACTGGATTGACTAGGCTTATATTCACTGGAATTTAGAAGAATGAGAGGGGATCTCATAGAAACATATAAAATTCTGACGGGATTGGACAGGTTAGATGCAGGAAGAATGTTCCCAATGCTGGGGAAGTCCAGAACCAGGGGTCACAGTCTAAGGATAAGGGGTAAGCCATTTAGGACCGAGATGAGGAGAAACTTCTTCACCCAGAGAATTGTGAACCTGTGGAATTCTCTACCACAGAAAGTTGTTGAGGCCAGTTCGTTAGATCTATTCAAAAGGGAGTTAGATGTGGCCCTTACGGCTAAAGGGATCAAGGGGTATGGAGAGAAAGCAGGAATGGGGTACTGAAGTTGCATGATCAACCATGATCATATTGAATGATGGTGCAGACATGAATGGCCCACTCCTGCACCTATTTTCTATGTTTCTATGTTTCTATTTGTGGAATTCTTGACCCCAAAAATTAATGCCAAAGCTTCCCTTTTGATTTGCTCATAATTACGCTCACTGGCACTAAGAGTACGTGAAGCAAAAGCAATTGGTCTCTCCTCCCCACTACGTATTACATGAGAGATTACTGCCCCAACTCCATACGGAGAGGCATCACATGCTAGCTTGATCTCCTGAGATACGTCATAGTAAACTAACATGGTGCTCTCTACCAAGTTGGTTTTACACTCCTTGAATGCTGTATCGCATTCTTCTGAATACTTCCAATGGACCTGTTTTTTCAATAGTTCATTCAGTGGATGTAACACTGTAGACAAATTTGGTAGGAACTTCCCATAATCGTTCAAAAGACCCAAAAATGATCAAAGTAGGCATTCGTAAGATCCAACTTTGAGAAAATCTGACCCCCCCGCCAGTGTTGTGAACAAATCTTCTATATTTAGCAATGTATTGGGGCCATTACCCTCTAGAACCTGGTTTATAATCACCAGACAATCTTACCTTACCATCAGACTTAGATACAACAACAATGGGTGTAGCCCAATTACATCGATCTATCTTAGAAATAATATTCTCAGTCTCTAGTCTTTTGAGTTCTTGCTCAACTTTCTCCTTGAGTGCATATGATATGGAACGTGGCTTGTAGTAAACTGGTCTAGCGTCCTTCTGTACCCTGACACTCGCCTTGAAGCCTTGGATCGGACTGCCCGTTTCGCAGAACACCTTTGGATAATTCTTGATGACATCATCCTTTGACGCAAATCTCGTTTCAACACGAAAAATCTCACTCCAATCCAGCTTTAGTGATCCCAACCAATTTCTTCGTAGTAAGGCAGGCTTGTCTCCTGCCACTACTATTAGAGGCAAGCTCTGAACTTGATCCTTGTATTTCACCGGTACGGTGATACGACCTACCACCGGAATGTTCTCTCCAGAGTAGCCTCGAAGCTCTATCTTGGCTTTCTCCCATATGAAATCCTGCAATTTGTCGAGGTATAGCGACTCCGGTACTACACCCACGGATGCACCAGTGTCGATTTCCATGGGTATCTTGAATCCTGCAACATCTATGTGGATTATGATACTTTTCGAATTGCCGCCCATTAACCTCGTGCTCCTGATGACATTTAACTCTAACATCTCCTCGTCCTGTTGTTCTTCTTCCATGCTATGTGGTCTCTGGGGATTTCTACTCATAGCTTTGAAAGCTGGTTTACCCTTCAGTTGGCATGCCTTTGCAAGATACCCAGTTTGCCTGCAGAAGAAGAAACACTCTGCCTTCACATATGGACAACTTTGAGCAATGTGTTGTCCCAGGCACCAATAGCAGGACGTCAATGCTCTGTTCCCATTTCCAGTTTCTGAGACTTTGGGGCCCCACCACCTTTTACTTTGAACCTGCAGGTGATTCACCTCAGTTGTCTGATGACTGAAATTAGTATGAAATTCTTGGGAATATTGGTCGGCCATGCTCATCGACCTAGCTGTCTGACAAGATAAATCAAAAGTCAAGTTAGACATCGTCAATAACTTTCTTCTGATCGCATCATTTTTCATCCCACAAACAAAGCAGTCTCGCAATGCTCGGTTCTGAAAGTCTCTGAAATTACAGTGAATAGATAGCTTTTTTAATGCTACAATGTACTCTGATATTTTCTTCGGCCTTCTGATTTCGTATTCCGAAACGATAACTTTCAGCAATTTCTAACGGATCGGGGCTGTAATGTTGTTATAACTTCGTTAGAATCTGTTCCAGCGTTGTATCCTTTGGCTTGTCAGGCACAAGCAAATTTATCAGCATTTCATACAACTCGGACCCAACCTCAGTTAAGAATATAGCTCTTTTTCGTTCCAACACTGCCCGGTTATTGTCTTCATTACCGGGAATTTCGATTACATTATTTGCAGTGAAAAACATTTCTAGCTGATCCACATACGCTCTGAAACTTTCACGGTCGTGTTGAAATGCCCCCACATGCCCTATAACTCCCATAGGGGCAGCAATTTTGACTCTGGCAGTTTAACCAAGTGTGCTCGTAATTTACCTCGGATTTGTAGCTGTTTCCAAAAACAGAGAAGCTCTCAAAGTCTCTCTATTGGCTGGCTGAATCCTTCACCAACAAAAAATTCAGCTTTGTATTATCCGATTAGATCCCATTCTCTTCGCCAAATGTCATATTTTCAGAGAACACACATCAAGATGGCTGCAGGTTCCGGAAACCGCCCCTGCTGGTCAGGTGACCTGCTCTTTATTAAACAGCACTAGCTGCAGTAACACAGGCATCCACAGTGTGGCGCTACAGACATTACAGCCAGTTTAATGTAAAGTTTCATAAGGATGAAGCTCCTCCAAGGATTTAGTGGCTGACTGTATTGCACTGGTGTTACTGAGCAATGCAGACTGGGCAGAAATTCGACCTCGGGTCTAAAATGGGTGCAATGGGGAAAAAATTTACAGAGACCAATGTCCAAAGGATGCCTGAAAGACGTCTTACCTGACATTGGGTTGGACCATTTTTCAGGCGTCCCCAGGGCCTGTAGATTTTTCAATTTGCTTGGTTTGCTACTGTCACCGGGAGGTCGATTTAAAGACAAGTTTGGTATCCTGTGAGACGACATTAGTTGTGATCTAAGAGCTAAGATCACGTAACAGGGTGAGCCGCGAGAAGGCTGTCATCATCCACCCCAGGTCCGTAGATGAAAACAATGGTTCTAAAGGGGAGCCTGGTACTTGTCAGGTGGCTCTTTTTCACATGTGAGCCTAGACAATGAGTGTTGACAGATCATTCAACCATGGGGGATAGTCATCATAGGCAGTCCCTCGGAATCGAGGAAGACTTGTTTCTACTCTAACAATGAGTCCTTAGGTGACTGCACAGTCCAATACGGGAACCACAGACTCTGTCACAGGTGGGGCAGATAGTCGTTGAGGGAAGGGGTGGGTGGGACAGGTTTGCCGCACGCTCCTTCTGCTGCCTGCGCTTGGTTTCTGCATGCTCTCGGCGATGCACTTCCTCCACTTAGGGCGGTCTTTGGCCAGGGACTCCCAGGTGTCAGTGGGGATGTTGCATTTTATCAGGGAGGCTTTGAGGGTGTCCTTGAAACGTTTCCTCTGCCCACCTGGGGCTCGCTTGCCGTGTAGGAGTTCTGAGTAGAGCGTTTGTTTTGGGAGTCTTGTGTCGGGCATGTGGCCCGCCCAACGGAGCTGGTCGAGTGTGGTCAGTGCTTCGATGCTGGTGATGTTGGCCTGGTCGAGGACACTGACGTTGGTGTGTCTGTCCTCCCAGGGGATTTGCAGGATCTTGCGGAGACATCGTTGCTAAATCAATGCTAAATCAGCACTGACTGCAGATTAAACCTGGGACCATCCTGGTCTGTATGGCTCAGTACTGTACTGTGCGACGCATTTACCAACTGAGCCACGGTGAGCCTGATGCAGTACATTCTTGATCACAGCTTGTTGTCGGGGAGTTCAGATTACACAGGTTTTGCTCTTGCCAATTATAATGTTCCTCGACCCCCTTTGGCTCCTGGCATCCACGTAGCACCCTCCCAGACATCATTCACTTTAGCTCCAAGTGATATTAGATTCTAACTTATAGGCACTTCTGTCCTGTGGGGGCTTACATTTACAAAAAGAACACTGTTTCAAAAACTCACAATACCTGTATCTTCAATCTGAAAATGTGTAGCTTTCTGGTAAGAATCAATAGCTACTAAAGGGATTGGACTGTGTTATTTGTGAAGTGAACCTTTCAGAAAAGGTTAATGAGGGTCACTCACTCGGTTTTCTGGGTGCTCCTGGCACAAAGAGCACTCTTAGGATTAGTTAATAGACTTTTTAGCTACTATCTTACATCATTAACCCTTAACCCTCTCCCAAAGCTCTTGGGACACGTCAGTCCAAGGAAACTAAATAATGCAATAATAATCTCCTGCAAAATTATCAAATATTTTTGCCATTCTAATAATGCTAATAAATTTTAAATGAAGTGGTGCAATGTTGAAGGGCCAACGTGGTGGTCCCACATGGAGCAGTGGGACATGGGAATCAGGCAATGGTCAGAACACTCTCCAGTGACCCCTGTTGGAATGTGCTCACATCGAGCGAGGACAGGATCGAGCTCGGCCACTGTCGTGTAGCCTGCTGAACCACTCTGTCTGCGCTCACAAGTGAAGAATGGTCACTTGTGCAAGGTAGCTGCGAGCGCCTGACAGCCAAGGAACCCTAGCATGGGTCTGTGCCTTAAGGAGGGATGAGGAGTAAAATGGGGGAAGGGTGGGGGGGAGGGATGTAAATAACTAAATCGGATTTTCCTTCGGAATACAGGGGATCGTGCTGCAGTCTGCCAGCTCATGGTGGCGTTAGGGTAACATGATTGCCATTCCAGGTATTTTTAACTCAATATGTATACCACAGAGAAAGAAATAAAAAATATCTGATAAAAAGGTAAAAGAAAAATAAGTAAAGGCTTTCATTTCTACAGCGCCTTTCATGACCTCAGGGTGTCCCAAAACTCTTCACAGCCAATGAAGTGTTGTCACTGTAATAATGTAGGTAACACAGCTGCCAAATTGCACACCACAAAGAGCAAGCAGGTGTTGGTTGAGGGATAAATGTTTCACCAGGATAACTTTCCTGCTCTTCATATAGTGCCATGGGATCGTTTATGCCCATCTGAAGGAGCAGACGGGGCTTCAAAAGACACCACCTCTGACTGTGCAGCGCTCCCTCAGTAGTGCCAACCTAGATCATGCTCTCCAGTCTCTGGAGTGAGGCTTGAACTCACAACCTTCTGACTCAGAGGTGAGAGTGCTGCCCACTGAACCAAGACTGACATTGGGTAGTAATTGCATTGAAGGGTTCAGATCATGTTACCTATATCCTGGGATGAAATTATAACTGCTGATGGATAACGTTGGGAGCCAGAACCCTGGCTGATTTTTCCCCTCCCTCATCCGGGGATATTGGCTAAGATCAGCTAACTCAGCTGCCACAACAGTTTATGCATTAGACACAGTAGTTCCCCAGTGACTTTGTGAGTAAATGCATTGCCTGGTAAGGTACTGAGCCATTAAGACCAGATGGTCCCAGGGTTGACCCCAGTCTGCAGTGGGTTGGCTGATCTCAACTAGGGTGGTGGTAGGGACATTACAACTGGCCTCACCAGCCATGAGCTATGAAGCAAAGTATCAGCCAGAGTTTCCGCTCCTGATCACTCTCCAGCGGACTGTGGTGGAGAGTATGTGTGTGGACAGTAAGTAAGGACTGGATTGAGCTGAGCTGTGATACCCTCCAGAGTCATCATCATCATCATCATAGGCAGTCCCTCAGAGTCGAGGAAGACTTGCTTCCACTCTAAAAGTGAGTTCTCAGGTGACTGAACAGTCCAATACGGGAATTACAGTCCCTGTCACAGGTGGGACAGACAGTGGTTGAAGGAAAGGTTGGGTGGGGAGTCTGGGTTGACGCACGCTCCTTCCGCTGCCTGCGCTTGGTTTCTGCATGCTCTCGGCGACAAGACTCAAGGTGCTCAGCGCCCTCCCGGATGCTCTTCCTCCACTTTGGGCGGTCTTGGGCCAGGGATGTTGTACTTTGTCACGGAAGCTTTGAGGGTATCCTTGAAGCATTTTCTCTGCCCACCTGGGGCTCGCTTGCCGTGTCGAAGCTCCGCATAGAACACTTGCTTTTGGAGTCTCATGTCGGGCATGCGGACGATGTGGCCCACCCAACGGAGCTGATCGAGTGTGGTCAATGCTTCGATGCAAAACTGGTCCACTTGCATGTGTAAACATGTGATAGGTCTGCACACGCACAACCTTTTTAAAAACACGACAGACATAAACTTATTTGCCAGGGTTTTCCCACTTCTGTGCTTGCCTGCTTGCAATTTTCTGGTCATTAAAATGAATGGACAAAAAAATTATGGGCTGGCGAGTGCAGAAGCAGAAAACTCCAGCCATCCTGTCTGGCGTTCATCCTTGAAAATGACCAGGTGACTATCAGGGAAGCCAGTTTATCTGGTGGTCACCCCAATGGAGAATGGGCACTTGGGCAGGTGCTGGAATGCTGCTGTGCCTGTTGCACTGTAGCCCAGCAAGGTCCGGGAGGGCACTGAGCACATCGAGTCTCATCGCCGAGAGCATGCAGAAACCAAGCGCAGGCAGCGGAAGGAGCGTGCGGCAAACCAGTCCCACCCTCCCCTTCCCTCAACGTCTGTCTGTCCCACCTGTGAAAGGGACTGTGGTTCTCGTATTGGACTGTTCAGCCACCTAAGGACTCGTGGTTAGAGTGGAAGCAAGTCTTCCTCGATTCTGAGGGACTGCCTATGATGGAGGATGATGACATGTAAGTGAGGTAAGTTTCCACATGACTTATATCATCACATGTGTGCCCATAAACAAAGCGAATGATAAAAAGTGGAATGACCATTGTTTAATGGTGAAATGACAATACATCTTTAAATGTTTCTGCAGCCAAAAGAGCTGCTGCCATATCACCAGAACTATGGATGATTTTAACATTTCATTTCCACCGTTATTTGTGCTCAAATGTTGGGAAATATTGTTACAGGTTTTACTCTATTTTCTCTCTCTTTTCCTCAGGTCTCTATAGCAACTATTGATTCAGCTGCCCGCTGCCTCTGATGAGCCAATCGCGCGGCGGCTTGTTGGGCGGTGATTAAAGCGGCTCGCCATTGGACAGGCGGCGAGCGGCGGTGGGAGGAGAAGAGTCAGGCAAGATGGCGGACAGGACGGCGGTAGACATTAGCAAATTAAAGGTAAAGGGAGCTGAGGGCCGGGGCCGTGGGGCAGGGGCAGGGACAGGCCGAGCGGTGTCTGTGGTCGGGGCGAAGACCTGGTGACTGTATCCCGCGCTTCACATCGACTGAGCGGGCAGCCGCCGTGCGTCAGCCTGCCCGTTCTAATCCCCTCGGGATTCCGCTGCCGAGACCTGTGGGGACATTGGCGGCGGGTTTTTTCTCCGTCTCTGAGGGCGGGGTTACTTTTCTCTGCTGTTTCAAAGTTCCCCGATCAGTTCCGCCACGTTAAGTGTACGGGGAATGTCCCGCGTGCCGCATTGAGCAGAAACACATGGCCCCCACCATGGCTCAGTGCGCCACCCGGGGCAGGAAGAGCCCAGGTCTGTCTGGGCCATGTTTAGTCTCAGCTTGTGCTGTGTACTACAGCTCATTTACACGGGATCTCATTCCCTGTGAGTGCAGGTATATAAAGCACATTAGGCTTTATAAATAGGGGAATTGTACAGGAGGCAAGAAGTAACATAGAAAATAGATGCAGGAGTAGGCCCTTCGAGCCTGCACCACCATTCAATAAGATCATGGCTGATCATTCACCTCAGTACCCCTTTCCTGCTTTCTCTCCATACCCCTCGATCCCTTTAGCCGTAAGGGCCACATCTAACTCCCTCTTGAATATATCCAATGAACTGGCCTCAACAACTCTCTGCGGCAGGGAATTCCACAGGTTAACAACTCTGAGTGAAAAAGTTTCTCCTCATCAGTCCTAAATGGCCTACCCCTTATCCTAAGACTGTATCCCCTGGTTCTGGACTTCCCCAACATCGGGAACATTCTTCCCGCCTCTAACCTTTCCAATCCTGGTCAGAATTTTATATGTTTCTATGATATCCCCTCTCATCCGTCTAAATTCCAGTGAATATAAGCCTAGTCAATCCAGTCTTTCTTCATATGTCAGTCCAGCCATCCCAGGAATCAGTCTGGTGAACCTTTGCTGCACTCCCTCAATGTCCTTCCTCAGATTAGGAGACCAAAACTGAACACAATACTCAAGGTGTGGCCTCACCAAGGCCCTGTACAACTGCAGTAAGAGCTCCATGCTCCTATACTCAAATCCTCTCGCTATGAAGGCCAACATATACAAACCATTGGTTAATCCACAGCTATGATACTGGGTGTAGTTTTGGGTGTCAGATTGAAGCTATGGAGTTAGTGTAGATTCATAAGGATGATGCTGGGGATGGGAAACTTGAGGGACTAGGCACTATTTTGACTGTAGCAGAGAAGTTTTAGGAAGTGATTGAGTAGTGGTTTTAAAAATTATGAACAGCTCCAATGGGATGAGTAGGAAAAGGCTATTTCCTGTGGCTGGGTGTTGGTGATGGGTCACCAATTTAAAATCCTCATTTTGAGAGTGAGGAGAGAAGTTACACATTTCTTTAGTTACACATTTCTTTAGAGTTGCAGCATGGAATATGTAGCTCTGGGAGTGGTTGAGGAAGAGATGGGGCTATGAGGAGAGAGGGGGGCAGTGGGATTAGTTTGGGATTGATACAGGGCTATGGGGAGAGAGCAGGACAGTGGGATTAGTTTGGGATTGCTATAGGGAGAAGTTGGGGCAGTGGGAATAGTTTGGGATTGCCCTCTAGCAAAGAGCCAGCACGAACCTGAATGGTGGCCTCTGATGCTGTAAACCTCTATTTGATGTTTAAAGCTGTACTGATGAGGTTAGTCTAGTCTCTCACTATTTAATTACTTTTTTCATGTTGCTTTAGTTGACTGAACTGAGACAAGAATGTGCTTCAAGAGAATTGGATACGAAAGGAAACAAGCAGGATCTCATCCAGAGACTGCAGGCTTACCTGGAAGAACATGGTAAAATCATGATTGCTATTTAATCACACACATTATATGGACCTTTTTTTTAAAAAAAAAATAAAGTTAATCTAGGAGTTTATGAAGGATTGCAAATTCTTGTTTCGTTTCACCAAAGTGTGTTCCACTTGCAAAATATCCCATTGAGATCCTGTGTTGCAAAACATTGCACTGAATTTCAATATCATAAATTGGCTGATCTCTGAATGAAGGGTGGTTGAGTCATTACAGGTAGTCATCTGGTTGGGGCCAGTTGATCAAACTGCTTATGCTTCCTGGTTATAATGTCATTTGATTCCCACCTGTAACTAATCTTTGTTGGAATATTGTCTTGTAATGGTTTTACAGTGATTTAGTATTCTCTAAACTTGTTCTAGGTTCTAAAAGCATTAGTATATTTTGATTTATGAAAGTGAAGGATTACTCTAAGTTCACTTTATTTAAAAAAAATAGAGAACACGTATGCAATTGTGTCTCCGACAATGCTCTTTTGGGTCAGGTTCAATGATGAATATAATGGGTGCTTTATTGTGTGTAGATAAAGTTAATCCATGGAGGTAGAACAAAATGCACAGACAAGTGAAAAGCAAATTTAGGACTTCACACGAAGAATGATCAAGATTAGGAATGGGCTTTCAGTTAGGGTAGTGAAGGCAAAAGTTCACTTGATTGAAGAGACAGTGGGATGCTTAACAGGACTAGGTGTATTAGATGAATAAGCTAAAATGGGCCAAATGGCTTTCCTTGTCTGTATTTATCTTGCAATCTTGTGTGTATCCTTGTACTGTGTGATTGCAGTTCTTGTAGCCCATCCCTGTTGAAAGTGACCACTTTAGAAGAGTGAGGGTGGGAGCGAGGTTTTAATTTTTCAAACCGTTCTGCTTTGACCCATAGTCTGCTACATGTGGATTTCTACTATGCATTTTTTCAGTAGATTGCATTAGTGTGTGTATATTGATGTTCTGGATTATTGTTCGAATTTAATTATTCACAATTTATGGCTTTTAAAAACACTGCCTGTGAGGCATACTCCTTTAACTTAACCCGGTGTGCTTTTTAAAATAAAATCTGAAGATTGGTTTTGGGGAGGGGGTAATTCTAATGCTCCATTCCAAGTGTTTTCCATCGATTCGGACGGTTTTGCTGACTGCCTCAGTGTGATATCCAGATGTTTAACAGGCCACAACAGTAGAAAGATAAACTGGAAATGCATTAACCCATTATTTTCAGATCTTGACTGACCTATGCACTTTTTTTTGTTCCGACAGTGGAGAGCTTGACTAGGCTACGTTAACCAGTCATTTAGTGATTGAAATAATCTTTTTAATCATAAAATATCTGGGGCCGAATGCTAAAACATTCAAATACTTTTATAAAGAAAAACTAGCCAGAAAAGATTAGAATTAGCTCTGCTCTCTTGCATGTTACTGTTTAAAGTGTGAGTCTCTTGGGTACCGGTTTTGAGGATTTATTATTCCGACAGGGGGATGGGTGGATACTTATCATCATTCAGGTGTTGCTGGATTGACAGAAACAGTTAGAGATTACTTTAGAAAGCAAGTAATTTGGGGTACTTCAGCTTTGTGTGTGGTTCCTTCGGACTGTTTGAGCGCTAACTTTTTCAAGCCACTTTCTAATGAACTCAAAATCAACTGAAATCATGGGAGGGGGAATCAAAGGGATTTCAAATTCATTCTCTTGAACTCGGGTCCTGATGGTGAGACTCCATTTTAAATCTATATAGCGTGGCCATTTTAATGTCCATACAGATTTAAGGGTGTTCTATAATGGCACAGTATGTTTTGTGTTCACTAACAGTGCAGTGGGTTTACTTTGAAATGTGTCACTTGCAATGTGGTCCTTCATTCAAAAAAAAAGGTGCCTCTACAAGTTTACCTACCTACAAGTTTACCTAGTTGAGCCATACTGATCAGGAGAGACCCAGGTTTCATCTCCAGTTAGCTGATCTCCTCCACCAGAGAAACAGTCGGGTATTGCAACAAGAGCAGAAAATACTGGAAGCGCTCAGGTCAGGCAGCATCTGTGGAGAGGAGTGAA
Source organism: Pristiophorus japonicus (assembly GCF_044704955.1). Classification (NCBI taxonomy): domain Eukaryota; kingdom Metazoa; phylum Chordata; class Chondrichthyes; family Pristiophoridae; genus Pristiophorus; species Pristiophorus japonicus. The sequence continues at coordinate 38,248,516 of NC_092010.1, forward strand.
CATTTTGGGTGTGGACCCTCTGGGTGCAATTGTCTTTAGCACCTCCGGGTTAGAAGGGAAAATTGACCTTGTTCCTGAGTGTTGTTCATCGATCTCTGCCTGTGTGTGTTGGGTCGGAATAGGCTTGGCTGTGATGGCCCTTTTGGTTGAATAGTCCACTAAAACTGGTCACATGAATAATGGACACTTAGATGAGATAATGGAGTGTGACCAGCGTCAATGCCTTGAAGGCAAGGTAAGCTGGCACAGCAAATGGTTCGTGATTAAACCCTTGGGTCTACCAATCCAATGTTCTATTCCAGAACACAGGCATGCAATGCCTGTTATTCAAAGGGTTACAATGTACTGGCCTAATGTAATCACCTCTTGTACTCAAAGGAAATGTAACTAGTACAGGGAGGACTTTTAATGTGAACTCAAAATATACATGCACTTGTTTTAAAAAAAAGATATTTATTTATACTGTACTTCCCTCTACCTTTGCCACTGTTGTAGTATTTTACTAAGCATGGCCTCTAGTAGAATGACTGAATATATAGATAACTCACTGTTAAATCCAACTCTTGCTCCTTTGTTTGCAATTTCAAACTATTATGGGTCCAGTATCCATTCACTATTATTTCTCTTGCAGCTGAGGAAGAAGTGAATGAGGAGGATGTTCTAGCTGAAGATACAGAGGTAGATAATATCTTAATATAATGTCGTTACTTTCTAGAATTTTGTGACGCTGCCATCAAAAGATTTTAATTTTGTTTGTCACCCTTGGCTGGGTGAACATGAAGTAGCTTGCTTCTGTGGTTCTGCCAATGCCACTCATTTCACTGGCAGTGGAGATGGGTAACTGGCTATATCTGCAGTCCTGGCCCTGGCACATTGGAGTTTCACACACTGCCGTCTGTTTCATTGTCCTGTATACAAAAGTTTGTAACTTTCTTTAATCAGGATATCATTGAAATGTATTAAATTCTTAAGGGGCTTGACAGGGTAGATGCTGAGAGGCTGTTTCCCTGGCTGGAGAGTCTAGAACTAGGGGTCTCAGGATAAGGGGTTGGCCATTCAGGACTGAGGTGAGGAGAATTTCTTCACTGAGGGTTATGAATCTTTGGAATTTCCTGCCCCAGAGGTCTGTGGTTGCTCAGTTGTTGGTATATTCCAGTCTGAGATAGATTTTTGGACTCTATGGGGATCGGGTGAGAAAGAGGAGTTGAGGTTGAAGATCAGCATGATATTGAAAGGTGGAGCAGGCTTGAGGGGCCGAATGGCTGACTCCTGCTCCAAGTTCTTGTGTAATATCTAGGTCAGTTCCTGGGAAAGATTATACAGCAGTGTCCAAATCCTCACCTGAACCCTGAGGTTACATTACTGCCTTGAAATTACCCCTCTGAATAATGTACAGTTTCAGCAGTCATATTTTAGTTACTTTTTGTTCGTGTTGACCATCAGTATGCTCTGATCAATGCATGGCGATTAGTTGAAGAATTAATACTGCAATACTGAATATTTGCAAAGTTTCACCTGAATACTGGAAACTTTTATGGCTGATTATGGGTTTCTTTTTGAGAATAAGTTGACTAAGCTCCACCCGCTGGGTTGAATTGCTCACTGCAGTCAGTTGTACAACACAGAAGTGTCCCGAGACTTTGAAAAAACATGCTGTGCACTTCGATAATTTGTCATTTTTAAATGTTTTTTTTTGTTTTGTAATACAGGATATGTTGAGATCAATTAAATTGTTTCGGGAGCTGTGGTTCTAGAATTTTTGGGGGTGGAAAAAGCAGAGGGATTTGGGGATCAGGTTCACAATATTAATTAAAGCGCTTCAAGTAGATAAGGCCATTTAAAAAAAAAAACAGACGCAATACTGGATTTTATGGTGAGAGGTATAGAACATTATAGTCGGTGTACGTGGTACATCTATATAAAACCACAGTTGGAGTACTCTAGTTTTGGGCTCCGCACTGTAGAAAGGGTGTTGTGACAATCGGGGGAGGGGGAAGATTCACAAGGGTGTTGCCTGGTACCGGGAAAACCCGATGCGAAGAAAGACTTGGAAAAAGTGGGGCTGTTTTCATTAGAACAGAGGAGTTTATATGATTATTTGATAGAGATGTTTACCCATGTTAAAGGTGGGGACGCAGAAACAGAATGTTACTAAGCGTTGACCTCAGTGCTGCCACTGTCCATTGAAAGCCATCAAAGTACTGGGAGCTCTGGTTGAGTGATCGAAAATCATGTCTCTGTGTTCAGCCAAGGTGTTGGAAATCGCAAGTTTTCTTGTGCTGCATTGAAATGAAAAAGAAAAAATTGAACACAAACCTGTTTCAGCAAATACCTGAGGGTGAGGTATCTTAATTGTAGCATCTGTCCAAAGTATAGACACTGCATTCTTGAGCATTCATATTTTTCATTTTATACACAGGAGGAGGAGCAGCAGCAGCAGCAGCAGCAACAGAAGGTTGAGGCAGAAGCTGAAGGTCAAACTGTTGCTGTCAAAGAACCAGAAGAGTAAATATGAATTAATTCCTGTTTAAATGGTTTTGCACTGTAAATTGCCATCTCGTCTCTCTCTTGCAACCATCTTAGTCATGAGGCGAAGTTGAACTGAGCTGTGCACATTGGCCTCAAGATTACTCGCTATTGGTTGATTAAAGGCAGCTAGTGGAATCGCTAGTTCTCGTGCTCTCGAACAAAAGCACTCTGTTACTGTGAGCTATTGCTCCACTATTACCCCGAGCAGCCTGTCGAAGCTTTGGGTTCAAATGGTAGTCCAGTGTAGATTTCAAACTGGATCTTCTGAACAAGAGTCAATGCTCTACTTCTCGAGCTACTGTCTTAGCTTGATGAGTAACATTTCTGGGCATCCTGCAAGAGTATTTTTGCAATTTCTAACTCTATATTCTTAAAAACCGGATGGGCGTTACTATTTAAGATGATCATTAGATGTTCAGCTCTTTCCACAAATTCTAAAATGATTTCTTTTTCAGAACTGCGGCAAAGAAGTTGGTTAAAATACTGGCACCAATGACGGAGAGTGAGGTGGGTATCAATGGAATTTTGCACAATAGGCCTGATCCTGCAATTTTACTATACCAGTAGTCCTTTTTTTATAAACTAATTTAACTGGCTGTGTGAAGGTTATGTCCCAGTCTTTTGTAGACACCTGACTGAAACTAAAATACTAATCTTAACAGACCACCCAATATCATCTGTTTTGTAAATAGTTTGATCTTTTAGGCATTCACTTGCTTGATGTCCGGGACTTCCCACAAGTCTGTATTTGGCATTCAGTAAACAGTATTCAATGCATGATCCAACATGGTATAACTAATCCTAGTAACCCTCTTCCACTATAATGTGCGTTCCCCTGTCCCCCCTTTTCTCTCCTTTTTTTTCTCCCTTTTTCTTTCCCTTTTCTGTTCATTAGGTCATGCACCTCTGGATATCTGGGGGTGGTCGAGGATGCTGGTACAGTCCCCACTGCTGCCAGCGTGTTTGTGTGCACATGATTTGCCCATTGTACACGATGGCTGGTATAACACACCATGTGGGTTGTGTTAGTGGCCCAGTGCCTCTGGGCTTATTGCTGATGCGTGATACCAGACGTGACCCCGCTTCTTTCCTTCACTCGCCTGTAATGTACCCACGGCCCCACCAGCACCATTCAATTATGGGGTATATGTAGAATCCATCCTATTGAATTCTTTGCTCATTCACTTCATTCCTTGAAGTTTGAATAGAAAGGTCTAGACACTGGCTGTAGATTCTAAGCGCTAAACTCAGCACACTCAGCAGATTCTAAGCGCTAAACTCTGGACACTGGCTGCAGATTCTAAGCGCTAAACTCTGGACACTGGCTGTAGATTCTAAGCGCTAAACTCTGGACACTGGCTGCAGATTCTAAGCGCTAAACTCTGGACACTGGCTGTAGATTCTAAGCGCTAAACTCTGGACACTGGCTGCAGATTCTAAGCGCTAAACTCTGGACACTGGCTGCAGATTCTAAGCGCTAAACTCTGGACACTGGCTGCAGATTCTAAGCGCTAAACTCTGGACACTGGCTGCAGATTCTAAGCGCTAAACTCTGGACACTGGCTGCAGATTCTAAGCGCTAAACTCTGGACACTGGCTGCAGATTCTAAGCGCTAAACTCTGGACACTGGCTGCAGATTCTAAGCGCTAAACTCTGGACACTGGCTGCAGATTCTAAGCGCTAAACTCTGGACACTCAGCAGATTCTAAGCGCTAAACTCCGGACACTGGCTGTAGATTCTAAGCGCTAAACTGGACACTGGCTGCAGATTCTAAGCGTGAAACTCTGGACACTGGCAGCAGATTCTAAGCGCTAAACTCAGCACTCGCAGCAGATTCTAAGCGCTAAACTGGACACTGGCTGCAGATTCTAAGCGTGAAACTCCGGACACTCGCAGCAGATTCTAAGCGCTAAACTCCGGACACTCGCAGCAGATTCTAAGCGCTAAACTGAGCACTGGCAGCAGATTCTAAGCGCTAAACTCAGCACTCGCAGCAGATTCTAAGCGCTAACTCAGCACTCGCAGATTCTAAGCGCTAAACTCCGGACACTGGCAGCAGATTTTAAGTGCTAAACTCAGCACTCGCAGCAGATTATAAAAGTGCTACAAAAAATTTTCCGACGTAGTACATTGCCTGATTTGTCCTTCAGTTTTTTTTGGTGCTTAATTCAGCTTCTGAAGCCAATATAAATATATAAAAACTCATCAGTTTGTCGTGTACTACACTTGCACAGTTGTTTCTGCCTGAAATAAATGGAGCATTTAAGACGCTATAACCGGCAACTTTTAAATTGATAATGCAAATAGATAATGGTTATCTCACTTTTTTGTGAAAAGACACTGTTTTAAATAGTGGAGACAGTCAGGTTTCCACTCGTACCTCTTCCGGGGCCCTACCTCAGACTTGCTACTCATTAAAGAAAATAGAGTGCTGAGGTGATGTTACAAGTTATAGGTGTTAACCTTCGATATTCTCTTGGGTGCAGTAGTGCTAGTCACTCATGTAAGTGGCTGGAGAGTCTTGGGTTTAAGGTTGTGCCCGTGCTGCCCAGTATCTAATTATAACCCAAGGGTGTTAACAGTAGGACTCTCGTGATCTGAACCGGGTATTTGTGTCTTTAACCTGTGTGCGCCTCCAATCTTTTCAAAGACTGAGTTCATACATGATGTGACAAGGCTAGCTACGCATGGTTAAACTGTTTTATTTCCAGCAAGTGAACTCCGAGCAACAGTTGTGATTGGACTTGATTAGTTCAATCAGCACAACTCCGCTCTAATAATACAAAACAATGAGCACGCTGCACTTGCCCATGTAAATGTGTGGTTTTGCTTGACTTGAGCGAAGCGACATCTAACTACCCTCTTGCAATCTAGCCTTCTGAACCTAACCAAAAGTTTGCGCTCTCACAGCTTTAAGAACGCGATTGTCAGCAAATGTCTGTGTTCCCTGCCGAGCACCCAAGACTAGGGACCTCAACAGTGGGTGTGAGATGGTTATCAATCACTGAAATGTGCTAGTGTATTTTGGGCAACCACTTCAAGACTTTGCCCATAAGCATGGTCACTACCTGTTGTCATGTCATCTTTCTTTTAAACTTGTGTGTATACACTTTGATTTTAAAGGCAAACATTTAAATGTAACTCTCAGAAAAATAGTCTCAAATCCCAAAATGTGACCATTAACTGCACATTGTGGAAGTGTCTTTAAACAAGCTGTGGGCTGGTTTGACTTTTTGAACATTCTTCAGTGTATGCTCAATGGAAACGATTGGATAACATTACTATTTTGCTTGTCACCCAGATGTTCCATTTTAAAGGGGAGTGTAACTGGAAGTAGCTTCAGAAGCTTCAGTCTGTGCATTTTCCAAATGAATGGGCTGTACATAGAATGATGCAGCACAGAAAGGGCCCGTTGTGCACGTGCTGGCTCTTTGGTAGAGCTATCCAATTAATTCCATTCATCTGCTCTTTCACAAGAACACAAGAAATAGGAGCAGGAGTCAGCCCTTTGGTCCCTCGAGCCTGCTCCGCCATTCAATAAGATCATGGCTGATCTGATCATGGACTCTGCTCCACTTCCCTGCCTGCTCCCTATAACCCTTTATTCCCTTATCACTCAAAAATCTGTCTATCTCTGTCTTATAAATATATTTAATGACCCAGCCTCCACAGCTCTCTGGGACAGTGAATTCCACAGATTTACAACCCTCAGAAGAAATTCCTCATCTCAGTTTTAAATGGGCGGCCCCTTATTCTAAGACAATGTCCCCTACTTTTAGTTTCCCCCATGAGTGGAAATATCCTCTCTGCACCCACCTTGTTGAGCCCCCTCATTTATCTTATAAGTTTCAACAAGATCACTGTTCATTCTTCCGAGCTCCAATGAGTATAGGCTCAACCTATCTTCATGAGTCAACCCCCTCATCTCCGGAATCAACCTAATGAACCTTCTCTGAACAGCCTCCAATGCAAGTATATCCTTCCTTAAATACGGAGACAAAACTGTACGCAGTACTCTAGGTGTGGCCTCACCAATACCCTGTACAGTTGTAGCGGGACTTCTCTGCTTTTATACTCTCTCTTCCCCCTTACAATAAAGGTCTTCCTGATTACTTGCTGTACCTGCATACTAACCTTTTGTGTTTCATGCACAAGGACCCCCAGCTCCCTCTATACTTTGCACTTTGCAATTTTTCTCCATTTAAATTATAATTTGCTTTTCTATTATTTCTGCCAAAGTGGATAACCTCACATTTTCCCACATTATACTCCATCTGCCAAATTTTTGCCCACTCACTTAGCCTGTCTATATCCCTTTGCAGATTTTTTGTGTTCTCACAATTTACTTTCCCACCCATCTTTGTATCATCAGCAAACTTGGTTACATTACACTCGGTCCCTTCATTCAAGTCATTAGTATAGATTGTAAATAATTGAGGACCCAGCACCGATTCCTGCGGCACCTCACTAGTCACTGTTTGCCAACTGGAAAATGACCAGTTTATTCCGACTCTCTTCTGTTAGCCAATCCTCTATCCATGCTAATATCTTAACCCCAACCCTGTGAACTTTCATCTTGTGCAGTAACCTTTTATGTGGCACTTTATCGAATGCCTTCTGGAAATCCAAATACACCACATCCACTGGTTTCCCCCTTATCTACCCTGCTCGTTATATCAAAGAATTCCAGCAAATTTGTCAAACATGATTTCCCTTTCATAAAACCATGCTGACGCTTCTTGATTGAATGATGCTTTTACAAATGTCCCGCTACTGCTTCCTTAATAATGGACTCCAGCGTTTTCCCAACCACAGATGTTAGGCTAACTAGTCTATAGTTTCCTGCTTTCTGTCTGCCTCCTTATTTTTTAAAAATAAGGGTGTTAAATTTGCAGTTTTCCAATCTGCTGGGACATCTCCAGAACCCAGGGAATTTTGGTAGATTACAACAAATGAATCCACTATCTCTGCAGCCGCTTCTTTTAGGACCCTAGGATGCAAGCAATCAGGTCCAGGGTACTTGTCTGCTTTTAGTCCCATTATTTTAGAAAGTACTACTTCATTCGTGATTGTATTAAGTTCCTCCCTCCCTATAGCCCCTTGATTATCCCCTATTGGGATGTTTTTAGTGTTTTCTACTGTGAAGACCAATACAAAATATTTGTTCATCATCTCTGCCATTTCCCTGTTCTCCATTATTAATTCCCCAGTCTCATCCTCCAGGGGACCCACATTTACTTTAGCCGCTCTTCTTTTTTTTTTTCCTTTTTGTGTACGTGTAGAAACTCTTACTATCTGTTTTTATATTTCGTGCTAGTTTACTTTCATAATCTATATTCCCCCTCTTTTTTTTAGTCGTTCTTTGCTAGCTTTTAAAAAAACTCCCAATCCTCTGGCCTCCCATTAGTCTTGGCCACATTGTATGCCTATGTTTTCAATTTGATACCCTCCCTTATTTCCTTAGTTAGCCATGGATGGTTATCCCATCTCTTACAGTCTTTCCTTCTCATTGGGATATATTTTTGTTGCGAGTTATGAAATATCTCCTTAAATATCTGCCACTGCTCATCAACCGTCCCATTCTTTAGTCTATTTTCCCAGTCCACTTTAGCCAACTCTGCCCTCATACCTTTGTAGTCTCCTTTTATTTATTTAAGCTTAGGACACTGGTTAGAGATCCAACATGCCCTCCAACTAAATTTGAAATTGAACCATGTTATGGTCACTCATTCCAAGAGGATCCTTTACGAGGAGATTGTTTATTAATCCTGTCTCATTACACAGTACCAGAGCTAAGATAGCCTGATCCCTGGTTGGTTCCGTAACATACTGTCCAAGGAAACTATCCTGGATACGTTCTATGAACTCTTCCTCAAGGCTACCCTTGCCAATTTGCTTTGCCCAATCAATGTGAAGGTTAAAATTGCCCGTGATTATCGCCATTCCCTTTTTACAAGCCTCCATTATTTCTTGATTTATACTCCGTCAACAATGTAGCTACTGTTAGGGGGCCAATAGATTATGCCCACCAGTGACTTTTTCCCCCTTTTATTATTCCTTATCTCCACCCAAACTGATTCAACATATTGATCCTCTGAGCCAATATCGTTTCTCACTAATGCACAATCTCATCCTTTATTAACAGAGCTACCCCACCTCCTTTTCCTTTCTGTCTGTCCTTCCGAATTGTCAAATACCCCTGAATATTTAGTTCCCAGTTCAGGTCACCTTGCAGCCATGTCTCTGTAATGGCTATCTGATCATAACCATTTGTATCTATTTGTGCCGTCAACTCATCTATTTTATTACGAATGCTGCGTGCATTCAGATAGAGCTTTTAAATTTGTGTTTTTTACCATTTTTCCCTATTTTGACCCCACTCCGTTATGTTTACATCCTGACACGCTCTGGTTTTCATTCCCAGCAGAGCTGCCCTGCTCCATTGCCTTCTCTTTATTCTTTGACTTCTTAAATTTCGCTCCGCTTAACCCTCTTTCTTTCTCCACCCTCTCCCCCCCACTATTTCATTTAAAGCCCGCTCTACAGCCCTAGTTATTTGATTCGCCAGGACCCTAGTCCCAGCATGGTCTAAATGGAGTCTTGTCACAACGGAACAGCTCCCTCTTACCCCAGTACTGGTGCCAGTGTCCCACAAACTAAAACCCATTTCTCCCACACCAGTCTCTGAGCCACGTGTTTAACTCCTGATCTATGCAAATTTGCTCCTGGCTCAGGTAGTAATCCAGAGATTATTACCTTTGTGGTTCTGCTTTTTAATTTGACCGCTAGCTGCTCATAATCCCTCAGCAGAACCTCTTTGTCCTACCTATGTCGTTGGTACCCACGTGGACCATGACAACTGGATCTTCCCCCTCCCACTCCAAGTTCCTCTCCAGCCCGGAGATGTCCTTAACCCTGGCACTGGGCAGGCAACACAGCCTTCGGGACTCACGCTCTCGGCTGCAGAGAACCATATCTATCCCCCTAACTATACTGTCCCCAATCACTAATGTTTCTTTTTACTCCCCGCACTTGAATGGCCCCCTGTACCACAGTACTGTGGTTAATTTGCTCATCCTCCCTGCTCTCGTGCACACAGGGAATAAGAGCCTCGAACCTGTTGGACAAGGGCTGAGGCTCCTCCATCATTATCTTCTGGGTCCCCATACCTTCCTCACTCGTCACACCCTCCTGGTCCTGAGCACGGATCGAATTTGAATTGATTAATCTAAGAGGTGTGACTACCTCCTGGAACACAGCATCCAGGTAACTCTCTCCCTCCTAGTGGATAATCAAGGAGCTATGGGGAAGGAGGAACTTAATACAACACTATCACTAATGAAGTAGTACTAGATAAAATAATGGGGCTAAAGGCGGACAAGTCCCCTGGACCTGATGGCTTACATCCTAGAGTCTTGAGAAGTGGCTGCCGAGATAGTGGATGCATTGGTTGTAATCTACCAAAATTCCCTGGATTCTGGGGTGGTCTTGGCAGATTGGAAAATCGCAAATGTAATGCTCCTATTTATTTATTTTTTTTTAAAAAGGAGGCCGACAAAAAGCAGGAAACTATAGACCAGTTAGCCTAACATCTATCATTGGGAAAATGCTGGAGTCCATTATTAAGGAAGCAGTAACGGGACATTTGGAAAAGCATGATTCAATCAAGCAGAGTCAGCATGGTTTTATGAAAGGGAAATCATGTTTGACAAATTTGCTGGAGTTCTTTGAGGATGTAACGAGCAGGGTGGATAAGGAGGAACCAGTGGATGTGGTGTCTTTGGATTTTCAGAAGGCATTCGATAAGGTACCACATGAGGTTACTGCACAAGATTAAAAACTCACTGGGTTGGGGGTAATATATTAGCATGGATTGAGGATTGACTAACACAAAGTCAGGATAAATGGGTAATTTTACGGTTGGCAAACAGTGACTAGTGGGGTGCCGCAGGGTTTGGTGCTGGGTCCTCAACTATTTACAATCTATATTAATGACTTGAATGAAGGGACCGAGTGTAATGTAGCCAATTTGCTGATGCAAAGATGGGTGGGAAAGCAAATTGTGAGGAAGGCACACAAATCTGCAAAGGAATATAGACCGGCTAAGTGAGTGGGCAAAAACTTGGCATATGGAGTATAATGTGGGAAAATGTGAGGTTATCCACTTTGGCAGAAGTAATAGAAAAGTAAATTATAATTTAAATGGAGAAAAATTGCAAAGTGCTGCAGTACAGAGAGACCTGGGGGTCCTTGTGCATGAAACACAAAAAGTTAGTATGCAGGTACAGCAAGTAATCAGGAAGGCAAATGGAATATTGGCTTTTATTGCAAGGGGGGTAGAGTATAAAAGCAGAGAGGTCCCACTACAAGTGTACAGGGTATTGTGGAGACCATACCTATAGTACTGTGTACTGTTTTGGTCTCTGTATTTAAGGAAGGATATACAGTAAACTCGTTTATCCGATCGCTCGGGGATTCGGCAATTCCGGGTAAACGAATTTTCTGTTATGGCGAGTTTACACTGATATTTGAAGGTGATAGAGCCACCCACACAGATTTAGTTCATGTTACCTGGATGTGAATGTAATAAAATACATGAAAATTGATAATGTCTCAATTAAAAGTTATTTTCTGTTAAAACGGAGATCGATAAAATAGCAATCTTATTCATTTTCTTAATTAAAATGTTGTGGATGATATGAGTTTGCAGAACCTCGTGAGAAGTAAAATGAGAATTCTCAAAAACGACATTTCATTGCTTCTTCAGCATGTGTCCAAGTCTCTCTCTTTCAATTTCATTGTCTGACTCGCTCATCTCCCATCAGATTTGTCTTTATTGGTGACTATGCCAATGAGTTCCTCGTCAGTTTGTGCTACATCTGTATCGATGTCAACATCCATCCACTTTGCAATGTCATCTGCTGGGGATTTAAGTGTGTTTGTTTCATGTGCACTGCTGACAATCTCCACGATTTCTGTGACAGCCTGTTTTTTATTGGCCATACATGGAAACCTTTGAATTCTTCGTCATCAGAAGCACTGTCTTCGAATATGACATTGGACCACAACTTGCGCCAACACCCCTTCAATGTAAAGTTTTTTACTCCTCTCCATGCCAGAGAGCATGCATAGATGGCATCTTTAATATTGTATGCTCTCTGGAAATCAGAGATTGATTGCTATTAATCAATTTGCACATGAAGTTATTCCTATAGTGGCACTTGAAGTTTTATATGACACCCTGCTCCATAGGTTGAATGAGCGAGGTCACAATGGGGGGCAGATAGCATGCGAAGATGTTGCCACAACTGGTCACTAATTTTGACTTGTGCGGGTGTGCTCTGCAATTGTCCAGAAGCAGCACACGCTTTCCATTAGCTTTGCCTGTTTTCTTGTTTTCTCGAACTGGGGGGAAGAATTCTGTTGAAAACCATTCCATGAATATGTCCTTGTCCATCCATTGCACTTTTCTGAGCCTTGTAGCTAACTGGTAAATGAGCAATTCCTTTTAAAGCGCGTGGTTTTCTTGATTTGCCAATCACTAAAGGTGGAAGTCTCTGGTCTCCAGAGGCATTGGCACAATTCAAGGTTGTTAACCTCTCATTCATTTTTAAAGCCTGCAGCTTCCCTCTCCCCTGCTGCAGTTGGCAAACACCTCCATAGTAAGTCAGTCTCATCGGCGTTGTATATTTGATCTGCGGTCAATTTCATTTCCTGCACCATTTCAGCAAATGTTCTTGAATAATTCTGTGCGACCTCATTACTGATTTTTTTTTTCTCGCCCGACACATCCAGCTGGCGAATGCCGTGGCGATGCTTAAAACATGTGAGCCAGCCTTCTGAGAAATTGCACTCTTCACCTAGATTCATTTTCATCTTGAAGTCCTTGGTCTTTGCTGTAATCATTGGCCCTGAAATTGCCACACTTTCAGACCATTTCAAAGAAAACCATTCATAAAGCACTTGGTCTGGTTTGTCAAGCTTCGGCTTTTGCAAATTCTTGTGGGACATTCACGGGAGATTCAGAAGCATCGGTGAAACTTTCTAAATCTTCCTTTTCCTTCTTGATATTGTAAATTGTTCATCCAACTTCATATTTGTCCATCAAGGTATGCACACATCTGCCAGCTTCAGACTTCTTTTATAATTTCTCATTTCTGCTGAATGCTCAATACTTTTCGTTTCCTTTTAGTACACCCGACTGCTTGAACTGCTTTCAATGCGTGTGACAGTTGAAAAGTGAGAGAGAAGTCCACGCCTGCGTCAGTTTATGTGTAATTGATAGTTGAAGTGAGTGAGATATTCACGTGTGTGTGACAGTATTTTAAATTCCGTTTCAGCGGGTTTTCCGTTGGATCCATATCCAGATAAATGAGAGTTGCCTGTACTTGCATTGGAGGCTGTTCAAAAAATGGTTCACTAGGTTGATTCCAAAGATGAGGGGGTTGACTTGTGAAGATAGCTTGAGCAGGTTGGGCCTATACACATTGGAGTTCAGAAGAATGAGGGATGATCTTATTGAAACTTATAAGATAATGAGGGGGCTCGACAAGGTGGATGCAGAGAGGCTGTTTCCACTCATAGGGGAAACGAAAACTCGGGGACATAGTCTTAAAACTGAGATGAGGAGGAATTTCTTCTCGGGGTTGTAAATCTGTGGAATTCTCTGCTCCAGAGAGCTGTGGAGGCTGAGTCATTGAATATATTTAAGGCGGAGATAGACAGATTTTTGAGCGATAAGGGAGTAAAGGGTTATGGGGAGCGGGCAGGGAAGTGGAGCCGAGTCCATGATCAGATCAGCCATAATCGTATTAAATGGCGGAGCAGGCTCGAGGGGCCAAGTGGCCTTATCCTCCTATTTCTTATGTTCTGATGTGTCGCAGTGTCCACAGTTTGGACTCTAGCTCATCAACACGGAGCCGAAGTTCCTCGAGCTGCAGATGTGGTCGCCGTGGACCTCAATGGGGTCAACCAGCTGGCACATGCTACAGCAGAAACCCATCGCCTGTCCTGCCATCTTTAATATAGTTAATTAAGTTTTCAAGTTTTGTTTTTAATCCCCATAGCCCTCTAAATTTGTTCCCTTCAAGTATATATCCAATTCCCTTGAATGTTACTATTGAATCTGCCTTTCAGGCAATGCATTCCTGCTCGCAACTCGCTGTATTTATATTAAAATAAAATGTTTCTTCATGTCGCCTCAAGTTCTTTTGCCAATCACTTAAATCTATGTCCTCTGGTTTCTGACCCTTCTGCAACTGCAAACAGTTTCTCCTCTTCAACCTATCTCTATCCAAACCCAAACCATTCATAATTTTGCACACCCCTATTAAATCTCCTCTTAACCTTTTCTGCTCTAAGGAGAATAACTCTAGCTTCCCTGGTATAATTGAAGTCCCTCATCCCTGGTGCCATTCTAGTAAATCTCTCCTGAGGCCTTGATATCCTTCCTAAAGCGCGGTGCCCAGCATCAAACATTACTCCAGCTGAGGCCTAACCAGTGTTTCATAAAGGTTGAGCATAACTTCCTTTTGTACTCTCTGCCTCTTCAAGTCAAGGATCCCATATACTTTTTTAACAGCCTTCTCAACTTATCCTGCCACCTTCAAAGATTTGTGTACATACACCCCCAGGTCTCTCTGTTCCTGCACCCCCTTTAACATTGTACCCTTTCGTTTATATTGCCTCTCCTCGTTCTTCCGACCAAAATGTATTACTTCACAGTTCTGTTAAATTTCATCTGCCATGTGTCTGCCCATTTTACCAGTCTGAGAGTCCTCCTGAAATTTGTTAATATCCTCATTGTTTACCTCATTTCCATGTTTCGTATCATCTGCAAACTTTGAAATTGTACCCAAGTCAAGGTCATTAATATACATCCAAAAGAGCAGTGGTCCTAATAACCCCTGGGGAGCACCATTGTATACTTCCCTCCAGTTGGGGGAAAAAATACCATTCACCATTACTCTTTGCTTTCTGTCCCTTAACCAATTTTGTATCCATACTGCCACTGTCCCATTAATCCCATGGGCTTTAATTTTGCTAACCAGTCTATTATGTGATACTTTGTCAAACGCCTTTTTGAAAGTCCATGTACATATCAACCCCTCCGCCCTCATCAACCCTCTCCATTACTTGATCAAGAGCGTGATTTGCCCTTCATTAAACTGGATATAAAATAACCTAGGTTCAAATCCTACTCAAACTTAAAGTAGTTTGGATTGTCACTGTGACTTCCCTTGGCGCAAATAAAAATCTGGCACATATCTGCAGAGGGGCTGAATGGCCGACTCCTGTTCTTCCCCCCCCCCCCCCCTTTCCCCTTTCAAGTTGCCTTTTGGGACGTGCTCTTCACTTAACAGCGAAGGCTGTTGTACAATAAAAGCAAAAGCATAGTTCCTTTTTTAGTGGGGTCAACAAATGAGTTGGAAGTTCACAACCATTCCACATTGCAACATTGTTATGATGACATCGATTAACAGATTCCTCCGCTGCAATTAAATGTTTAGCCCGGGGCTAGAGAAATATTTTTCAGAGATGTGTAGGTTTTTTAATGCTAGATTATGTAAATTGTACAAATGTTCTTTTGGAAATGTTTTAGAGTAGAGATAACATTGAGGCTGAGGCATTCTTTCTGTTGCCAATGTAGAGCGGCATTGGCACCTGCCATGGACAATTGCACAGGCTAGGTAATTTCTGGCTGGAGTAAGAAATGTGATGGCTGAGCGCAGAATATTACAGGAGAATCGAATAGGAAGCATGATTAAATAAAATAACTTTTATTTACATAGTGCCTTTTAATATAGTAAAATGAAAAAGCAATTGACTGTCACTAGATTTTAAAGAAAGTGAAATATTCAAAGTTGCAGGCATCCGTTTGAAAAATGCCATAATTACAGAAAGGAATGTGTAATTCTGTTTTCTAGTCATCCTAGCAAAAGTTGTTTAGCAATGTATGAGGGTAAATATAGTAATCCAAAGGTGGCAATATTCGTGAACAACACTGTTTACCTTTTGAGCAATGCTGGATCGAAGCAAGCTGTAACTTGACTCTTGTGATTCCATCAGTGAGTGCTTTCACTACTACAAGAAGGTTTTAGAGAGTGGCACATACAAAGTCCTGTCGTATCTTAACATGTAATGGCCAATTGTACTTCACTGCCATTCATTGGCATGGGAAGCAGAGTATTTTGTATATTAAATGCTGATAGTCATCGGCCCTGAGCCAATTGGTTAAACTGGTGCTGTAATGTCCTGTGCCATGCAGCTGATGGGCAAAACTGTTTGCCAACAGCTGATACAGCAGGGTGACAGGTAAAAATGAGGACTGTGGTGCCAAGTGGCCAGTATCGGTGCAGTCTCCTATAACCACTGCAGTCTAAAAGCACTGTTAGCCATTGGGGTGTGGGGGAATCCAGAGCAGAGCCTAAGTACTTGCCCATGTTGAGAGGAAAATAGGGCTGTTGCTGGTTTTCTCGGTAAAATTGGAAGAGGCTTGCTGGTCGTCTTGGTCAGACAATAGTATCTGGTACAGCAGGCCATGGAGAGGAGAAAAGCTTTAAAACATCAAAAGAATCTCTCCATTGCAACTAAATTTTGTGGTAGTGGAAAAAGAATGAGAAAAGTAAGGACTTTATATTCTTAAAAAGTCAACACCAATATTGACCTGTTTCAACTTAATCCTGCACTTCTGAATAATTTGTTTACAATTAAATTGGTGTCAGTTGGTGTGACAGTATTTAGGAGGATTATTTCCCCCTATCCTCGCATTTTCTCCCACCTGTTACTGGGGTACATCCTGGCACCTAGGGATCGTGTTCCTTCCACTGCCTTGGGCGAGTGCAACTCGGCACAGACTGGGAGGTCAAACCCAGGATGTAGGTGTGTGTCTCGTACTGCATCATGTGCACCTACTGCTGTCGGGGAATTCGTGTGATTGTCTGAACTTAAAATTGCGAAGTGGTTCGGCATGTTTTTTGAAATTTGTCTCTAATCTTTCTTTCTTTCTCTATATAGAGGCTAAAGAAAAGAGCAGAGCGGTTCAATGTCCCGGGAACAGCAGAAAGTAAAAAAGCTGCCCGTGCTGCACGGTAACTATTGAACAATACCACGGTTTGGAAATGGCGTTCAGAATACAGTTGTACTGTCAAACCTATTTCTATTTCAGTGCAGCGTGTGTTTTATTTGAGGTGGGGTGGGTCAATTTTTCAGACAAATGGACAGTTGAGCTATTGTTTTATTGTGCTGTGAATGTTGATAATAGACATCACAGTGCAAAGATGGTGAGTTGTTAGGAACAGTTCTATCGAAATTATAACCTGGAAACAGGCCATTTGGCCCAACCAATCTGTGTCTGTTTAGCCTCCACGCGAGTAGTAATCCGAATCACATTTACCTGCTCTGTTCCCCTATCCCTTTAGTCCCCCTTTCCTTCAACCAGCTATCTAACCGATTCTTAATTGTTGACATGGTCTCTGCTTCAGTACGGCACTCCACAGCCTCACGTAGCACATTTAATTGTAATAAGTTCTGGTCCTGTGTAATGAGACAGGAAAAATAAACTATCTCCTAGTAAAAGATCCTCTCGGAATGAGTGATCACAGTATGGTTGAATTTGTAATACAGATTGAGGGTGAGGAAGTAGTGTCTCAAACAAGCATACTATGCTTAAACAAAGGGGACTACAGTGGGATGAGGGCAGAGTTGGCTAAAGTAGACTGGAAACACAGACTAAACGGTGGCATAATTGTGGAACAGTGGAGGACTTTTAAGGAGCTCTTTCATAGTGCTCAACAAAAATATATTCCAGTGAAAAAGAAGGGCGGTAAGAGAAGGGATAACCAGCCGTGGATAACCAAGGAAATAAAGGAGAGTATCAAATTAAAGACCAATGTGTATAAGGTGGCCAAGGTTAGTGGGAAACTAGAAGATTGGGAAAATTTTAAACAACAGCAAAGAATGACTAAAAAAGCAATAAATAAAGAAAGGAAAGATAGATTACGAAGATAAACTTGCGCAAAACATAAAAACAGATAGTAAAAGCTTTTACAGATATATAAAACGGAAAAGAGTGACTAATGTAAATGTTGGTCCCTTTAGAAGATGAGAAGGGGGATTTAATAATGGGAAATGTGGAAATGGCTGAGACCTTAAACAATTATTTTGCTTCGGTCTTCACAGTGGAAGACACAAAAACCATGCCAAAAATTGCTGGTCACAGGAATGTGGGAAGGGGGGATCTTGAGACAATCACTATCACTAGGGGGGTAGTGCTGGACAGGCTAATGGGACTCAAGGTAGACGAGTCCCCTGGTCCTGATGAAATGCTTCCCAGGGTATTAAAAGAGATGGCGGAAGTTATAGCAGATGCATTCATTATAATCTACCAAAATTCTCTGGACTCTGGGGAGGTACCAGCGGATTGGAAAGCAGCTAATGTAACACCTCTGTTTTTAAAAAAAAAAAGGGGGCAGACAAAATGCAGGTAACTATAGGCCGGTTAGTTTAACATCTGTAGTGGGGAAAATGCTTGAAACTATCATTAAGGAGGAAATAGCAGGATATCGAGATAGGAATAGTGCAATCAAGCAGACGCAGCATGGATTCGTGAAGGGGAAATCATGTTTAACTAATTTACTGGAATTCTTTGAGGATATAACGAGCATGGTGGATAGAGGTGTACCGATGGATGTGGTGTATTTAGATTTCCAAAAGACATTCGATAAGGTGCCACACAAAAGGTTACTGCAGAAGATAGAGGTACGCGGAGTCAGGAAATGTATTAGCATGGATAGAGAATTGGCTGGCGAACAGAAAGCAGAGTCGGGATAAATGGGTCCTTTTCGGGTTGGAAATCGGTGGTTAGTGGTGTGCCACAGGATCGGTGCTGGGACCACAACTGTTTACAATATACATAGATGACCTGGAAGAGGGGACAGAGTGTAGTGTAACAAAATTTGCAGATGACACAAAGATTAGTGGGAAAGTGGGTTGTGTAGAGGACACAGAGAGGCTGCAAAGAGATTGAGATAGGTTAAGTGAATGGGCTAAGGTTTGGCAGATGGAATACAATGTCGGAAAATGTGAGGTCATCCACCTTGGGGGGGGGGGAGAGAAACAGTAAAAGGGAATATTATTTGAATGGGGAGAAATTACAACATGCTGAGGTGCAGAGGGACCTGGGGGTCCTTGTGCATGAAACTCTTTTAGAATCCAATCGACCTCCATCACCACAAGGATTCACTTGTGGTGAATAGTGCTTATGGTCACTGAGGAGCACAGAATGATTAGTTGTGCAACATGAACGACTCTGAGGGGGCATCTGGATTTGAACCAGCGATCTCCTGATCTGCAGTCAAATGCTCTACCACTGAGCTATGAATCCCAAAAAGTTAGTTTGCAGGTGCAGCAGGTAATCAGGAAGGCGAATGGAATGTTGGCCTTCATTGCGAGAGGGATGGAGTACAAAAGCAGGGAGGTCCTTCTGCAACTGTATAGGGTATTGGTGAGGCCGCACTTGGAGTACTGCGTGCAGTTTTGGTCACCTTACTTAAGGAAGGATATACTAGCTTTGGAGGGGGTACAGAGACGATTCACTAAGCTGATTCCGCAGATGAGGGGGTTACCTTATGATGATAGATTGAGTAGACTGGGTCTTTACTCGTTGGAGTTCAGAAGGATGAGGGGTGATCTTATAGAAACATTTAAAATAATGAAAGGGATAGACAAGAGGGAGGCAGAGAGGTTGTTCCACTGGTCGGGGAGACTAGAACTAGGGGGCACAGCCTCAAAATAAGAGACAGCCAATTTAAAACCGAGTTGAGAAGGAATTTCTTCTCCCAGAGGGTTGTGAATCTGTGGAATTCTCTGCCCAAGGAAGCAGTTGAGGCTAGCTAATTGAATGTATTCAAATCATAGATAGATAGATTTTTAACCAATAAGGGAATTAAGGGTTACGGGGAGCGGGCGGGTAAGTGGAGCTGAGTCCACGGCCAGATCAGCCATGATCTTGTTGAATGGCGGAGCAGGCTCGAGGGGCTAGATGGCCTACTCCTGTTCCTAATTCTTATGTTCTTATGTTAAGTTGCATAAACAGAAATGTACATGTGCATATGTTACCGAGGCAATACCCCATTTAAAAAAGAATTAAATTATGATTAAAGGAATTATTTAGCAGGGACTAGGTATTGCTATGGTTAGCACTTAGTCAGTGACTGTCACGTTAATTATCCAGAGGTGATCACTGTTGAATCCCATTTGATTTTCACAAATGTCAATACACACTTTCCAACAGGAGTCACTGAACAGCATTCAGGAGTTGAAGCACATAATTAGGCTAGAAAATGAGAATGGGGTGTTGGAAGGAATATAACCATTTTAATTTCATTGACATTCCTCACCTGGTTGTTCGCAGTGATTTACTTAGATTTTTGGGCACTAAGGGAATCGAGGGATATGGGGATCGGGCGGGAAAGTGGAGTTGAGGTAGATGATGAGCCATGGTCTTATTGAATGGCTGAGCAGGCTCGAAGGGCTGTATGGCCTACTCCTGCTCCTATTGTGTTCTTGTTGGTGAAGCTGTTTTTAATGTAATTATTTCTCCTCGTCTAATACAAATTTGTTTCTTGGTTTATTTCTTTAGTTAGATAACTGCTCCATTTTTCCATTTCTGATTACATTGGTATTTTTTATCCCAAGTCTTTGCTCTTACCTGATCTTAGCAGTCCAGTAGTACAGTTGACCCCTCTTTGCTAGAGAGGAGCAAATCAGCTCCTGAATACTGTCCAGTGACTCCTGCTGGAAGTTATGTATAGGCGTTTTGGTGAAAACCGAATCGGACTGATGGGACAGGATGGCGGGAACGCGTTTCCCAAATTTAGTTGTGGATTAATTGCACTCGAGTGTTGATGGACTTTGTGTGCACTGCTGTCTCTTGAAGCTGTAAACTGTTTGAACAATGCAGTTCACATGGTGAGCACAGTGCTCTAATATTAATACAACTGTCAGCAATCAACAAACCAATCCAAAATTCAGAGACCAGTTCACAGGCAGCTGAATGATGTTAGCTGTTGGTGAGAGGGTTAAATGCTGAAGCGTTCCATCCTGGGCACTTGTACGTTTTGCCCTCAAACTTTTGAAATTCATGTTCTTGAGAGGTTGGGTATTTCTTTTAAAATAAAACTTCCATTGACTGAGAAATAAAAAAAAGCAGGTGATCACAGATCAACGATGAGCTTCAACCTTGTTCTAAGTATCTAGATTAAATCGTGTCCAGAAGATGGCAGTATTGATGCAGTAATCAGCTGCCATTTTTTAATTGCTCTGTAGAACAAGCTGAGCCCAAGAGTAAGTGACGGTGGTCTATCTCACAGTACCTTTTCATTTTTTTAAATCTAGATTGCCAGATTTTAACCTTTAATGTTTGTTCTTTCCAAAATAGGTTTGGTTTGCCTGTTGTTGCAACAAAAGGTAAGAACAAAATCATCTTTGTGTTTTGATCCGACATTAGATGTGGTGATTTAAAAATAGAACTAAATTAAGAGAAAAGCAAGAGAGATTTTTGAGCGATAAGGGAATAAAGGGTTATGGGGAGTGGGCAGGGAAGTGGAGTTGAGTCCATGATCAGATCAGCCATGATCTTATTCAATGGCGGAGCAGGCTCGAGGACCAAGTGGCCTACTCCTGCTCCTATTTCTTATGCTCTAGCAGTAATATTGTCCCAGCCCATGCATCTGTAAACTCTATTGCTCTGTATGATAGATTGCTACAAGTATATTTGAAATTGCAGAATCTGGGGTGGGGGTGAGAGTAGCCCACTTGTATTTTTCTCTTTCTTTCATCTGTGTCTCCAACAAAAGGAATTGCTTGCTTCAAGAAATATAATTTTTAAACCATGTTCTTGGAGCCTTCATTCCATTTCACTTCCCTGCACCCCACCCCACACCATAAACCAGTTCCTTTGCTTGAGAGCCAGATATGTATTTCTGATGTTGAGGGAAAGCCTGGAACAGATGAAGTCACTTTGTCCTGATCTTTTGAAAATGCTATTCTCGCTTGACATTTTTTCCCCCCTTTAAGCATGTGCGTGTCTGCCTGCCTGCCCACAGTCCTCTGCATCTCGAGGTCCGGGCCTTGGCCCTACCACACTGGGGACATGCTCAGCACAGGCCGGGTGTTAATATTCACAGCGCACGTGAATCTGAAGTGGAGGATACTTGCATACCTCCCAGTGAGTGACCCTCCTTGAATTAATTTGATTACTATTGTACTTCATCTGTACCAAAAATCTATGTAGTGCTAATGGTGATTAGTGAAAGATTGCAGTTTCTGCTAGCATGTTGGGAATTATCCTGACTTTGCCAGTTCAGGGAAATTAGGCAGTAGGTTTGTCAACTCGCATATTGGTTTCTGGTACATTATTAAAGTCATTATTGTCCTGAGGCATTTGTCATGTTGCAATTCTGTTACATTTTTCTATCTAATATTCTAGGAGACTATCTGTAATATGCAGTACTCAGTCTCTATGTTGCAAAAGGTACATGATTTTACAGTACCATAGACCCCTATTTCCAATATTTGAAGATGTGTCTTTCGTGTTCTGTACTTTGAACTGTTAACCAGGCTCTGGAGAGTGAATTGCATTCTTTCTATTTCAGGTACTCCTGGGAATATCAAAATTGTGGTAAGTTTTCAACAACAGCAAAAATAATTCAGTACCATCCAAACTCCCATCTGTTCTTTGCCTGACTGTCTAATCATCATCATTTTTGAGTGGTAAATGTTAACATCTCTTTCCAAACTTGGGTGTGCTCACGTGGAATCCAACATGGTCACTAGTTAAGTGTCTTTCGTTTCTAAAGTAACTTGACTATGCTGCAGAGTGGTCAGAATGTGTGTTGTCCATTGTTTAAAATAGCTTCCAACAGGAATAGCTTGCAACATGTGCACTGGAAATGGAGTCGACCATATACAACAATGTAAACTCTAACCTAAATTGGGCCCTCAAACTATGAATATGGGTATTTGTAAAAGTGCTTCACGTACATTCATGATGTATATTCTGATATAATCACACAATCGGTTCGCCAACGTGTCTCAAAATTTTCATCCTTGTTTTCAAATCCTTCATGGCCTTGCCCCTCCCTATCTCTCTAACCTCTTCCATGGCTCGTTATCAAATTTTGTTAACGCTCCTGTGAAGTGCCTTGGGCCGTTTTATGATGTTAAAGGCACTATATAAATGCAAGTTGTTGTCTCCGTGCTGCTCTTGAGTATTCTTGTGGCTCGATGTCAAATTTTGTTAGCGCTCTTGTGAAACGTCTTGGGACGTTTTACTATGAAGGTGCCGTATGAATGCAAGTTGTTCTGACCGGATCAGCAGGGAGAAGTGATTAGTTTGACTGTAATGCATCAAACTTACTCAAATATTCTGAAGGCTTACTCTTAACTTTCAGATCAGTGCTGAAAAATTGAGAGAGAGAGCTGAAAGATTTGGTATGAATGTATCATCACACTCAAAAAAGGTAGGTAACAGCTCTCGGTTTAAGATGCAAACCGATTTGTTGTTGTAGTCAGTTTAAAAAATTCGTTCTACTTTTAGAGCTGGTCATTTTTGAGGTTGGAATTTAAAAAAAAAATCGAACATCAAGTTTAATTGCTAAATTTGATCTATAATACGTGTTTTCCTTCTACCTTGCTGTTTTGGTTTGGTATGAGGGTTTTTCTAACCAGGGAAGAAGTGGAGGATGTCTTGTTTGGTTAACATTTAAACTCTACCCAGTGACCAAGGTCCTAACTGGATTGTTCACTGGGGGTCACTGTTTAAATGTGGTGCCAACCAGGATCCCTGTGGCAGTCTATTCGTACCATAAGGGAGCAATTTCAGTTATTTTTGAAGGAACAGATTCTGCGTTCTATTCAGGTGTGCCATTTGAAGAAGGAATATGGCGAATGTGTCCATTGTGCGGAGTTGTGGTGGGGATTCTTGGCAGTGAGTTTCTTAATCATTAAACAATTGCTTTTGATTTCATGTATTTATCTCCTAGTTTTAGTGGAGTTTGGGGAATTTGGAATGCAATGACTACAGAAGTGTGATAGTGGATCACAGGATACTCTATTGAAAGTGGGATCATTACATTACTGAGACCATTCATTCTATCCTGTAATGTTTCAAGCTTTAAGAAACGAATGGAACAATAAAAGAACAATAGAGCCTGTTTTATATGCTGTAGTTGCATAAAACTACATGCTCTCTCGTGCGCTCTCATGCTCTCTCTCTCTCTTCATCCAGACCCAACTCAGTACAATCACTTTTTGCTGTTCACCTGAGCCTTCGTTATTCTATTGGAATCTTCCATTAGCCTCAGTTCCACTCCTCCTTTCTTCCATTAGTTGTAGTTACAATAAATATTCTATGGTGGCCTCCAGTGACCAAGAAACAGACTGAGAATACTTCAGTGGTTATAAGTGGCAGTTCAGGTAAAGGCAGATGACATTTTTTGAAACATTTATTTGCAGTAGTGTTGGTTGAGGTAGCAGGTAATCTTGTCGATTGTTATAATGGAGGAGAGGGAACAGAAAGGAAGGTCTGGCTTGTAGGTTGCAAAGCACTGGTCTATTCCTTGGCAGACTAGTTAATCACTTAACAAGCTTCAACTGTACTTGGCTCGTGATCAGTACAGAAAACATTATTGTATTTGGTAATGCATTTGGCACACCTACCACTTACAGGAAATGTGCACATGGAGTGAATTATAATGACCTCCGTTGGGTGGTAAATGTTTTGACTGTAACAAGGATAGAAAATGTAATTATCGCAGGGTGCTTGGAAAGTTTTAGAACGCAGTTAGAAGTGGGCTCCTTGCAGCACGCTGCGAAATAATGACCCTCTTGCATAACACTGAAGTAACAATACAGCTCTGTATTCAATATTCAGTGTGCCATTTCTTCGCAAGTCCATGAAGGTTTCTGCCAACATCCCATTACGTTTTTGTAGCGAGTGTAAACTTTTATTACGCCGCACACTTCAACGGGCTCCATCTGTCACCTGGGTTTTAGCTGCGTTGAGTCCACAAACAAATTGGCTTTGTGTTGAGTGCTGCCTGGGTGAGCCTCTTCAGGCGACAATGTCTTCTTTCTACTCCCTCCAAGTTCTTGTGGAGCTCTCAATCAAGCCACGCTAGATGGTATAATGAGTGTTGACGGCAGGGAGAATGCGGCTGGCAGCTACAAAAATTGTAGCACAGTGAAGTTGTCATTGCCGTTGGCCCCTTGCTGTGAGAAGGGACTTGTGATTGATGTGTACACCATCTCTTTGTATATCTGCAGCACTGGAGTGATCTGCTAGGCCCCACTCCATTGCAGACTGGTAACAACACACAATTAAAACACGAGAAGCTAGGGGATTACAATATCTGGATCTTTGCCAATGAACAATAAAACGTGGCTAGCAAAAATCGCCACAAGGCTGGATGTGTGAACACTGAAGGTGCAAGGATTTTGAGTAGTTTTGAATTTTAACTTTTTTGTTTTCCTTCCTGCTTTTGTAGGAGTACAAAATGGTCTTTTGTTTACTGAGCCATTTTATTTATATATAAAAAAAATTTCCATTCCACATTGAGCGATAAAGAACTTACTTTGTGGCAGCGCTTATCCTTAACACCGTCCCCGATACCCAGTTGTTGTCGTCCACGCTGTGCATTGATGCTGAACACAGTAGCAAAATGGCATTGTGTAATTGAGGTAGTGCTCTCAGTAAACCCTGGTAATGCAATAATATTGAAATAGGCAGCCTTTGTTTATCTGCATGTAACTGCAAGCTAAGGAGCATTCTTCCACCCCCCCCCCCCAAAAACATTCAATATTTGAACAAGTGAAGAAAAGGGAATTCAGCTGAGAAAAATCATAACGCGCCTCCTTCTGATAGTGTGGCTTTTTAAAATGATTTTCCCCTGTGATTGAATCCCAGCACTTCTCTCGCGATACAGTAGAAACATACTTTGGAACGGGCATTCTGTCATTATTAGTTGTATATTGTAGCTGTCTGACTCGGTGGTTGTAGGTTCTGTTACTAGAAAGGCCTTCAGATTATTAAACCATTTTAACTGTTCTTGGTGTTAAATGATGCATTGCATGGGCTGAAACACCAGCTATTCCTGACTAATGATGAGTTGTCTACTGTACAGGAGTTAATTGAATCTCGACTGTTTCCTGCTGATGTGAGCCATATTTCCACCTTCAGAGCTTTGGTGCTATTGTTTGCTTGTAAGTTCACACAGATCGATTTGCTGTGTACAGCTTACTGTTGGAGTGGTAGTGATTGCTTTTGAAGATGTTGCTTTGTGATTTAAAAAAAAAAATAAACCTTGGTGTCCAGCACTAAGGGCCGTGGTCTTTCGCATGCGTTTCTCAATTTAAGATAAAGTGAGGGGACGTTTACTTTGCGCTGCCACAAAGTAAGTCCTTTATCGCCATTGCAATTCAACTAGCTTCACATGATGAAGCCGAATTTATTGAGTTTTTAAAAAAAGTTCAAGCTGTGCTTGTGTGTGTTCTAGCAGCCCTATGAAGATCAGGCCTTTTGAAAATGTTACTGAAATTCTTTCTATGCTGATTTTGATGCTGTGAATTAGTCTGTTTATATACTTCAATTTCTGTCTTGTGTGTAGGTTATAGCAGGGACTCTGTTTCTGATTCTGTTTGTGTATATTTTTCATCCTTGGAATTGAATGTGGTGATTTCTGCTGGGGTACAGGTCCATATGTGCCAGCAGCCTTTCCTTTTATTACTGCCTGGTTGGTGAGTGTCAGGCTGGTCAGCTGGCAAGGAATCACGCCCATGGATTCTTTCCTTACCTGATCCATGCACGCACTCTTCAGCAGGGGTCACTCGACAGCAATTAAGAGTGGGAGCCTTTGTGTGTTTTTTTCTTTCCTCCCTGTTTCACAACCCAGGGGTTCTGAAACCGATGGCGTGTTGTAATCTCAGCCCTGTTGTATAATAATTTTAAGTTCTGTATTCTTATCTGATCCTTTGACTTGCGAGTGTTGGGGAAACTGCTTTTCAAATTCAATTAGTTGGATTTAAAAAAAAAAAATTTATGCCACTTTGAGCTGTGGCAGAGGAGACCATAGCTTTCATTTTTAACTTTGAACGGGTTTTTTTTTAAGAAACTAAAGCAGTGCAATTCTCTCCTGTTCGATTTGCTATAATCTGCTTCGAGTGAGCATTTGAACTTTGAGCGAAATGAAGGTGAAAGGAGCTGCACTGACTGCTCCTGTACTGCTGGAATGGTTAGCTTCATTGGTTAGTTTTTTCTGCTGCTTCACTTTGCAAAGCTTGCCAAGAAGTGTACAACAACAACTTGCATTTATGTAGCGCCTTTAACGTAACGTCCCAGAACACTTCAGGCGCGATATCAAACAATATTCAACACCGAGCTGCGTAAGGAGAGACTGGGATAGGTAACCAAAAGCTGCATCAAAGAGGTCGGTTTTAAGGAGCGTCTTAAAGGAGGCGGAGAGGTTTAGGGAGGGAATTCCAGAGCTTGGGGCCCAGGCAACTGAAGGCAGAACTGCCAATAGTGGAGCGATTTAAAATTGAGTGCAAGAGGGCAAGTTTGGAGGAGTACAAAGATCTCTAGATGGGGAGTGAGGCCATGGAGCGATTTGAAAACCAGGATGTGAATTTTAAAAATGCAGCATTTCAGAACCGGGAGCCAATGTAGATCAGCGAACACAGCGGTGATGGGACTTGGTGCAAGTTAGGATATGGGTAGGAGGAGTGGAGGCTGGGTCATTGAATATATTTAAGGTAGTGATAGACAGAATTTTGAGCGATAAGGGAATAAAGGGTTATGGGGAGTGGGCGGGGAAGTGGAGCTGAGTCCATGATCAGATCAGCCATGATCTTCTTGAATGGCGGAGCAGGCTCGAGAGTCCGAATGGCCGACTCCTGATCCTATTATGTAAGCAGTTGTGGTAATGGAGTGGATACGGGGTCGGAAGCTCATCTCGGGGTCAAATAGGACGCCAGGGTTGCGAAGGGTTTGGTTCAGGGAGAAGGATGGAGTCCGTGACTAGGGAACAGAGTTTGTGGCGGGGACTTGAGACAATAACTTTGCTCTTCCCAATATTTAGTTGGAGGAAATTATTGCTCATCCAGTGCTGGATGTATGACAAATCCGAGGCAATGGATGGTGCCAGTCAATGCTTTGAATGTAACCTGCAGAACAAGGAATGGTGGAAAAGCTCTCTCTTTTGTCCTCTAGTTGTGGTGTGTGTGTGTGTGTGTGTGTGTGTGTGTTTTTTTTTAATTGAAAAGCTGCTTTAACCAAACTCTGTTTCAGGATACTAATTCTAATCCAACGAGTCAAACCTTTGTCAATGTACGCTGCTGCTTGCTTCGACCAAATCAATTGTCAGCACTAAAAGCCTCTTGTTTCTCTTCCAAAATGCCACATAACCAAGTTGTGGCCATTCTCTGCTCGAGGCCTTTTAATAGCAGGACAGAACCCCACTGAATGCTGGCAGATTGCCCTGCTTGGGTCAACATGACACACTTAACATTTACCATTTGAAGCTTCTTCACGTTTCACATTGCACAGATGAGTATCATTTGCAAAACGACAAGAGCTGGGAGGTTGAGAATTTCCAACGGTGCTTTTTTCTTTCTTTGGCAACGGCTCAAAAGATGCACATTCCCAATAAACTTTGAAGGAGTATTTAAAGAGTCTTGCAGCCAAACAATGATGGACATTCTGACCCCAAAACATCTCGTCCTTTTTCTGTCCCTGCTATGAGACAGGACTCTGTTACATGAAATGGTGAATGTTACATTCTTGGTACACTGCTGTCTATTATCTGCCCAAGCAATGATGTCATGCTTTGCTCAGTTTGGCCAAAGAATTGCTGATCTAGCGCTCATTAACCCTTTTGCTATCCAGGGTGCACAGCAAGTATTGTAACTTCGTGCAATACATCAGCTGCTGGGACATAATGACGAGTAATTCTCCCCCATTCTTTGCAAATTTTTAGTGACTCTTGGCTTCAGTACAATTCCAGCCCTCTGGAATCTTGCCCAAGTGCCCCTTCCTCGTGTACTTCTCTGTGACTTGTACCACAGTGCATTTACACATTGCTACCTTAAATCCACTTTTGATCTCTGCTTTGACTTTAATGTGCGTTTATTTTCTTGTAGACTGAAGACGATGAGAAGATGAAGAAGAGGAAGGAGCGGTTTGGAATTGTAACCAGTTCAGCAGGAGGTGGAGATGATGTAGAGGTAATCAAACTAGCGCAATTATCCAACACCTTGGGAACCCACCAGCTCTGATCCCTTGTCCATACCAGGTTACAATTAGCAATGTATAAATATAGGCACATTATCTATTGGCTGTTGCATTTAACAGTTGTGATTCTATGCAATGATTAAATAACAATTTTATATGGTTGCAACTGGCAGAGCCCTACTCAAATAATTTTTATATCTGAGATCGATAGTTTTTTTTGCTAGACCAGGGTATAAAAAGATATGGAGCCCAGGCAGGTGGATGGTGTTAAGATACAGATCAGCCATGATCTCATTGACTAGTGGAAGAGACCCAAAGGGCTGAATGGCCTCCTATTTCTATATATTCCAAACGAATTAACTGAAATTGCATTTAATTTGTGGTTGAGTGGCCATATGGGTATAATATTGAATATACTGTAATCCTTGTACAATCGACCCCACGAACAGAATGATGATTGTCATGCTGGATGTGAGTGGCCTGACGACTCATTGATCCGTGAACACTCGGTGATGCAATCATTACAGCAGTTAAGATAACTAGGGTCAGTCTATATTACAAGAAAATGATGGGAATTGTAAATGGGTCAACTTTCTGATCATTGGTATATTTGTGTTTTTTAGGCAAAGAAGAGGAAAAGAGCAGAACGTTTTGGAATTGTCTGATAGCACCTTGCTTTTTTTTAACCAAGAATATTTTAAATGTGTATCAAGTAGATTTTTTTTTAGGATACTTTTTAAACTGAAAATGTGCTTTATTTCCCTATTGTGTATCAGTTTGCAGTAATGGTGTTTGCAAGGTTTCAGAAATTAGATGACTTATTTAATTACAACTGCTAGAATGTACAGTTGCTTCAGCAATAAGGAATAAGATGCTGAGATACCATGGAGCACAAGTCACTGCTGCAGGCTGGAGATAATCTTAATGGAACTTTATGCAGGTACTGTACAACCGAGTGAAACGTGATCAATAATTAAAGGTGGTTATGTCTTTGTTAAACATTGCAAGTTGCAAAAGTCTAATTTGTAAATGCAAGTGCACGTGACTTTATGTTGTGATATTGTTGCATCACCTTGTTTTTAAATGTTTGAAGTGAAGATAAAACCTTGACGAATGGGACAGTGAGTAAAAGTTCAAATTGCAGTGGGAGTTTGTCTTCAAAACTGGCTATGCCAGAGATTTGGTGCAGGCTGTTCCAGGAACACTGGCTGCTCAAACAAACACAGCACCAAACCTATTCCCTGCCCAATGCTGATCCTTTAAAACCCATTGAACACAATGGGGCAGTGTTTCCTTCGGAAAGAGCTTTGTACGATTTTATTGAGGTGGGGGTTATTTTATTTTCTCCCTTCAGACGTTGGCATCGGGGCAAAATGGGCTGGGAGAAATGAACTTGTAGATATCTATCTGATCACGCATGAATAATTCATACTGCACACAATATGAATCCGCCCTGCTTCATTCTCCCTCCACCCACAAGATGGGGAAATATTGATGATCGTAGTCACATAGTTCATTCAAAAAAAATAGTTGGGCTTCATGTACTAAAATCATTGTGCACTAAGTTTGACTCCATCAGAGTAATAATGCAAATCATCCACAGAAATACCCTTGTAAGAAATTGAGACTCCAAGCTTGTGTTGGCAATCAAGATGCAGTTGATTTGAGCCTTTCCTCCTTTACTTGCGTGCAGGTTTACATTTACCATCGCGAGGGATGAGGGCAATCAGCAGCAAGTACATTTTCATCTTTTTAAATAGTGAAAAATGTTAAATCCCACTGGATTTTGTTGAAGAACAAAAAACTGAATTATTGGCAAGTTAACGGGCCATGGAAAGGACAGGTACTGAGTGAGATGTGCGAACAGTGATGTTGGGTGGTGTGTGCGATCCTGCTAGGCCCTGTGTATTCTGTGGCACAGATTTTTACTTTACAAGTGGCCCAAAGCATTTTGGTCCACAAGCACCTAACTGCCCTTTTTTTCTTAATTTAAAAAAAATACTTGTGGCATTCCATTCTCTCCATCTCTTTCTCTTTCCCTCTCCCCCACCCAATCTTGTGACATAGCTGCAGTGGTTTACTGGAACAAAAACGTTTGATCACAAACCACCAGTATATGATATAAAACTGGTGACTTGTTTCCCAACAGACTAGCAGGTGGTGTGATGCAATAAAATGTAAAATCTTGTCTAAGCGTCATTTCACATCTAGCAACTTTGCTTTATAAACTTGCATTTCCTGTCGCGTGTATCCACACACAAGGATGATTTGGAATGTAATTGGTTTGGAGCCTGTTTCCTCATTTAAAAAAAAAACTTTTTTTTTCCCCCTCACCCTCCAATAAAGTCAACTTTTCAGGTTGCTGGACCACATTTTCTACAAATGCATGTGGCAATTGTCGTCTTTTGTCTTTTAAAAAAAATCTCTATCTCTTGCTTTGTGTTTGGTCTCTATTTGATTTCTTCATTAAGACATTTCACTTTCTCCATCTTCTCCCTTTCCTAGAAGTACTGACACGTGTTACTGTCTACGTGACCTGTTCCTCCTCTAAGCCTAGACTATAAGTGGCAGCAGACTATTGGACTGTCGAGGCATCACAGCAAGCTTGTTGTTGCCTGAGATTTTCCCACGTGCTCACACCAGCTGTTACTGGATAGTGATCAGAAGCCGAAATACTCACATTTCATTTTCCTCCTGTTCTTCTCCCCTCCCTGTTGCCTTTCCACTCTATGCCCATGTATTGAGGTAGGGTATAGCACCCCAACAACTTCCTCGTCATCAGCAAACTCTACCTGGTCTGTAAGAGTTTAATAGGGTCTTCCAACTATACAGTCAAGGGCCCACATGTTTTCTCGTGTCCACCTTGAGATATGGTGCCAAGTTTGAGTAGTTTAGTTAACCATGGCTACAACATAGCTGGACCTGATCCTGTGTTCACACGCATTTACTTGCAGCAGAGGTCATTGGATAGAAATATGGAGCAGGAACCCAAGAGATGCTGAGGTCAATTGGAACTGCGGCTAACTTGACACAAACCAGGAATTGAATTTGGCATTTCCTAGTTGCTGTGCCTCCGCTCCATAATGGGCAAACTGAGTCACTGGTGGGATCCCACTTAATATATCAGAGTATTAACATGTTTAGTGGAAAACGATAATTTAAAAAAAAAAACTTGCTGATCTTTCACTTATGCACTGACTCAAATTTAGCCCAGACTGATGGTTTGGAAGTCTCCTTTACTGGCTGTAAGCCTTTTGAGAAATGTTTGGATATTCTCAATCCAGTTCCTTGTGGGTGTTGGCCTGCAGCACAAGTTAGTAACCCCAATTCAAAGTCCATAAGGTGGCTTATGAGGGAAATGAGAAAATGTCTGGTGTAATAGGGACTACTCTTCTGGGATTGGGGTGCAGTTTTACTCTGCCTTTCACTGCTATATCTGGCTTGGTGCCATTGAAGTTTACAGCACGGAAGGAACCCATTTGGCCCATCATTTCTTTGCTGGAGCAATCCAAAACACATCCCACTGCCCTGGTCTCCCTTCAAATATTTCCCTTTTTTAAAAAAAATGCTCTCTGCCTCAAATATTTGTTGAGAGTTTGATTCTGGATATGTGGAAAAAGTGTTTCCTTCTCCAGCACTAGATTCCTTCATAATGACTGCACCTTGTGAAAAATTTCAGCTGATTTGTCCTGAAACGTTATTTTGCTGCAGCAGGGTTTCCAATTTAAATAACACAATTGCCCTACACTGATTAAAAGGTTAAAAATATTCAAGATAGAAATTATCTGATTACCAGAGTGACTGTGTTGTAAATGATCTCAAATACTTGCATATCTCCTTGTGCTCTATCGTTCCTTGAGTGGGAAGTTAACTTGCTCACTGACGTTTTCCAGTGTCTCTATGAAGTAGCCTGGGGTGGCTTGCTGACTTTTGGGAGGTTCTGTGCAGTTTAAGCCTGCAGAAAAAGGGAATTTCAGTGCTTCAGAAGAGGAATTTTTGAAAGAATGGGTGGCAAAGGATGTCATCACCTGACTTGGGTGAATTGGGATGGGATAAGATTGCCAATCCAGAGTTTCTGCCACAGGTGGCCAGTTTTGTTTTGATCCCATTGTGCTGTGGAAACCAGTGAAAATGAGCTCTGTGGTCCCACAGTACTGGAGTCTACAGCTATGCTGCTATGTATTTTTGGATACAGTGCGCTTTTTGAGGTAAGAAGGCGAAGTACACATTAGTAGGACTTGTGCTTTGCTTGAGAACTGATACTTTCATGGCCTCCTTGACTTTATGTAAAGAACTCTAGCAGCAAATCGTGGCAGGTGTAGGAATGCTCAATTTGTGTCACGATGTGGCAAATGACTTGCCATATCCATCATATCATCGCATTCCTCCTCTTGAAAAGTGTACTTCTTGACTGAGGAAGCAGAAAAGCTTGTCCCAATGCTCCCAATATCATTCCTCTTCCTCCTCCCATAACTTCCCCCCCCCCCCCCCCCCCCCCCCCCCAGCCACAGCTGACCCTTCACTCTGTATTGTTCCCTTGTTCCACTCCATGCCACTGACCAGTATCTGGCAGGAATCCTGCATTATAGCTCTTCAATGCGGGGGTGCATGGCTTATTACTTCCAGAAACCTGGTAAATATTTGATCAACGATTTTAAAAATGGAAGTTTGCAGTTAAAGCAAAACTTGCAGTATTATGAATCTTGCTGATGTGCTTTCAAACAAAAAAAAAATCTGTACAATTTATTATTTTAAAAAGTTTGTCCTATCGGGAGAATTGAAGAAAGCTGGAATCTGCAGGATGGCTTGTGTTGTCTCTTCACACATTCCTACTAGTTCCGCTTGCTCTATTAAATAGCTCCTTGCAGGTAGACGATAGAATTAAACTGGTAGTTTCCTTTCTCACAAGTCCCTTTACAACCAAGTGCTTTTAACCCTTTGAGGACAGCACTGGCTCTCCCAACTGATGTCTGTAAGCTTGACAGCTTTTTTCATGGCCCTAATGGTGCTTTTTTTCCTTTCTGTTTCTTCCCCACCCCCAACTGGCAATAAACTGTATTCTCTCAGTCCATCTCGCATTATGTGCTGCGTTAGGAAATTAAAGAGCAAGATATATAGAAACATAGAAAATAGATGCAGGAGCAGGCCATTCGAGCCTGCACCACCATTCAATAAGATCATGGCTGATCATTCACCTCAGTACCCCTTTCCTGCTTTCTCTCCATACCCCTTGATCCCTTTAGCCATAAGGGCCATATCTAACTCCCTCTTGAATATATCTAACGAACTGGCATTAACAACTCTCTGCAGTAGAGAATTCCACAGGTTAACAACTCTGAGTGAAGAAGTTTCTCCTCATCTGTCTTAAATGGCGTACCCCTTATCCTTAGACTGTGACCCCTGGTTCTGGGCCTCCCCAACATCGGTAACCTCTCATCTCAGGTTAGTTCAGATTGAAGAAGAATTAGATGCTGGTTGGAATTAATCTTTGGAGTTTTAACAAGGGGGCCCCTCTGAGCCTAAAGGCCTCTTGTCGTTGATCAGCAAACCTATTGTAAAAGTTTATTTTAGAGCAAGGATATTGCCAGTTATCTGTGAAACAAGCTTCTTCCTACATTTTCAATAACTATTTGCCAAGCTCTTTCCCCAGCACATTGACTTCAAAGTTCTCATTTTCAAATCCGTCCAATCGCACCCACCTGATTCAAGTGATTTTCTTTGACTGTAGATACCAATCCAACATCATTTGTTCCTCTAACTTGTATGCTCTTTCTTGCACCTCACCCCCCCCCCCCCCCCCCAAACCGTCAGAGGCTAACATTTCAACCACTGCTCTAATAACTACTTGCAAATTGGAGGGGAGGGTCAGTTTTGCACCCCTGCCAAAGGCAAAATTTACCCCCCATTCAGTCTTGAAGAGATACTGAGCTGGCTGTCCTGTGGTAAGTCACCCAAGTGGCTATTTATTCTTGTTTCAGGCTAACCCGCTGTCAGTGTGTTGCTGCTGGGCCTGACTACCTGATGTGGTCACTGAATAACAGTCAGCTGCAGGAACAGACATTAGCCTAGAGTTTCCATTATTTTAATACCAGAGGTAACCCTTAGATTAAAATAATACTGATTGGAACATTAGGCTGCTCAATTTTAACAGCGCGTGCAGGTCGACTTGGCAATGATGCAAATCAATGTTTCTTCAATAGCTCCTGTGGATGCTGAAGTAAGGATTCAAGGACAGTGAAGAAAGGGCTTGTGAAATGCTAGAAAGCTAATGAGTAACACAAAGTTCAAATAATCTGTCCTTGGAGACCTGGGTAGGTAAGGGTTAAAGATTTAGCCCTATTTTGTCACTGGAGAAAAACAAGTAATTACACTAGAATTCCCAAATGTGTTTTCTTCCCATGTTGGTTTATGGAGAACAGGTAGGGGGTCTTCCTCCTCACATCCGTTGCATGTGGGAAAACCTGGTCTTAAAACGGAAGGGATCTTAATAAATTTCCACCTAAAGGGTGTGGGATCAAACCCTGCTCCGTTTCCTGCCCCAGGTCCTTTGTGAAAATCCGAGCAGTGGTACAATTTAATTTACTTGAATAGAAATCTTTTTTTAATTGAATCTATGCCGAATTGCATTTCCTTACATTCAAGGAAGAGGTTACTAGGGCAAGTACTTTGAACATGTATTAACTTCTCAGTCATTCCTTCTACCACTCCCACCTCATTTACTACTCTTCTGAAGGCGATGATGTGTGAGGTACAAGTCCATGGGCTCCCTCCAGTACCTCACCCATATGACCATTCTTCATTGTTGGTAGAGGGTTTGGCCAGGAGTGAACCACAGCAAGCACAATGACCCATGCTTTGAGCAAAATAGGGGAGGAGCAAAGAGGGGCTGTCATTGGATAATAATCAGGAATCTATGCTGATTTTTCTCAAGCCCCAGGTTGCTGAAGCCAATCATAGTGCCCCATCACTGCAGACCCATTCTTGAGGACCAGAGGCCTGTACAACTTTGATTTTCTTTCTGATGAGAGCTGTATGAAGTGTGAATGAGGATTGAGTGCTATAGCGTGACTGAGGGCTAGTAAAAGTTTGTTTCCTCTAAACTCAAGGACTTAGATTTCCAGAAGCATTTGAGGAAGGAAGGGAAAAGCAGCAAAAGTTCCAAAATAAGCCTGCAAAGACTCCAAACGCCTGAGGCAGAGGAAGGTCAGGTATGCAAGCATGCCATGTCGTGTTTCAATTAAGATTTCTAACACTATGAAGTTGGACTGTCCTCGGGGCACTGGCTCTGAGGGATGTGAATCATGTACTGGTGAAATGTTGGCCACCTCCCCATCACATTCTCCCTTTAAGGACCGTGCACGATTTTGGTTCACTTTCAGAACTCCCAAAAAAAATGACACGTTGTTTTGTATAAATGTTTTATTGCTCCACAAAGAGATGCTCCAAACAACCACAAACTAAAGCAAAAATTCAAAACAACATTTCAGCACTTGGCAGAAAAGGAAACACGTTTTCTTTCTGCAACACTGAGATTTCAAGGACACAATACAATTTAGCTTTTTAAACAAATCTACTTTTTCTATAGATATTTCATTGTACCAAAAATACTGAAAACGAAATAGGACAGATTTAAAGGGAATAATATACACAACATGAACATGACTAACACAAGCAACTATATTAACTTTAGTTTATACAATATTGTATATGTAAAGCTTACACAAAAGATTTACAATTGATGTGATTTTATCCTCTGAGATGGTTTATGAAGATTATTGGTGTGTCTAGTCTATCATGTACTGGATACAATGAGTTGCTGTTATTTCAGATAGTGGTGGCACTGAGCCACTTTCTGCATACACAATGCCATTCTTGCTCAATGCCCCCTCTATGCTGGGTATTCAGTACCATCCTGTTCTTTTTATGAGGATAGTCATCAACCAAGTGGTCTGCAGGCTGGTTCTGTGGTCCTCTCAGCCTTGTATCCCCCACCCTCATTCTATCAACCCAAACACTATCACCTGTAATAACACATTAACAGAATGTATGCAGTCAAATGGTAACTGGGAATTTGCAAGATTTAATGTCAGTACACTGATAAATGTCTAACCTGGCCCCTGAGGGATAGAAGGTTAGCCATCACTGGTCTCCAATGGTAATGGTGGCCATGTTGTATTTTGCCAAGATGGCCATTATGCTTAAATGTTTAACTTTTTTTGTTTCTCTCAGCCGTGTCCAATATGGCTAAAAGCACCCGCCTCGGTTCTAACACACCCCTACTCACAATGTGTGACTACTAAAGAAAGAACGTGTTTCATAAACCACTGCAGACAATAATTTCATGAAGCCTTGATGTGATTATGTACTGTATTCGTTGCACACCCTATTTTAATATGCTTACAAAATAAAACTTGCGAATGCAGAAAAAATGGCTTAACCCCTTATGTTTCAATTTAGCGTGGTGAGATAGCGTTTCCTGAAAGGCTGTCTAAAGTCAAGACTGTTTTGGTAATTTACACCCCGTCACACTGGAGAGCTGAATAGGCACACAGTATTCTTTGCAGTGAAGTCTAGGAATTTCCAACAATGGTACTGAAGATGGCACATTTCTGGAGGTTGGCATTGTGTGCCACTGGTACAAAAATACAGACTAAGTCAAAGCTGGCATTAATAATGTACTTGATTTTCGCAGTGACATCCACAATCACATTTGTATTTGCACATGTATCATGAGTTGTACACAATAGGGCTGTTTAACGCAGGTGTATAATAAACATCCTCTCATTTCTTTGACTTCCCATAGTGCAACAGTTAACATTTCCAAGACAGAGTCTGAGCAAGATTTTACACATTCGGAAATCTTTTATCATCCTCCCACACCTTGTTCAACAGCACAGTGCTTCTGTTTCAGTCCAACTGTCCCAGGTACTTTCGTTTCCTCTATTATTTAGGCTTGAATTATTAGTTGTGAAGTAAGCTGATCAACTATGTACAAGGAGGGGGCGGGGGAAGGAAAGAACCGAATAGTGTGCAACAGTGAAGGTTTGCAACTGAGAGCAGACTTGCGAAAGGGGGTGATCCATACTTCGAATTAATGTCAAGGCTGCAGTAACCCAGTGGAATAAAAGGGGGCATTGTCTCCTCCATACTCAATGGAGGGGCCCTTAAAATAGAGAAAAATCATCGAAGAGAAGAGTGATCCTAAATTTCTTAACCTAGTTATTATGTCAGCTACTCCCTCCCCCACAAACACTACCTTTGCTACAACTGTGACTAAAAGATTTAATTGACATGTAGTTATCAAAGTCTTGTGCACAAGATTTAGAAACAAATTGTTTTTAAGTAAATACTAGTTTGCTAGTTCTCTAAGTAAGGAACAGTTATATTTTGAACTAAACCTGAGAAAGAGAGCGTTGCACTTCCTGTAGCTCATCTTATTTTGGATCTCTACATACTTTGTACAGCAGGGTGCTCATCTATCCTTGTACAGCAGTGACAGTTCAGATGTTCCATCTCGCTGCTCTCTGTATCCTGAGCAGGATCAATTTTTGTCCTGAACATTATGGGCAGTCACTGGGGAAGTGAACACAGCACAGGTGAAGGAGAAGGTGCATCCCATACAATCGGAGTCGCTCATATCCTGGACACATTGGCCCTGATTGTAAGCCCTCGCCCAGCAAGAATGGTGCGTGGGAGGGGTTAAAATCATCTGCGGCCACACTGTTCCTGCCCACCAGCCAGGCAGTGGGTCTGGCCGGGTTTGGGGTGAGACTCTGGAAAAATGTATTCAAATGAGGCCCGGCCATTAAGATCGGCCGGGCCTCCACGTCCCCGGGTTCACCAGCCGCTCCGGGGCTCATGTGTACCATTTCTGCTCCCCCACTCCCATCAGGCCCACTATCTCAGTAAACTGGTTGAAAACCTCCACTTGTAGTTTGGAAGGTCCAGCTACCTTACAGTCCAATGGAGGTCCATGCAAAGTGCCCCTTGTGTCTCCAAGGTGATTGACGGCTCATATGGAGATGGGTTCGCTTCTTAATATACACAACATTTTCCAGTAATCTACTGCTAAAAGATATGGTAATATTGCAGGCTCTAACACAATTCTCTAAACCTTCAGGTCCTGCATTGTAAATCTGTTCAATATATATACAGCACTCCATTCAAATTCAGATGACTTAAAAACCTCCACTAGATAAAATGGACTACCTCCTCTGGTAAGAAAATAACTTAAGATGAATATTTAATGTCTGACTTATATACAATGCATGAATTCAAGCCAGCAATCCAATCTTGGAGTTTGTATGACAAACAAACTGCTTGAGCTTTGCTTTCATGCTTTGTAATATAATTTGAACCCCAAGATTGGATTGGTGGCTGTAAATTGTATGGTGTGTACCCCTCACCTATTGATCAGTCTTCCTAGATTTTACTTTCAAATAGGGAGCCCACTTGCTGCTGGCCATGTGAGGCAGCCTCTCTTTCTGGGTTGCAGGAAACTTTCAGTACACAATATCTGATGCCAAGTTGCCTCTGCTCTGCTGTTTTAAAGCACAAAAGCAGTAATGAAGAGCGACTAAGGTGCAGCAGACAGTGGACAGATCTTTGCCCTATAATAAGAATGATATAGGTATTGGGAGAGGAGTGAATTACCCATCGACCCAATAAATGGCCATTAATCACCGGAAACCATGGTGCTGCAAGAGAGTTCTTATTTTGTCGCTTTTAAACTTCAAATGCCTTGTCCTACACACACTTTCTCCTCCCTACAACCTCACAGTCCTGAAGTAAAGACTCATCACACCAATTGCAATTCTCTCGTTCCTTCCCAAAACTTCAGAACTGTGAACACCTCAGTCTTCCCTTTCTCCTACAATCAATCGGCTTTTAAAGCCCAATCTTGGCGTTAATCACTTATCCTGATTGCTCTCCTCCTCTTTCCAACTCTTGGTGGTGTCCTGCACTTTGGGCCTCAACCGTTCACATGCCTTTTTCAATCTTCATTTTTTTTTTAAAAACAGGTTAGCTCAGCAGTTTTGTTTTTAAGTTAGTGAGACTGTAGGGGTTCCAGTGGTGGGCTGAATCATTTGATGCCCACCCAGTATGTGAGATGGTCTATATTTGGGACTGTGTGACACACTGTTATTCCCCTTCAATGTTGGAGACCTGGCTTTAAATCCACTAGGTAAGGCAAATGTATGTCTGATAAGCAACTATTTTCATGTACATTTTTAACAGCATTCTACCAGTCCCTGGTCTACTTCACTGAATTCAGTGCTGATTATCATAGAATAACAACGATACAGCACAGAAGGAGGCCACTCGGCCCTTCGTGCCTGTGCCGGCTCTTTGAAA
Source organism: Pristiophorus japonicus (assembly GCF_044704955.1). Lineage (NCBI taxonomy): Eukaryota > Metazoa > Chordata > Chondrichthyes > Pristiophoridae > Pristiophorus > Pristiophorus japonicus. The sequence continues at coordinate 38,288,689 of NC_092010.1, forward strand.
GAGCTGTCCAATTAGTCCCACTTCCCCCTGCTCTTTCCCCATGGCCCTGCAAAATTTTCCTTTTTAAGTATTTATCCAATTCCCTTTTGAGATTTATTGTTGAGCCTGCTCCCACCGCCCGTTCAGGCAGCGCGCTCCAGATCACAACAAATCGCTGCGTAAAAAAAATTGTCCTCAACTCCCCTCTGGTCCTTTTGCCAATCACCTTAAATCTCTGTCCTCTGGTTACCGAGCCTCCTGCCAGTGGAACAGATTCACCCTGTCTATTCTATTGAAACCCCTCATTAACTTCTCCAAGTTGTAGATCTGATTGAGACTGTTCATAGCTGAGATCACTTTGGGCTGTTTGTACAAAAGTGGGCCTATTATTTTCGCTGCCAATGTTTGATTTTTTTTCCCTGCCCCACTTGTTGGATTCCCTCCGCTCCAGCATACAGAGCAGAATGTGAGCTGGCAATCTGCTCGAAGGCCTCTGCCAGTTCTATTCTTAATCCAACTGCTCGGACACACATGTAAGACAGCAGCCCAGGTTGGTTCTTCCCGGGTTGTGTGTGAGTGGCCCATTGCGGGGAAAGATGGTCACTCTTGTTGCAGTTTCCCCTCAACAACAACTTGCATTTATATAGCACCTTTAATGTCCCAAGGCGCTTCACAGGAGCATTATCAGACAAAATTTGACACCAAGCCACATAAGGAGCTATTGGGGCAGGTGACCAAAAGCTTAGTCAAAGAGGTAGGTTTTAAGGAGCATCTTAAAGGAGGAGAGAGGGGTGGAGAGGATTAGGGAAGGAGTTCCCGAGTTCGGGCCCCAGGCAGCTGAAGGCACAGCCGCCAATGGTAGAGCGTTTAAAATCGGGGATGCTCAAGAGGCCAGAATTGGTTCTTGAAACAGGAACCCCTATCATTCTAAGAGTAATCACAGTAACTGTTGAGAGAGAGGATAGCATGCTGATGCTTATAAATATTCACAAGAAGCTTATTTAATATGCACATAGTGATGCTGACCCCTAAGGATCTCATTAATATTCCAACATTTGTATCATAGCCCAGAAATAACACAATCAGTAAATGTGCCACAATTTGCTACAGTCTAAATTATTTACATATTCCTTCAATCTTTGGATTTTAATGAAACTGCTCGTTGCTTGACGCAGCTGTTTGTATTCGATTGCAACATCTGTCAACTCTTTCTCCGTCCATTCCAGCCACTGTACACTGATTAGCATATTCATGAGCTGTTTTGCAGATCAGCATCACGGCGTGCATATTAAAGAGAAATGCTCATAAATATTGATGAGCCTCAAAAGAACACTGCAGCTCACAGGGAATCCCTGTCTCAACAACCTAGAATGTTTAAGAGTGCTAGTCATGGCATTTCTTGTGATCTCCTTATGGACTCGTGTCCACCAGAGTACGAGATGGTGTGACCACAGCCCACAGTGAGGACAAAGTTTTATCTGCTGACTTCATTGCTGCGTAAATAATCACATTGCAATAACCTGCTATAAATGCTTAGCGGATAGGGATATGATCTTGGTCAGTGGTCCTCTGAACAATCCTCCCTTGTTCCCTCCAAATCCCTTGTCCGACACACTTCCTTCTCCTATCCAATCGCATTCTTTCCCAGGACCTGTGTAACTCCTCAACCCCCACCTCCGCGCCCCCCCCGGCCGGGACCTTAGTCCTCCCTTCGTCCTATAATCTACATTTTCTTCAAATCCAAGCTTGGTGTCATAGGAACAGGAGGAGGCCATTCTGCCCCTCGAGCCTGTTACATTAGGAACAGGAGGAGGCCATTCAGCCCCTCGAGCCTGTAATGTTAGGAACAGGAGGAGGCCATTCTGCCCCTCGAGCCTGTTACATTAGGAACAGGAGGAGGCCATTCAGCTCCTTGAGCCTGTAACGTTAGGAACAGGAGGGGGCCATTCAGCCCGTTGAATCTGTTCCACCATTCAATTAGATCATAGCTGATCTGTATCTTAACTCCCTTCTACCCACCTTGGTTCTATATCCCTTAATAATAATTTTCAATTGACCCATAACCTCAACTGCTTTGTGGGAAGGAGAGGCCCAGACTTGCGCTGCCCTCTGGTTGAAGAAGTGCTTCCTGATGTCCCAAGACGCTTTTACACATCGTGCTGCTGAAAAGGGATCAACAGTGGGAGGACAAGTTGACAAGCTGCAAAAATAAAGTGTGTGGGATACTAGGTTTTATAAACAGGGGCAGAGAGTAAATGCCAAACCTGCAGCAGTCATCAGTTTGGCTGCAGTTTCAGTATTGGCTGGGATTTGGCTTGTATTCTCATCAGCCTGTGATTTTGCCTCCATTCATTCTAATGAACAGGAAAATCATGGCTGGTAGATCAGGAAGCAACACTTAATACTGACTGGAGCAGAGAGGAGGGAACTTTACGCTGCCCTGAAGTGCTTGATGTCGACATTGGGTGCTAAAAGTGAGAACATGCTCCATCCTCAACGCTGAGGCCAAGGTTCATTCTTTTGGGTAGAGTCACCATTATCTAATAAACATCTATCGATCTAACTCTTGAAATTTTCAATTGCCCCCTGCCCCCCCCCCCCAGCATTCACAGCTTTTTGGGGGAAGAGAGTTCCAGATTCCCACTGCCCTTTGTGTGAAGAAGTGTTTCCTGACATCACCCTGAACGGCCCCCTTGTTCTGGACTTCCCCACCAGAAGAAACAGTTTCTCTCGATCCACCCAATCAACTCCTTTAATCATCTTAAACACCTCAATCAGATCACCCCTTAATCTACACTCGAGGGAATACAAGCCTAGTCTATGAACCTGTCTTCATAATTTAACCCTTTTAGCCCCTGGTATCATTCTGGTGAATCTGCGCTGCCCCCCTCCAAGGCCAATATGTCCTTCCTGAGGGGCAGGGCCCAGAACTGAACGCAGTTACTCCAGATGTGGTTTGACCAAGGCTCTACACAACTGAAGCATCACCTCCCCTTTGTATTCCTGCCTTTCGAGGTAAAGCTATGACGGTTTGGGTTGGGTGGGGTGGGGTGATCACAAGTCTGTACCCACACAGTCTACCAACTTCTTAAGTCAAAGCAGCTTAAAAAGGTCTGGCCAGAGACTACTTACTAGTAAGATTCCCAGTATCTTGATGGTGAAGGAAAACTGCAAATGCTGGTACAGGTTGCACCTCCCTTATCCGGAACCCCCGGGATTTGGCCTGTTCTGGATAAGGGATTTTTCCGCACGAGGGGTGGTCACATTAAATTGGATAGTACCGGTACTGAGCAAGGCGATATCGGGGCTGGCTGGCTTGGGGCTGGGAGTGCAGCAGAAGGATCATGGGGAGGGGTGGGGTGGTGGATCGCGAGGTCAGGCCAGCGATTGCGGGAGTCGACAGCGAGGAAAGACTTCAATTTGTTCATGTTGGAGTTCTGCGCATGCGCCACCCGGTGGCCGGGAATGGTTCTGGACGAGGGGTGGTTCTGGATCAGGGAGTTCTGGATAAGGGAGCTTCAACCTGTAGTCTGAAATAAAACCACAAAATGCTGGAAATGCACAGCGGGTCAGTTAGTATCTGTGGAGAGACGAGATAAGTTCATGTTTGGGGTGAAACTCTTCATTAGAATGATTCTGAGTCTCATCTCAAACTTTCTCTGCCTTCCCAGATTTCCTTGGTTTTATCTTTCAGGTGAATATGAATTCGGCTATGAATAAAAATAAAAATGAAAACAAAACACTACACTTCCTCTCCAGGGCCCTCTTCATCTATCTACAGCTCACTGAAGTCTTCATTTAAACATTTTTGAGGAAGAATTTGTAAACTTTAAGAGCGTCCCTGCTCCATATTTTGACTCTCTTTTTGTTTTCCTCTTAAAGAGGGAGTCTCACTGTCAGTACTCCCTTTTTAAAAAAAAAAACTATTGTAGAGAATCATTATTAACATCAACGCCCATTTGATCTTTCTCTACTTCTGATATTTTTTTAAATTATTTTTTGTTTAAACAGTGAGGTTTGATGACATCATCGGGGACACTGTCTTGGAGGGTTACTGATTCGAAGAATGTGTGGGAACGAAACTCAGGTCAGTTGATACCATTTACCCAGGGTATTTTGCTTTCACTTTTGCAAATATGTTAATTTATTTCACTCATACCATTGGCTTTACTAACTCCTCCAAAACTATTTGCTCTGATAATGCCATCAGCAGTCACTGTGGGGAAAAAACAGAAATTTGGAATCAAAGTTAGTCCTAGTTCTTATTAACTGTTTTTAAAAAAGGGTTCCTGATGATGAAACTCCACCTTGAGGCCCAATTCTCTCTCTCTGCTTATTGCACAGTGCATGATGTAGTTTTGACGTAACATTCGAGAACAATGAACATTTCAGTTCCCAATGGCAGGGGGAAAGGAAGTTTTGTTGATTTTTTTTTAAGAGCAGCCACATCGATCGACCACCATGCCCGGAATTTGCCCGTTGATGATCTGTTGCTTGTCGTTGAAGTAAAGCATGTTGATGGGCGACATTTTGGTTGGCGTGCAGCAGGGGCCAGCTGAGCCCCGGGCATTGGCATGGTGCACCAGATGGGTATGTGGGTATTTCTGCATGAACATGTACTCGCATTGTCCAGAGCAGTAGTTGGCTTTGTATCGTTTGGGAGCAATAATCCAGTCCCAGCCAAAGGCCTCAAAATCTACTGTTAGCGGGTAGCGGCAGCAGCGAGACTCTGTGGAATGCTCGTCACAGTCTAGCCCCAGGTTTCGCCGGGTACGCTTGTTTGTTTCTGCCACTTTGACTTCCAGGAATGGTTGCTGTTCAAAGAAAAGAAACGTTTATTCATTGGAGTGTTATCAATAAGTCTTCCCACTGTCACTATAATTCTAAATCTGCTCTCTACAATGGGACAAAGAGCAAAATAAAAAGTCAAGTACAAAATGCCTTGATTTCCTCCTCTATGCTAGTTTGCGCTATTCACTCTGTATGCAGTGCTGGAAACAAACACATTGTTAAAATTCATATACTCCTCAACAGCCATTTTAAATACACTGTTAACAATCTCATATAACAACCCATTTTAATACATTGCCAATGTTCACATACACCCAGCAGCTGCTCTAAAGGGGTTATTAAAATTCACATACTCCTAGCTGCCATTTTAAACGCACTGTTAAAATTCACATTTTCCTAGAAATCAGCTTAAATACTTTGAGAAAATTCATGAAATAACTGCAGAAATGTAAAAGAGAAAATGATTGCAGGTGCTGGAAATTTGAAACAAAAACAGGAAATGCTAGAAATGCACAGCACGTCAGTCAGTATCCATGCAGAGGACATCAAGTTCACGATTCGGGTGTGGCCCCTTAGTCAGAACAGAATGTTTTGAATGTGCTGTTAGATTTCACAATCCTAGCAATCATTGTTAAAATTCACATATTCCTATCAGCCAATTTACGCGCATTATTAGAAATCATGTAGCCCTAGTATCCATTTTAAATTCATTGCTCAAATTCACATCTATATCATTCCAGCAGTCAGTTTAAATGGGTTGTTAGAATTCATACTCCTAGTAGCCATTTAAGACACATTGTTGAAATGTACATACTCCTAACAGCCACTTACCATTGCATGCTGAGAGGAATGCACCTCACCAACCTTCCTTCGTGCTTCATGGTTAAAGGGAAATGATAGTGGTGCACCTAGCTGGATTCCCACTGATGTACCTCCTCCTATGAGTCTCATCATAGGCAGTCCCTCGGAATCGAGGAAGACTTGCTTCCACTCTAAAAATGAGTTCTTAGGTGGCTGAACAGTCCAATACAGGAACCACAGTCCCTGTCACAGGTGGGACAGATAGTCATTGAAGGAAAGGGTGGGTGGGACAGGTTTGCCGCACGCTCCTTCCGCTGCCTGCGTTTGGTTTCTGCATGCTCTCGGCGACGAGACTCGAGGTGCTCAACGCCCTCCCGGATGCACTTCCTCCACTTAGGGCGGTCTTTGGCCAGGAACTCCCAGTTGTCAGTGGGGATGTTGCACTTTATCAGGGAGGCTTTGAGGGTGTCCTTGTAATGTTTCCTCTGCCCACCTTTGGCTCGCTTGCCGTGAAGGAGTTCCGAGTAGAGCACTAGCTCTCCGCCATGTGGATTCATGAATAGGATTGGTCAGGTGAGACCAGGTCTGCAAAATGATAGTGGCGAGCTGTAAATATTGTTGTGGACAAAGGCCTCACCGTGGACTTGGATAAACTTCAGCTGATTGGTTGGTGAGGAAAATGCATGTGTGGATATGGAGTGAGGACAGGAGAACCAGGTTTGTTTCCCCGCCCCTCATTCTCAGCCAAATTAGTTGCAACGCTCATTGTTTAGGCTCGCTCATGCAAAATGGCCACTTGGGTGATGTAACACAGAACTATTGGTGCCTATGCAACTGTACCTCACCATGCGTCAATGCCTTCAGGAGCATAGGGGAGTGAGCATGCTGTAGTGATGCATGTGGAGCCACCAGGCATCATTACAAATGAGAAAGCATATTGTGGAACACTGCTGTGTGAACAAGGAATTCTCCAGTCATTATAAAGAAAGAAAAAACATGCATTTATATAGCGCCGTTCACGACCTCAAGACGTCCCAAAGAGCTTTACAGCCAATGAAGTACTTTTGAAGTGTAGTCACTGTTGAAATGCAGTACACACAGCAGCCAATTTGCGCACGGCAAGCTCTCATCTCCCAATGAGATAAATGACCAGGTAATCTGTTTTAGTGGTGTTGGATTTACCCAGGAAGCCATTATGGGAGCTTAGTTTAAAGCTCCTACATTGCCACAACTTTAGAACAGTCTCTTCCCCCCCCCCACCACATTGCATCATATGTGACATGTCCATTTCCCACCGCAATCATCCTTGTAGACTCACAAAGTGAAATTGCCGATTGTGGAAGATGTTTTCTGCAGCCAACATCTGCATTGAAGCTGGCCGAAAACAACACTTGTCTTTTCCCTTTGCGCTACCCTTAGTTCTCTGCCCAGAAAAAGGTGTGACATTTGAAAATATTTTTTTTATCCTGAAACATCTGCGTTTGTTCTAGAAGGGCAGTTCGTGGCTTCTTAATGACCCTTCAGAAAAAGATTCTTCAGTTTTCCACCGGTGGGGGGCATTAAAATGATCAGGTGGGAATTAGCCAACCCACTGAGCAGTGCGTAATTCAACAATGGAGCAGTTAAACTCTTTGGCAGAGTATCTGCTCAACACGCAGTCTGCTGCAGTTAACGCACTAACTGGACCAGTGTAGCCATTGATGTGAGAGGGCTGTCCAGGAGCATCAGGCTTTAACTGTCTTGCACTCACCAGCACTTTAATCAGCTGAGCAGTGCTTTTTCTGTAGAATACTTTAAACAGACATTAACAGCAGTAAACTATTAAAAAGCTCAGTAGTGCTGTTCAGCCTCATCCTCTCCGATGTTGGTAAAAGGGGAGGTGCAACGAGACCTGGGTGTCATGGTACATCAGTCATTGAAGGTTGGCATACAGGTGCAGCAGGCGGTGAAGAAGGCAAATAGCATGTTGGCCTTCATAGCGAGGGAATTTGAGTACAGGGGCAGGGAGGTGTTGCTACAGTTGTACAGGGCCTTGGTGAGGCCACACCTTGAATATTGTGTACAGTTTTGGTCTCCTAATCTGAGGAAGGACATTCTTGCTATTGAGGGAGTGCAGCGAAGGTTCACCAGACTGATTCTCAGGATAACAGGACTGACATATGAAGAAAGACTGGATCGACTAGGCTTATATTCAATGGAATTTAGAAGAATGAGAGGGGATCTCATAGAAGCATATAAAATTCTGATGGGATTGGACAGGTTAGATGCAGGAAGAATGTTCCCATTGTTGGGGAAGTCCAGAACCAGGGGTCACAGTCTAAGGATAAGGGGTAAGCCATTTAGGACCGAGATGAGGAGAAACTTTTTCACTCAGAGAATTGTGAACCTGTGGAATTCTCTACCACAGAAAGTTGTTGGGGCCAGTTCGTTAGATATATTCAAAAGGGAGTTAGATGTGGCCCTTACGACTAAAGGGATCAAGGGGTATGGAGAGAAAGCAGGAATGGGGTACTGAAGTTGAATGATCAGCCATGATCTTATTGAATGGTGGTGCAGGCTCGAAGGGCCGAAAGGCCTATTCCTGCCCCTACTTTCTATGTTTCTATGTCCTGTTCAGGCAGTGCATTCCAGATCATAACAACTCGTTGCATAAACTTTTTTTCTCATCTTAAGCCAATTATCTTAAATTTGTGTCCTCTGGTTAGCGACCCTCCTGCCAGTGGAAACCGTTCCTTTTTTTTAAGCTTCGGTGGTCAGTGACACGATGGTGTCTTCAATCACCAATCACATACTCTATATGTGTGTGATGCTCTTGAAACTGGAGATATCTGTATCTCCTTGACACGGAGAACTTATTGTGAACCTAACATCTGTGGTTGGGGAAAATGCTGGAGTCCATTATTAAGGAAGCAGTAGCAGGACATTTAGAAAACCATAATACAGTCAAGCAGAGTCAGCATGGTTTTATGAAAGGGAAATCATGTTTGATAAATTTTCTAGAATCCCTTTGAGGATGTAACAACCAGGGTGGATAAAGGGGAGCCAGTAGATGTGTATTTAGATTTCCAGAAGGCATTCGATAAGGTGCCACATAAAAGGTTACTGCACAAGATAAGAGCTCACTGGGTTGGGGGTAATATATTAGCATGGATAGAAGATTGGCTAACTAACAGAAAACAGAGTGTTGGGATAAATGGGTCATTTTCAGGTTGGCAAACTGTAACTAGTGGGGTGCCACAGGGATTGGTGCTGGGGCCTCAACTATTTACAATCTATATTAATGATTGGATGAAGGGACCGAGTGTAATGTAGCCAAATTTGCTGATGATACAAAGATAGATGGGAAAGCAAATTGTGAAGGGGACACAAAGAATCTGCAAAGCGATTATAGATAGGCTAAGTGAGTGGGAAAATATTTGGCAGATGGGATTTGGTGGGAAAAATAAAAAAGCAATTTATTATTTAAATGGAGAGAGATTACAAAATGCTGCAGTACAGAGGGATCTAGGGGTCCTTGAAACACAAAAAGTTAGCATGCAGGTACAGCAAGTAATCAGGAAGGCAAATAAGAACATAAGAACATAAGAAATAGGAGCAGGATTAGGCCATTTAGCCCCTCGAGCCTGCTCCGCCATTCAATAAGATCATGGCTAATCTGATCATGGACTCAGCTCCACTTCCCTGCTCGTTCCCCATAACCCTTTACTCCCTTTTCGCTCAAAAATCTGTCTATCTCCGCCTTAAATATATTCAATGACCCAGCCTCCACAGCTCTCTGAGACAGAGAATTCCACAGATTTACAACCCTCAGAGAGAAGAAATTTCTCCTCATCTCAGTTTTAAATGGGCAGACCCTTATTCTGAGACTATGTCCCCTAGTTTTAGTTTCCCCTATGAGTGGAAATATCCTCTCTGCATCCACCTCGTTGAGCCCCCTCATTATCTTATAAGTTTCAATAAGATCACCTCTCATTCTTCTGAACTCCAATGTGAATAGGCCCAATCTACTCAACCTATCCTCATAAGTCAACCCTCTCATCTCCAGAATCAACCTAGTGAACCTTCTCTGAATAGCCTGCAATGCAAGTAAATGGAATATTGGCCTTTATTGTAAGGTGGATAGAGTATAGATAGGTGGATAGAGGGAAGTCCTGCTACAACTGTATAGAGCGTTGGTGAGACCACACCTGGAATACTGCGTACAGTTTTGGTCTCCGTATTTAAGGAAGGATATACATGCATTAGAATCAGTTCAGAGAAGGTTCACTAGGTTGATTCCTGGGATGGAGGGGCTGTCATATGAAGAAAGATCGAGCAGGTTGGGCCTATACTCATTGGAGTTTAGAAGAATAGGAGGTGATCTTATTGAAACGTATAAGATTATAAGGAGGCTTGACAGGGTGGATGCAGAGAGGATGTTTCCCCTCGTGGGGGAATCTAGAACTAGGGGGCATGGTTTCAGAATAAGGGGTCACCCATTTAAAACAGAGATAAGGAGGAATTTCTTCTCTCAGAGGATCGTGAATCTTTGGAATTCTCTGCCCCAGAGAGCTGTGGAGGCTGGGTCACTGAATATATTTAAGGTGGAGATAGACAGATTTTTGAACGATAAGGGAGTAAAGGGCTATGGGGAGCGGGCAGGGAAGTGGAGCTGAGGCCAAGATCAGATCAGCCATGATCTTATTGAATGGCAGAGCAGGCTTGAGGGGCCAAATGGCCTGCTCCTGCTCCTATTTCTTATGTTATGTTCTTATGAACAGTACTCACCAGTCCCTTCTCTCCAATTCCTGGAGATGTGATAGCCAGGTCGTTGCCGTTCATATCAAAGGCGTTGATCTCAATGCCCCAGTTGGTGTGAGGTTGCTTGAACCAGTTCTGCAGCACGTGCTTAAAGTCGATACTTTGCCAGCGCCCGTTGCGGGAATTCAAGTCTATTTTTAAGGATCGGATCCGCGAGTGCCTGCTGCCCTTCTCCGTCACAGGTTTCAGCCTGAGGATCTGCAGGTACACAGTGGAGGTGTGCAGGACTGGACGCAGGTAAACCCACAGATGAGCTCGCACCACGTTTGTAAATGTTATTTTGGGGCTAAATTTAAAAAAGCAACATTTTGGGCTCCCATCCACTTGCACACAGGGGTCAGCTACAAAAAAAACAAATCACAAAATAGAATCATAGCCAACTAATACATATCTGATCGGATCTAACTCTGATCCAAGCATAGAATTCAATGTTATTATGTAAAGGAGAAACAGTCTGCTAATTAAAAAAAAAAGTCATCTTCAGTAGAAATATCAGGAACCAAACTGAGCGCAAGGATGCCATCCTACCCAGAATGCACCATTACATTCAAGGCACAGAGAGCAGTGGTTATACGCCGTGTGCCCCTGTGTACTTGAGGAGTGCGGCTTCATAAAATTGAATTTCCAACCTCTTAAAATGAAAGCTGTCCAGAACCACTGTTCTCTAGTGGTGCATTATGGGCAGCCTGGTTTGGACTCTGTTTCTGTGCTAAATAGCAGAAATTTAGCTGGTAGACCAAATGGATACTTATCTGAGAAGCAAATGTAATCATTTGCGAGCCACAGTGGTATGGAAAGATATACAGCACTGAGTGGCAAATTTGCCATGGTGATGTCATCCTACCCAGGATGCATCACTGCAGGAAGATGAAGCAATGGAATCTTCCCTGGTAGTGAAAATACACAAGATTAACAAAGAAAGACTTGCATTTATATAGCGCCTTTCACGACCACCGGACGTCTCAATGCGCTTTACAGCCAATGACGTACTTTTTGAAGTGTAGTCACTGTTTTAATGTAGAAAACGCAGCAGCCAATTTGCGCACAGCAAGCTCCCACACACAGCAAGGTAATAATGACCAGTTAATGATTACAGCAGGAAATCTTTACAACACAGCATCCATCAGACTCTGAGAAAGGGTTTTTATTTCTGAGCAAACTATTGAGTGTTATATTTTCTGTTATCTGTTTAAATATTTTTTTTCTGGAGGGCCTGATTTATAACATGCCAGTAAAATACAAAATGATCGGAGTGACACAGTAACATCATAAGATAACCTCAGTTTGAGTATCTTTGGTATAAAGTTACAAAATATTCTTTCAGTTTTTATTTCTGGAACACCTGTTGCCAGTGACACCAGTGCAGGATATGTACTGGCCAGCAGTATGACAGGAGAAATGGATCAACTCAGAAGTTAGCTGGTCAGCCTCATTTATGGAGATGTTAATCACGTACAGACAGCTGTCCACAACATATCTTCTACATAGCTCTAAAGAGTTCATGTTAAGGTAGTTTTGGGCTCAGTTGGAGCTGAGCCACACAGATCAGGAAGGCCTCTGTTATGTATTGTCCAGGTACATTAAATGTATAAGTGCAATGGTGTGCCACAGAGGGCGCTGTGGTGGGAGACCCGGTGCAAGACAGAGTATAAAAGGCTGCCCACCACACCTGAGAGGCACTCTGGAGTTACACAATAAAGGACTAAGGTCACAGCAGTTATTATAAGCACCAGACCTTGTGGAGTCAGTGATTTGAGTGCTACATACATCACATGGGCGACAAGGACACGGACGAACTTCACGCAACCATGGCTACTCTGGGCTCGCTAAAGGATTTTACGGTGGGCAATGATTGGGAGGCCTTTACGGAAAGGCTCAAGTACTACTTCACAGCAAACGACCTGACGGTGGACACGGATGCAATGAGAGCGAAGCGTAAGGCGATATTGCTGTCCAGTTGTGGCGATGAGGTTTACTGTCTCGTCAGGGATTTGCTGGCACCCGGGAGCACCAGGGACAAGTCATATGAGGAGCTGATCGCACTCATTCATAAGAATTAGGAACAGGAGCAGGCCATCTAGCCCCTCGAGCCTGCTCCGCCATTCAACAAGATCATGGCTGATCTGGCCGTGGACTCAGCTCCACTTACCCGCCCGCTCCCCATAACCCTTAATTCCCTTATTGGTTAAAAATCTATCTATCTGTGATTTGAATACATTCAATGAGCTAGCCTCAACTGCTTCCCTGGGCAGAGAATTCCACAGATTCACAACCATCTGGGAGAAGAAATTCCTTCTCAACTCGATTTTAAATTGGCTCCCCCGTATTTTGAGGCTGTGCCCCCTAGTTCTAATCTCCCCGACCAGTGGAAACAACCTCTCTGCCTCTATCTTGTCTATCCCTTTCATTATTTTAAATGTTTCTATAAGATCACCCCTCATCATTCTGAACTCCAATGAGTAAAGACCCAGTCTACTCAATCTATCATCATAAGGTAACCCCCTCATCTCCGGAATCAGCCTAGTGAATCGTCTCTGTACCCCCTCCAAAGCTAGTATACCCTTCCTTAAGTAAGGTGACCAAAACTGCACGCAGTACTCCAGGTGCGGCCTCACCAATACCCTGTACAGTTGCAGCAAGACCTCCCTGCTTTTGTACTCCATCCCTCTCGCAATGCAGGCCAACATTCCATTCGCCTTCCCGATTACCTGCTGCACCTGCAAACTAACTTTTTGGGATTCATGCACAAGGACTCCAAAAGAGTTTCATGCACAAGGACCCCCAGGTCCCTCTGCACCGCAGCATGTTGTAATTTCTCCCCATTCAAATAATATTCCCTTTTACTGTTTTTTTCCCCCCAAGGTGGATGACCTCACACTTACCGACATTGTATTCCATCTGCCAAACCTTAGCCCATTCGCTTAACCTATCTTAATCTCTTTGCAGCCTCTCTGTGTCCTCCACATAACCCGCTTTCCCACTAATCTTTGTGTCATCTGCAAATTTTGTTACACTACACTCTGTCCCCTCTTCCAGGTCATCTATGTATATTGTAAACAGTTGTGGTCCCAGCACCGATCCCTGTGGCATACCACTAACCACCGATTTCCAACCCGAAAAGGACCCATTTAGCCCGACTCTGCTTTCTGTTAGCCAGACAATTCTCGATCCATGCTAATACATTTCCTCTGACTCCGTGTACCTTTATCTTCTGCAGTAACCATTTATGTGGCACCTTATCGAATGGGACTCAAGGTAGACAAGTCCCCTGGTCCTGATGAAATGCATCCCAGGGTATTAAAAGAGATGGCGGAAGTTAGAGCAGATGCATTCGTTATAATCTACCAAAATTCTCTGGACTCTGGGGAGGTACCAGCGGATTGGAAAGCAGCTAATGTAACGCCTCTGTTTAAAAAAGGGGGCAGACAAAAGGCAGGTAACTATAGGCCTAAATCCACACACGGGCGACAGCAGCCCAGAACTCCTGACCTCAAGCAATCCTGCAGCCTCAGCCTCCACAGACGAGCAGACCCTGGAAGAGCAGTTTTGCAGGTGCGGGGCGCTGCGGGCGATGAGAGGGAAGTCCATCGATGGCCGGCGGATCCAGGGGGCCCACGCAGAGGAAAGGTCGGGCGGCGGTAGCGGCTGCGATGGTGACGGCCTCAGAAGAGGCGGCAAGTGCGGAGACAGCGGCCGGCGTGACTCAGGAGAACGCGAGCCAGAGCGGCGGATGCGGCAGCAAGTACGGAGGCCGCCCTCACAGGGACTGTGACTGATCGAGTCCAGGGAGCCACTTCTGCCAGAGTCAAGATGGGTTGCTCTGGGCTGTTTTTCCCCTTTCTTCTTTGTTCCCTCTGTTCTTTCTTCGCCAGCGAGCTCAAGATGGTGGTGAGCCTCATGGCAACAACTAAAATGGTGGCACCCAAGGGAAGCCTTGTGGGAACCACAAGATGGCGTCTTAAAAGGGAAATGCACCCGGGAGTCTTAAAAGGGCCTTACACCGTTGGCGGTCCCCACAATGAGACTTTTGTAAGGCAAGAGCGAGTCTAAATGAGCTATGTGAATGTAGAATTACGACTAATATTTTAATGCTGAATGGTTACTGTGTTTAAAATTATGGATATGAATTACGAAAAGAGTTAATACCACGAGGTACAAATAAAAGGGGATATGGATCCGTGACTAACGGACTAATGCGATTTTCAATTTAGGTGATTCATGCAATGGTTCAGCGGCTGCAGATGAGTTGCCAAAGTGACTACTTTCTGAGAACAGGGGCAACGTACCAGTTGCGATACCCTGTCTCAGTGCAGCCTATTACCTCGGGCAAAAAGGGGCTGTGTACCGCCACCGTACCTCACCCAGAGCAGCTGGGATTAAATAACTTCAGTGTACCTGCAACCTTTTGACATAACATCTGTACCACATATTATATGTACCATACAAATGTACCGTCTATGTATACCTGCTTTCTGTTGGAGGTTATGCTCGTGTAGTTTATCACCCATGTAAGGACTGCAAACACCACATGCTTGCACCGGATCACAAGCATAATCTCCACATGGGGGAGAAGAGGGAAGTGGATGGTCATGGACTCACACTCACAAATCAACCAGGACGAACAAGGCGGAGGTCACCGGCAATGGCTTTTGGAACTGGGGGGGGAGTGAGATGTTATGTATTGTCCAGGTACATTAATGTATAAGTACAATGGTGCGCCACAGAGGGCGCTGTGGTGGGAGACCTGAAAGTACCTGCAAGACGGAGTATAAAAGGCTGCCCACCACACCTGAGAGGCACTCTGGAGTTACCCAATAAAGGACTAAGGTCACAGCAGTTATATCAACACCAGATCGTGTGGAGTTAGTGATTTGAGTGCTACATACATCACAGCCTCAGCTTTGATCCCTGGTCTTTGTTGAGTTAGCTTATCTCAATCAGGTTAACAGTAGTGGAACTGTGACCCTTGACCTCGGTATCCCTGAGCTTCACAGTTCGGTTCCTGCTCCTGATTGCAGTGAGTCCCACTGGAAAACCCATGTGTAGATATAGAAACATAGAAAATAGGAGCAGTAGTAGGCCGTTCGGCCCTTCGAGTCTGTGCTGCCATTCAATATGATCATGGCTGATCCTCCATCTCAACACCATATTCCCGCCTTTTCCCCATACCTCTTGATGCCTTTTGTTTCTAGAAATCTATCTGTCTCCTTCTTAAATATATTCAGTGACTTGGCCTCCACAGCCTTCTCTGGTAGAGAATTCCACAGGTTCACCACCCTCCTCATCTCGCTCCTAAATTTCCTACCCCGTATCCTGAGACTGTGACCCCTTGTTCTAGATTTCCCAGCCAGGGGAAACATCCTCCCTGCATCCAGTCTATCCAACCCAGTCAGAATTTTATACGTTTCAATGAGATCCCCACTCATTCTTCTAAACTCTAGTGAATGCAGGCCTAGTCGACCCAATCTCTCCTCATACGACAGTCCTGCCATCCCAGGAATCAGTCTGGTGAACCTTCGCTGCACTCCCTCTATGGCAAGTATATCCTTTCTTAGGTAAGGAGACCAAAACTGCACACAATACTCCAGGTGTGGTCTCACCAAGGCCCTGTATAACTGTAGTAAGACATCCTTGCTCCTGTTCTCAAATCCTCTTGCAATGAAGGCCAACATACCATTTGCCTTCCTAACTGCCTGCTGCACCTGCGTGTTTGCTTTCAATGACTGGTGTACAAGGACACCCAGGTCCCTCTGTACATCGACACTTCCCAAGCCATCACCACTTAAATAATACTTTGTCCTTATGTTTTTCCTACCCAAGTGGATAACTTCACATTTATCCACATTATACTGCGTATGCCGTGTGTTTGCACACTCATTTAACCTATCTAAAATCGCCTTGCAGCATCTTTGCATCCTCCTCATAACTACAATCCCACCTAGTTTTGTGTCATCAGCAAACTTGGAAATATTACATTTGGTTCCCTCATCCAAATCATTTATAAATATTGTGAATAGCTGGGTCCCCAGCACTGATCCCTGTGGTACCCCACTAGTCACTGCCCACCACCCCTAAAAAGACCTGTTTATTCCTACTCTGTTTCCTGTCAGTTAACCAATTTTCAATCCATGCCAATACATTACCCCAAATCCTATGTGCTTTAATATTGCACACTTAACCTCTTATGTGGGACTTTATCAAAGGCCTGAAAATCCAAATACACTACATCCACTGGTTCTCCCTTATCTATTCTATCAGTTACATCCTCAAAAAACTCCAGTAGGTTTGTCAAACATGATTTTCCTTTCATAAATCCATGTTGACTTTGTTTAATCCCGTTGATATTATCTAAGTGTGCCATTATCACATCCTTTATAATAGACTCCAGCATTTTCCCTACTACTGATGTCAGGCTGACCGGTCTGTAGTTCCCCGTTTTCACTCTCCCTCTTTTAAATAGTGGGGTTATATTTGCCACCCTCCAATCTGCAAGAACTGTTCCATAATCTATAGAATGTTGGAAGCTGACAACCAATGCATCCACTGTTTCCCTGATCTATGATCTAAAGGGATCCAGCTTGGCTGTGATGCCCTCCATGTATAAATAGCCTGCTAACATTCCTTGTCTGGATTTACACATAGACAATGACCTCTTGGGCAAGGTACCCGAGAGCCTGGTGTACGCGAAGCAGTACCCCAACTAAGAATCAGCACCTTCAGGAGAGGAGAAGAGAAAATTGTGGGAATAGGGAATTGCTCCCTAGCAAATCTCATTATATAGAGCTTGTGATCCAGGACACATCATGTTTCCTTCATGCATGTGCTCAATGTCCCTCACACTACAATCAGAACTCTGCTGAGTTTCAGCTAAAGACAAGTTCAGACTCTGATTTTTACACATTGACATATTCTTGAAAGGTTATTCTATGTTAATTATTTTTATTATAATGAGGAACTATTCTGATGGCTATTTGCTGAGTCAGTCAGAAGCTGAATTATCAATGATCATAAAGCTGGGTATCATAAGGACTTTTGTCTGCTTCCTCTGTATTGCCTTGTGTTATTTCTGTACCAGTGGATAAAGGTATCCAAAGGGCCCTCACAATAGTTTACTCGACTCAAGAAAGAATCTTGTGGAATCAGTGGGAAGTTGAGCAATGGATTAAGAATTAGTTGCATTGCTGTAGGCAGATAATTGCTATTTACACTTTGGATCTGGTTGGAGGCCGATTATCAGCGGTGTCCTACAGAGATCAGTGTTCGGGCCATTGCTTTTTACTATCTTCATAAAGGACCTAGAAATAGGTGTTGCGAGATGGTCAGTAAGTTCACAGATGATACAAAAATTTGTGCAAGTGTTAGGACTGTGGAGGAGAATGTATCTCTACAAGCGGATTTAGATACGCTGGGAGAATGGACCAAACACTGGCAAATAATATTTAACCTTAGGAAAGTGCAGTGTGATACATGTGGGCAGGACCAACACCAAGTATACTTGCAATTTACACAGAACAGATCTGAAATTGTTTGATCTTGGCAATATAATTCATAATTCTCTAAAGATCAAAGCCGAGAAGTCATAAAATAAATAGGATGTTAGGTGATATTAACAGGACTATTCAATATAAAATAAAGCAACACCATTTTGTGCTTGTACATGACCTTGGTTCGACCACATTTAGAATACTGTGTCTAGTTTTGGTCCCCTCGTGTGATGGATGATATAAAGGCTTTGGAAAAGATTCAGAGGAGGGCCAAATGAATAATTCCCAGTTAAAACAACCTTAGTTATTCACATAGGCTTGACAGTTTCTTAACCAATAAGGGAATAAGAGGTTATGGGGAGCGGGCAGGGAAGTGGAGCTGAGTCCATGATCGGATCAGCCATGATTGTATTAAATGGCGGAGCAGGCTCAAGGGGCTGTATGGCCTACTCCTGCTCCTATTTCTTATGTTCTTAAAAGCTGATCTATTCACTTTAGAGATGCGTAGACTTTGAGGTGAATTGATAGAGGTTTATAACACCAGCGGCAGGTCGGGACCATAAAAGGAGTGGCATGGAGGCCTCGGGGAGCAGTGTGGAGGCCACTTAAGGGAGCAGTGCGAGCTGGTGCAGGAGGACGACAGCAGCGAAGAGTGACGTCATCAAGGTCCAGGTCGGTGATTGGGGCGTGGGCAGACACAGCAGGAGCGGCGAGGTCGGGGCGAAGGAGCGGCAAGAGACTGTAGAGGGACGTGATCGGGGCCCAGGGGAGATGTGAGTTCGGAGCCAGCGGCCCAGGGGCAGCACGGACTAGCCCACACTGCGATATGTGTGCGCATTAGGTCCGTGCAGCAGAGCTGGTCTCCAATCATCTTGGGTAACCCTTGCCACTGGACCAAGATCTAGCTCTGTCAAGCCCGTGTGGTGGCTGGTGTGCAACGGCCACCCCACATTAAAAAAATCCACGCACAGGCATCTTCCACCCTTCAGGATGTAGTTCGGGTCCTTCATTGAAACACCTCTGAACTCATCCTTTTTTGGCGTGGAAGCAAGTCATCCTCATTTCGAGAGACCGCCTATGATGGTGAAATAGTTAAAGGACTAGATTGTGTTCCAGTAGATAGATTATTTAAATTAAATAGAGTGGGGAAGACCAGGGTTCATGCGTATGTTACACAAGGATAGAGCTAGGTTAGATGTGAGATGGTTCTTTTGCCAGAGTAGGCCTGTGGACCAAGTGACTGGCTCGTGCCGTGAATGCTGACTCTCTACATACCTTCCAGTGAGAGCTGGATGATTCCTGGCTGGGGCAGAGATCACATCTTACAAAAGGTAGGTGAAATATCCAATAACATAAGCATAGTAAATATGATCTACTGGACTAGTTTCAATACCTAAAGGGGCAGGAGAGCTTCTTTGGCCTTCGGCTTTTACTTGCTTTTGTTTTATGCCTCTCCCAGAAAATGACATGGTTGCTGGGGGGTGCAGTGTGGTTTAGACCAATCATGATGGCTTCAACTGTGTGATGCATGCTTGATGGACCAGATGGCCTTTTCCTGCCCGTCATTTTCATATGTTCATTGACTGAATTAGAAACAATAGCTTTCTTTACACCCTCATCCTTTGTGTACATTGCAGTGACGACATTATCAAGGTAAATAAATCGGTCCTTGAATAGTCCAGATTATCCCTCAGTTTCCCTAGCTGTCCTCTGTCCCACACTATGCCAGTTTTTTTTATGACTAAGGGCAGTCATCATCATCATTCATCACTTTTGGAACTAAGGGCAGTAGAAAATCAATCACACACATGTGGTTTGTCCCAAATTCATGCAGCAGCATATCCCTGGGATGAAGATTTGAATATTAGGAAACATAATGTCAGCAATCCCTGAAGGTGAGATCCCAGAGGCACAACCACATGTAACCAGTTGGAGGGGGGGAGGCACAGACGGGGGCAATTTGGGGACTTGAAGCAAGGAGATAAGGGGATCATAACCCATGCCAAATGCCCCCCACCCCCAGAGTGGTTCCACCTATGTGAGACCCCAATAACTTTTTAATAAGGAATAAATAATCGGGGGGGAGGGGGGTACTTTGAAATGAAATGCCTTCTTGTTTGACACCAGGGAACTGAAACTTCAAGGCTCCATTCCCAGCATGGAGCCTTACTAGATGGGAACTGCTGTTAACTTTTGAATTGTCCATCACCTTGAAAATTCTACTCAATCCATGATGGTTTTCAGCATGGCTGTTCCACTGCTGACGTTGCCTATGTTACACACTTCTGGATCTCTGCTACTAAGCAGTTTGGTGAAAAGGATGGAAAGGAATAGTTTAATAAGAAATAGGAGCAGGAATAAGCCATACGGCCCCTTTAATAAGATCATGGCTGATCTGATCATGGACTCAGGTCCACTTCTCCGCTCACTCCCCATAACCCCTTATTCCCTTATTGGTTAAGAAACTGTCTATCTCTGCATTAAATTTATTCAGTGTCCCTGCCTCCACAGCTCTCTGGGGCAGCGAATTCCACAGATTTACAACCCTCTGAGAGAAGAAATTTCTCCTCATCTCAGTTTTAAATGGGCAGCCCCTTATTCTAAGATTATGTCCCCTAGTTCTAGTCTCCCCCATCAGTGGAAACATCCTCTCTGCATCCACCTTGTCAAACCCCCTCATAATCTTATACGTTTCAATAAGATCACCTCTCATTCTTCTGAATTCCAATGAGTAGAGGCCCAACCTACTCAACCTTTCCTCATAAGTCAACCCTCTCATCTCCAGAATCAACCTAGTGAACCTTCTCTGAACTGCCTCCAAAGCAAGTATATCCTTTCGTAAATATGGAAACCAAAACTGCATGCAGTATTCCAGGTGTGGCCTCACCAATACCTTGTATAGCTGTAGCAAGACTTCCCTGCTTTTATTCCTCCCTATTTTGCCTGAAGGGACTGGCTATTGCTGAGGTGCGGGTTCCACAGATGCCAGGTGCCAAATACCTACTCAAGTGGCCATTTCTTCACATGTGAGCCAAGACAGGGAAGCCAAGATTATCCATTTGGTGTTATTTTAATACTGGCATCAAACCAGTCATTTTGATTGGGTTTACACTATCATTAAAATAATGGCAATTGGAAAATCTAGGCTAGAGTCTTGGCAGGCTATTTGATTATGGGACATCACAGCCAAGTCCAATCTTCTCTATACCTGAGGAGCACTAGGTACAACAACATTGTAAATGTACTCGTGACGGTTTCTTCATTTCAGTATTTCCAGCAAAATCCTCAGGCCTAGAAATTCGAATCTTTAGTGCGGTTTCGAAGAAAAAATGGCGGCTGTCTAGCTTCCGCCCACTTCCGGCACGGAATGTGGCGGCCGCCATATTGGGAAGGTCGGCAATGCTGCCATTGCCTGCGCTCGCCGCAAGTCTTTTAATTGCTAGGTATATGTCGTCAATCAGCACGCAATGCCGAATTGACGCACTGTCATCGATTTTGGACATTGCTGCTCCTCTTACTGCCCTCTCCAAAGCACACCCACACGTTGACAGCAGAGCTGGGAGAAAGCGGCAGTGAGCTTTATCCCATACAGTGAACAGCTGCTGAGACAACTGGTAACTATCGAGAGCTCAGACTATGTCAATGGAGTGAAAACTGAGTCCAATGAGATACATTAAACCTCCCCCCTGGTCAGTCAAACATTACAGGTGGCCAATACTTTTAAAACAAACAATACTGTTCTACAGTTGTAAGAATCTCAGGAAAAAAATCAAAGCTTTTTCCATTCTAAATTCCTGTATCCCCATTTATAATGGAACTCTCTATGTAAACATCTCGTGCTGTAATTACACCCTCCCACCAGTGGCGGGGCTGTAGTGCTTATTTTGCATCTCAGCTTCCCAAACTGCAGAGAAACTCCTATGTTCCAACTTCTCTGCTTCCCAAAATTGGTAATTTACTGTAAAGATAATGATATAAAATCAAAGTGTTATACAAAATAAGAACAGAATGTATGACTTTAAAATTGAGATTGAATGATGTCTGTGTGCCCTGTTCCAACGACTCTCTACCCTTTAACCCCACTTCACCTAAAGACTACATTTGGTCTTAACTCCCTGGGGATAATTTGAACTTGGGGCGATAGTGTAAAATAGGCGATATCGAATTAGAAAACAATTATAGGCCCCACCTGATTTCCCCTTCCATTGACTTCAACGGAAAGGAAAATCGGACGAGGTGTATAATGGGCGGCTAGCTCGATATCGCCCATTTTACACCATTGCCCAGAGTTAAAATGACCCTGTGGACAGTGCATGGGCGTGATTGTAAATACAGGATATATGGGGGGGGGGTGAAGTACAGTGGGCTGAATTAATATGCCACAATTCGTAAGTGGGCTGCCTACGATTAAATTGTTGGTGAATGAGGCAGAATCGTGAACAAAGATTATGCATTTCCTGGAAACTGCTGAGTAACCGTTTGTAGTTAGAAAGCTGACTCTCTATGGAGATAATTCTCACCTCCCATTCCCCAGTCACTGGCAAACACCATTGAGTTGTCCTTCTATTTCAAGGATGTCCTTCTAGTTCAAGGGTTTATTCCCGACTCTTACACCTGAATTCCAAGTGATTTGATTTGATTTTTTCAAATTAATATTTTGAAAACCCCTCTGCAGGTTGCAAATGGTCCCTTCCAGGTGAAACAGGGGCTTTTAGGCAGGAAACATATATGTTGAAAGTAACTTTGATCTCTTTTTGTTACCTCAAAATGAATTTTCACCACGCCAGGGCATCTCCTGCTGTGTGACTCATAGTCTCAGAATCGTTTGTACTGGCTCCCTCAAAATGAAACAGAAATAGGCAGGATAGGGCAAAATAGACCGAGAGACCCACAAAGTGAGGGTGAAGTGATAACTGGGAGAGCAGGGCCCAAGAGACTGAGAGTGAAGGGAAACGGAGAACAAGAGAGCAGCGGGGACAAGCTGGACACAAGCAACTGACCGAGTGAGCCTAAGGAACTGAGAGTAGCTGATAGTCTTGAATTAATTCCCTATTATTCTGTTATTCCTAATTTGCCGGTTGTGATTCGATGCTTTTTGTTCTGTTTAGTCCTCGGATTTTATTGTGGCAGTACCTCTGTGTGCAGTTTAGCTGCCTATGCTCTGCGGTCACGTGTAGATTAACAGCAAGAATACCGGGAAATCCAGATTATATTATACATTTTGCTACCTTTGGGAACGGAACACCTTTCCAATCTCGACACCCAGATAAGGTTAGACGGTGCCTCGGAGTGAAACTGCCACTTACTCTGCCCAGTAACTTGCTGAGGGTGACTATTCTCGTAGCCCACAATAGTCCTCCTTGTGCTTTCTCTGCATAGCATTAATTGGCAAATTGGAGGCAAATTCCACCCACTTTTGTGCTTTGGGTAAAGGTCCACCATGACCTGGGTTGAGATGGCTTCTAATCTTCGGACTCTGGCAACCAGCGGAAAGACGAAACTTAGCCATCAGTTCTTTGTGTTGGATTCACGTTCCTCCCCAGGGGCTCATTTCACACAGTTCCATTTTCCTGCTTCTGACTCAGATTTGATGTTCTTCCTTGAGGAATTATCCAGGACCAACTTGAAGGCTGTTATTGCTTTAGCATCGATCACACTTGTGGTAAAGCACGCCACATTGCAATATTGTCTGTAAAAGTTACTCCCAACCTCCCCCTTCATGTATCCAGTGCTTAGACTGAGAATTTGGCCCCTTGTTTCAATTTCCCCACCAATGGAAAGAATCTGGCAACCATTGAACACTTGGATTTTAGTTATTCATTGTGGGGTGCAGTCCGGACAGAAACTGGTAACTCAGAACATCTCAAGCACTAACTAGGAAAAGCTGGTTCAATGCCAACTTATGGTCAAGCGTGGATGATTCTGAAGTCAATTATGTCACTGTTAGGTGGATACAATTAGAAAACTAAACCCACGATTACGGGCTGAGTACTGATAGAGGACCCACGGTTACAGGAGTGAGTACTGATAGACAGAGGGACCCAGGGTTACAGGGGTGAGTACTGATAGAGGACCCAGGGTTACAGAGGTGAGTACTGATAGAGAGAGGGACCCAGTGTTACAGGAGTGAGTACTGATAGAGAGGGGGACCCAGTGTTACAGAGTGAGTACTGATAGAGGACCCAGGGTTACAGGGTGAATACTGATAGAGGGAGGGACCCAGTGTTACAGGGGTGAGTACTGATAGACAGAGTGACCCAGGGTTACAGGGGTGAATACTGATAGAGGGAGGGACCCAGTGTTACAGGGGTGAGTACTGATAGACAGAGTGACCCAGGGTTACAGGGGTGAATACTGATAAAGGGACCCAGGGTTACAGGGGTGAGTACTGATTGACAGAGTGACCCAGGGTTACGGGGTGAATACCGATAGAGAAAGGGACCCAGGGTTACAGGGGTGAGTACTGATAGACAGAGGGACCCAGGGTTACATGGGTGAGTACTGATAGCGAGAGCGACCCAGAGTTACAAGGGTGAGAACTGGTTGGCAGAGAGGAAGCAAAGAGTAGGACTAAACGGGTACCTTTCAGAATGGCAGGCAGTGACTAGTGGGGTGCCGCAGGGCTCAGTGCTGGGTCCCCAGCTATTTACAATATACATTACTGATTTTGACGAAGGAATTGAATGTAATATCTCCAAGTTTGCAGAGAACACTAAGCTGGGTGGCAGTGTGAGCTGTGAGGAGGATGCTAATAGGTTGCAGGATGACTTGGACAGGTTAGGTTAGTGGGCAAATGCATGGCAGATGCAGTATAATGTAGATAAATTTGAGGTTATCCACTTTGGTGGTAAAAACAGGAAGGCAGAATATTATCTGAATGGTGACAGATTAGGAAAAGGGGAGGTACAACAAGACCTGGGTGCCTAGTCATTGAAAGTTGGCATGCAGGTACAGCAGGCGGTGAAGAAGGCAAATGACATGTTGGCCTTCATAGCGAGAGGATTTGAGTATAGGAGCAGGGAGGTCTTACTGCAGTTGTACAAGGCCTTGGTGAGGCCACACCTTGAATATTGTGTACAGTTTTGGTTTCCTAATCTGAGGAAGGACATTCTTCCTATTGAGGGAGTGCAGCGAAGGTTCACCAGACTGATTCCTGGGATGGCAGGACTCACATATGAAGAAAGACTGGATCAACTGGGCTTGTATTCACTGGAGTTTAGAAGGATGAGAGGGGATCTCATAGAAACATACAAAATTCTAACGGGATTGGACAGGTTAAATGCAGGAAGAATGTTCCCGATGTTGGGGAAGTCCAGAACCAGGGATCACAGTCTAAGGATAAGGGGTAAGCCATTTAGCACCGAGATGAGGAGAAACTTCTTCACTCAGAGAATTGTGAATCTGTGGAATTCTCTACCACAGAAAGTTGTTGTTGCCAGTTCATTAGATATATTCAAAAGGGAGTTAGATGTGGTCCTTACGGCGAAAGGGATCAGGGGGTATGGAGAGAAAGCAGGAATGGGGTACTGAAGTTGCATGATCAGCCATGATCATATTGAATGGTGGTGCAGGCTTGAAGAGCCGAATGGCCTACTTCTGCACCTATTTTCTATGTTTCTATGTACTGATCGAGAGAGGGACCCAGGGTTACAGGGGTGAGTACTGATAGAGAGAGGGACCCAGGGTTACAGGGGTGAGTACTGATAGGGGACCCAGGGTTACAGGGGTAAGTGCTGATAGGGAGAGGGACCCAGGGTTACAGGGGTGAGTACTGATAGGGAGAGGGACCCAGGGTTACAGGGGTGAGTACTGATAGAGAGAGGGACCCAGTGTTACAGGGGTGAGTACTGATAGAGAGAGGGACCCAGGGTTACAAGGGTGAGTACATCCCTGTCTGGAGTAAAAATAAAACGGGGAAGGTGGCTCAACCGTGGCTAACAAGAGAAATTAAGGATAGTGTTAAATCCAAGGAAGAGACATATAAATTGGCCAGAAAAAGCATCAAACCTGAGAACTGGGAGAAATCTAGAATTCAGCAGAAGAGGACAAAGGGTTTAATTAGGAGGGGGAAAATAGAGTATGAGAGGAAGCTTGCTGGGAAGATAAAAGCTGACTGCAAAAGCTTCTATAGATATGTGAAGAGAAAAAGTTTAGTGAAGACAAACGTAGGTCTCTTGCAGTCAGAATCAGGTGAACTTATAATGGGGAACAAAGAAATGGCAGACCAATTGAACAAATACTTTGGTTCTGTCTTCACAAAGGAAGACACAAATAACCTTCCGGAAATACTAAGGGACCGAGGGTCTAGCGAGAAGGAGGAATTGAAGGAAATCCTTATTAGTCAGGAAATTGAGTTAGGGAAATTGATGGGATTGAAGGTCGATAAATCCCCAGAGCCTGATAGTCAGACAGGAAGCAAAGAGTAGGAGTAAATGGGTACTTTTCAGAATGGCAGGCAGTGACTAGTGGGGTACCGCAGGGTTCTGTGCTGGGGCCCCAGCTGTTTACACTGTACATTAATGATTTAGATGAGGGGATTGAGTGTAGTATCTCCAAGTTTGCGGATGACACTAAGTTGGGTGGCAGTGTGAGCTGCGAGGAGGATGCTGTGAGGCTGCAGAGCGACTTGGATAGGTTAGGTGAGTGGGCAAATGCATGGCAGATGAAGTATAATGTGGATAAATGTGAGGTTATCCACTTTGGTGGTAAAAACAGAGAGACAGACTATTATCTGAATGGTGACAGATTAGGAAAAGGGGAGGTGCAAAGAGACCTGGGTGTCATGGTACATCAGTCATTGAAGGTTGGCATGCAGGTGCAGCAGGCGGTTAAGAAAGCAAATGGCATGTTGGCCTTCATAGCAAGGGGATTTGAGTACAGGGGCAGGGAGGTGTTGCTACAGTTGTACAGGGCATTGGTGAGGCCACACCTGGAGTATTGTGTACAGTTTTGGTCTCCTAACCTGAGGAAGGACATTCTTGCTATTGAGGGAGTGCAGCGAAGGTTCACCAGACTGATTCCCGGGATGGCGGGACTGACCTATCAAGAAAGACTGGATCAACTGGGCTTGTATTCACTGGAGTTCAGAAGAATGAGAGGGGACCTCATAGAAACATATAAAATTCTGACGGGGTTAGACAGGTTAGATGCAGGAAGAATGTTCCCAATGTTGGGGAAGTCCAGAACCAGGGGTCACAGTCTAAGGATAAGGGGTAAGCCATTTAGGACCGAGATGCGGAGGAACTTCTTCACCCAGAGAGTGGTGAACCTGTGGAATTCTCTACCACAGAAAGTTGTTGAGGCCAATTCACTAAATATATTCAAAAAGGAGTTAGATGAGGTCCTTACTGCTAGGGGGATCAAGGGGTATGGCGAGAAAGCAGGAATGGGGTACTGAAGTTGAATGTTCAGCCATGAACTCATTGAATGGCGGTGCAGGCTAGAAGGGCCGAATGGCCTACTCCTGCACCTATTTTCTATGTTTCTATGTTTCTATGCATCCCAGGTTACTTAAGGAAGAGGCCCTAGAAATAGTGAATGCATTGGTTATCATTTTCCAACATTCTATCGACTCTGGATCAGTTCCTATGGACTGGAGAGTAGCTAATGTAACACCACTTCTTAAAAAAGGAGGGAGAGAGAAAATGGGTTAGCCTGACATCAGTAGTGGGGAAAATGTTGGAATCAATTATTAAGGATGAAATAGCAGCGCATTTGGAAAACAATGACAGGATCAGACCAAGTCAGCATGGATTTATGAAAGGGAAATCATGCTTGACAAATCTAGAATTTTTTGAGGATGTAACTAGTAGAGTGGATAAGGGAGAACCAGTGGATGTGGTGTATTTGGACTTTCAAAAGGCTTTTGACAAGGTCCCACACAAGAGATTGGTGTGCAAAATCAAAGCACATGGTATTTGGGGTAATGTATTGAAGTAGATAGAGAACTGGTTGGCAGACAGGAAGCAGAGAGTCGGGATGAACGGGTCCTTTTCAGAATGGCAGGCAGTGACTAGTGGGGTACCGCAGGGCTCAGTGCTGGGACCCCAGTTATTTACAATATACATCAATGAAGGAATTGAGTGTAATATCTCCAAGCTTGCAGTTGACACTAAGCTGGGTGGCGGTGTGAGCTGTGAGGAGGATGCTAAGAGGCTGCAGGGTGACTTGGACAGGTTAGGTGAGTGGGCAAATGTGAGGTGATCCACTTTGGTGGCAAAAACATGAAGGCAGAATATTATCTGAATGGCGGCAGATTAGGAAAAGGGGAGGTGCAACGAGACCTGGGTGTCATGGTACATCAGTCATTGAAAGTTGGCATGCAGGTACAGCAGGCGGTGAAGAAGGCAAATGGTATGTTGGCCTTCATAGCTAGGGGATTTGAGTATAGGAGCAGGGAGGTCTTATTGCAGTTGCACAGGGCCTTGGTGAGGCCTCACCTGGAATATTGTATTCAGTTTTGGTCTCCTAATCTGAGGAAGGACGTTCTTGATGTTGAGGGAGTGCAGCGAAGGTTCACCAGACTGATTCCCGGGATAGCAGGACTGACATAAGAGGAGAGACTGGATCGACTGGGCCTATATTCATTGGAGTTGAGAAGGATGAGAGGGGATCTCATAGAAACATATAAAATTCTGATGGGACTGGACAGGTTAGATGCAGGAAGAATGTTCCCAATGTTGGGGAAGTCCAAAACCAGGGGTCACAGTCTAAGGATAAGGGGTAAGCCATTTAGGACCGAGATGAGGAGAAACTTCTTCACTCGGAGAGTTGTTAAACTGTGGAATTCTCTACCACAGAGAGTTGTTGATGCCAGTTTGTTAGATATATTCAAGAGGGAATTAGATATGGCCGTTACGGCTAAAGGGATCAAGGAGTATGGAGAGAAAGCAGGAAAGGGGTACTGAGGTGAATGATCAGCCATGATCTTATTGAATGGTGGTGCAGGCTCGACGGGCCGAATGGCGTATTCCTGCAACTATTTTCTATGTTTCTAGAGAGAAGGACATGGTTACAGGGGTGAGTACTGATAGAGAAACGGACCCAGGGTTATAGGGGTGAGTACTGATAGAGAGAGTGACCCAGGGTTACTGGGGTGAGTACTGATAGAGAGAGTGACCCAGGGTTACAGGGATGAGTACTGATAGAGAGAGGGACGCAGGGTTACAGGGGGGAATAATGATAAAGAGAGGGGACCCACGGTTACAACTGTGAGTACTGATAGAGGACCCAGGGTTACAAGTGTGAGTACTGATGGAGAGAGGTTCCCAGGGTTACAAGGGTGAGTACTGATAGAGAGAGGGAGCCAGGGTTACAAGGATGAGGAAACATAGAAAATAGGTGCAGGAGTAGGCCATTCGGCCCTTCGAGCCTGCACCACCATTCAATGAGTTCATGGCTGAACATACAACTTCAGTACCCCATTCCTGCTTTCTCGCCATACCCCTTGATCCCCCTAGTAGTAAGGACTACATCTAACTCCTTTTTGAATATATTTAGTGAATTGGCCTCAACAACTTTCTGTGGTATAGAATTCCACAGGTTCACCACTCTCTGGGTGAAGAAGTTTCTCCTCATCTCGGTCCTAAATGGCTTACCCCTTATCCTTCAACTGTGACCCCTGCTTCTGGACTTCCCCAACATTGGGAACATTCTTCCTGGATCTAACCTGTCTAAACCCGTCAGAATTTTAAACGTTTCTATGAGATCCCCTCTCATTCTTCTGAACTCCAGTGAATACAAGCACAGTTGATCCAGTCTTTCTTGATATGTCAGTCCCGCCATCCCAGGAATCACTCTGGT
This sequence comes from Pristiophorus japonicus, assembly GCF_044704955.1. NCBI lineage: Eukaryota > Metazoa > Chordata > Chondrichthyes > Pristiophoridae > Pristiophorus > Pristiophorus japonicus. The sequence continues at coordinate 38,318,346 of NC_092010.1, forward strand.
GAACCTTCGCTGCACTCCCTCAATAGCAAGAATGTCCTTCCTCAAGTTAGGAGACCAAAACTGTACACAATACTCCAGGTGTGGCCTCATCAAGGCCCTGTACAACTGTATGAACACCTCCCTGCGCCTGTACTCAAATCCCCTCGCTATGAAGGCCAACATGCCATTTGCTTTCTTAACCGCCATGTACCTGCATGCCAACCTTCAATGACTGATGTACCATGACACCCAGGTCTCGTTGCACCTCCCCTTTACCTAATCTGTTACCATTCAGATAATAGTCTGTCTCTCGTTTTACCACCAAAGTGGATAACCTCACCTTTATCCACATTATACTTCACCTGCCATGCATTTGCCCACTCACCTAACCTATCCAAGTCACTCTGCAGCCTCATAGCATCCTCCTCGCAGCTCACACTGCCACCCAACTTAGTGTCATCCGCAAATTTGGAGATACTACATTTAATCCCCTCGTCCAAATCATTAATGTACAATGTAAACAGCTGGGGCCCCAGCACAGAACCTTGCGGTACCCCACTAGTCACTGCCTGCCATTCTGAAAAGTACCCATTTACTCCTACTCTTTGCTTCCTGTCTGCCAACCAGTTCTCAATCCACGTCAGCACACTACCCCCAATCCCATGTGCTTTAACTTTGCACATTAATCTCTTGTGTGGGACCTTGTCGAAAACCTTCTGAAAGTCCAAATATACCACATCAACTGGTTCCCCCTTGTCCACTCTACTGGAAACACCCTCAAAAAATTCCAGAAGATTTGTCAAGCATGATTTCCCTTTCACAAATCCATGCTGACTTGGACCTATCCTGTCACCTCTTTCCAAATGCGCTGCTATAGCATCCTTAATAATTGATTCCATCATTTTACCCACTACCGATGTCAGGCTGACCGGTCTATAATTCCCTGTTTTCTCCCTCCCTCCTTTTTTAAAAAGTGGGGTTACATTGGCTACTCTCCACTCCATAGGAACTGATCCAGAGTCTATGGAATGTTGGAAAATGACTGTCAATGCATCCGCTATTTCCAAGGCCACCTCCTTAAGTACTCTGGGGTGCAGACCATCAGGCCCTGGGGATTTATCGACCTTCAATCCGATCAATTTCCCCAACACATTTTCCCGACTAATAACGATTTCCCTCAGTTCCTTCTTCTTACTAGATCCTCTGACCCCTTTTATATCCGGAAGATTATTTGTGTCCTTAGTGAATACCGAACCAAAGTACTTGTTCAATTGGTCTGCCATTTCTTTGTTCCCAGTTATGACTTCCCCTGAATCTGACTGCAGGGGACCTATGTTTGTCTTTACTAACCTTTTTCTCTTTACATATCTATAGAAGCTTTTGCAGTCCATTTTAATGTTCCCTGCAAGTTTCCTTTCGTACTCTATTTTCCCTGCCCTAATCAAACCCTTTGTCCTCCTCTGCTGAGTTCTAAATTTCTCCCAGTCTCCAGGTTCGCTGCTATTTCTGGCCAATTTGTGTGCCACTTCCTTGGCTTTAATACTATCCCTGATTTCCCTTGATAGCCACGGTTGAGCCACCTTCCCTTTTTTATTTTTACGCCAGACAGGGATGTACAATTGTTGTAGTTCATCCATGCGGTCTCTAAATGTCTGCCATTGCCCATCCACTGTCAACCCCTTAAGTATCATTCGCCAATCTAGCCAATTCACGCCTCAAACCTTCAAAGTTACCCTTCTTTAAGTTCTGGACTATGGTCTCTGAATTAACTGTTTCATTCTCCATCCTAATGTAGAATTCCACCATATTATGGTCACTCTTCCCCAAGGGGCCTCGCACAACGAGATTGCTAATTAATCCTCTCTCATTACACAACACCCAGTCTAAGATGGACTCCCCACTAGTTGGTTCCTCGACATATTGGTCTGGAAAACCATCTCTTATGCACTCCAGGAAATCCTCCTCCACTGTATTGTTTCCAGTTTGGTTAGCCCAATCTATGTGCATATTAAAGTCACCCATGATAACTGCTGCACCTTTATTGCATGCACCCCTAATTTCCTGTTTGATGCCCTCCCCAACATCACTACTACTGTTTGGAGGTCTGTACACAACTCCCACTAGCGTTTTCTGCCCCTTGGTATTTCGTAGCTCCACCCATACCGATTCCACATCATCCAAGCTAATGTCTTTCCTGACAATTGCGTTAATTTCCTCTTTAACCAGCAACGCCACCCCGCCTCCTTTTCCTTTCTGTCTATCCTTCCTAAATATTGAATACCCTTGGATGTTGAGTTCCCAGCCTTGGTCACCCTGGAGCCATGTCTCCGTGATGCCAACCACATCGTATCCGTTAACTGCCAACGGCACAGTTAATAGAGAGAGGGTCTGAAGGTTACAAGGGTGAGTACTAATAGAGAGAGGGACCCAGGGTTACAAGGGTGAGAACTAATAGAGAGAGGGACCCAGGGTTACAATGGTGAGTACCTATAGAGGACCCAGGGTTACAGGGGTGAGTACTGATAGAGAGAGGGACCCAGGGTTACAGGGATGAGTACTGATAGAGAGAGGGACCCAGGGTTACAGGTGAGTACTGATAGAGAGAGGGACCCAGGGTTACAGGGATGAGTACTGATGGAGGTTTACAGGCGTGAGAACTGATACAGAGAGTGATCCAGGGTTACAGGGGTGAGTACTGATAGAGAGAGGGACCCAGTGTTACAAGGGTGAGTACTAATAGAGAGAGGGAGCCAGGGATACAAGGGTGAGTACTGAAAGAGAGAGGGACCCAGGGTTACAAGGGGGAGTACTGATAGAGAGAGGGACCCAGGGTTACAGGGGTGAGTACTAATAGCGAGTGAGACCCAGGGTTACAAGTGTGAGTACCGATGGAGAGAGGGAGCCAGGGTTACAAGGGTAAGTACTAATAGAGAGAGGGAGCCAGTGTTACAAGGGTAAGTACTAATAGAGAGAGGGAGCCAGGGTTACAAGGGTAAGTACTAATAGAGAGAGGGAGCCAGGGTTACAAGGGTAAGTACTAATAGAGAGAGGGACCCAGGGTTACAGGTGTGAGTACTGATAGAGAGAGGGACCCAGGGTTACAGGGGTGAGTACTGATAGAGAGAGGGACCCAGGGTTACAGGGATGAGTACTGATGGAGGTTTACAGGCGTAAGAACTGATACAGAGAGTGATCCAGGGTTACAGGGGTGAGTACTGATAGAGAGAGGGACCCAGTGTTACAAGGGTGAGTACTAATAGAGAGAGGGAGCCAGGGATACAAGGGTGAGTACTGAAAGAGAGAGGGACCCAGGGTTACAAGGGGGAGTACTGATAGAGAGAGGGACCCAGGGTTACAGGGGTGAGTACTAATAGCGAGTGAGACCCAGGGTTACAAGTGTGAGTACCGATGGAGAGAGGGAGCCAGGGTTACAAGGGTAAGTACTAATAGAGAGAGGGAGCCAGCGTTACAAGGGTAAGTACTTATAGAGAGAGGGAGCCAGGGTTACAAGGGTAAGTACTAATAGAGAGAGGGAGCCAGGGTTACAACGGTGTGTACTGATAGAGAGAGGGGACCCACAGTTACAAGTGTGAGTACTAATAGAGAGAGGGACTCAGGGTTACAAGGGTGAGTACTGAAAGAGAGAGGGACTCAGGGTTACAAGAATGAGTACTAATAGAGAGTTGGACCCAGGGTTACACGGGTGAGTACTAATAGCGAGTGAGACCCAGGGTTACAAGTGTGAGTACTGATGGAGGACCCAGGGTAACAATGGGGAGTACTGATAGAGAGAGAGGGACCCAGGGTTACAGGGGTGAGTACCAATAGTGAGAGGGAGCCAGGGTTACAAGGGTAAGTACTAATAGAGAGAGGGAGCCAGGATTACAACGGTGTGTACTGATAGAGAGAGGGGACCCACGGTTACAAGTGTGAGTACCTATGGATAACCCAGGGTTGCAGGAGTGAGTACTGATAGAGAGAGAGACCCAGGGTGAGAAGGATGAGTACTACTACAGGGCCCGGCGTTACAGGGGTGAGTACTAATAGAGAGAGGGACCCAGGGTTACAAGGGGGAGCACTCATAGAGAGAGGGACCCAGCGTTACAGGGGTGAGTACTGATAGAGAGAGAGACCTAGGGGTTACAGGATGAGTACTGATAGAGAGAGGGACCCAGTGTTACAGGGGTGAGTACTGATAGAGGACCGAGGGTTACAGGGATGATTACTGATAGAGAGAGGGACTCAGGGTTACAGGGATGAGTACTGATAGAGAGAGGGACCCAGGGTTACAGGGATGATTACTGATAGAGAGAGGGACCCAGTGTTACAGGGGTGAGTACTGATAGAGAGAGGGACTCAGGGTTACAGGGGTGAGTACTGATAGAGGACCCAGGGTTACAGGGGTGAGTACTGATAGAGAGAGGGACCCAGTGTTACAGGGGTGAGTACTGATAGAGGACCCAGGGTTACAGGGGTGAGTACTGATAGAGAGAGATCAGGGTGACAGGGGTGAGTACTGATAGAGAGAGATCAGGGTGACAGGGGTGAGTACTGATAGAGAGAGATCAGGGTGACAGGGGTGAGTACTGATAGAGGACCCAGGGTTAGAAGGGAAAATATTGATAGAGAGAGGGACCCAGGGTTACTGGGGTCAGTACTAATAGATAGAGGGTCCCAGGGTTACAAGGGTGAGTACTAATAGAGAGAGCGTGCCAGCGTTACAAGGGTAAATACTAATAGAGAGAGGGACCTTGGGCTACAAGGGTGACTACTGATCGAGGACCCAGGGTTACAGAGGTGAGTACTGCTATCGGACCCAGGGTTACAGAGGTGAGTACTGATAGCGGACCCAGGGTTACAGTGGAGTACTAATAGAGAAAGGGACCCAGGGTTACAAGGATGAGTACTAATAGAGAGAGGGACCCAGGGTTACAAGGTTGAGTACTAATAGAGAGAGGGACCCAGGGTTACAAGTGTGAGTACTAATAAAGAGAGGGAGCCAGGGATACAAGGGTGAGTACTAATAAAAAGAGGGATCCAGGTTAGAGGTGAGAGTACTGGTATCGGAGCGAGGGTTACAGGTGTGTGTACTGATAGAGAGAGGGACTCAGGGTTACAGGGGTGAGTACTGCTATAGGACCCAGTGTTACAGAGGTGAGTACTAATAGAGAGAGGGGCCCCGGGTTACAAGGGTGAGTACTGATAGAGAGGGTGTCCCAGGTTTACATGGGTGAGTACTAATACGGAGAGGAACCCAGGGTTACAAGGGTGAGTACTAATAGAGAGAGGGACCCAGTGGTACAAGGTTGAGCACTAATAGAGAGTGGGAGCCAGGGTTACAAGGGTGAGTACTAATAGCGAGAGGGACATAGAAACATAGAAAATAGGTGCAGGTTCGGCCCTTCGAGCCTGCACCGCCATTGAATGTGTTCATGGCTGAACATGCAACTTCAGTACCCCATTCCTGCTTTCTCGCCATACCCCTTGATCCCCCGAGTGGTAAGGACTACATCTAACTCCTTTTTGAATATATTTAGTGAATTGGCCTCAACAACTTTCTGTGGTAGAGAATTCCACAGGTTCACCACTCTCTGGGTGAAGAAGTTTTTCCTCATCACGGTCCTAAATGGCTTACCCCTTATCCTTTGACTGTGACCCCTGCTTCTGGACTTCCCCAACATCGGGAACATTCTTCCTGCATCTAACCTGTCTAAACCCGTCAGAATTTTAAACGTTTCTATGAGGTCACCTCTCATTCTTCTGAACTCCAGTGAATACAAGCACAGTTGATCCAGTCTTTCTTGATATGTCAGTCCCGCCATCCCGGGAATCACTCTGGTGAACCTTCGCTGCACTCCCTCAATAGCAAGAATGTCCTTCCTCAAGTTAGGAGACCAAAACTGTACACAATACTCCAGGTGTGGCCTCACCAAGGCCCTGTACAACAGTAGTAACACCTCCCTGCCCCTGTACTCAAATCCCCTCGCTATGAAGGCCAACATGCCATTGGCTTTCTTAACCGCCTGCTGTACCTGCATGCCAACCTTCAATGACTGATGTACCAAGACACCCAGGTCTTGTTGCACCTCACCTTTTCCTAATCTGTCACCATTCAGATAATAGTCTGTCTCTCTGTTTTTACCACCAAAGTGGATAACCTCACATTTATCCACATTATACTTCATCTGCCATGCATTTGCCCACTCACCTAACCTGTCCAAGTCACTCTGAAGCCTCATAGCATCCTCCTCACAGCTCACACTGCCACCCAACTTAGTGTCATCCGCAAATTTGGAGATACTACATTTAATCCCCTCGTCTAAATCATTAATGTACAATGTAAACAGCTGGGGTCCCAGCACAGAACCTTGCGATAGCCCACTAGTCACTGCCTGCCATTCTGAAAAGTACCCATTTATTCCTACTCTTTGCTTCCTGTCTGCCAACCAGCTCTCAATCCACGTCAGCACACTACCCCCAATCCCATGTGCTTTAACTTTGCACATTAATCTCTTGTGTGGAACCTTGTCGAAAGCCTTCTGAAAGTCCAAATCCATCACATCAACTGGTTCTCCCTTGTCCACTCTACTGGAAACATCCTCAAAAAATTCCAGAAGATTTGTCAAGCATGATTTCCCTTTCACAAATCCATGCTGACTTGGACCTATCATGTCACCTCTTTCCAAATGCGCTGCTATGACATCAGGCTGACCGTTCTATAATTCCCTGTTTTCTCTCTCCCTCCTTTTTTTTAAAGTGGGGTTACATTGGCTACCCTCCACTCCATAGGAACTGATCCAGAGTCTATGGAATGGTGGAAAATGACTATCAATGCATCCGCTATTTCCAAGGCCACGTCCTTAAGTACTCTGGGATGCAGACCATCAGGCCCTGGGGATTTATCGGCCTTCAATCCCATCAATTTCCCCAACACAATTTCCCGACTAATAAGGATTTCACCCCGTTCCTCCTTCGTACTAGACCCTCTGACCCCTTTTATATCCGGAAGGTTGTTTGTGTCCTCCTTAATGAATACCGAACCAAAGTACTTGTTCAATTGGTCTGCCACCCAGGGTTACAAGGTTGAGTACTAATAGAGAGAGGTTCCAAGGGTTACAAACGTGAATACTAATAGAGAGAGGGACCCAGGGTTACAAGAGTGAGTACTAATAGAGAGAGGGACCCAGGGTTACAAGGATGAGTACTAATAGAGAGAGGGACGCAGGGTTACAAGTGTGAGTACTGGTGGAGGACCCAGGGTTACAAGGGGGAGTACTGATAGAGAGAGGGACCTTGGGTTACACAGGTGAGTACTAATAGAGGATCCAGGGTTACAGGGGTGAGTACTGATAGAGGACCCAGGGTTACAAGGGTGAGTACTGATGGAGGACCCAGGGTTGCAAAGGGGATTACTGATAGAGAGAGGGACCCACGGTTACAGGGGTGAGTACTGATAGAGAGAACGACCCAGGGTTACAGAGGTGAGTACTGATAGAGGACCCAGGGTTACAAGGGTGAGTACTAATAGAGAGAGGGACCCAGTGTTACAAGGGTGAGTACTAATAGAGATAGGGACCCAGTGTTACAAGGGTGAGTACTGATAGAGAGAGAGATTAGGGTTGCAACAGTGAGTACTTATAGATAGGGACCCAGGGTTACAAGGGTGAGTACTGATAGAGAGAAGGACCCAGTGTTACAAGGGTGAGTATTGCTATCGGACCCAGGGTTACAGAGGTGAGTACTGATAGAGGATCCAGGGCTACTGGAGTGAGTCCTAATAGAGAGAGGGACCCAGGGTTACAAGGGTGAGTACTAATAGAGAGAGGGACCCAGGGTTACAAGGGTGAGTACTAATAGAGAGAGGGACCCAGGGTTACAAGGGTGAGTAATAATAGAGAGAGTGACCCAGGGTTACATGGGTGAGTACTGATGGAGGACCCAGGGTTACAGGGGTGAGTACTGATGGAGGACCCAGGGTTACAGGTGTGAGTACTGACAGAGAGAGGGACGCAGGGTTACAAGGGTGAGTACTGATAGAGAGAGGGACCCAGAGTTACAGGGGTGAGTACTGATAGAAAGAGCGAGCCAGGGTTACAGGGGTGAATGCTGATAGACAGAGGGACCTGGGGTTACAGTGGTGAGTACTGATAGAGAAACAGATAAGGGTTACAAGGGTGAGTACTAATAGAGGGAGGGTCCCAGGGTTACAAGGGTGAGTACTAATAGAGAGAGGGGACCAGGGTTATAAGGGTGAGTACTAATAGAGTGAGAGGGACCCAGTGTTACAAGGGTGAGTACTAATAGAGAGAGGGACCCAGGGTTACAAGTGTGAGTACTGATCGAGGACCCGGGGTTACAAGGGGGAGTACTAATAGAGAGAGGTACCCAGGGTTACAAGTGTGAGTACTAATAGAGGACCCAGGGTTACTGGGGTAAGTACTAATAGGGAGCGACCCAGGGTTACAAGGGTGAGTGCTAATAGAGAGAGGGACCCATGGTTACAGGGGTGAGTACTGATAGAGGATCCATGATTACAGGGGTGAGTACTGATAGAGAAACGGGCCCAGGGTTACTGGGGTGAGTACTAATAGAGAGTGTGTTCCAGGGTTACAAGGGTGATTACTAATAGAGAAAGGGACGCAGGGTTACAAGCGTGAGTAATAATTGAGAGAGGGAGCCAGGGTTACAAGGGGAAGTACGAATAAAAAGAGGGACGCAGGCTTACA